>NC_080698.1:46363041-47029893 GCF_030445035.2 Dasypus novemcinctus | reverse complement strand
AGGACCATTCTACAAAATACTTGGTCAGTACTCCTCAAAGTTGTCACAGTCATCAAAAACAAAGCATGTCTTGAGAAACCATCACAACAAAGAGGAGCTAAGGAGATAGGCAGACTAAATGTAATATGGGATCCTGAAGCAGAAAAAGACATCAGGTGAAACCTAAGGAAATCTGATTAAAATATGGACTTTACTTAATAATTTATCATATTGATTCATTTGTTGTGACTAATGTATCATACTAATATAAGATATTAACATTTAGAGGAGACTAGGTATGGAGTATATGGGAACTTTCTGTACTATCTTTGCAATTTTTCTGTAAATGCAAAACTATTCTAAACAAAAAGGTTTTCTTTTAAAAAGTACATCACAACATCAAAATAAAGAGGAATATTGATATGAAAATATTCAAAGAATATATTTAATGTTGGCAAACTGTTAGAGGATCCCCCCCACTAGGTTTGATATAATTAACAAGCTGTGACTCAGTTCCCCCTGATGTGCTTTGAGGAAATACTAGTCTTCCCCCCATAAGCCTACGTGCCTAACAGCACAGCACTTCCCCTAAAGGTTGAACAAAGAAACCACATGGAAACAGGAGTACTGGGAGATTGAGACCTTCACTCCCTCGTGATCAAAGCGCCACCTGCTCCTCCAGCATTCCAAGAAAACATAACACCTAACCCACTGCCCTCTAGCCATAAAAGGGAAAATTTTCACCTTTAGATCTTCATATTGGCCCTGCACCTCTCTCGGACCCTTGACCCCCTCTCACCAACTATCATTTCCCCGCCTAGAAATGTATATAAATTCAAATCCCCCCTTTCCAGGAGCGGGCTGAAGTCTATTCTTCAGAACCCCCTCCATTGCGAGAGCTTCTCAATAAATTTCCCGCCTGCAGTCATGTCAGTCTCCTCCTCCCAGTGAGTGCCACTTTTCTCTAAAAACCGAAGTCATCAGAACTTTATTTCTTATTGTTCTTCATTGGTAAATTGAACACTGCTTCTGGGTTGTAATAACTTTGATTATTGAACCTATTCTTTTCCTTTCACTTAATATGTTACATTTACTCTTATATGTTAATATAATCCTGTTTTGATGCATTCTTTAAAATGTGCTATTATTTTGTACTTTGTTGAAATTATATAAGCTAATGTACCATGAGGGAAGAATTATGTTTTCCTCTCCATTTTATTTCTATCAACTTTTCATTATTGTGCTAGTATTTTTACTAGCACAATTGTTTCACCTCACAGAAGAAAATATGCATAAATTTACATGACTCATCCTCTTTGATTACACTTTTTATTAGTGAATATATGATTGTAGAAATGATTTGAATAGTGGTTCTTCAAAAACAATGTGAATGTACAAACATTCTTATCTTCAGTATTCTTTGCCAAGGGATATTTGCTGTTAAACAGTAAGACTTCCTTTTATTCTCAGGCAGTTCATGTCATTACCTTTTGGGTTTTTTTATTACACATTTTTATTGGGTGATCTGATGACCTTCTTTATAGTAGCTTTTTGTTTGTTTCATAATACTTGATTTTTCAGCATTCTGAGTCCACCTAGATGGCAAATATTTTTGTTTTTACCAAATTCATGAACTGCCATGACCTAAAGATTCTCTGTAAAATTACTTTAAGCCCTTTAGTTTATTGTACCAGGAGAGAGAGTTTTAAAATACCACAATTGATCATTTCTTACGTATCTAAAATGCTTAAATTGGCAGTTCCTTCTGGGTCCTTTACCAAATTGTACTTTCAGTCTCATAGCATTTGGCAGTGTCTGATCATCACTTGAGGTTTTGGCATGGTGGCTATAGTGTTGAGAGTTTTGGTTGGCATAACATGGGAATACTTTTATAAAGTTGAATTTTAAAAATTGCTTTCCTTAGCACCCGGGAAAAATGCACTGTTAGGGTAGAATGCAAACATTTTCAAGTTAGTCACTAAATATAGTAACTTCATTTCACAGATAAGGGAAAGGAGGTAATGCGACTTACCTAAGGTCATTCAGTGAATAGAATTGAAGACCAGTAATTCTCAGCCCAAGTTTTTCCCCTTTACAATATTAGTTACATCAGAACTTTTGTCTGGCCACATCACAGAAACCATTACTTCCTTTGTTAGCATTTTAATGGATTTTTCTCAAAGTATCAGACATAGAATGACCATATGTTCTGGCTTTCCTGAGATAGGCTGACTTCCACTTCTAGTCTTAGCATAATTATTGATAGTACTCTGAATCACTCTCTGAAGTGTCTGGGTTGGGGTGATAAGATTGTATGGTTGCTTTGTTAGAAGGGCATGCAGTGTGAGTTGCATGTCTCCTCTGTTCTTTTTACTTCAGCTCAATACTCAAAGCCAATCTCATTCTGGAACATGGGTGCATATAAAATCGCTGATGTTGCTCAGTCGTATTGATTTCACCACATAAGTGGTGCACATTGTTCTTGTGTTTCAGAGGGATTCAAGCATTAAAGCGTGATAGTTTTCCAATGTGGAGGTTTGTTTCTTTGCTTTTCGCGTAAGCCACTTTAAGATTTCATTAGTGTGTGGCTTTAGTATGCTTCTCTTTTCTAGTAAGTACATTTTATTAGAGCCATTAATAACCTGTTACTAGAGTGTGGTTAACAGTACAGATAAAAATTAGAAATATGGATTAGAACTTTAAAAATTCATGGTAGCTATAGTTTTGGAGAGATGATTCTCATACATTTTAGAGCATTTATTCTAACCCTTCTAACCATCAAGTTAAAGTTTCTTAAATCATCTTTGAGATGTTGCTTGTCTTTTTTTTCTCCTTGTGGGGCTGAATATATTGTAACCTGTGATCTCCTTATCTTTTACTATTTGGTTTTATTTGTATTTCATCATTTATACTGCTGACAGTAAAAAGAGTAAAAACAAATGAAGCATCAGGATTTTGCTCCCTTACCCATTTAACTTGAGAGTTTGAGTCAGTATCTAGTGATAACACTGAAATTTTTTTGCAAATTAAAAGAAAAATTCCCTTTACATTAGACTCTCCAAGTTGGTATCCTCTCTTGTTTCTAAAACTTATGTTAAAAATAAGCCCAAGTGTTTAATATTTAAAATTTGACTTTTTTTAGAGAGCCAAGTGGACTCTGAATTTGGAATTAACCTAATGTACTTCCTTAAAAAATATATGCCATCTCTGCCTGGTCTCTGCCTTCCCTTCTGGGTTTCCTCTCTTAGGCTTAAGGGCTTCGCTGAGTTGTTTCCAATTTCTCCTGCAAGCTGGCATAGGGTTTGTCTCCTTTCAGGCCTTCCATATCAGTCTCGGCTGTTCCACTCTCTCCCCAAGTTCACCTGTAAGCTTTCAGACATATTGCAGGGCTGGTCTCCTCTTGAGCCGCTCTGTGGGCCCACCCTCTTAAGGCTTTGTGCTTAAGCAATCCTCTCTCTGGCATTGGAGAGTCAAATATGAGTTTCCTTCTTTTCCTTTGTCTGTGTGAATGTCCGTTTATATGAAACCCAGCAAGAGGGTAGAGACTCAAAATGAATCATGACCCACTGATATAATCCAATCAAAGAGTGTCACACCCAGAGGTATAGATTAGTTTAGAAATATAATCTTTCTGTTTGGGGGATTCATAAAATAATCTCAAACTGCCACAAACAATGGCTTGATGAAAAACAGCCAGAAACGCCTTTAAGTTTTTATTAATTATTTCTTTCTTAACCTACCTTCCATTTTTCAAATAAGGAGAAAGGGGCCTGAATTGGGCAGGCATGCATATCAGGTTGAATGCTTGTTGCTTTCAGCTTTTTTTTTTTTTTTTTCAGTCTCAATGTATTGGTTAATCCATCCCCAGGTACTCAAGAGTTAGTGGCTTTTAACCATGTCTTTTTCAATTACCAAGAGTAATCTGGTCATTTCACAATTCAGAGATCAACAGTACTGTGTCCTATTTGGGATTATTTAATCTCTCCATCACATTGTAGGTCTCATTTTGGCTTGAACTCAGTTTCATGGACCAGCATTACCCTCAGTGGAGACTAGAAAACGTTTAACTTTATGCCTAGGAAGAAGAGGAAATGGATTTGGTTTATGGCTAGCCAAGTGCCTGCTATAGGAATTATTATATACCAAACGATATTTCCAGGCATAGGGGATAAAACACTGAACAGGACAGATTAAATCCACTATTTTATTAACAGTTAAGTGAATGAATAAACAAGAAAAAAAAAATGTCATATGCTGTTTTAGTTTGCTAAAAGCTGCTGAAAACAGTATACCAGAAATGGATTGACCTTTGCACTGAGGGTTTATTGGCTTTCAAGCCTACAGTTCTGAGACTGAGAAAAGTGTCCAAATGGCTGCCCAAGAACCTGCACTCCTCTTTCACATGGGAAGGCACATGGCAGCATCTGCCAGTCTCTGCTTTCTCCTCTGGCTCCATTGCTTTCAACTTCTGGCTGCTCCATATGTGACTTTCTCTCTCATCTTCTCTGGATTTCTCTCTGAGTGCCTATGGGTCTGTTAGTATTCATCCAGTTTATAAAGGATCCAGTAAGAGGAGTACGACCCACACTCGGTCAAGCCATACTGAAGTGCCACCACCTACAATAGGTTCACACCCACAGGAATGGATTAGCTCCAAGGACATGATTTTCTGGGGTCCATCATGCATCAATCTGTCACAGATGGCAAAAAAGAAATGCAATAGATGGTATAGACAGAGGAACTGGGGTTTGGGTAGGCTCTCTGAAGAGGTGATAGTTAAACCAAGAGTTAAATAATGATGAAGAGCCAGCCAAGTTAAGATTAGACACTGTAGACAGGGGGAACAACTAATGAAAGGCTCCAGTGGGGGCATGCTCAGCATGCTATAGCATGAGGAAGAAGAGTGGTAAAGCTAGAACGTATTGGGTTGTGGGAGGAGGGGCACCCGGCTTGCCTCAGTGGCAAACAGTGCGGCAAGAGGTGACACCGCCTCTGCCCACTGGGCCTAGACAAGGTGACCACGCCTGACTAGGCCTTTGCTGCTAACGGCTAGCGGGCACCGCCCTCCCCCTTCCTATCTCCCGCCTAGCCCAGCTCTCACTTCCCCTCCCCCCTCCCTTAAACCTAATCTCTTAGTACGCTGTTTGCCCAACAACAGCTTACAACCACCTATCAGCTTAGTAACAGTGTCAGCCTATCAAGAGTTAGCACATACTCTCCTGGCCAATCACTAGCCCAATGCCAGAACATTGCCTTATATGGAAACAGCATTTGCCCTAGCCAATCAGAACCCGCCACACCACTCCCCAATCCTATAAATCTGCATCCCCTCCCGCAATAAACCAGACTTGTGCCATCAGCCTGTCTCCGCGACTCCTTCCTGGGTCGTGCGCCCTCCACGCCTTCGGAGCCCCCGAGGGAAGCCTCAGCGGCCGTACGAGGCTTTCTTCCCACGCCAGGGACCCCTCTCGTCCCACAACGGGACCCCACTCGTCCCGCAACAGGGACCCCGCTCGTCCCATAACAGGGACCCCGTTTCATCCCTCATTGGGTGGTAAGAGGAAGAGTAGAGGGAGGTAAGTTCAAAGACGTAGAGTCAAATTGTGGAGGGCTTGGCTAGGAGTTAGGATTTTATTCTGAGGGCAATGAGAAGACATTGGAGGGTTTTAAATATGCAAGTGATAGGATCTTTTTTTTTTTATTTTTGTTGTAAGTTGAGGTGTACATTACACAGTGAAATAAAGAGTATGTTTTGATGACTTTTGACAAGTGCATATACTTGTGTAACTCACACCTCTGTCAACATATAGAATATTTTCTTTTCTTTTTTTTTTAAAAGATTTATTTATTTATTTAATTCCCCCCCTTCCTCGGTTGTCTGTTCTCTGTGTCTATTTGCTGCGTCTTGTTTCTTTGTCCGCTTCTGTTGTTGTCAGCGGCACGGGAAGTGTGGGCGGCACCATTCCTGGGCAGGCTGCACTTTCTTTCGCCCTGGGCAGCTCTCCTTAAGGGGTGCACTCCTTGCACGTGGGGCTCCCCTACACGGGGGACACCCCTGCGTGGCAGGGCACTCCTTGTGCGCATCAGCATTGAGCATGGGCCAGCTCCACACGGGTCAGGGAGGCCCGGGGTTTGAACCGCAAACCTCCCATGTGGTAGATGGATGCCCTAACCACTGGGCCAAGTCCGCTTCACAACATATAGAATATTTTCATCATGCTGGAGAGATCCCTCATTCCTCTTTCTTGTCAGTTCCCACTCCCATTGTGTTTTTTTCCCACCTACTTCAGAATTTCTTATAAATGGAATATCCAGTGTTAAAGTCTTATATGTTGGTCTGTTTTCCCTCACCATACTCTTTTTGAGATTTATTTATTTATTGTATGTACCAGTAACCCATTTTTCATTGCTATATAGTATCTATTATCTATTTATATGGAGATCCTGTTACTTATTTATCATCTTTTTATGGATTTTGGGAGTGCTTCCAGTTTGCGTCTATTATAAATAAAACTTCGGTAAACATTCTTATATATATATATATATTTGTATCTATATATATTTCCGTTTCTCTTGGGTAGATACCTAAAACTGGAATTGCAGGGTAGGCAAACAGGAAATTGCCAAATGGTTTTCTAAAGTGATCATACCATTTTACATTCCTACCAGCCATATGTAAGAAGTTCCAGTGTTCTGAATTCTTGCCAACACTTGGTAGTATCATTCTTCTCAAGTTTAGCTTTCCAATGGATGTGTAGTTGTATCTCATTAAAGTTTTAATTTGTATTTCCCTGGTAATTAATGGTATTGGACTCTTTTTTTATGGGTTTATTGACCACTTTTATATTTTCCTTTGTAAAATGCTATTCAAATCTTTTATCCATTTTTTAAATTGAGTTGTTTTTCTTTAAATTATTGACTTATAGGAAATGTTTATATATTTTGAATACGAGTTTTTTGTTAGACATAGGTATTGTGAAATTTTTACCCAGTCTGTGGCTGTTCTTTTTCTTACCAGTGTATTTGATAAATATAAACTATTTTTTAAATTTTCATGAAATTAATTTATTATTTTTCTTTATGGTGGTACTTTCTAGAGCCTATTTAGGAAATCTTTGCCCTCTCAAAGGTTACAAAGATAATAATGTTTTCCTTTTTCATGTTTAGATTTGAGATCCAATTTGGGTTAATTTTTGTGTACAGTGTAAAGTGTTAATTGAAATCCACTTTGCCCACATAAAGAGCCAATTATTCCAGGCATGTTTGTTGAAAAGACTGTCCTTTCTCTATTGAATTACCTCATTGCCTTTGTTGAAAACCAGTTGATGGTATCTGTATGGTTTTATTTCTAGACTTTGTTCCATGATCTATTTGTTTATCTTTATGTCCATACAACACCTTCTCGATTACTGTAGCTTTATATAAAGTAAGTCAGGTAATGTGAGTCCCCACCTTTCTCATTGTCTTTCAAGATCATTTTGGCAATTCTAGGCCCTTTGCAACTCCACATAAATTTTAAAATCAATTTGTCATTTGCTACCAAGAAAGTCTGCTGGAATTTTGTTTGAGATTGCATTGAATCTGTAGATCAATTTGGAGACCAGCTGATATCTTACTAATATTAATCTGATCTGATGTAATATGATATATATTTTTTTAAATGGATGGCTCCACAAAAAGACAGATATTGCATGGTCTCACTAATATGAATGAAATACAAAGAATAAACACATGGAGTTAAAGCCTAGAGTTTAGGTTATTAGGAGATAAGAGGAGGGCTGTGAAAGAGTCCTAATGGTTAATGTATGTAGAAGTTTTAATTAACTTGACTGTAAAAGTGTGGAAATGTATAGAGTTGATAGTAACACATTATAGTGAGTAGCAGCTGGTTTATAAATGGGATTGAGCAGTCAAGTAAGGTGAGGCCAGAGAAGGTACTGGTGAGTTTCACAACATAAAAGTCTTAGAGGGGGAAGGGGATATGGCTCAAGTGACTGGACTCCCGCCTACCACATGGGAGGTCACTGGTTTGGATGCCGGTGCCTGCTAAAGAAGACAGCGAGGTGGTGCGATAGGCAGGCACAGTGAGCTGACGCAAGAGACTCAAGAAGAAAAAACATAGTGAGAGACACAACAAAAGCAGGGAGCAGAGGTTGGGGCTGGTGTGGCGGGCTGATGCAACAAGATGACACAACAAGAGATGCAGGGAGGAAAAACATAATGAGAGACACCACAAAGCAGGGAGTGGAGGTGGCTCAAGCAATTAGGCACCTCCTTCCCACATCAGAGGTCCCAGGTCCGGCTCCCAGTTCCTCTTAACACAAGGAAGATGAACAGACACAGCAAGTACAAAACAATAAGGGGGTGGGGAGAAATTTTTAAAAAAAAGTCTTAGGAGGAATAGTCTTAGGCAGTTGGGTATGAGGCAAGACTGATTAGAGTGGGTTGTGAACATCATCTGAGGGGAGAAAGTAAAGACAGCATATATTGACAATTCTCAGTAACTTTTGCTGTAAAGGACAGTAGAGATGTGGGCTGTATTTTGAGGGATTAAGTGGGAATGATGAAGTAGAAAGGGAGAAACTGATGAGGGGAGGGAGCTAATTGGATGGGTAAAGTACTGAGAAGGCAACAGCAGTTGGGATTTAAGGCACATGCAGAAGGGATGGCCTTGACAGAAACAGGCTGAGTCACCCACAGTGAAGAGAGAATGTGGGTACTGTACAGTTGGGGAGATCTAGTGGAAGTATGATCAACAAGTTCCTGCCTGATTGCTTTTATTTTCTTAAAGTAGTTGAGGCAAGTTCATCAACTGAGAGTAGAGTTAGCATGGCAGGTAGGAGATTTGAGAACATATGAAATAGTCTTTTTGGAGAGTGGGATGCTGAGCATAGTACGTAAGTATTGTAGGATTACCTGGTAGTGAGGATAGCCCATTCGAGATTTGCAATGAAGAATTTTACATGAGATTGTTCAGCACAGTGGTATTTTTTCTCAGTATGTTTAGCTATAAATGCACAGGCTCAGAGTAAGTGGTCACTTCAGTTTTGGCATTGATTACAGAGGACATTGTCAGGTAGGAGAAGTAATCAGACAAATTTGATTTTGAATTGGAGCTGGAATTAAAATTAAATATAACAGATGCTTGTTTTGAAATTACTTCCCTATCAACTGAAAAAATTTCAAATATGTAGCTTTAAAAAATGATGTTTACCCTTAAAATAAAATTTAATAGAAATATTTTTGACACTGAAGAAGCATGCTAACAGCTTATCTTTTATAGAAGTTTGACAGGATTTTTTTTTCTTGATGAGGCACCGGAAATCGAACCCAGGACCTCCCATGTGAGAGGCAGGGACTCAACTGCTTGAGCCACATCCACTCCCTGCTCATTTGTTTTTTGCCCATTATCTTGCTTGTTGTTTTTGCTTGTTGTTGCTTGTTTTTGCTTGATGTCTTCTTGTCGTTTGTCTTCTTTAGGAGGCACCAGGAACCGAATCCGGGACCTCCTTTGTGGGAGGCAGGCACCCAACTGCTTGAGTCACATCCATTCCCCCAGGATCTTATTTAAAAATTCAAGAGTAGATATTCTTTTTTGCACATGTAGAGACTAAGAAGAAAAGGACCCACAAACCCAATAGAAAAATGGGCAAAAGCCGTAAACACATAGTTTACAGAAATAGAAATGTAAATTAAAACCATTTCTCACTTAACAGGTTGGCAAAATCTTAAAGTTTCATGATGTAATCTGCAGCAAGACTGTGGAGAAACAGGCACTCTCATTTGCTACATAGTACAGCTCTAAGGAGGGGAATCTCATTAGATCAACCAAAAAGCACTATTGTTTTTACTTTTTACCCAGTTTTCTGGTAGATTTGTCCTATAGATATACCTGCACACATATGAAATATGTATAAAGTTTTTCATTGCCTCATTGCTTATAATAAGGAAAGACTGGAAACTACTCAAGTATCCATCAGTGGATGCTGGTCGACATAACTATAATACATCTACACAATAGTTACTGAGTGATTGCTAAAAAAAGAAAACCTTTATGTGCTTTGGAGAGATGTCCAAGACATGTTTGTGAATGAAAAACCTACATTTAGAACAGCGTATATAGTATGCTATTTCTTTTCTAAAAGGGAAAAAAGAATGTATACTTAAATTTTTTGTTTTTGTGTAATGAAACACTAGAAAGATATGCAACAAACTAATAAAAATGATTATGTGTTGGGGACAAGGAGAAATGGAGTGGACAGGGACAGAAGAGGGACTGAGACTTCTCAGTATATATCTTTTTTCTGTCATTTTGATTTAGAACTATGAAAATATGTTGATCTACTTTAACCAAGCAAACCAACAAAAAAAGAGCTACTCTTTAAAATAAAGTTTTGGAAATCATCATTATCTTTATCAGTGTCATCATCATCATAAATTAGTTAATAAAGTTTGTTAAGTAAGATTGAAATAGTAATGGGATTGTATAATTTAGGGGGCACTGGAATTATTAGAAAAATTGCTAAATAAGTGTTTCTTATCAAATTAGGAGAAAACAGTGTCTTTAAAAATATCAAATTAACTGAACAGTAGTCTAAATTGTAAGTCTTTTATTGTAATTCAGTGAAAGCTTTGTGTGTTTTTTTTTTAAATCTTCATAATTGCTGTTGGAAGATTCACATTGCATTTAGCTTTTTAACTCTTAAGAATGTGAAGTGTTTAATGTTGCCACACATTCTTTTTCTACTAATAGACATTACTGTTTTGTATTTTGTTATAGCCTTTTTTTTCTGGGAATATTTATGAACTTTAGAATATAGAATACCCCTAAAAGCAAAGTGATTCATCCTGTTTCAGTGGGTGAATTTTGTTTGTTGAAAATTTTAAAAGAAAAGGAGTATAGTATTGTTCTTCAGCATCTTTTGTATTCTCAAAAGAGCTTAAATTGGGGGTACATGAGATTGACTGTTCTTTGGATGAATGGAACATTCATTTTGGGGGAATCTATTTTTGCTAAAATACTAGGACATTATGCCAGTAAAATTAATATGACTCCATTAAATCCCATACCTAGCAGTCCTACTTTGTCCCATGGTGAGAGGTCAGCTCAGCCAGTGGCTTTGTGTCTCTAGAAGGGTGCCTGGTACGTGGTAGGTTGTTGAATTAATCTCCCTCAGCTTCGGTTTCCTCGTGGATAAAATGCAGTGATAGTTAAAGCCCTGTTAACCTCCCTGGGTTATTCTAAAAAGCAAATGAGATGATCATATATTGTGAATGCTTTGTAAATTAAAGGGCCTTATAAACTTAAATATTGTTGTTTGGTTTCAACTTGTATTAAAGATTTGACATGTATAACTTGATAAGCTCTTTCTGGTACTGTCTTTTTCTCTTACATGAAGCTTTCTTCAGTTTATCCTTTTCTATATCTAGTAGAGAGCAGTGAAATTCTTCATGTTGTCTTGTCCATGAACCTTGTTGATGGTTGTCTGAATAAAAATTTTATTGAGGAAAGCGGATGTGGCTCAAGTGATAGGGCTTCTGCCTACCATATGGGAGGACCCAGTTTCAATCCCTGGGGTCTCCTGGTGAAAAAGAAGAGAAAGCATGCCTGTACTTGCCTGCATGGTGAGCCAATGCCTGTGTGGTGAGCCAGTGCCTGCACACGTGAGTCACGCAGCAAGATGATGATGCAAAAAGAGAGACAGAGGGGAGACTCAAGGTGAAGTGCAGCAGAGGCCAGGAACCGAGGTGGCACAACTAACAGGGAATCTCTCTCTACATCAGAAGTCCGCAGGATCGAATCCCAGTGAATCCTAGAGAAAAAAAATGAGAAGTCCAAAAAAAGAGAAATAAATCCCGAAGATCACACAATGAATGGACACAGACAGCAAAAACAGTGGGGGGAGGGGAGAAAATAAATAAATCTTTAAAAAAAAAACTTTATTGATCAATACATGAGAGGTAATGGTATACTTAACTCTTGTGGATTAGTTGTGTTTTATTTTTCTGCTACCACTGGTTGAAAACTTGGCCCAATGGATAGGGCATCTGCCTAACACATGGGAGGTCTGAGGTTCAAACCCCTGGCCTCCTTGACCCCTGTGGAGCTGGCCCATGCACAGTGCTGATGTGCGCAAGGAGTGCTGTGCCACGCAGGGGTGTTCCCCCCGTAGGGGAGCCCCACGCGCAAGGAGTACGCCCCATAAGGAGAGCCGCCCAGTGCGAAAGAAAGTGCAGCCTGCCCAAGAATGGCGCCACACACACGGAGAGTTGACACAGCAAGATGACGCAACAAAAAGAAACATAGGTTCCTGGTGCCGCTGATAAGGATAGAAGAACACACAGCAATGGACACAGAGAGCAGACAACTGTGGGGGCGGGGGGGAAGGGGAGAGAAATAAAAAATAAATCTTTAAAAAGAAAAAAAAAAGAAGAGGAGGAGCTGTGGAGTTACTTCCCTGCTTTTCTCCCTATTGTAATTTCTCTGAGCCTTTGTCCATCTCTCAAACAGGGATAAAACTTAGGGTGTTTCTATGAATTCAAGCTAATGTACATAAAAAAATGATCACAATGATTGGTAGAGGTAGTTGCTCACAAAATGGTAATTTTTGTTATTGTCACCTTTGAGTGATTTTTCGAACATAGGTTATTTACTATCCTATTAAATTATCATTGTCAGCCAATTTCTAAAATATTTGGCATATGTTATTGCTCACCCAATAGGGAAAAAATGACCAAAATTAGTGGTTTAAGGAAGCTATAGAGGAAGAATTCATGGTAGCTGGTATCATGTAAGAATAATTGTCTGGCAGGCATTGCATATTCTCCATCAATCCTCCAATATCTGTCCTTAGGATTTAGTGTTTTTTAATTTGGAGCTATTCGGCCTTATTCAAATTAATGCCACAGTTAAAGAGAAAAGATTGCAGATGGAAGTAACCACTGGATAGTAGAGAAACTCACTTGTAACCAACCCTTAATCCACACGATTTTTATAGCAGATGTTTGCATTTTTCCTTCCCCACAGTACCCTCTGTACCTGCCATGCTGGATAAATAACAAGTTCTGATGAATTTGCACCGTGGTGTCATAGAAACAGTGGAAATCAAAGATTAAAACAGAGCACATAGTGATCAGGTTTCTTATGGCAAAATGAAGCATAGTACTGAGGAAATTATTCATGCAATTCAGGCCCAAATCTGCTTTGTGAAAATGGAACTGACATTTATTGAACACTTACTATGTCCCAAGCTCTATGCTAAACAATTTTTTCTTGTTATGCCCATTGATCTTGAAACTATTCCAATGACATACATGTGTTATTATCCTGACTTTACAGATGTAGATACTGAGACATGGAAAAACAAAAACAAAAAACCACATGACAGAAATAGGACTGAAACGGAAACTTTGTCTGACTCTAAAATATATGATTTTTTCTCTGAATGACATTACTGGCCACACTTTTGCCAGAAGTATTTGGCATCTTACTTTTCAGTTTTGGTGGTAAGATCTTCACTAGTGGAATCAAACACCATATTACAAAAGGAATACATCAAGATATGGTTTGCCCAGTGAGAAGTTGTGCTACTTTGGTCAGAGAATGACAAGAATAAAATAATTTATTGGAAGACCAACTTGGCCAAAGCACAAAAAAGAGTTAGCTTTTGCTTCTGAAAGTTTGAACTGAAAATAAGGTCTAAATGGTATGAGAAATCAAATGAGAATGTTCTAAATAGGCCTTTTAGATTCTCTCTGAACAGAGATTGAGAATTCCATAGAATTGAAGATTCCTGTTTTTTTCCTACAAGTCTTTCTCACATGTATTTAATCTGTATAATGGCATCACACTCTAGCTTATACTGGCAATTGCATCAGAGAGCTCCATTCCATAGGGGAGCTGTAATCTGAATCTCATTTTCATCCAGTTTCTTAAAGCATGGTCTACCCAAGTAGTAGAGAAGCTAAAATTTACTCTTGAAAGAGTTCCTCATCCTAGACTTAAAAGCTGTAGCTGTGTAAGTAGTGCATGCTCTGACCCTGGGTATACTGGAGTGAGTTTTATTTTCTCCTGTGGATATGATGTTCATATCCTGTTTAGATATCTTGAAAGTTTATTAAAGGGATTTTTGATCTTCAAGACATATTAAAATGACTAAAACTTCAAAAGTATTAATTGCTTCTATCTGATATGACTAATATGTCCAATAGTCTCTTTGTAAAATCTTGTTTTTGAAACTGTATAATTAATTTCAGGAAGGTGGCTTTGAAGTGCAATATAGTAACTATATTACTTTTATTTATTTATTTATTTATTTAATTTCTCTCCCCTTCCCCCCCCCCCAGTTGTCTGTTCTCTGTGTCCATTTTGCTATGTGCTCTTTGTCTGTTTCTGTTGTTGTCAGTGACACTGGGAATCTGCATATCCCTTTGTTGCGTCATCTTGCTGTGTTAGCTCTCCGTGTGTGCGGCGCCACTCCTGGGCAGGCTGAACTCTCTTTCGCGCTGGGTGGCTCTCCCCACGGGGCGCACCCCCCGCGTGTGGGGCTCCCCTACGCAGGGGCACCCCTGTGTGGCACAGCATTCCCTGCGCACATCAGCACTGTGCGTGAGCCAGCTCCACATGGGTCAAGGAGGCCCGGGATTTGAACCGCGGACCTCCCATATGTTAGACGGATGCCCCAACCACTAGGCCAAGTCCACTTCCCCTGTATTTTAAAATAAAGTTTTGTCTGGTATTTTAGTTGTACTAAAATAAATTCTGTTTTTCAGTGATAACAGAATTGGAGCAGTAGATAATAGCAGATAATTCTGAAACTTCATTTTAGGCAAACTTCAAACCTCCCCCAATTTTTTCCTATCTGGTTGCATCATCATCTTTTTGCTCTCTCTCCACTGCGCAGGTCTGGGACACCTTTTTTCCTATTTTACCAGGAGGTCCCAGGGATCAAACCCAGGTGCTCCAAATGGTAAACAGGAACTCAATTGCTTGAGCCACAGCCACTTCCTTCCCAAACTTTTTATCATTTAGGTTAGTGACTTGCTTATTTTTCAGGTTAGTGGCTGAGTTGAAAAAGAAGGAAAGCTATTAAGAACTAATGAAATTAGGGAGCCGTGCAACTCTGCTGAACATTGATATTGAAGTGGCAGAAGAGAAGATTGCAGGAAACTTTTTAGATGTGTTTTTTGGTAAACCTCTGTCATCTGTTTTCACTGAGTAATTTAGCAAAAACCTCTTAGGTTTGTGTCATTAATGTACTGCAAATATTTTCCTTTAACAAATCAGTGATTTGTGCTGGTGATTTGAAAGCCCCAAGGTTAAATTTATCACAGACTATATTCAGTTAGTTAACAGGCTTCCCATCCTGCTTACTTAGCTGAAATAGTAGGGATGCTTTGTAACCTTCCTCTGTTAATTAGGGGTGGGGAGTGAGGGTGGGCTATTGACAAGAGACTGACTTTATTCCCAATGTAAAGAAGTAATAGATGCTTAGGTACTGTGAGAGACTAGATCAACAGTTCCCAACTCAGGAGCATAGAGAAATTATTGCAATGGCTCTGCAAAAAACACATGTACATCAAGAATTGTTGGGAGGGAAATTAAAAGTATCTCAAATATACGTACTACTCTAAAATGTATGCACGTGCTGCTATAATGGATAAAATGTAAACAAAGTATTACTGAATTTATAATAGTTCTTCATCATCATTTATTTTCTCAAGCCACAAATACTAAGTATTGCTATTACCATATGAGGAGCCTTATCCTGAAATGACTAGGAACATTGTGCCAGATATATTAGAGGGTCAGTACATTTGCAGTGCTGTTGAAATCCTCCCAGATAGGCCATTGCATGTATGAAACACAGTGAATTTGAGGGGAAATCCATTAAGCAATAATTTGGTACAGAATTATATTTGATGACCCTTGTTGCCTTTTTTGTTAGGCATCATAGGCAAATAATGCTTCAAAGTGTTTTGTCAGAAGTGGCTAAGAAGTCTTCCTTAACACTTTTAATCTCAATAATTTTAACTTTTGTTCTTTGATTGAATATCATTAGAAATACTGGCACTATCATTTTTCATCTGAAAAAGAATGAAATTTTCCTTTGTTTTAGCCTTCTCAGCCTAGTAGTGACTGCTTTTCTGAGTCATCCACACAATGACTGTGACATTCTAGTTCTTGGATGTCTAAGGAGAGGCTGTGTTAATATTGATGTACATATCCTTTAAAAAACAAACATGTAGTTAAATGGTAGGAATTTATTTGGGTAAGAACAAGATGATAAAAGCCTTAAAATAGTTTTTTTCTTTTATTTATTTATTTGTTTGTTTGTCTCTCTCCCTGCCCCCGCCCCCATTGTCTGTTCTCTGTGTCTATTTTGCTGTGTCTTTGTCCGCTGCTGTTGTTGTCAGCTGGACGGTAATCTGTGTTTCTTTTTGTCGCGTCATCTTGCCGTGTCAGCTCTCTGTGTGGGCGGCGCCATTCTTAGGCTGCATGTTTTTTCGTGCTGGGCATCTCTCCTTATGGGGCGCACTCCTTGCACATGGGGCTCCCCTACCGGGGGATACCCCTGCGTGGCAGGGCACTCCTTGCGCGCATCAGCACTGTGCATGGGCCAGCTCCACACGGGTCAAGGAGGCCCGGGGATTTGAACCGCGGACCTCCCATGTGGTAGGCGGATGCCCTAACCACTGGGCCAAGTCCACTTCCCAGTTTTTTTTCTTTTAAAGAAATAATACATACCCTCTGTAACCTTTTTTACCCTGCACAAATAGGATAAGGGTATTAATATAAAGTGCTTTTTTTGTTACTTTCTACAAAGCACTTTTAAGTGGGCTGCATTAAACGGATTTCATTATTAGCATTGGTAAAATTAATTAAATTTTGCTTCTCTTTGGTTACAGAGGGGCTAAGAGTCACTTGAGAACTTGATATCTTAGGGACTCCTAGAATGCAGTTTTTTAAAACACAGTTTGATTTTGGGTTGACATGAGAGGAAATTTAAGAGGATCCAGTTTTTATGTGGAGGGGTTTACTTAATAAACTTCAGTGATTTTTTCATTATTATTGCTAATTTATTAATTTTTTTGCAGTTGTATTGAAATCTAATTTAAGGTCTAATGAACCATAAATATTTAAAGTACACAATTTGATGAGTTTTGCCTTAGGAATATAGCTATGAAACCATCACCATAATCAAGATAATATCATCTCCAAAGTTTCCTTGTGCTACTTTGTATCCCTCCTTGCCCATACTGCCCCCACACCCCCATATCCCCACACCCCCTGGTCAGCCACTGGTCTATACGCCTGCTTTTTGCCACTATAGACTAATAGACTAATCTGCATTTTCTAAAATTTTATAAAAATGGGACCATACAGTGGTTTTATTGCCTGGAAATAATTGATATACTTATCTTTTTAGTTCTAGTTCAGACATCATAAGAGATCTTCTAGAAGCAGAGGAAGCCTGGGAAGCATCACATAAGTGAGTTCTCATAATCAAGAAATACGTATGTACTTTGACTTGAGAAATTATAATTCTCAATAGTTGATTTTCAAGCAAAAGAATATTTGTGCCGTTTGATTTAAAGACAAAAATCACACACATCAATGTAAAGAGTTTTGATTTACTCCTTATTTCTATGTTTCTGCTTAGAAATGGAATCCTAGTAATAACTCTGGTTACTTAGGAGTTTTTTCTCTATGGTAAATTATTCCTATCAGCAATTAATAATTTGGTCTTAAACACTGGCTCAGTTTTTAGAAAACTTTTAACACTTTCCTGAATGTTCCCTCTCACAAGACCTACTTAGTATAGGATTAATCCAGCTTCACTCCTTCCAACCCTGATCATAATGAATGCCAAGCCCTACCCGCCTTTCCCGTACCACTTATGAATTAGGGAATTGGGAATGTTGACGGGGGTCTTATTCTGGGACATGCTGGTAAGTAAGGAGGAAAGGAACAAAGCTCAAGAATATTGCGTTTTCATGAATCTCCACTACTACAGGTAGTGCCCTGGATTACAAGGCACATTTGTCCCAATAAAATTTCATGGCCCCCCACCTCAAATGAGCCCTCAAAAACACCTAGTAATTTTATTGTTTCTCTGGTCAGTTCTTTGTCCCATTCTTCACAAGGAGTATTTCAAAGCTTCTTAGCTCTTTTCAGTGGCTGTACCCCCAGATATTCCACCAGTCCCATCACTCTTCTAAAAGAAGCTTGAGTAACATCACTGAACACCTCCATGTTGCTAACTCCAAAGGATGTTTTTCAGGCCTCGACTTCCTTGATTTAGCAATATTTGATATCATTAGCCTCTTCACCTTTCTTGAAGTTCTCTTCAAGAAAGTTCTCTGTGGTCCAGGTGCATGTATCGAACTACCTGCTTGATATTTCTCGGGTATTTTTAAAACGCCCTCGAAATGAATATGTACAAAGCTAAACACATGATCTTATCTGCTGCCAACCCCACCCCCAATTTTAAAACGAAATGAAAACATGATCTTTTCCCAGTATTCCTTAGGCTAACCAATTGCTTAAGCCAAAAAATGTCATTCTTGATTTCTTGTTCTCCATTGCTTGTATGTCCAATTCATGACCCAGTCCTGTGGATTTTGCTTCTTAAATATCTCCTGAACCCATCAAGTTACTTCTACTTCTCTCATCACCCTCAGCTATGCTACCATTATGTCTTGATTGGACAATAGCCTCTTAATTTGTCTAGCCTCATTTCCTCTGGGTTCTTTACCATCTGTTTTCCACAGTACAGCCAGAGTGTGATCTTTTCAAAATGCAAATATCACTGTTACTCATCCCATTGCTTTAAAATCTTGTTCCTCTTAATTAAAAAATTAATATTAAAATTCTTTAATATACCTAAAAAGTTCTGCATGATCTTGTCTTCTCCAAACTCATCTCTTATTACACACCCACACATTCTCTGTGCTCTGTTCATGCAGGCCTTTTAGGTCCTTTTACATGCCAAGCTCCCTCCCAGCACAGGGTTTTTGAAGAGGCTTGTCCCTCTACCCAGAATGTTCTTCTCATCCTTCTTCACCTACTTTATACCTGTTCAGTCTTCACAGCTTGGCTCAAGAGCTGAAAGTCTTTACTGACCCCTCTTATTGTATCAGACCCTCCTGTTATAGATGCTTTCCAGCATATTTGATTGATTTTTTTTGTTTTTCCATCTCCCACTACTGGTCTATGAGTTCAACATTGTAACACCAATGAAAGCCTGACTTTTCAACAATATGTGGCAACTCTACAAAAAGCCACCTTTAGCTTAAAGGCATGTTTTTTGGTACCACAAATGGAATATTTGAGATTAGTCCTAGAACATATGATTCCAGTTCCAACACATTTTCCTAGTTCCTTAAACGATTTTGAGCAAGAGTTCTTAAACTTTTTGTCCACAGAGCCCTTTGCCAGGTGAAATGAATACTAAACTACTGTAATTTATTTATTGCATACATTCATAAGTGAAAGAATGCTAGATTTCAATTAGAAATCAGAGAAAATAAAGATAATAAGTTGATTTTTTTTTTTTTCAATTCAAGCTCACAGACCCCCTGAAATAGGGATCCATGGACCCCTGGTTAAGAATCCCTGATTTAGAGGCTCCCTTAGCTACACACTATCCCATACAAAGCAGTTTTTTCATAAGCACCCCCAAAAAATGTATATTCTGCTGACTGATCTTGGGTTCTTATGTCACTAAATATTGGTTTATCTCACTGTGTTTAGCTATAGGATATGTATTTACATTGAACAGAATGAAAACAGGAGGGAAAATAAGCCTGGTATGTTGGTTCATGTTTCCAGGTGTCAGTTTCCTTTTACATAAAATGTTGGGGGGAAATATCTGCTTGAGAGAGTCCTAAATCCCTTCTTTCCAGACCTGTTCCTTCTCCAATATTCCTTCTCTCAGCAAATAGTAGTATCAGATGGTAGTGTCATAGTTTACCCACAATTCAAGTCAGAAATCTAGGAATCATTTCACACTTCTCTTTCTCCCTTACCTCTCACATGCAATCAATTGCAATATCTAGAGATAAGTTCAGAATCACCTGAAGGGCTTGTTAAACCACAGATTAGTGGACCATTATACCCAAACATTCTGATTCACTAAGTTTGGGGTGGGGTCTCATTTGCTGGTTTTAATGAGCTCCAGTGTGATACTGATTCTATTTTTGGAGACCACCTTTGAGTAGCTTTACTATAGACTTCCCCTGTAATATCTCTATCAGCAAGCCCCTTTGTACTACTGCTTAGTAAGGGCCCTTTTCCCTTCTCCCCAGCTTGATGCAACAGCTGTTTCTCTGCCTCTAGTCATTACCAGTTCAGCCTGCTAGTGAGATAGATCTAAAATACTTTGTGCTCTGCCCGCCATCCTTCAAGGACTCCCCAGCACTCAAAGCTCTCCATGTTCAAGCCACAGTTTACCTTGCTAGCTTATTCCCCACCCAACTCTACAACTCTGTTGCTGCCAAGCTGAACTGTCACAGTTGCCTCAGTGAGTCATGACAGCTTTGCCTCTGTGCGTTTGCACATGCTGTTGCTTCTGCCTGAACTGCCTTTTTGCCTTTTCTTTATTTGGCTGGAGTTGTCATTTCATTTTTCACAACTCCATTCAGAAGCCCATGACCCTGCTTTTGCATCACTCTGCAATTAATATCTGACTCCCTTTCTAAAGAGAAAGTACATTGGACTTTGAATCCCTGCTACCTAGCGCAGTTTCTGGGTGGCACATAGGTTAAGAGTGAATGAATGAGTCAGTCAGTCAGTCAGTGTTTCTTGGATCTCTGAATCTACTCACATGTAGATTTTAGGAGTTAGTGACACAGTTTATGTGGCTTTAGGAACCTGTGAATGGATAAGGATTGCCACTTAAAGAATTTTTTTAACTCTTGATCCCATAGTGCCTTAAAAAGAAAATTTTACAAACTAGCTTTCTTTATTACTTCTATAAAATCTGCACAGGAAGAATAATTTTTTCTATTGATATTCTGCTTTCCATCTTAACTCCATGAAAAGTCATTGGCATGACATTATGTACCTGTTATAAATTCTAATGGAGGAATATTAGTAATTAAGTTGTCTTTTTTGGGTAACTTTTTAATTGACGCGAAACATACATTTTTTAAAGTGGACAAATGGTAGGTGTCCACAGCTCAGTGAATTTTTACAAATGAATATACCTGGGTTTAGGGTTACTTTAGTGGCCCCCTGTGAACTGCTCCTCCTAGTATGTGCACCCTTGAGTCCACATTGATTCTGGGTTTGGCCCTGGGATGTGAGGAGAAGCTTCATATGCATTGTGCCCTGGGCTTGTCCCCCACTCTCTTGGGATGTTCCCTCTTAGTACCCAGCCATCCTGCTAGAGAAGCCCAGTCTAGGCACAAGGAGAAGACAATTGGAGAAGAACCTCAGACCCAGTCATCACTTCTAGCTGAGCTCCAGCCAACAGACAGTAACAACTTGCCAACCATGCCCATGACCCATTTGGAAAAAGAGCTTCTAGACCTAGTTAAGCTGGGTTTTTTTTTTGAGCTTTGCCTTCATTTCAGAATCATAAGCAAATAAATATGTTTTATGCCTCCTATGTTTGAGAATGGTTTGTTAAATAGCAGTAGATAACAGAAACAGAAATTATACAGAAACTATTCCTGTTTTGGTTTTTAATTGCCATGTAACAAACCAACCCTTAGCTTAAATTACAACTGTTTTATTTGCTTATGATTCTTTAGTCTAGGCTGGGATTGTAGAGTTGTTCTTCTGCTGGTTTTGCTAGTGATCATTGATGAGACTGCATCCACCTAACAAGTCGGAGAGTGACTGGGTTCAAATAGGATGTCTGAACTTTTTCAGTCCATGTAGTCTTGGATCCTCCTCTTCATGTGTTTTCTCTACATGGTCTCTCTGTGTGGTCTTTCCAGCCAGATAACTGGACTTCCTACATGGAATTCCTGTGCCATTTATCAGTTTATTGCCTCTCAGCTCCATATTCATCCTTTTTGCCTGCTCTGTAGAAATTGAACTGATCCCCCCCTTTTTTTTTTTTTTTTTAAATTTAATTTCTCCCCCCTCCCTCCACTGTCTGCTCCCTGTGTTCATTTGCTGTGTGTTCTTCTTTGTCTGTCTCATTAGGTGACTCCAGGAATCGATCCTGGGACCTTCCAGAGTGGGAGAGAAGCGATCATTCTTTTAAACCACCTCAGCTCCCTGGTCTTCTGCTTCTCTTATTATCTCTTCTCTGTATCTCTTTTTGTTGTGTCATCTTGTTCTGTCAGCTTTCCCCGTGGGCCAGCACTCCTGCGTGGTGCAGCCCTCCTGCACGGGGCAGCCCTCCACGTGGGCCAGTTGCCACATGGGCCAGCTTGCCTTCACCAGGAGGCCCTGGGTTTCAAACCCTGGACTTCCTGTATGGTAGACAGGAGCCCAATTGCTTGAGCCACATCTGTTTCCCAAACTGGTCCCTTTAAAGAGTTTTCCTTTGCCATCTCTCATGATCTTAAGTTTTATCAATTAGAGGGCCTTGGAGACACATTAAAAGAGGAAAGAGTTTTGGTTTTGGTTCTGGTATGCTTACTTGCTAGGTTCCTATAATGAGTGTGGCTTCCCTAGTGCCCTGTCCTACAGTGCAAGGAGTTTCTCCAGCCCCAGGCTCCTGCAGTGCTCACAGCTCCTCTAGTACCTGGGCTCCTGAAGTATACCTCTTTCCTCTATCTTGTAGCAGTTGTTCTTGACTACAGTCGTGTCCTCCTCAGTCAGGTCTGGATCTGAGAGGAGACCTCTTCCCTTGAGTGCTTGGTCCTAGAGGTGTAGTGGGTTTTTCTTATATCTATTATTCCTTTGTTCTTCAGAGTTCTTTACTTCTGACTAGTCATTTTCTTGTTAATCAAATCCCCTGTTACAGTTAGCAAACCTTTATTTTAAACTTTTCTCTTGAAATTATTGGGTGGGTTCTCTCTCCAGATTGGACCTAGACTGATAACCAGACCCAAGAGTGCAATTACAAACCCTGGCAAGCTTTCTTAAGACTTAGTTCTGAAGCAAGCACTGCATCATCTTTACCACATTCTCTTGGATAAAGAGAATGACAGGACTAGCTCAAGATTTAGGGGAGGGGATTTCACAAAGGAATGTGTTTTAGCCTCTGGCAAAGAGGCTGCCAGTACAGCAAGAGAGGAGGGCAGAGACCCAGCTGATTCATGCCTCACTGACATAGTCCAATCAAAGGCCCTAAAGCAATCTAATCAAGTGATCTAATCAAAGGTCCTTACCTGGATCTAATCAGAGGGTCCCATCTACATTGTGTTTATAGGCATAGGCATGGGTTAGCGTAAGAACATAATTTTCTGGGGTCCACAAAAGACAAACCAGGGCAGCATGAATACCAGTAAGTGAGGTTCATGGAGGCTAGCAAGGTAACAGACTGTCATGCGGTGTAGCCACCACCAGCTCTGAATGTAGAACATGACCATCCTTCTAAGATCCTTCTTCAAGCATCTTCCCAGTCAAAACCAATACCATTAGAGGTAAGCACTATTTTGACTTGAATCACCATGGAATAAGTTTTGCCTGTTTTTAAACTTCATATAAATGGAATCATTATATGTACTCTTTGGCACAATTCTTCTTTGGCACATTTCCACTGTGGGTTGCTTCCATGATTGCATTATAGCAGTAGTTTGGTTTTTTTTTGTTTTTGTTGCTGTTTTTTTATAGCAGTGTTTTTCAAAGTGTGATTCCTAGACCAGCATTTGCAACACCTGGGAGCTTGATAGAAAAGCAAATTCTTACTTCTACAAATGACTAAATCAGAAACTCTGGGGTGGGGCCTAGCAAGCTGTGGTTCAACAAGCCCTTCAGATGATTTTTTTTTAAAATTTATTTTTATTGTCTTTTTTTTTTAACCTTCAGGTACTTTTGATGCATGCTAAAGTTTGAGAACCACTTCTCTATAATATTACATCATATGAATACCTCACCATCTATTTTTCCATTCTACTGGTTATATATATTTGGTTCATTTAGAGTTTTTGGTTATTATAAATAAGACTTCAGGAACATAGTTGTAAATGTCTTTTGGTGCATATGCACTCATTTCTGTGAGTGGTACGCTGAGTCATAGGGTATGCAGGTGTCCAGCATTAGTAGATAAAGGCCAAACATTTTTCCAGAATGATTGTATTAATCTATGCTCCCATCAGCAGTGGGAGATCCAGCTGCTCCATATCCTCTTCAACACTTTGTACTCTGAGACTTAATTGTAGCTCTTCTGGTGGATGTGTAATGGTATCTCACTGTGATTTAAATTTGCATTTTTTGATGGCTAATGATGTTGAACAAGTATTCATATGCTTATTAGCTTTTTGGATATTTTATTTTGTAAAGTTCTTGTTCTAACCTTGCACCCCTCCTAATTAATCGCGTTATGCTTTTTCACCCCCTTATTGTTTTTAAGACTTCCTTGTGTATTCTGAGTATGGGTCTTTTGTTGGATGTATGTATTCAATTACTCTCTTTCAATTGGGTTACCATTTTACTCTCCTAATGATATGTTTTTAATAGAAATTTTTAATTACACTTTTCAGTTTAGCAGTCTTTTCCTTTATGGTAATGTGTTTTGTATGTCCTGTGTAAGAAATTTTTTTCTACTTCAACATCCCAAAGATATTTTCCTGTTATTTTCTAGGAATTCTTTCATATTCTATATCCATCTTTTTGCTTAGGCTTTAATTTTCTTTAGTGTAGCTTTCTTTGTAGAGGTTATATAAAACTTTTGTTACATTTTTTTCTGGGAATTTGGTGTATTTTAATACCATTGAAATGGTTGGTTTTGTTTTTTTTTTCCATATCCTAATTGCTTGTTGCTAGTATATAAAACTAGTAGGTATTTTATGTTGATCTTGTATTCAGTGATTTTGATAAATTTACTTAATAATTCAAATCATATAAAGATTCTTTTGGGTTTTCTAAATGTATATTTAGCCATGTCATCTCTATCTCCTTTTATATATTCTTTACCACTTAATTGTGCTATTTAGGACTTCTATTAAGTATTAAATAGAAGTGGTAATATTTTCTTACTCCATTCTCAGGGAGAAAGCATTCATTATTTTACCTCCTATTCCTATTTTTTAGTGTGAATGGGGTTGAATTTTATCAAATGTTTTTTATGTATCAAGATGAACAAGTGATTTTCCTCTTTTGTTAATGTGGTGAATTACATTAGTTGATTTTTCAAATGTTAAAACAGTGTTGCAGTTCTGAAATAAATCTGATTTGGTCATGATATATTATCTTTCTTATGTGTTGCAAGATTTGGGATCTTAAATATTTTTATTATGGGTATATATATTGCAAAATTTCCCATTTTAACAATTTTTAAGTGTACACTGCAGTGCTATTAATTACATTACCAAGACTTGTTCATGACTCTTAACAGAAACTCTGTATTTACTAAACAAAAAAATTAAAAGCTGAAAAAATTAAAGTTAAAAAAACATAAAAGAAGAGTGACATCAGAAAAATTGGTGGCGTAAGGATCTCTAAAACATCTCTTCTCCATAAAAGCAACAAGAAAACTGGGGGGGGGGGGGGGGGGAAGATCTACTTTTTTAGAACTCTAAAAAGAGCCAAAAGCCTGCAGCAGGGAGCATTTATTCAAGAAAAACAGCTGAATCTTGGTAAGAACAGTCAGCTTTGTGGTGATTTAACTTGCCCTGTTCCCATCCCTGTCTTTCCAGCTCTGTGGTGGCATTGGTAACCAGTGGCTCACAGTCTAGCCTGGCAGCCAACAAAGGAGGCAGAATGGGGTTGCAGCTCCTTTAAAGCTTCATTCCCAAAGAACTGAAATTATTTGACCTACCTCTTGGTTTTCTAGAAGGCTTGTCTTGCAAGGCTGTCCTTATTTCACCTGAGTCAGAGCTCATCCAGTGTGAAAAATCTTTTCCTTAGGAGAGTTTGTTGAAAATGATTAGAGGTAATTGGTTAACTTTGTTTGCTGCCTGAGGTGCTGGATAACAGTTGGGGCAAACTAAATCTAACCAAAAAATCTTAAAAGGAAAAGCTGAAGAATGAGATTTCTGTGGGGTTTTGAAAAGCTTGACATATTCCTGGGAATCTAGAATGTCACTTTCATGCTTAGGGCTCCATAGTGGTTCTGCAAATGCTCAGGAAAGACCTGAGAAAACCCTAGGCTCTCATATCTGCCTGACCTTGAGGCTCTGTGCATTTTAGAAGTAGGCTAAGGCAGACTTATCAGTTGATTGTTGAATGAATGTTGAATACTGTGGTGGTTTGCATACTGTGGTGGTTACTCTATGACTTTGACTGCAAACCCATTATAAATAAGACTTTTTTTTTTTTTTAAGGCACTTGGGGTTGGGAATTGAACCTGGGACCTCGTATGTGGGAAGCCAGCACTCAACCACTGAGCCACATCAGCTTCCCTGAGTTGGGTTTTTTTTTCCCCCCATTTTAAAAAATTTTTTAAAAGAGAATTCAATTATATAAATGTTACAGTGAATATATAGGGGATTCCCATATGCCCTGCTTCCCATGCCTCCCATATTTTCCCACATTAGCAACATCTTTCATCAGTGTGGTACATTCATTGCAATTGATAAACACGTTTTGGAGCATTGCCAGTAAGCCTGGATTATAGTTTACATTGTAGTTTACAGTCTCTCCCATTCGACTCTGTAGGTTATGGTTGGATATATAATGGCCTGTATCTGTCATTGTAATGTCATTCAGGGTGATTCCCAAGTCCTGAAAATACCCCCCTATTGCACCTGTTTTTCCCTCTCCCTAACCCAAAACATCTATGGGTTACTGCCTCCAATACAATGGTATTTCTTCCATTGCTAGAATCACAATAAATCTGTAATAGAATACTAGTAAGTTTATTTTAGTCCATAGTTCATTTCCCAATCCTGAGGACTCTGGGATAGTGATGCCCAGTCCATCATTAATTGAGGGGGGCTTCGATGCCATACATCTGATGGATGGGACTCTTTTGCTTGCAGTTGTAAGCACTCTTGGTTCCTTGGTATGTGGTTTGACTGTCATTGGTTGTCCTGGGTGAGTCCATTGAACTGGAGAGTAGGTATTGCAACTCTGTTGTGATTCAGGGCTCATTTGGCATTTGGACAGCCCAATGATTTAAGTCTCTGTTGTACACCTACCAACTCTAGTACTAATTATAGGTTCAAATAGAAGGACAGAAGTCATGGTTAGGGAAACCACTGCTGAGTCTAACTCTGTCACATTTGGGAGCATAAATACCAGATTAGGGCCCAATGACAAGCGGCCAAATTCCTGAGCTATCTGCCCTGACTGTAGTGTCTGGATGTCTCCATATCCCAGAGGAACTTCGCTATTTGGGGTAATACCTTCTTTGGCTGTCAATGAGATCCTGTTGAGCATGTATATACATGCTACCTCTGGGATGGCCCCCTGACTCACTTTGAAGTCTGTTAGCCATACAAACTCATTTGGCTTTAGCTTTTCCCCCTTTTGGTCAAGGTCTTTTTTCTTTTCTTTTTTCCAGATGCATTGCTTGTTGGTACTTGGTTCCAATCCCTTGGTGCCAGAGAGGGTCATCCCTGGGAGTCATGTCCCATGCTGGGGGGAAGTTATTGCTTTTAATGCTGAGTTTGGTTTAGAGAGAGGCCACATTTGAGCAACAAGGAGGCTCCTAGTAGGTAACTCTTAGGCACCCTACATTACTAGGCTAAGTTTCCATTTCAAGAGCAAAGGCTCATAAGCATAGTTATCAATATCAAGTGTCCTTCAATGGGCCATCCTCCTTCACAAGTCATTGTCCCTCTACTTGGGGCATTCTTCTTGTTCCATTAGAGGATGTGGCAGAGCTCCCCTGGATGCAAATTTGATATTCTTTTGGTTATTGTGTGACTCTCTACCCACTGTGACAATGTCCCATGAACATTTGAACACATTTATATGCCTTATATGTATACCCAGGTGAACTTCCTCCCCTGTGTCCCCCCTGACTGACTTCCCACACCAATGATCCTCCCTTGCCACAGTTGTAACCCTTCTGTGATCTAAAATCTCTTCAAAAGTGAAGCCAATAAAATAGCCACATACAATTAATAAGAAAATGAAATAATAATGATAGTTTTATACATAAGAAGTATAATACAGAAAAATTAATTAAAAAGTAGAAATAAAATGTTTTAAAAATTGAGATATTAAAAAAGAATGAAAAAATATTTAAAGAAAAAACTTTTTTTTTGACATTTTGCCTTTCATCACTATAAGACTGTTGTCCTGTATGTACAGTGATATTTTCTTCCATTTATTCCCCAAGTGTCTTAATTAATTTTTTTTTTTTTTTTTCAGTTTTTCTTCAGAGAAGTTTTAGGTCACAGTAGAGTCACATATAGAATACAGGGGATTCGCCTATACCCAACATCCTCTCCCTTTTCCCTTTTCCCCCATCAATAACATTTTGTGTGTGGGTGGTACATTTGTTACAATTAATGCACAAATATTTAGCATAGCTACTAACCATTGTCAATGGTTCACATTATGGTTTACATTTTGGACCATATACTTTTAAAAAATCTGATAAAATATAACATGGTCTATATCCATCATTACAAGATCATGCAGAACACTTCTATTGCCCCCAAAATGCCCCCTGTTCCATCTGTTTTATTCCTCCCTCCTCCTCCCCTTTGGGAACCACCGATGCTCTCAAGTGACTCCTGTCCCTCTGTTTGAGAACACAGTGGACCTCCCTATGGCAGTCTAACACTTTCCTGCTCATTATGTGGGTCTCTACCCACTGATGCAACACACTATCCCAAAATGATCACTCACATGCTCTCTAGAAGCCTGCTCCAGGTGCACCCTGGCCCGAATGCCCCCCATCCAACACTCTAAACCAGTAACCCTTCCTTGTCATATTGCCAAATGAGCATTTCCAATATTGTAATTTCAAACAAGTACCTGCCAATCCCCAATGTTCACCTGCTTCCTCCCCCAACCCTCCCTCCAGTTCCATCCAACCCATACTCCCCACCCTACCCCCCTGTCAAACTTGCACCACCCAACCTAATATTATCACTATACCCCTGTCATGTTCCTTCACTGCACAACTACACATATCCACCTTGTCATAGATTCCGCCCATATGGCTTTGGCTCACAACCTTCTTCTCCTTTTCTAATTCCTGTAAACCCGTCTTCCAGACTCTAGCTCTGTGAGTCTGCTCAGTTTGCTTCACTTATATCAGTGAGTCATGTAATATTTGTCTTCACTCAACATAAGGTCCTCAAGGTTCATCCATGTTACCCCTTGTGTTAGTACTGATTTCCTTCTTATAGCTTAGTAATATTCCATTGTATGTATATACCACATTTTGTTTATCTATTTATCAGCTGATGAGCGTTTGGGTTAACTCCGCAACTTTTGGCAATAGTGAATAATGCTGCTGTGAACATTGGTGTGCATGTATCTGTTCATGTCCTTGCTTTCAGTTCTCTGGGTATATACCCAGCAGTGGAATTGCTGACTCATATCTCAGATCTATAGTTAGTTTTTTGAGGAACCACCAAACTGTCTTCCACTATGGCTGCAACATCCTATATTCCCACCAGCAGTGGATGAGGGTTCCCATTCCTCCACATCCTCTCCAACGCACCCTCTGTTTTTTTAATAGCTGCCAGTCTGATAGGTATAAGATGGTATCTTATTGTAGTTTTGATTTGCATTTCTCTAATAGCTAGTGATGTTGAGCATCTTTTTATGTGCTATTTAGCCGTTTGTATTTCTTATTTGGAGAATATCTATCCAAATCACTTGCCCATTTTTTAAATGGGTTGTTTGTCTTTTTGTTTTCAAGGTGTAGGATTTTTTATATATGAGAGATAATAGACTCCTATCAGATATATGGTTACCAAATATTTTCTCCCATTGGGTAGGCTGCCCTTTCATTTTCTTGACAAACTCCTTTAAGGTGCAGACGTTTTTAATTTTGAGGGGGTCCCATTTTTTTGCTGCTCGTGCTTTGGGTATGAAGTTCATGAAATCATTTCCTATTATGAGGTCCTGTAGATGTTTCCCTACATTATCTTCCAAGGTCTTTATGGTCTTGACTCTTACATTTAGATCTTTGATCCATCTCGAATTAATTTTTTTATAAAGTGTGAGATGGTGTTCCTTTCCCATTCTTTTGGATATGGGTATCCAAAAGAATATGTTGGATATGTTCACCATTTGTTGAACAATATGGATATGTTCACCATTTGTTGAAGAGGCCATTCTCTCCCAGTTGAGTGAGCTTGGTGGCCTTGTCAAATATCAGATGACTGTATATGCAAGGATCTATATCAGAACTCTCGATTCAGTTCCATTGGTCAATATGTCTGTCCTTGTGCCAATACCATGCAGTTTTGACCACTATAGCTTTGTAGTATGCTTTAAAGTCAGGTGGTGTGATTCCTTCTAGTTCATTTTTCTTTTTCAATATGTCTTTGGCTATTCATAGCCTCTTGCCCTTACAAATAATTTTCATAGTTTTTCCAATTCAGTAAAAAATGCCTGTTGATTTTTATTGAGATTGTGTTAAATCTGTATATCAATTTGTGTAGGATAGACATTTTAATGATGTTTAGTCTTCCTATCCATGAACAGGGAATATTCTTCCATTTTTAATTTAAGTCTTCTTTGATTTCCTCTAACAGTGTTGTGTAGTTTTCTGCATGTAAATCATTTACATCTTTAGTTAAATTTATTCCTAGGTATTTGATTCTTTTAGTTGCTATTGTAAATGGTATTTTTTTCCTGATTTCCTTCTCAGATTGCTCATTATTGGTGTACAGAAATGCTGCTTATTTTTGCACATTGATCTTAAAACCTGAGACTTTACTGAACTCATTTATAAGCTTTAGAAGCTTTGCTATAGATTTCTCAGGGCTTTCTATGTATAGGATCATGTTGTCTCCCAATAGTGAAGTTTTTATTTCTTCCTTTCCAATTTGGATACCTGTTATATCTTTTTCTTGCCTAAGTGCTTGAGCAAGTACTTCTAACACAGTGTTAAATAGGAGCAGTGATAGTGGGAATCCTTACCTAGTTCCTGATCTTAGAGGGAAAGCTTTTAGGACTTCACCATTGTTTATGATGTTCACTGTAGGTTTTTCATATATACCCTTTGTCATGTTGATGAAGTTTCCTCTATCCCTATCTTTTGTAGTGTTTTTATCAGGAAAGGGTGCTGTGTTTTGTTGAATGCTTTTTCCGCAACTGTAGAGATGATTATGTGATTTTTTTCTTTCAGTTTGTTTGTGTGGTGTATAACATTGATTGGTTTTCTTATGTTGAGCCATCCTTGCATACCAGGAATGAAGCCCACTTGGTCATTGTGTATAATTCATTTGATGTATTGTTGAATATAGTTAGCAAGTATTTTGTTGAAGATTTCAGCACCTGGGTTCATGAGGGAGACTTGTCTATAGTTTTCCTTTCTTGTGGTGTCTTTGTTTGGCTTTGGTATTAGGGTGATGTTGGCATTATAGAATGAGTTAGGCAATGTTCCTTCCACTTCTATTTTGGAAGAGTTCAAGCAGGATTAGTTCTTTCTGGAATGTTTGGTAGAATTCACCTGTGAAGCCATCTGGTCCTGGAATCTTTTTAGTTGGGAGGTTTTGATAACTGTTTCTATCTTACTACTTATAATTGGTCTGTTGAGCTCATTAATTTCTTTTGTCAATGTAGGCTGCTTGTGTGTTTCTAGGAATTTGTCCATTTCCTCTAAATTATCCATCTTGTTGGCATATAATTTTTCAAGATACCCTGTTGTGATACTCTTTATTTCTGTGGAGTCGGTGGTGATATCCCTTTCCTCATTACTTATTTCGTGTATTTGCATCTTCTCACTTTTTTTCTTTGTTAGCCTAGCTAGGGGTTTGTCAATTTTAGTGATCTTCTCGAAGAACTAGCTTTTGTTATTGTTTATTATTTCTATTGCTTTCTTAAAACTTTCAGTTTCATTTAGTTCTGCTCTAATTTTTATTATTTCCTTTTCTATACTTCCTTTGGGGTTAGTTGTTCTTTTTCTAACTCCTCCAGGTGTGCAGTTAGGTCTTTGATTTTAGCTCTTTGTTCTTTTTTGATGTATACATTTATGGCTATGAATTTCCCTCTCAGTACTGCTTTTACTGCAGCCCATAGGTTTTGCTATATTGTGCTGTCATTTTCATTCATTTCAAGGTAGTTACTGATTTCTTTTGTGATTTCCTCCTTTACCCCACTGTTTGTCTAAGAGTGCATTGTTTAGCTTCCATATCTTTGTGCCTTACTGGTACTCTGGTCCTTACTGATTCCCAATTTCACTCCATTGTGGTCAGAGAAATTACTTTGTATAATTTCAATCTTTCTGAATTGAGAGTTGTTCTGTGGCCTAACATGTGGCCTATCTTGAAAAATGATCCATGTGCACTCGAGAAGAATGTAATATACCACTGTATTTGGGTGTAGTGTTCTGTATATGTTTATTAGGTCTAGCTCCTCTGATGTATTATTCAAAGTCTTGGTTTCATTATGAATTCTCTGTTGAGGCAGCGGAGTTGGCCCAGTGGTTAGGGCGTCCGTCTACCACATGGGAGGTCCACGGATCAAACCCTAGGCCTCCTTGACCCGTGTGGAGCTGGCCCATGTGCAGTGCTGATGCGCGGAAGGAGTGCCAAGCCATGCAGGGGTGTCCCCCACGTAGGGGAGCCCCACGCACAAGGAATGTGCCACATAAGGAGAGCTGCCCAGCACGAAAGAAAGTGCAGCCTGCTCAGGAATGGTGCCGCACACAACGGAGAACTGACACAAGTTGATGCAATAAAAAGAAAAAGATTTCCGTGCTGCTGACAACATCAGAAACGGACGAAGAAGACGCAGCAAATAGACACAGAGAACAGATAACTGGGGTGGGACGGTGGGGAGAGAAATAAATAAATAAATCTTTAAAAAAATAATTCTCTGTTGACATGTTCTATCTAATGGTGGTAATGGTGTATTAAAGTCCCCCACTATAATTGTAGTGGCATCCATTTCTCCACTTAGTTTTTACAGTGTTTGCCTCATGTATTTTGAGGTGCCCTGGTCAGGTGCATAAATGTTTATGATTGTTCTTTCTTCTTGAAAGATTACCCCTTTTGTTACTATATAGTGTCCATCTCTTTGCTTTTAAAGTCTATTTTGTCCAATATTAATATAGCTACTCCCACCCTTTTTTTGGTTATTGTTTGCTTATAAAATTGTTTTCCAACCATTCACTTTCAGCCTTCTTGAATCCCTGGATCTAAGGTGGGTTTCTTACAGCATATAGACGGGTCATATTTCCTTATTTGTTCTCCAGTCTGTGTCTCTTGACTGGTGACTTTAGTCCATTAAATGTTATTATCATCATGGAATTACTTAGATTAGCCGTATTTCTTTGGGTTTATATATGTCATATATTGTTTTTATTACTTTTTGTCTTTTTAGTTCTTACTCTCCCCTCCAACTCTCTCGTTTTTTGCTTTCAACCTGCAGAATTCCCTTTAGTATTTCTTGAAGTGCAGTTTTCTTATTGACATACTCTCTTAGATTCTGTTTGTCTGTGAATATTTTGAACTCTCCCCCATTTTGAATGCCAGTTTTGCTGAATAGAGAATTCTTGGTTGGAAATTTTTTTCTTTTAGCACCTTAACTATGTCCTATCACTGCCTTCCTGCCTCCTTTGTTTCAAATGAGTGATCAGCACTTAATCTTATTTAACTTCCCTTGTATGTGATGTCTCTTTTCTCTCTTGCTGCTTTCAGTATTCTGTCTTGAGCATTGGACACTTTGACAAGTGTATATCTTGGAGTAGGCCTGTTGGGATTTATACCATTTGGGATGCACTGTGCTTCTTGGATATGTTCATCTATCTCCTTCAGTATGGTTGGGAAATTTTCAGCCATTATTTCCTCCAACACTCTTGCTGTCCCCTTTCCCTCCCCTTCTCCCTCTGGGATGCCTGTAATGTGTATGTTTGTTTCTTGTTGCCATTCAAGTCTAAGTCCCTGCTGAATTTTTTCTATCTTTTTACCTATCGTTCTTTTATTTGTTTGACTTCTTATGTACTGTCTTCCACATTGCTAATTCTTTTTTTTTTTTTGAAGATTTATTTATTTATTTATTTCTCTCCCCTTCCCCCCCACCCCTATTGTCTGTTCTCTGTGTCGATTTGCTGTGTCTTCTTTGTCCACTTCTGTTGTCGTCAGCAGCACAGAAATCTGTGTTTCTTTTCATTGCGTCATCTTGTTGCATCAGCTCTACATGTGTGCGGCACCATTCCTGGGCAGGCTCTCCTTACAGGGCGCACTCCTTGCGTGTGGGGCTCCCCTACACGGGGACACCCCTGCGTGGCAGGCCACTCCTTGCGCACATCAGCACTGCACACGGGCCAGCTGCACACGGGTCAAGGAGGCCCGGGGTTTGAACCGCGGACCTCCCATGTGGTAGACGGACGCCCTAACCACTGGGCCAAGTCCGCCGCCACATTGCTAATTCTTTCCTCTGCCTGTTCAAATCTGGTGTGTTGTGCTTCTATTGTATTTTTGGTTTCTTGGATATACCATTCATCACCATCATATCCATTATCTTTTTATGTATGTTTATTGAGTCACATTGGGTTCCCTGAGTTGGTTTTATCATTTGTTTTGCTTGTTATTTGTTTCTGTTTTTTCAGGAGGCATGGGAAACTGAACCTGGGACCTCCCATGTGGGAGTCAGGCACTCAACCACTTTAGTCACATCTGCTCTCTGTAAATAGGACTTTTTGATGAGGTTACTTCAGTTAGGATGTGGCCCAACTGAGTCAAGATGGATGTTAATCATATTACTGAAGGCCTTGTAGGGAAGGCCAGAGAGAGAGCCACAAGGGAGCAGCCATACGGGAAGTCAACGGAATCCGGAAGTGGATGGAGAAGCCAAGAGTGGCTACCATGTGCATTGCCATTTGACAGAAAAGCCAAGGACCAGAGATTACTGGCATCCAGCCCCAGAATGCCTTGATTTTGGCCTCTCCTAATGTCAAAACCCTGAACTAGTTAATTCCTATTCTTTAAGCCAACCCATTGAATGAAATATATTTGTTTTGGCAGGTAGGAAACTGAAACAGTGTATCTTATTCTTTTAAAAAAATACCTTTAATACAGAATTCCTCTTTTTAAGATATACTTACGATAAATAAATATACATGAGCCTTCTCATGAGGGAAAGTGCCCTGATGAGGATTTCTCAAACTGTTGAAAGTGCCTTAGATTTTACTGACTGCTGGCTCTGCTAAATACCCTGCTGGATGACTCTGACCGTGATTTGATCCCCATTCCCCTTAACCTAACTAAGAAATTTATTGGAAACACCAGGGAATGGCCCCAGGTTACTTTATCTCCCATGCAAAATACTTCAACACCAACAGATGTCTTTCCCATCCCCATTCCCTTAGCCATTGTTATGTCATTCCATAGGGTAGGCAGATGCCACCCAGCTTGTGCTGTGGACAAACATGACAGGTTGGACTGACTGCCCTCAGGCAGCCCTTCCAAAAATGGATTATATTCAATTATTAGAATTGAATTGGGAACCGTAAGGTCTACTAGCTGGTCAGATAGGAGGTACTGTTAACCTGTGCCTGCTCCCCCAACTGGTTTAGGTCCCACTCATGGAGTTCCAGCAATTTAAAATAATATTTTCTTTCCAAAGGTAGCATGTGTCTCCCCAGAATTGTACTTCTTATGTGGAAGCCAGCCATTTACTTGCCTTGCTCCCAAAAATATGGGAACTAGCATTCTAGGGTGGTCATAGTAGGCCTTCAGGTATTTAAGGAAACACTGTCAGTACATCATATAACCTTCACACAATTGCAGAGATCTCTCCAAAATGAGGCTACTCTTGATTACTCAGGAGAGCTTCCCAGAGTGATAAATGGCACTTTACTTATGTGTAGTCAGTTATCCTTACAATTGGAATCATCCAATTAGAAAAGATGGTATAAATTTTTTCCCCGACTTTAGCTGAAGTGATCATTACTTCAATACCACCTTGATACCATCTTGGCCCTACAAGATATTTAGGTCTGTCTCAGCTCACTGGCTAGTGTGTTATGGATAATAGCATTGTCTCAGATTGCAGGCCAAGGCAGAATCTGTGCGGTTGCTAATACATCTTGCTATACCTGGGTTAATGCTTTGGGCCAGATGAGAGGTCAAGACAAAATCTTGGCTTTAAGGTAGATTCTTCTGGTTTATGGAATTTGTTCACCTGGCTGGATCTGGAACCCTGGGAATCACCAGTTAATACTACAAATTGGTCTCATCCTGCTGTTAGTAGCTTTCATTGAAGGCTATGAAACTAATTGAATGGATATGATCCCAGCTTTTGGTGATTAATCAGAGTAGTTGATGGAGTGACATACTCATTGGGAATAGTCTTCACAAGCCACTGTGCTGTAGAAACAAGGGATGGATATTGCTCAGAGACAGATGTCTAAGGGTTTCTTGTTTTTTTGCATGTCCTGCAAAGCAAGACCTTGGCTGCCTTTTGTTCCAGTCTGTCTTTTCAAGGATGTTTGTATAGTGAACAGGCTTGGAAAATACAGTTTCTCCCTCTGGAGCAAAGGACGGGCAAACTTACTACCCATTATAAAAGATTTAGGTTCCTTATCTTTAGGGTTCCTTTCCTGAAATGTATTCCACTGCCTGTGCCAGTATTATCTGGCACTAATCACTTTGCTCTGTGGAAATTGGTCTCAGAGAGCCAATACTCTCTCGCTACTGTTATGAATAAAAGACTGTCCTTCCTCTCTATCTAGGAGTCCTGTGTCTTCTGCCAGAATCTATAAAACTGGCATGCTAGCTTGTTGGCTTACATGTAGGGTAAAATCTCAGACCCTTCACAGTTTCTGACATATTTAAATAGGGTTTCTTGTAGATAGCATATAGTTGTGTCTTTTTTTTTTTTAGCTGAACTTTTTTTGTCTTTTTTAAAAATAAATAAGTTTTAATGATACATATTAATAAAGCATACAGTTCATCCAAAGTGTACAATCATTGATATCTGGTATAATCACATAACTATATCCTTTTTATCCAATCTGACAGTCACTGTTTTTTAATTGGATTGTTTTCAGCCAGCTATGTATAATGTAATTATTGATACGGTGGCTTTAAATCTACCATTTTGTAATCATTTTCAGTTTGTCCAATTTAGTTTTCATTCCTTTTTCCACTTCATGCCGCCTTTTAGATCAATTGAGAATTGTTTATTATTTAATTTTATGTCCACTGTTGACTTACTTGTTATATCTTTATTAAAAAGTTTCAGTGCTTGCCCTCAGGTTTATAACATGCATCTTTATCTAATTACAGTCAAATAATATACCTTATATGTATAGTATAACTTTACAACAGTATACTTCCAATTCCTCTTCTCCATTCTTTGCCTTATTATTGCCATATATTAATATTTAGTTATGCCTATATGATAAGCCCTGCAATACATTTTTACTATTTCTGCATTAAACAGTGAATTGTTTTTTGTACTGATTAAAAATGAGAAGCAATTGTCTTTCATATTTACCTTCAGTTTTACCCTTTCTGATCTTCTTCATTTCTGTGCATAGATCCACATTTCCATCTGCTTATCATACTTGTTTTATCTGAAGAACTTCCTTTAATATTTCTCACAGTTCAGAACTGATAACAGTAAGTTTTCAGCTTTTGTTTATCTGGAAAAGTTTTTATTTAGCTTTCATTTTTGAAAGATATTTTCACTAGGTATGTAATTTTAGGTTGACAGTTGTTTTTTTTTTTTTCCTCTTACCATTTTAAAGATGTTACTCCATCATCTTATGACTTGTATGGTTTCTGGTGAAAAGCCTACTGCGAGTCTTTTCTTTGCCCTTCTATGTAATGCTTCCTTTTACTCTGTCTTTGGTTTTCAGCAGTTTGAATATGATGTTTCTGGGTGTCATTTATTTTGGGTACTTAACCTGGTTGGAGTTCTCTAACCTTCTTGGATCTTTACTTGATGTCTTAATTAGTTTCGTAAAATTCACAGCCATATTTTTCACATATTTTATTTTGCGCAGTTCTCTCTTCATCCTGGGACTCTTAATTATATATGTTATATACCATTTGTTATTATCCCACAGCTTTTGGATGCTTCCCCACCCCTCTCCTTTTTTTCTTTCTGTCAATTTGCATGATTTTTATTGACATCTTCAGAATCATTGAACCTTTTATCAGTTTTTTATATTCTACTCAGGAGCCTTTCAAAGCAATTTTTCATCTTTGATAGCATTTTTCTAGCATTTTCATTTGACTCTTATAATTTCCTTATCTGCTGAAATTCCATATCTGTTCATGCTTGTTGTCTCCCTTTTCTACTTTAACATATTAATCATAGCTAATGAAGTCCCAATATGATGTTTTCAAAATGTGGGTCATTTCTGTATCTGTTAGTTGCTTTATTTCTTGACAGAGGGTTTTTTCCTTCTTTGCGTACTATGCATTTTGATTGAATACTAGACAAATTGTAAAGAACCTAACAGTGTGCCAGTAATCTTTTACCTATTTGTAAGGACTGAAGTAAATAGTATTTGTGCCTGGAAATGAGCACTCTTATTCTGTCAAACCATTAGTGTGAGGAATTAAGAGAGTTAGATCAGTCAATTCAGGAGCTGACTGAGGTTGGACTTTTCTTGTTACTGACATTCTCAGAGGCTTCAGTATTCTCTAGCATTTGGCTATTTTTCCCTTATGTTGAGTGTGGGGGCTGGGTTCCTGGAGGATTTTTCTCATTGATTTTGCTTCCTTTTTACCTTTCAGGCAGCCTGCATGCCAGCACCGCAGTGAGAGGTGGCTTCTCTCCATGTTCTTACCTCTCCCTCAGGGATTTACTGCTATTGCTTATTACATGGTGCTAGGTTCTTGGTGGGGGACAGGCAGGGGTTTTCTGCTGTCTTTGTGCAGCCTCAGTCTTAGGAAGGCCTTGTGCCTGGGTCTCAGGGATGGGGCTTTCTCAGGTCTCCTACCCCTTCCCATGGTAGCCACACTGCCTTGACCGAACCTCTCCTTAGTATCTGTGCAAGATCATTAGCCCAAGATGATTTCCTGCCTCTCCTCAGGGGTACAGGGTTTTGTTTTTAACCTTTGCTCCTGTGCTACCAGCTCTGTCTGATCTTTCTCATGAGTACCTGATGGAGGCTCAGGAAAAAGAGTTTTCTGGTGAGTGTAGATTCTCCTGTGTCAGGGACCCTTGATGCTTCCCCATACTTAAGAAGTCATTAAAATTGTAGCTAATTTCTTTTAGCTGGTTGTATGACCTCCTCCTCTTTCTCTGATGCTCTGCCAAAGTGAGAGAATTCATGGGTCCCCACTCTCCCTTGGAGACTTTTCTTTCTCAGGAATTTTCTTTTCTTGGTTCCTTAAAACCTCAGCTCCCTGACAGACTCAAGAAAAGTTTTAATTATTTTAGGCTATCTGGCCTTTTCTTGTTAGGATGGGAGCTCTGCCCCACTCCAGCTTTCTATATGCTAAGCAGAAGAATAAAACTGCTGTGTTTTGATTCAGAGAAAAGGGGTCAGAGTTCTGGCTCTATCACCTACTATCTGTGATGTTTGCTAATTCACTGTTTTCTCATTTATAAAGTGGGTGTGACAGTAATAGTAGCAATAATAACAAATTTGTCTATAGAGTATAGGGCTGTTTTGAGGTTTAAAGGAAATAGCACATGTGAAAGCACTTGTAACCCAAAAACTGCTATAGAATAATCATTACTTTCTAATCTGCATTTTCTTTTTTTTTTTCCCTCAGAAATGGCATTCAAGACACAGAAATAAGTCCAAGACAGACACGTCGCCCAAGAGCAGTGGAAAGTGCTGAGATTGAACCAAGAAATAAGCGTTACAGGAACTAGTGTGGGCTTTTGCTGAGTTTTCAGATGCAGCAATCCTAATATGGTACTTTTTGTTGCCATATAGATACCATATTTATAAATGCCCAAGGGGAGATGTTAAATTCTAAATCTCTAAGTATGTCATTCCTTGCTGCCTTTCCAGGGGAAAACAAAAAGTCATAAATATCCTTCTCGGTCATTTACCTCCTACATCTAAAACATGTCTCCCTGAAAATACTCACATCCACATGTTCACCAACTTTCCAGAGTAGACAGATTCTTTGGCAAAGGGGTTTTGTTTGCTTTGCTTTTCCATTTCAGAATGTCCTTAAGCCATTCTCCTTCTCTTCCATGGCGAAATAACTTCAGAAAAGGATTGCTTTCAACTTCTCTGTCACAAAGACCAGTGGAAGAGTTCAGAGCCTCTTTATTTTTGAAAAGGCAGGGTGTCATAGTTCAAACCCTTGGTGTGTGAAAGCACCCGGAGTCTGGATCCCAGCATGTCTATTACAACATTTACATGATTGTCATTGCCCCAGGTTAGTGTAGTAGTTTGCTAGACCCGTGTCTTACATGTTACTTGGAACAGGATTAAATAATTTAAAGAAATCATAAACAGTGACTTTGAAACATTGAGCATATTCTTCTAAAATGGTATTTAAAAATGATAATGATTAGTGTTTTGTTTTCACATGGATAAACTGACTCTTTAATGCTTTGAATCCTAGCTATTAAACAAAATGTATGCAATAAAAGGATTTTTAAATGAGTAGCCTCTATATCAATTTAAAATAATGTCCTTGCTTGAAATCATATCCAGTGAGTAGCTGAATACATGCCACAAATCACTGGAAGGAGTTCATCAGAAATTATCATCTGTGCACAAAATGCCTACCAGTTTCTCCCTGAGTTCCTAATTCCTCTCTCTTGCATTTTAGAGACAGTTCCCCCACCCTAACTCAAACACATCAGCTTTGAAATAATACAACAGCAAATGCCGGCAAGGTTAAGAGAACAAATTTATGAATGTACCAGGGACAACCTTTGTGACTCCCCCTTTCCAAAGGATATCTTCATTGATCTTGGTATGCTTTGAGATTTCAAGACAGCATATGGAGTTTCCTTATTGCTGAGAGTTGGTTCTCACACTTAAATGGTCATTTGTTTCCTTTCTGAGTTCCCTGAGCTTCAGATGATTATGTAAGAATTTGTCATAGTTACTTCATCTGCTAAAAATCATGAGTGATACATTAAGAACACAAAAAGCAGCACCAATTACTGAATCTGTCACAGGATCTGATGTGAGGCTTACTTCCTGAGGTGAGTGAGCAGTATCAAAGAAAAAAGGGTTTAACATCTCTGTGATATTTACGTCACTGAATTGCCAGAAATTATTCTAAAATGAAACTGCTTGTTTCACTAAAAATTGCACACTCTGTTTAAAATTAAACTGGAAGTAATCAGTACTTTAATTGCAAAAAGAAGGTATTTACAAAGAAGAGAGATACAAGATGGGGAACGAGGCAAGTGAATTCATTCAGTAAATATTTGATTATCTACCGAGCTATGTGTTGGGCACTGTGCTGAGCAGGCGGAATACAAAGGTGGCTAAGGGTCATCCAAACCAGTGGTTCTGGAGGGGTAGGGAAGGCAGGTGATTTTGCCCCCCCCAGATATTGAGCAATGTGTGTAGACATTTTTGACTGTCACAATTGGGGGTGAGGGTACTACTGATATTAATGGAAAGAGGTCAGAAATGCTGCTTAATAACCTACAATGCAAAGGACAGTGCCCACAACAAAGAATTATCCAGACCGAAAATCAATTATGCCGTGATTGAGAAACCCTGATCTAAACAAACTCACATCCAATTGAAAAGTAAGGCCTAAAGGGCAAAACTGAGCATTTACTGTGTGCTAAGCTCTGTATATTAGCACTTAAACATGTATTTAATATTCAGATATTTGCAGAAAGGTATTTTTATCTCCATTTGAGAGTATGGAACTCTAAGTGTTAAATCTAGGACTGAAATCAATAAGCTTCAGGTTTTAAATTTTGCCTTTTTGTGAAAATAAAATATCCTCAACAAACAAAATTGTTCACTGGCTATTCTTTTTTTTCCCAAGAGGTACTGGGAATATGGGAATAGAACCCAGGACCTTGTACGTGGGAAGCAGGCACTCATCCACTTGAGCTACATCTGCTCCCTGCTATTCTTTTTAACACCTAACTCACCTCAAGAATATAATCACTCCCACCAATTAGGTGGCTCATGATGACAGTCTGTAAGTGATTCTTAGAGTTCGGGTGGGTGTGGATGAGTTGCCGTGTGTAATTTAGAAAAGACCAACTGGATGGTTCTGATATGTCAGGCAATCTTTCCATCCTCTAATCCCATCTCCTTTCTATTCCTCATTGAGACTGATCTAGTGAAAGAAATAATTCATATACCTCAGACAATGTAATACAGGGCAGTGTGCCTTTAAGGGCTAAATCATATGGTACAGATCCAGATGTCAAAATAGTAAGGCTTTATGGAGGATTTCTTTCCATGTGGCCCTTGGCCCTGTGTGATGAGAAGCAAGCAACCATGCATCTACTACGCTCATGTCGTTATTGTGGTTGAACATGGCATTTGACTCAGTTTCCTTAGAACCAGGGGAAAAGCAGAGACAGTGGGTTATAAAATTCTTAGCATCTGATGAAAGAAAACGCAGTTCTTCAAATGAGGCATACTTTTTCTTATTATGTATTTTTTAAATTATAGAACTAATTAATCCTGAACATTAGAGGGAGAGAACATTACAAGCATTAAATTCATCACCATTTTGATAGTCTTTTAGTTGTAGTCTCTGTGTTTTAAATGTCCTTAGCAATTACCATCTTGAGGCTATAAACAGGCTCTGTTAGCATTCACACCTCCCTGTTACTGGCTTTTTATTCCCCATCTACACTTATGCCTTATAAGGGGCATTTCTGGGTTTCCCCAGGCCTCAGACTATCAAGAATACAGAGAGGAGTCCATGCCTGAATGTTGCTGCTCTTCTGACAGGCTCCTGGCCTCTGCTATCCTCACCAGTACTCTGTCATGTGCACCAGACTGCTCCTGCTGGAGAATTTGTCTTTGCCTAGGAGGCCGTCTCCCTACACATCCCAAAGATGCAAACCTTTAAGGTGTCGCAGCAGCCCTGCCTTCTTGTGGCCTCATTCACTCTTGAAATGACGAGAGTACACTCTCCCAGTTGATATTGGACTGTTACCTGGACCCAGAGTCTCAAAATTTTTTTTTGTTTCCTCTGTTTTCCCTTCTCTCTCTTTCTCCTTTTCCCTCTCCCCTTTACCTTCCTGTTCTTCCCTTTCTCATTTTCCTTCTGTTAGCTATTAAGATTGGATATGAGTAGTATACAAAGCAAGGATAGCCCCTTTCCAAATGGAAATTGTAGACCGGAAGGGGAGACTGACATTAATTAACTATACAAATTCGAGTTGTGATAAGAACAGTGAAGGAGAGGTCCATGGCCCTATAAAAGCATGTAATAGAGGGATTTTGTTTTTGCCTATAAACTCTCCATGGAGAGAGCTTGAAAATCAGTCCAAGCGGATAATGTTAATCACCATGTTGTCTCCTTGTCTTTTGTATCCCCCATCCCCAGGAACCTGTGCATATATCTTTGACTCCTTTGGGACAAACACAAAATATTTTTTAAAAATACTTATGCAAGTCTACTCATGCAAATAGGTGCCTATGTGTCTGCTAACTTCAGATGTCTGCTAACTTCAGAACTATATCTTACAAGCTGGGCAAGTCAGAATTTCACGTGACTTATCCAAGACCACTTCCTTACTGTGTGTGTGTGTGTGTGTATAAATATACATATAACATATTATTTTGTCGTAAAACACTTTAACAGTGAATTAATGCTCCTTTTTAGTGTCTGCATAACAGCCCATCTGGATCATGTGCCATGCTTTGCACAAATATTCCCTGTTCATGGACGTTTAGGTTACTTTCAGTTTTGAAGAGATTATCTTGGTGTATAAAGATTTTTCCAAAGTTAGGATTATTTCTTTACCTTGAACTCCCAGAAGTGGAAATATTGGAGCATTAGCTCTTAATAAAATAGATGACCAGTTTTTTTTCAAAATGGGAGGCACAAGATATTTAGTTCTAAAGAAAATTTGTTCTTTGGGTTTTAAAGTAATGGACATTAAGAAACATTGGAGGGGAGCAGATGTTGTTCAAGTGGCTGAACGCCTGCTTCCCATGTAGGAGAACCCAGATTTGATTACCAGTACCTCCTAAAAGCAAACAAACAAATGAGGAAAAAAAAAAAAAAGGAAAAACATTGTAGCTCTTCATAGCAAGTTTGAAAGCTTTTATATTTCTTCTGTTGACTATCAAGGCTGAAGGTCCAAAATTGAAGGGTATGAGAAAAGACAATTCTACAGGGTATAAGCAAACAAGAACAAACATAGTTTTGGTGTTCTTGCCTAATAGTGTTTGCATTTAGGATAATTGAGGGGAATGGCTAGAAAGCCCTTTTGTAGTATTTCACACTGGGCTTTAGATAGCGGCTGGATACATTTTCTAGCAAAACTCTAGAGCTTTTAATAGTCTAACACTGACCAAAGAACATTCCAGCTGCTTTGGATGCCAGGTAAATTTGGCAGCAAGATTGACCTATTATAAATGTCATTACTTGAGTGATGGCCAGCTGGGTTCAGGAATACAAGCAGACAGGGACCTTTTTTGGTTTCCATATTACAGCTTTGAATCTACACAGGTGCACAATTGATATGCCAGAATTCCACATGGCACTGTTTATTTCCAGCTGGATCACAGGAACTGCATCACAATCTTAAAAGAATTCTCTCATTTCTTTTGTGTAACACCTGGTTTTGAGCATCCCTGACTTTCCCATGCCTAACAGCATATCTTCACTGCACAATGCACTTTTAAATAACCTCAAATTCATTGTTGAATGAAGCCGTTTAATATTTTGTCTTTATTCCAAGATCCTTTAGTTTAGACCATTGATGATTTCTATCCTGAAGTGAAAAATAGATGAGTAAGTTTTTCTAAAAGTCATACCCTTTTCAAGGCTGTTTTCTTTTTTTCTTGCAAAGTAAAATAATAGAAGTAGTAATGATTTGTGGATAATTATGTTAAAACTCAGTTGTTCTTCATGCAGATAGATTGAGAGTCCCAGATCTCACTGTTTTGTTTTGATGGGCAATCAGTATTTGCTAAAGGATGAAATAGAATCCTGAAGAATGTAATGGGATGCAAAAGGCAATTGTGGAAGCAGATGTGGCTCAAGTGATTGGACTTCCGTCTACAATAGGGAGGGTCCTAGGTTTGGTGAAAGCAGCTGGTCCACACAGAGAGCTGGCCCATGTGGAGAGCTGGCCCATTCAGAGATGGCTGACATGGAGAGCTGACACAACGAAAAAGAAACACACAGGAAAGGGTGGGAGACACAAAAACCCAGGGAGCTAAGGTGGCTCAAGCGATTGAGTGCCTCTCTCTCACATTGGAAGGTCCTGGGATCGGTTCCTGGTGCCTCCTAAAGAGAAGACAAGCAGACACAGAAGAATGCACAGCGAACGGACACAGCAGACATTGCAAGCCGGGGTGTGTGTGAAATGAAGAAAAAATCTTAAAAAAAAGAGGCAATTGTGATCCCACACACTTATGGCCAGTTGATTTCTGACAAGGGTACCAAGTCCATTCAATGAGTAAAGAGTATTTCTAACAAGTGGTCCTGCAAAAACTGGATTTCCACATGCAAATGAGGTTGAACTGCTACCTCACACCGTATACAAAAATTAACCCCAAATGGATCAACGATTTAAACCATAAAACTCTTATAAGAAAACATAGAGGAAAATCTTCATCAACTTGGATTTGGCAATGGATTCTTAGATATGACACCAAAAGCACAAACAATTAAAAAAATCAGTAAGTTGGACTTCATCAAAATTTAGAATACACCAAAGGACATTATCAAGAAAGTAAAAAGACAACCTACAGGATGGAAGAAAATAGTTGCAAATAAAATGCTGAAGATTTAATACCTAGAATATATATATAGAACTCTCACAACTCACCAATAAGATGACAAACAACCCAATTAAAAATAGGCAAAGCAACACCAGGGAAATGCAAATCAAACCCACAATGAGATACCATTTCACACCCAATTAGAAATGGCTACTAATCTTTGGACTGTTGAAATGCCGGGTAAGCCCAGAATCCCAGCAGAGTAGCAGACAACTCTCCAGTTCTTTGGCTTACCCTGGACAACCAACAAAAGGATGTTGATGGATAGGTTCCATCCCTTAAAAAAGGGAGTATTTACAGCTGCGGACAGGATAATTCTTTTCATCTGCCCTGTGGTATCTGGGTCCCCTCTCAGCCTTGGGGCTGTTGGAGTGGATGTTGTCCCAGGTCCTTCAGGAATGGGAAATGAGCAGTCAGAGCAAGGGGAGGAGTTGTGGCTGTGGACCAAAGTAGATTAGTTGTTACCTGGGATGTTACCTTGTGCTGGCAGAAGAACTTGTAACATTGATATAAAGATAGGGGTTCCCAGGTGTTCAGAAGGGAGGAGGGGAGTGAAAGGGTGGAACAGGGCATATTTGGGGTGGTGAGATTCTTCTTGTATAATAACTGCAGTGATGGACACATGACTAAGCATTTGTCAAGGCATATGGAACTGTAGAGCACAAAGTGTAAACCATAATGTAAACTATAAACTTTGGTTAGTAGCATTGCTTCAGTGTTGGTTCATCAATTTTAGTAAATGTGCCACACTAACCTAAGATGTCAATAATAGGGGTCACTGTGTGTGGGTGGATGGGTGCCTTTTATGGGAATTTCCTATACTTTCAGTGTAATGTTTCTGTGAATGTAAATCTAAAACTTCTTTTTAAAAAGTTAACAAAAAAAAAGCAAAGTAACAAGTGTTGTAGAGGATGCAGAGAAATAGGTACACTATGCTGGTGGCAATGTAAAATGGTGCAGCCAGGGAGTGGGTTTAGCTCAGTGGTTGAGGGTCTGCTTCCCATATACAAGGTTCCAGGTTCGTTTCCCAGTACCTCCTAAAAAATAAGTAAAAATATAAATAAATGGTCCAGCCATTATGGGAGAGAGTTTGGCAGTTTGAGCCAGCAATCCCGCTACCAGGTATATACCCCAAAGATTTGAAAGCAGGTATTCAAACAGATATCTGTATACTGATGTTCATAGCAGCATTATTCACAGTTGCCAAAAGATGGAAGCAACCCAAATGTCCATCAGTTGATGAATGGATAAACAAAATGTGATATATGCATACAATTGAATATTCAGCCGTGAAAAGAATGATGTTCTGATACATTCGACAACATGGATGAACTTTGAAGACATCTTGTTGACTGAAATCAGACAGACACAAAAGGACAAACATTGTATGATCTCACTGATAGGAAATAATTAGAGCAATCAAACTCATAGAGTCAATCTAGAATATAAGTTACCAGGGGATAGAGTAGAGATAGGGAATGGGAAGTTAAGGCTTAAAATGTACAGATTTCCTATTTGGAATGATGGAAATGTTTTGGTAATGGATGGTGGTGATAGTAGCACACCATGGTGAGCATAATTAGCAGCACTGAAATATATATGTCTGTGGTTAAAAGGAGAAATGTTGGGTTGTATATATGATAACAATTAAATTTTTTAAAAGTTGTTGAAACTTTACTACACAAACAGTGAATCCTAAGTTAAATCATGGATTATAGTTAATAGTAAAATTATAAAAATGTGCTTTCATCAATTATAACGTGTACAACACCAGTGCAAGGTGTTCTTGGTCTAGTAGTGTAAAGGAATCCTGTATTTTATGCATAATTGTTCTGTAAACTCACAACTCTCTAATAAAGGAAAAAATGGGCAGTGGACTTAAAAATTTCTCCAAAGTAGATATACAAATGGCCAATAAGAATATGAAAATATGTTCAAAATCAGTAGTCATTAGGGAAATGCAAAGCAAAATCACAATGAGATATCACTTCACACTCACTAAGATGAATACTGACCCGGCAATTCAACTGCTAGGTATATACACCAAAGAATTGAAACAGGAATTCAGACATATTCTTATACATCATTGTTCATAGCATTATTCACAATAGCCAAAAAGGTGGAGATAACACAAGTGTCCATAAAGAGATGAATGGATAATCAAAACATGGTATATGGAGTATTGCCTGTAAAAACCAATGAAATTCTGATACATGGATGAACCTTGAAATCATTGTATTGAGTGAAATAAGGCAGACACAAAATGACAAATATTGTATGATTCCACTTAAATTAAAAAAATATAGAATAAGCAAATTCAGAGAGATCGAAGGTAGATTGAAAGTTTCCAGGGGAAAGGGGCAAATGGGGAGTTACTGCTTTATAGGTTTAGAGTTTCTCTTTGGGGTGATGACAACGTTTTGACAATGGATATTTGTGGTGGCAGCACATTTTGAATGTAATTATTGCCATTTAACTGTGCACTTAAAAATGGTTTGTGAAAATTTATGATGTGTATATGCATACATATATATAACCACAATAATATTTTTAAAAACAGTTCTGAACAAAGAAATTCATAAATATCTAAATATAGACTCAAAAGGAAAAAAACATGGAGGATGGTTAAAACAAAAAACAAAATGCTAGATAATAAGTTGGAAGATGGGAATGGGAGATGAGAATTTTAAGGCATTCTGAGGTCCTTGATATTGTTGGGGAGGGAGGTATTTACATACTTTGCACTCTATTTTAACCTTAATGAATTGAAACAATGTAGTATTTTCCAAACCAAAAAATGGGATTAAGGATAATTTAACCAAATCCCTACAAGGCAGAAAGTTTACCACACACAATGAAGAAAAAGAACAGTGTATAGAAAACACAAAATAAGATGGTCCAATAAGCCCAAATATATCAATAATACTATTAAACTCACCTGTGAATACTGGCTAACATTTATTAAGTGGGAAGTGTGTGCTAGGTACACTCTAAGCTTTGTCACTATTAATCGGCCCAACAGCCCATGTGGTAAGCACCGTTAACCATCTTCATTTTATAGCTAAGGAAACTGAAACAAAAGTTAAGACATGCCAACAATATGCCACTGCCTGAGCGTTTCTCAAATTGGATTTTTAGAAAAATGAGCAATCTAGTTGTATGCAGTTTATAAGAATCATAACTACACAGGAAGTTAAAAGATAGGTTATCAGACAGAACTAAATAAATGTAGCAATGATGGTACCAAATTAGCCATATGTATATTTTTCATCTTACCATGAATTTGTAAAAATTTATTAGATATTGGAACCTGGATTAGCTTTTAAGAATGGAAACAATTTGCATTAGCAAAAAAGAATAGGGAGAATTTCATAGACACAAAATGGTCACGTTTTACTCCCATTTTGGCTGGGGTGAGAAGGAGAATTGTCCTGAAAACAACTAAAGATCAAATATGCAGGAATTTGGTTTTGAGGTTCTGTTGCTTTTTTTCTTTTGCATCTTTCCTCCCTCTTGGTATGGCCCTTTCCCTTCAGGAATGTAGCACCTAAATGTTGATCTTCATTTACCCAAAGCCCCTCCTCTGATGTGCCTTTCACCAAATTTTAATTAAAATACCCGTTCAGTAAAGGGAAAACAATGGCATTAATTGAATATTCACAAATACTATATTGAGACATGATGATAAAGGATGTTCTAAAATTCCCTGCCCTAATGGAGCTTCCAGTCTGACTAATCCAACTCCCAGACTTTTAAACTAGAATCAATAAAATAAGGCATTTTAACTAGAATCTAGACTGTCAGAGCCCAGGGAGACCTTAGTTATCATCCAGCTCGATCTTCTCATTATACAGGTTTGGAAACAGATTCGGTGAGGGAATAAGACTTAGGATGTCTTTCTGGCTTTAACATTCCAAGTGTCTCCGTTTCTGATGGATCTTTGGACAGAGAAGGTTCTGGCATGAGGTGGAAGAAAGTAGCAATTTCTTCAGTGTACTCTGCCTTACCACCTTTTCACTGTCCATCATCTCTGTCCCCACTTATTTTTATTTCCCATATTGTCCAGTTTAGATTCCATGGTCCGTCACAAAAACCATTATCTTGCCTCTCCCGTCCATCAAACTTGCCTGGCGCCTCTGATTTTCTTCCTTTCTCACTAGCACTTTTCTCAACCTGCTTTGCTGGAGCCTCAGTCATTCTCTGCTTGACTTTAACCTCTAATGTAGAAGTGCCCCAGAACTTAGTCTTTGGCCTTCTTTTCTTCTCTAACTATGCTTTCTCCTATCCTAGTTAAATCTAACTCTTGGCCTCCTCAGTGTTTGTCTCTAAATAGGTAAGCATGGTGGGGAAATCACACTGCTGTGCTAACTGCCCTAACTTTAAACTTAACTCTTTTCCCTAATAAATTCTCTTTCCTATTTTACAATTGTCTTCAAACTCCAACATCTTTGCCTTCAGCAGATGACCCTGTTGTATACTTAAGAAAAGTAAACGAATCAGATGAGAGCAACCTCATCTGCCCGTCAGAACCATCTGCAACATTTATTTTATCTTCTCTCTTGCTACAGTGGAACAATTCTTTATCCTGTCAAAGCGTTACTTTTCATTTGTGCCCTGAATCATGTCTTCTCGCATACCATGGGCTCAGTTCCAGTGATTATCTACACTCCTGCCTCATCATTTTTCACACTTGGATCATTCCCATCAGGACAAAAACATGCTATAACATCTCCCATCTTAGGCAAAGAATCCTCCATTGACCCTATGACTGTACTAGCTACTGTCTCATTTTTTCCACTTACCCTTCAATGGAAACGCCATGAAAGAGTTGATTATATTTGCTTTCTCCACTTACCTCCTTTGAAAAGCTATTCTTCTCAGGCCTTTGTATCCACAACTGCACTGAACCCATTTTTAGAAAGATTACTACAACACCTCTCACCAAACCCCATAGTTTTATATCTTAATTTTAATAGAGTTCCCCCCCCCCACAACATTTGTTTCATTTGAAAACAATTTCCTTCTTGAAAGGTGTGACTTCTGTGACACCATACTCCCTGACATTCCTCTTACCTCACCAGCTTTTCTTTCTCAATCTCCTTTGCTAGAACTTAATTCTCTGCCTGATTTCTAATCTCTAATGTAGTGCCCCAAAACTTAGGTTTTGACCTTCTTTTCTTCTTGCCATGTTTTCTCCCTACTTGATTTCATCCAGTCATGACTTTAAATTCTATCTCTATGTTAATGATTCTCAAACTTATTCCTCACCTGAGGTGTTTTTCCCTTCCCTTCCCCCTCCCCCGCCCCCTCTCCCGCCCTGCTCTTTTTGCTGTCTGTGTCCATTTGCTGTGTGATCTCCCTTATCTATTTCTCTTTTTATCTTCTCTTCTCGTCTTTCTCCTCTAGGATTCACTGGGTTTCAATCCTGGGGACCTCTGATGTGGAGAAAGTTTCCCTGTCAATTGTGCCATCTCAGTTCCTGGTCTCTGCTTCACTTCACTTTGACTCTCCCCTTCGTCTTTTTGTTGCATCATCACCTTGCTGCGGACTCACTTGTGGGGGCACTCAGCTTGCCACATGGGCACTGGCTCTGCTGCACGGGCACTGGCTCTGCTGCATGGGCACTGGCTCATCACGCGGGAACTCATGTAGGCAGTTTATTCACCATGTGGGCACTTGGCTCACTCGCATGAGCACTTGGTTCTCTGTGCGGGCACTGACTTGCTGCGCAGGCACCGACTCACCGCGCGGACACCCATGTGGACACTCGGCTCACCACGTGGGCACTCACGCAGGCATTCAGCTCACCGTGCAGGCACTCAGCTTACCACGCGGGCACTCACATGGGCGCTCAACTCGCCACATGGGCACTCAGCTCACCGCGCAGACATGTTTTCTCTTCTTTTTTCACCAGGAAGCCCCAGGGATCGAACCCGAGTCCTCCCATATGGTAGGCAGAGGCCTTATCACTTGAGCCACATCTGCTTCCCTCTTCTCTGAGTTTAGAACTGGCTTAACCATCTGCTGACTTGACCTCTCCACTTGTTTAGGAGACATCTCAACAAGTCCTAAACAGAACTCTTAATTTCCTCTCCCTTCCCGCTAGCCTGCTTCTTCCCCTTTCTTCCCCATTTCAGCCAGTTACACAGGCATTCACACAGTTGCTCTAGTCAAACACCCAAGTAATGGATTGTTGAACAAGCAAGATGCATAGGGTATAATTAGGAAGTAACTGTTTTTATCTCCTCCTACCCCTTCAAAGTGAATTCGGTGGGACTAGGTCTTCTGCCCCTGGATGAAAATACTTGCAATTCAGTGACTTATTTGATCACCCATAAGTAACACAAAAAAGTCCGATAGTCCAAAGTTAAAATGTTTAGGTTCATATAATAATAAAAAATTCTGACCTTGAATTTGAATTATAATTAAATATTTTTCCCTACCCCTCCTTGCAGGGAGGGGCAGTCCTGGTGGCCTGACTGCTCTCCCTTCCTTGCTTTATACTTTCACGCTTTCCTGAACTGCATGGCAGTTTCTGACTGTCAGGTTCCAGGGGTAGAGAGAGAGGAGAAGGGGCACAAGGAAGTTCTTTCCTGACTAGTACTATAGTTGGTGCAGGCGTGAATTTCCTCCAGGTGGCAGCTCTCCTCTCAATCTTTGGTTTTCTCCAGTTCATTCCACACAGACTCTGTTGGGGATCTCATTGCTTCTCCAAGGAGTCCTCTTGAGCGTTTAAAATAGTTCCAGATCAACTTTCCTGAACAGCTTCTACACATTTAGTACTCATGAAATCCCCACTCATTCTTTTCCCTAACAAACTCTGAAGTGCAGGCCGGTCTCAGCATTACTGCTCTCCTTAGTTCTGGCACCAAAGCAGTCAGCCAGCTTGTGCCACCCTCTAGATCGCTGCTATCCAACAGAACTTCCTGTGGTGGCGGAAATGCCCTGATTCTGTGCTGTTCAATACGGTAGCACCAGTCACATGTGGCTACTGAGCACTTGAAATGTTTCTGGTGCAACTGAGGAACTGGAATATTTATTTTATTTATTTTAAACTAAACGTAAGTAATCACATGTGATTAATGACTACTGTGTGGGGAAAACAGCTCTAGATTTCCAGGCTGGTAATTTGGACATGTTAGTCCTCTTGACTTCAGGGGACTCTGTTCAGCTCTCTGGAGTGGTCTCAGTAAAGACCCTCTCTTTTCATTTGAAGTGAAGGAATGAGCATCTCACACCGCTCTCTCTGGGAAGACGGGAAAATGGATCTCACAATGCCACACTAGCCTTGAAATTGACATTCTAACTCATTTTTGCAAGTTCTACTAGATGATTTGTCTCACACTTCTCTTTGGCATCTGACATTGACTACCCTTCCTTAACCAAAACATTTTAATATCTAGTTACAATTGGAACTCATCTTTGATCTCTTTCTTGCACCGACCACATCCTACCTAACACCAAGTTTTATTGACTTTGACATCAAAACTTATTTTTTAATCTGTGTTCTATGGTCCTCCACTGCTACCACGTTAATTTAAGCACTGTTGTCTCTCAACTGGGCTACTGCTATACCTCCTAACCGACCTCCCTCCATCCACATAGATTCTCCCCATAGCAGCCAAAAAGATCTTTTAGAAATGTAAGTAGATATTATTCTCCTCCTTCAAATCCCCTATTGCCTGCCCAATATGCTTCAAATACAAGCACATTTCTCACCATGACTTACAGGGCCCCAGATGGCCTGGGCCACCGCTCTGGCCTTACCTTCTTCCACTTTGCTATTGTTTGTGGGGTGACAGTCACACAGGCCATCTTATGGCTGCAACACACTAGGCTTGTTCTCATTTCTGTTACTTTTGCTATTTCCTTGATGTGGAATTATCTTCTCATTAGTCAGAGAACTGCACAAATGCCACCCCTCAGAGAAACCTTCCTGGACCTCTCTTTTCCTGAATATCTGCTCACTTCTCCAAGGCATTACCTAGCCTATAATATATATTTGCCTGTTTATTGTTTGTCTTTCCCTATCAGAATGTAGGGTCTGTGGTGGGAAGAACTCTGTCATGTTCACTACTTATCTGGTGTTTCTAGAAGTTATTCAAGTAGCTATTAAACTATCTGTTGACTATCTTCCCTTGCTGGAAGGTAAGGTCCATAAAACCAGGGACCTTGTCTGTGTGTGTACCTCTGTATCCCCAGAGCTCTGGGCAGACAACAGGTGTTGAATGAATCCTTGCTGAAGAAGCAAAGGGGTCTGGTTGGTTGGGTCAGGGGTCTATTCGAGCAATTTTCTCCTTTCTTCAATTTCCATCTTCTGGGAAGTGGACTTGGCCCAGTGGTTAGGGCGTCTGTCTACCACATGGGAGGTCCGCGGTTCAAACCCTGGGCCTCCTTGACCCGTGTGGAGCTGGCCCATGCGCAGTGCTGATGTGCGCAAGGAGTGCCATGTCATGCAGGGGTGTCCCCCGCGTAGGGGAGCCCTGTAAGGAGAGCTGCCCAGCGCGAAAGAAAGTGCAGCCTGCCCAGGAATGGTGCCGCACACACGGAGAGCTGACACAACAAGACGTTGCACAAAAAAAAAACACAGATTCTCGTGCTGCTGACAAAAACAGAAGCAGACAAAGTACGCAGCAAATGGACACAGAGAACAGACAATGGGGGGATTGGGGGAGGAGGGGAGAGAAATTTTTTTTAAAAAGTTGATCGTGAAAGAAAATTAAAAAAATTTTTTTTCCATCTTCCCTCCCATTCTCTCTTCAGCTGTCTCAGAAATGCTATATTCAACTGGATGAAGGTAATATCAATTACATCATTTATGTGCAGTGTTCACCACTTTTTCCAAATCATCATGTTGCTTAATAATAATCATGTATTCTTACTTGGGTGGCTGACAATCTTCAGTGAAAGCTTATTGGTTTACCACACTAAGTGTTTGCTTTTCTAACTTCATGCAGTTTCCTTTCTTAATTCAGATATCTTCTTCCAACTAAACACTGTTATAAGGAACACTAGCAAGTACCTAAACTATGAAAAGTATTTCTTATTTTTAGTTAGTACCTCTTTCTTTGGGCCTTATCTTAATTTTGCTGTGAACTTTTGTGTTATCCCACATGATAGACCCACAAATCTTCATTTGAAGATGAATAAGATACTCCTAATGCTAAAGCTATTACTCAGTCTTCCCTGTAAGGATTTCTTGAATAGCTTTCCTTTTTCTTTAATAGATTATCCTGCAGTCTTTCTGTCATAGTGATATGCTCAGTAATGGCATTGCTTTCCTCTGGAGGTTTTGTTCGAAGGAGAACAGAAGTTTTTGTTATGGATTCAAAGCTCTGCTCTTGTGAGTATATTGATGTATTCCATCAGAGGACAGATGGAGGTCTGAAAAATTAGTGCAATTATGATGATGGGGGGAAAAAAGAGACCTCAGGTATTGTCTTAGCTTTCTTGATCTTATGTTCAAAATGTCAGAGAATTTTGGAGCTTGCAATCAAGGTTAAAGCCTACCTAGTCCAAAATCATTATTTTATAGATGAGAGTATTCTCAATTCACAGTAAGAGTGGTTCTCCCAAAGTCATACAGTGGAGATATATAGAGTAAAAACTGAAATTCCATCTGGACACATCATGAAGGGTTGGTGATCAAAGTAATGTAAAAACCATTACTAGCTCTCTGAGATCTTTTTTTAAAAAATTTTAATTAATTAATTATCCCCCCTTCCCTTCCTCCTCCCTTGGCTGTTTTTGCTGACTGTTGTCTTCTCTTCTCATTTTCTTTCCTCTGGGATTCACCGGGATTCAATCTGATGGGGAGAGAGGTTCCCTGTCAATTGTGCCACCTCATTTCCTGGTTTCTGCTGTGCTTCACCTTGACTCTCCCCTTGTCTCTCTTTTGATGTGTCATCATCTTGCTGCGTGACTCACTTGTGCAGGGCACTGGCTCACCATGTGAACACTCACGTGGGCACTGGCTTGCCACGCGGGCACACTTTCTCTTCTTCTTTTTCACCAGGAGGCCCTAGAGATCGAACCTGGGTCCTCCCATATGGTAGGTGGAAGCTCTATCACTTGAACCACATCTGCTTACCCCCCTGAGATCTTGAGTGGGTTCTCTGAACTTTCCACTTCTGTTTCTTATTTGGGGTGGGCACACTAATTCCTGTCTTTCCATTTTCCAGAAAAAAGGATTATAGCTATTATCAGGTTGTATTTAAGTAACCTATTTTACGTGGAATTGTTCTCTCCTTTTACTGGAAAAGTAGCAATATTATCATAATGCCTTTACTTTATTTACTTAAAATGTAATGTGTTACTTATTTTTATACAATACATTATCATAGTTCATTATTCTTAATGTACAAAGGAGTATACAATAAGAAGTCTCCCTCTCACCTCTGAGTTTCCTATTTTTAGTGGCTCCTTCTAAAGATGTTTTAAGCACATATGAGAAAATATGTCATCCTCATTTTTACGCAAATGTAGGATACTGTATATATGGTTCTATATCATACTTTTTTCTTTTAACAACATGTCTTGATATTTTATTAAGTTTCCTTGTTCTTTTTTAAGGCTGCAGAGGATTGCATTGTATAAACCTGTTCCCTATTAAGAGCTATTTAGCTTTCCGGTCTTTTTCTATTATAAATATTGCTGCAATTAATAATCATATATATGTACATATATTCACGTCATTACATGTGTGAGCTTATCTGGGGTAAATTCCTAAAAGTGGGCAAAGATTTCAATAGTCTGTGCCACTTTCTTGCCTTAAAATACTGCTTTCAACTTTTTCTTACTAAGTGATTTGTGGCATAGGCTCTAGTCCTAGAATCTGACATAAGGAAACAAAAAGTATGAGCATGTATTTGCGTAATAAAGGACAGGGAGTGCTCAGATCGCAATATGGAAGGCTTTGCAGAAGAGAACAGATGTGAAGGTGCTTGAGATCTCCAAACCGCTCACCCTATATATGCAGGAGGCTATTGCACCTGCAGGGCCAGCTTCCTGAGGCAGGGGACACACACACACACACACACACACACACACACACACACACACACACACACACGACTCCTGCAGAGCCAAACCTAGATTGGAAAGTTCTTGATCTGGTTTGCCTTGATAATGCCAGAGCAAGGTAAGATAAAATTAGTACAAAAATAGCACTGAATATTGGTTGGATGTAAGAATATATTCTTAGATTCCGTCATCTTAGCATCTTGGAATATTAGGGCTGGGGGAAACCTTCAAGGCTCTGGTCTTTGAGAGACTGTGACCAGCCCAGCTCTCCTATCTCGCGTGGCAACTGTTGAACTTTGTCCCTACCACCACCCCGTCTTCTCTGTGGAATTGTGTATTTGCTTGTGAGCTCCTTATTCACAAGCATATGGGCCTATGTGGAGTACCTGAAGGAGCTGTATTTGTTAGCTGTAGGGAAGGAGGAGATTTTGGAAAGGATGTAGGTGCGGTACTTGTCTTCACGGCCTGTAGTGCAGAAATTATTCTAAATCGTCAAAAGCGTATAACTAGAATTGGTAGATAGAAGCTGCAGGGCTATGGCTTCAACTTAATATGGAAACCTTGATAACAATCAGAGATAAAATGAGCTCTCTGATGAGACTGTGAGCACCCCAGGCTACAAATGTTTACTCAGAGGCTGGAGGGCCGCTGTTAAGAGGTGAGGTTAAACAGAAGGCTGCCCTGGGTGGGAGAGGGAATGCACTTTTTCCGCAGATCGCTGCCAACTCTGAGATTCTTGCTTGGTTTAACATCCAAATTGATCTTCATCTTTAGGGTAAACTGCCCTTATAACTTTTTTTTCAAATACATTTCTGGGTGTTCTTACCCTCTACCTTGTCCATTTTGGCAGAGGATAATTAGGTGGATGATGATGATACTTTTCTAGTGCTGCTAGCAAATTACCACAAACTTAGTGGCTTAAACCCATTCTGTAGGTTGGGAGTCTGACACAGATCTCACCAAGCTGAAATCAAGGTGTCAGCAGGCCTGTGTTCCTTTCTAGAGGCTCTAGCAGAGACTCCTTTTCCTTGCCGTTTCCAGCTTGTGGAGGCTGCCTGCATTCCTTGACTCGTGGCCGCCTCCTCCATCCTCAGAGCCAGCAACAGTGGGTTGAGTCCTTCTCACATCACACCACTTCAGCCTCTTCTGTCTCCCCCTTCCAAGTTTGAGGGCCCTTGTGATTACATTGACCCCACCCAGATAATCCAAGATAATCTCCCCATGTTGAGGTCAGCAGATTAGCAGACTGATTTCCACCCACAGCCTTAAATCCCCTTTACCGTGTAACCTAACATAGCCACAGGCTCCAGGGTCTAGGGGGCGGACATCTGCGTGGGGCCATGATTCTGCCTATCGCAATTATGCAGGGAGTGTGCTGTGTTCTTGTCCAGACGCTGGAGGCAAGGGAGCACCCCTGCCTTTGGGGTGCACTTCTCAGTGGCCTGCCCTTGGCCACCATCTTTTAGCAAGATGGACCTGCCCTCCCCACAGAGTCCCGGGGGCTCCGGGTCAGGACTTCCTGATCCTGGGGCCTCTGTTATCTCTGGGCTTGATGTGCGTGTGTGTGTTTCAGCACCCACTTCTTCGAATGCCTGGGCTAGCACAGAGCTTCCCTGGGCCCTTCCCAGGCCAGTCCTGGAAGCGCCTGCCACCAACATGAAGGCAGCCCAAGTGGCTGTGCTGTGCGGGGCCCTCGCTGATCAAGACCAAATGACACAGAACTGTGGGCCAAAAATGGCCATTTTCCTCTATGATAAATAAAGAAAAGCTGACAAAACCACAACTACCAAGCACATTATTAATGAATTTTCTGCTGCGCTTTCCCTTCTGATCACCCCACCTCCCCTGCGGGGTGGGGACACAATGTCACAGCTCTAGGTTTGGCCACTCTTATATCCCTGAACGTTTCTACCCTCACCTTGGTACTTATAAAATTAAACACTACAGAATGGCCACTGAAAATTAAGGTTAAAATTTATGAAAGGGAGAGAGCAGGAGTAGCTCAGTGGTTAAGCACCTGCTTCCCATGTATGAGGTCCTGGCTTCAATCCCTGGTGCCTCCTTAAAAAAAAAAGAAAAAAAAATGATGAAAGGGGACTGCATTGAAACTCTAATATAATTCTAAGTTTCCTGGTGGCAAAGGCAAAGTGTAGGAATGAATTTGTTCTCATTGGCTAACACCCGGGGTTGTGTGTGTGTGTTTTAGTTCACAGTTTTCTTTAGTTATTACCTGTACAATGTCTCCTCTTGGTCAAAGAAGTGGGGTTGGATGGCCACAGATGAGTGGTTCTGTCACTGGTCTCTCACTCAGGTCTGTCACCTGTCATAGAAGAGCTAAGATTAGAAAATGCCGCCACTGAGGAGGAGGCAGCTGTGCCCACATTCTCACCTTAACTCTCAGGTCACTCCCTGCAAAGCTGTGACCCTGGCAAACTCTCCTGGCTGGCCCACCTGACCCTCCCTTTAGCCACCCCCCTGCCCATCTCAAGGCTCTGAACTGTTCCTGAGGTCCCTTTCGTGCCCCTCTTTTGGAAAAGGATGAAGAACTGAGTTGGATCAGCGTGGCGGATGGCTTCCTTCTCAGCTTCCACCCAGTCGTTGGGGTTCAACTCCCGGTTTCAGTTCTACACGAGTCTGGTAAGGGGGAAGGGGGTGTTGTGGTTTACTTAGGCACCAGGGTCAACGTCAGCTGTTTGTGCTTTCTACTCAGCAGCTCTGGAAGCTTGGTGTGTTTTTGTGACACTGAATTACTCAGCAGAACTCGTTATCATTGACATTTTCTCTTATCTACCAACCCAAAGCCCTTCTTTAGCCCATTGGATGATGTGATTCATTTAAAAATCTAGTCCAGATCTGCAGAATCCTAATCATATCAAATTTCTAATCATTCCTGACTTGTAGTCTGAAGACCTGATTTGGGGTCTTTCTGGAAAGAGCTTCCTGGGGTCATTGTTCCTGAGCCTCCCCAATAGTTGCCCCCAACCATGTCACCCCTGCTCTCAGCCCTTATATCCCCCTCGGTGTCAGTAATGGTTCTTAGTACATGCTAAGATGGAATTAGACTTGCAGGAGATTTATTGGGGGAATGCCTGTGAAGGTCAAAGAGAAGAGGGAGCAGAAATAGGCGGGGAGAGCCTTCTGAGGCCTCTGAAAGGGGAAAGGGAAGGAAAGAGGATTGGCTAGGCAGAGTCTCAGACTCCAGTGCTGTGCCCCTGAGAACGCTGGCCCAGGCCTCTCAGGAGCCCTGGAGCAAGGGCTGGCCACTAAAGGGGTCCTTCCTTTCCTAGATCTGAATTGCCTACCTAGCAACTTTACCTTTGGCTGGCACAGCTAGTCCACGTCCCAGGACGACTCCTCCATTATCACTGACCCAGCCACTGAAGGGAGACCAGGACCCTAGAGGGACAGATGTACACTGCAGTTGTTCCCCAGCCCTTCTGCTTATGACCAGCTGAAGCTCTCTTCACTCAGGGAATTTACGGCGGTATAGCAAGAGTACTGGGCATGGATGTAGTGAGGCCAGGGCTGGGATTCCAGTTCTGCCGTTTAGTTCAGAACACTGATCCAGAGGCTCCTGTGCACTGTACCACGATATCCAAGACACAGTCCTTGCCACTGAGGACCTCGGTCTGGAGGTAAAGACCAGCAAGTTGGTAAGTAAGTCATTTGAATAGCCTGGTTGCAAATACAGTGGACCTGAGAGTCAGGACTCTCACTGGAGACACTGGTCTTCTCCCAATGGACACTTGTTATGGCATTTGCACATCCCTCCATCTCTGGTCTCCCATCAAGCAAGAGTGGGCCTCTAAAATCAGGGAATATGTATTCAGTGCCTGGCACTGAAGAGGGGGGACGCAGCTGCTCGAGATCAGTAAGGACCCCCTCATGGGGTCTTCCCTCTCTTAGCCTCGCCCTGGGAGCCTGGTCATCCTCGCCTGAAGAGGGGATGGTCCCTGTGGACGGCCCCTGGAGAAGACCCACTGTTCCCTGACTTGCTGGCCCTCCCCCCCGGGCTTGGGGTCAAGTCTTCCTTGTTTGAGTCGGGGCAGGAAGGGAGAGGTCCAGGAAGGGAAATCTCCCCTCATAGAAGGTCCCAGACCACTGACCCATGCCGGCATCTGAGGGAGGTGGGAGAGCAGACCCTCAAAGTATGTTCTGTTCCTGGCTGGTTGCCCTGAATCCATAAATGGGATTTTTCCTCTACTTCCTCCCCAGGGAGTTGGCTGACTCCTCTCAGGCTGGAGGGAAAGTTGCTGCTTCCGAGGTGGGAGATACTGCGTCTTGTGGAAAGGGTGTGGGACTGGCTCAAACAGCCTCACTGAGGGAGACCTGAAGCTGTCTCTTGAGGCCTCATCTTCCCAATAGTAGTAGAAGGGTGAGCTGGAGGATTCCCGAATCCCTCCCTGCTCTGTGGCTCGAGGTCCTTCCTGCACTGACACTGCAGGGCACTCAGCCAACCAGGCCCTCTTTGCTGCGGGGATGCTCTGGCCAGAGGCTGGGGTGGTTGCCAGGGGGCGGATTTCCCAAGCTGGAACACGCCACAGGTGTCTGGTAACAGCACTGCTGGTTTCCTAAAAGTGTGCAGGTGTCACGCCTAACTTCTAGCAAAGAGGAGTCCCTGGATTTGCTGGACATGCCACCACTCAGCAAAGGGAAAGAGAAGCTGCCTCCCACTCATCCTGCAACTGGGAAGGGAAGGAACTGGTTCCTTATGTTTAGGAGGCAGAATGAAATACAGAACCTCTGAGGCTGAAGAGCTCAAAGGCCGGAAGAGTCCCCAGAACCCGAAGAGAGAGCTTCCCGCGTGCAGTGTGATGGCTCCAGCGGCTCCGGGGTCGACTGTATCCTGTGCCACATCCTTGGAGCCCAGGGCAGATGCAGTTATTGGTGGGGCGGCCCAGGGCCTGGTTCTGTTCTGTGTCCCATGTCCTGGCATCCTGAGGAGCTAGCCCTTTCCTGCCGAGATCCTGGAAGGATGTGGTGGCCAGAATCCTGTCCTGTATGAAAAAGCACCTTAAATTTGGAGGCGGCACAGGGTGAGTTCTTAGGAGCCTCTTCAGTTCTCAGTTCTTAGATGGGCTGGCACTGCCTGCTACATTTTCTGCTCACCCAAGAGGCAAAGCAGCCCTTGCGTGCCATCCCTTTCTTTCCTAACCTTTCCACGGGTTTGCCTGTCTGGGTTCTCAGCATGTTGGGGACAACACTCTCTCCCCTTAATTCAAGGTCCTGTGATGCCCTGCCTGCCCCCACCACACCTCCAACCAGGGTCGATCTGGGGCAGATATGCTGTATATAACTCCAGCAGGTGGCCAGCAAGCTACCTTTCAAGATGCATGGTCCAGGAAGGGAACACTCCCAATATCCTTGACTGGTCTCTGAGAACCCTGCTTTGGGCTAGATGGAGAGCTATGGCTCTGTGAGGGCTTTCTGGCAAGTGCCAGGGTTTAGGTGCCTGCCAGGCACTGGTGAGGATGATCTGAAGCTACCACTCTCCTAGCTGAGGGCTCAGTGGTAGGTTACTAGTATCTAGATTTAAGGGCTTATAATGGAGAGAATGGGAGGGATGGAGAGGTTGAAAGGGGGAAGAAATATCAGCCGGGTCTTATCCCTAGCTTTCTTGGAGAATTATACCAGGATCAGGATGAATCCCTCAGAGTTCTACTTCCTGGACACCACATTGACTTTGTTTGTTTAACAGCTTTATTGAGAAATAATTCACATAGCATAAAATGTCCCCATTTAAGGGAAGCAGATATGGCTTAATGCATAGAGCTTCTGCCTACCATATAGGAGGTCCAGGGTTTGACACCCAGGGCCTCCTGGTCCACGTGGCAAGCTGGCCCACATGCAGTGCTGCCGCATGCAAAGAATGTCGCCCCGCACAGAGGTGCCCCCTGCGCATTGAGCCCGGTACAGGAGAGCAGACTGCCCAGGAGTGGTGCCGCCCACACAGAGAGCTGACGCAGCAAGATGGTGCAACAAAAAAGAGAAACAGAGAAGAGACAATATGAGATGCAGTGAACTGGGGAGCTGAGGTGGAGCAAGAGAATGATCACCTCTCTCCCACTCCAGAAGGTTCCAGGATGGGTTCCTGGAGCCACCTAAGGAGAATATAACAGATACAGAAGAACACACAGTGAATGGACACAGAGAGCAGACTTTGGGGCGGGGGAGGAGGGAGAAATTAAAAAAAAAAAATCACCCATTCAATGGCTTCTAGTATAGTCACAGAACTGTGCAACCATCATCACAAGTTTTAGAACATTCTTATTACCCCCAAAAAGAAATCCCAAACCCCTTATGGGTCATCCCCTAACCCTCCAATCTCCCCACCCCAACCCTAGACAAACACTAATCTATTTTCTGTTTCTGTAGATTTGCTCATTTTGGACATTTCATATAAATGGAATCATACAATGTGTGGTTCTTCGTGATTGGCTTCTTCCAATTGGCTTACTGTTTTCAAGGTTCATCCATGTTTTAGCATGTATCATAACTTCATTAATTTTTATTGCTGAATAATATTTCATTATCTACATATACCACACTTCGTGTATTCACTCATTGGTTGATGGACATTTTGGGTTGTTCATACTCATTGTGGCTGTTATGAATAATGCTGCTATGAACGTTCATGTGCAACTTTTTGTGTGAACATGTTTTCCATTCTCTTGAATATATACCTAGGAGTGGAATTTCTGTGTTTATGTGGTAATTCTATGTTTAGCTATTTGAGAAACTGCCACACTGTTTTCTAAAGTGACTGCACTATTTTACATTCCCATAACTACTTTATGAGAGTGACAATTACCCCATATCCTTGTCAACACTTGCTATTATCTCTTTTTTTGTTACAGCCATCCTAGTGGGTGTGGTATCTCCTTGTGGGTTTTATTTTCATTTTTCCCATGGCAGTGACCTTGAGTAGCATGTACTTATTGACCATTTATCTATCTTCTTTGGAAAAATGTCTATTCAAGTCCTTTGCACATGTTTTAATTGGGTCACTTGTCTTTTTATTGTTGAGTTGTAAGAATTAATTGATTTGTTTTATTTTTATTGGTGCAAAACTCACATAACATGAAATTAGCCATTAACAATTTTAAAGGGTACAATGCAATGCCATTTAGTACACTGACAATGTTGTACAACCATCACTTCTATCTAATTCCAAGACATTTTCATCACTCCAAAAGGAAACCCTGTATACCTTAAACAGTCATTCTCCATTCCCCCCCTTTCTTCAGCTCCTGGCAACCACAAATCTGATGTCTGTCTCTATGGATTTATTCTGGAGGTTTCATAAAAGTGAAATCATATAATATGTAACCGTTTGTGTCTCGTTTCTTTCACGTAGCATAATATTTTTGAGGCTAATCCATGTTGAAGCATGTATCAGCCACAAAAAGCATTCCTTGTTATGGCTGAATTGTACTGTTTTTTAAGTTTTAGTTTCTGGTTGTGCATAGTATATAGATACACTATTCATTCTGTATTTTGCTTTTGTATCCTGCAATCTTGCTAAACTTACTTATTAGTTTAGTAGCTTTAGAATCCATCAGGTTTTCTATGTAAAGCATCATGTAGTCTGCCAGTAAAGAGTTTTTACTTCTTATCTGGATGTCTTTTATTGTGGGTATAAATTCTCTATCAGAAATATCTTTGCAGGGAAGCAGACTTGGCCCAGTGGATAGGGCGTCTGTCTACCACATGGGAGGTCCATGGTTCAAACCCCTGGCCTCCCTGATCCGTGTGGAGCTGGCCCATGTGCAGTGTTGATGTGCACAAGGAGTGCCGTGCCATGCAGGGGTGTCCCCACGTAGGGGAGCTCCACGTGCCCCATAAGGAGAGCACCCCATAAGGAGAGCTGCCCAGCGCAAAAGAAATTTCAGCCTGCCCAAGAATGGTGCCGCACACACGTAGAGCTGATGCAGAAAGATAACGCAACAAAAAGAAACACAGAGTCCCATGCCACTGACAACAGCAGAAGCGGACAAAAAGAACATGAAGCAAATGGACACAGAGAACAGACAACTGGGGTGGGGTGGGGGGAAGGGGAGAGAAATAAATAAAATAAATCTTTAAAAAAAAAAAGAAATATACTTTGCCAATATCTGGTTGGGAAAACTTGCTTCTATTACTAGTTTGCTGAGAGCTTTTGTCAGTAATAAATATTGAATTTTGTCCAATGCTTTTCCTGAGTCTATTTAGATAATCATATGGGTTTTCTTTTTAGTTTACTAATATGGAGAAGTACGTAGATTGATTTTTAAATTTGAAAACAAAAGTTCAATAAACCCCACTTGGTTATGATGTGTTATCCTTATGATATATCACTGTATTTAATTTACTAAAATTTTGTTTAGAATTTTTGCATCTATGTTCAAGAGGATTATTAGTCTATAGTTTTCGTTTTTTGTAATTTCTTTCCTGATTTTGGTATTAGGGTAATTTTGGCCTCATAAAATTAGTTGGGAGTATTTCCTTTCCTTCAATTTCTGGAACAATTTCTGGTTTATTATTTTTTCCTTACGTGTTTAGTAGAATTCACCAGTGAAGTCATAAGAGTCTGGAATTTTCTTTGTGGAAAATTCAATTTCTTCATTATTATTTAAGGGCTATTCAGGTATTCCATTTTTTTTTCTTGACTCAACTTGAGTAGTTTGTGTTGTTCAAAGAATTTGTCCATTTCATGTAAGTTTTCAGATTTATAGAGAAAATGTTATTAATATTCCCTTATTATATTTTTAATATCTGTTGTATCTGTAGTGATGCCCCCACTTTCCTGTTATTAATCATTTCTGATTTCTCTCCTTTTTTCCCCTGATTAGTCTATTCAGAAGTTTATCAGTTTTATTGGTCTTCTAAAAGAACCAGTTTTGGGTGTCATTGATTTTCCCTCTTGGCTTTTCTTTTCTTTTCTCTTTTCTTTTCTTTTCTTTTCTTTTCTTTTCTTTTCTTTTCTTTTCTTTTCTTTTCTTTTCTCTTTCCTTTTCCTTTTCCTTTCTTTTATTTTGTCATGGATTTCCACTCTGAACTTTATTCTTTCCTTTTGTTTTTGCTTTCTTTGGGTTTAGTTTGCTCTTCTTTTTCTGGTTTCTGAAGGTAGCAGCTTAGATCATTAATTTGAGTCCCTTTTTCCCTTTTCTAATATAGGCATTTTAGTGCTATAGATTTCTCCCCAAGTACTATCATTAAGCATTTTAGTCTTTAACTTCATCTTCTCTGGGTTAACTTCACCATCAGGAAATTTGAAGAAAGTTGTTTCCAGTTGTAACTGTGACACATGGGATAGCCAGTGCTTATGTACATTTAGAACTCCTTCTACAGTCCTCCTTTCTATTTTATCAAATTCCTCCCTCATAAGCTGAAATCTGGCTGCAACAGAGCTGTCCTTTTCATAGAGGGACTCTTTTGTACCAAAAGTATAATTGGTAAGAGGGTATAGGTTGATGGTGTGCTCAAGGGTGAGGGGCTTGGTCTGCTGTACTTGTGCCAAACTGGTTGACCCTCAGGGCGAGCTGGTCTGTGAATGACTGGGTAGTACCACAGACATGCTGGTGAGCATGGGCACTGGTGGCAAGAGGAAAGGGGAAAGCAGGGGAGACTTTCCCCAATAAACAGCAATTATCTGCATCCTGCTCAGCAGCTGCCACCTGCCATTAACATGGGAGTGCAAGAGGAAACCTTTCTTTTTTTATAGTGTAAGCATTTGGAGGTATAAGTTTGCCTCTCAGTATTGCCTTTGCTATATCCCATAAGTTTTGGTATACTGGATTTTTATTTTCATTCACTTCAAAATATTTCCTGTTTTCCCTTGTGACTTCCTCTTTAACCAAATAGTTATTTAAGAATAAGTTGTGGGAAATGGATTTGGCTCAACTGGTAGAGTGTCCACCGACCATATAGGAGGTCCAGGGTTTAAACCCAGGGCCTCTTGATCCATGTACTGAGCTGGCCCATGCAGAGTGTTGATGTACACAAGGAGTGCTGTGCCGCACAGGGATGTCCCCTGCATAGGGCAGCCCCACGTGCAAGGAGTGCACTCCACAAGGAGAGCCACCCCACATGAAAAGAGTGCAGCCTGCCCAAGAGTGGCACCGCACACATGGAGAGCTGATGCAGCAAGATGATGCAACAAAAAGAGATACAGATTCCTGGTGCCACTGACAAGAAGACAAGCAGACACAGAAAAATGCACAGCAAGTGGACACAGAGAGCAGACAACGGGGGGTGGGGGGAAAGGAGAGAGAAATAAAAAATAAATCTTTAAAAAAGAGTAAGTTGTTTAGTTTTCACTTATTTGAGAATTTTCCATTTCTCTCTCTGTTATTGATTTCTAGCTTCATTCTGTTGTGGTCAAAGAAGACACATTTTATGATTTCAATATTTTTGAATTTACTGAGACTTGTTTTGTGTCCTAACATATAATCATATCCTGGAGAATGATCCATGTACACTTGAGAAGAATGTTTATTTTGTTGTTGTGAGGCAAAATGTTCTATATATGTCTGTTAAGTATAGTTGGTTTATAGTATCATTCAAGTCTTATATTTCCTTATTTGTCTTCTTACTAAATGTTCTTTCCATTATTGAAAGTGGTGTCTTAAAGTCTACTACTGTTAATGTAGAACCATCAGTTGTCAATTTCTCCCTTCAAATCTGTCAGTATTTGCTTCGTATATTTTGGTGTTCTGCTGTTAGATGCATATATATTTATAGCTGTTACATCTTCTTGTTGTATCAATGCCTTTATCAGTATATAATGACTGTCTTTGTCCCTTGTAACTGTTTTTATTTGTCTGTTATTTTTTTTGTTTTTTGGTGCCAGGGTTGGGGATTGAACCCAGTACCTTGTATGTGGGAAGGTGGTGCTCAACCACTCACACTGGTTCCCCTGAGTTGGTTTTCTTGTTTGTTTGCTTGTTGTATGTTTGTTTGTTTGTTTGTCTTTAGGAGGTACCAGGGACCGAACCCAGGACGCCCCATGTGGGAAGCAGACACTCAACTGCTTAAGTGACATCTGCACCCCTTTTGTAACTGTTTTTTACTTAAAGTCTATTTTATCTGATGTTAGTATAGCTATCCCAGCTTTCTTTTGGTTACTACTTGCATGGTATATTTTTTCCATTCTTTCACTTTCAAACTACTTATTATATATCCTTGAATTTAAGGCAAGTCTCTTGCAGGCAGTGTATGGTTGGGCTGTGCCTTTAAAAAAATCCATTCTGCCAGTCTCTACCTTTTAACTGAAGAGTTTAATCCATTTACACTTTTTATGTTTTTTTGTCTTTATTAATTTTTTTAATGTTACATTAAAAAAATACGATGTCCCCATATACCCTCCACCCCCTCATCCCACTCCTCCCCCCATAACAACAACCTTCTCCATCATCATGAGACATTCATTGCACTTGGTGAATACATCTCTGAGCACCACTGCACCTCATGTTCAATGGTCCACACCATAGCCCACACTCTCCTACGGTCCACCCAGTGGGCCTCCATTTACACTTAAAATCACTATTGATAATGCAGGGCTTTCTTCTGTCATTTGCCATTTAGCTTTTGTAAGTCTTATATTTTTGCTCCTCAATTCTTTCATTAATGCCTAATTTCATATTTATTTGATTTTTTTGTGTGTTGTACCATATTGAGTGCCTTCTCTTTTCTACCTGGATATATTTTTCATGTATTTTCTTTGTGGTTACCATGGAGTTAAACTTTAACGTTCTAAATAAATAATAGTCATATTTTATTTGATACCAACTTGATTTTGATTGCTTATACATACACTTCCTATACTCCTCTGTTCCCCTAACTTTGTACTTGTTACCTCTTATATCTTTATACATTGTAGGTCCAAAACCATAAATTTATCATTACATTTCATGCATTTTCATTTTGGGACATGTAGGAAGTAAGAAGTGGAGGTACATACTAAAGAATACAATACAATAATACTGGCATTTATAATTATCCAATTGGTTACTTTCAGTGGAGGTCTTTATTTCTTTATGCCACTTTGAAAACCACTGTCTAGTGCCCTTTCCTTTCAGTCCAGAGAATTTCATTTAGCATTGTTTGTAGGGAAGGTCTAATGTGATGAACTCCTCATCTTTTGTTTATCTGAGAATTTCTTGATCTCTCCTTTTTTGAAAGAAATTCCTGCCAGATATAAAACTTTTAGTTGGCAGTTGTTTTCTTTCAACACTTTCAACCCACTGCCTTCTTGCCTCCATAGTATCTGATGAAAAGCTGGTACTCGTCTAACTGGGACTCTCTTATGTGTAACACATTGCTTTTCTCTGGCAGTTTTCAGAACTCTCTCTTTGATATTTGCATTCAAGAGTATGATCAGTATATGATGGGTTGATGGGGTGCGCTTTTTTTTTTCATGTTTATTCTATTTGATGTTCCCTGGGCTTCTTGGATATTCATGTCTTTGGCTAAGTTTGTTTGTTTGAATTATTTGTTTGAACATCTCTTCTGCTCCTTTTTCTCTTTCTTCTTCTGGGACTCCTGTAATACATATTATATTGGTATGCATCATAGTTTCTCAGAGGTGTCTTAGGCTATTTTGCCTTTTTATAAATCTTTTTTTTCTTTCTGTTCCTTGGCCTGACTCAATTCAATTGTTCTTCACGTTCACTGATTCTTTCTTCTCCTAGCACCAATCTGCTCTTGAAAACTTCCTGGGAAATTTTCATTTCAGTTATTGTAGTCTTCAACTCCAGTAGTTCTGTGTGGTTCCTTTTAAAAATTTCTATCTCTTTACTAAGACTCTTATATTTCTCACTCAGTGTTTTCCCAATAGTCTTTAGTTCTTTCTCTGTATTTTCCTTCATCTCCAGGAGTATTTTTTTGGTAAGGAATTTGACTATTTATTTATTTATTTAATTATTTATTTTCTTCCTTCCCCCTGCCCTGCTGTTTTTGCTGTCTGTGTCCATTCACTGTGTGATCTTCTATATCCATCTCTCATTTTGTCTTCTTTTCTTGTGTCGTTCCTCTAGAATTCACCAGGATTTGATCCTGGGGAGCTCTGAGGTGGAGAGGTTCTCTGTTAATTGCACCATCTCCTGGTCTCTGCTGCACTTCACCTTAAGTCTCCCCTTTGTCTCTCTTTTGTTGGGTCATCATCTTGTTGCATGACCCACTTGTGCAGGTACTGGCTCACCATGCGGGCCCTCGGCTCACTATACGGCCCTTGGCTCACCACGTGGGTACTTGGCTTGCCCCGTGGGCACTGGCTCGCCATGCAGGCATGCTTTCTCTTCTACTTTTTCACCAGGAGGCCCCAGAAATCAAACTCAGGTCCTCCCATATGGTAGGCAGAGAGGCCTTATCACTTGAGCCACATCCACTTCCCTCCAGGAACATTTTTAAGATCATCTTTTAAAGTCTTTGTTTGGTATGTCCAAACAAAACATTCTGGTTTACTTCGTTGATGTTTTCTGGATGTTTATCCACTTCTTTTGGATGGCCTGTCATTTCTTGTTTCTTTGTCTTGAACTCTTTTTGCACAGTCTGAATTTTAATACTTTAGAATTCAACTCTGGAACTTATTTTCTGAGATGAATTTTTGTTTATTTTGTAACCAGGTGGTGCTAAGACAGAGATTTTTTTGAGCCTCAGCCCTCCTATCAGAAAGGTCTGCCGCAAGGCAAGTGTAGTGTGCAGGGTCTTCACTGTCTTTTTGGACCTGTGCTGAATCCTGGACTTGTGTTTGTTATTTGTTTTGGAGTTCCACTGTTTATTGGAGTTTGAAAACTCCTCTATTTCCCAGGAGAGAGACCTTTGTCCCATGCTATCAGCCTCTGTAGTTTCGCTCCCAGTCTCAAGCTGCTTTCGCCAGGAGGGAAAATTCTGGGAGGGCTTTTGAGCCAAGGACTTTCAAAAGTCAGTCTTTCCCAGCGGAAAGGAGGCCAGGGGCCTATGAAAGAGATGTGGACTGATGCCAAATTGGGGAAGGGATCAGGAAGGATGCCAGGATTTTCCTCCATGGCTCCCCAAGGCTTAGCTCTCTTGCAGCCCTGAGGAAGGATCCCATCTTTAAGTTTCTGCTGCCATCCTGGTCCGGGGTGGGTTGGAACAATGGCCACCCTCAGAGCTGGGGCGTTGGAGCCACTCATCAAAAGCCCTGATCAGCGATCAGCTGTGCCCACCCTTGGTATTGGGGAAGAGGATTTTTATGCCCCTTTCTCTCACCAGTGAGCTGGACAAGGGCTGGACCTCACTGCTGCCTGCTCTACAAGGGTGCGATGGTCACTGGTAGCTGTCTGCGTGCACAGAGCAATTTACTGTTCTTTATCGTAATTTACCAGGCTCTCCCTCCTGCTATTCCCTGGATGCCTTTTAGTTTTCTTCCAACTTCCAGAGTTTCAAAATACCTGTATCAGACAGTTTCGGCCTGTTTAGTAGTTGTTCCAGTAGAAGGACTGAATCCTGGAGTTCCTTACTCTGCCATCTTCCCACACCTCTGGGTCAGCTTTGATTAATGGATTTATCTCTCCATTATGGCTTGTATTTTCCTGATTCCTTGCCTGCTTGGTAATGTTTTATTGGATGCGAGACACAGTGAATTTTACCTTGTTGGGTACTGAGTATTTTTGTATTCCTATAAATAATACTGTTCTTTTTTTCTGGGACATGGATAAGGATATGGAAATAATTTGACTCCTTGCAGTCTTGCTTTTAAGATTTGTTGGTGGGTCTAGAGCAAGGCTCAGACGGGTTAATTATTCCCCACTCCTGAGGTACTACCTTCCGGCCTACTCTAGCTGATGCCCTGGGAATTAGGAAATTTTCCAGTCTGGCTGGTGGTTACAGGCTGTGCCTAGCTTGGAAACAAGCTGTTTCCAGCACTGTGGGAATGCCGGGCAATGTTGCCGCTACTCCTTTCAAACGTTTTTTTCCCCAGCCTCCGTAGTTTCCTCGCACGTGCTGATTACTATTCTTCTGGATACTCGAGAGGACCGTGTAGGCTCCAGGGTTTGTTCTCTGTAGAAATCTCTCTGCGTCTGTCCTGCTAACTCCTGCTGCCCCAGTCCCCTAGGTCTCTCAGCTCCATCTCCTCAACTCCATCGAGCTCTGCCTGGGCTCGGTGTCCTGGGACCCCTCTCAGGGCAGGAAGCTGGGGCACTGGTAGAGCTCATGCACCTTGTTGGTTTCCTTTCTTTCAGGGATCACTGTCCTTTGTTGCTTGAGGTCCAGTTTCTTGAAAATTGCTGTTTCACATATTTTGTGCTTGTGTTGTTGTTGTTTTTTGACCATTTCAGGTAGGAGAGTAAATCTGATCCCTGTTCTCTTTGCTTGGAAGTGGAAGTTGCCTTTTGTATTGTTATTTAAATTGAAAAATAATGAAAATAACCTCAAGATCATCCTTAGAGTCATAGCATAATAAAATATGGTACTTGCATATGATATTGTATTTTAAAGCCATTGAATGTTTTGTAAGAATATAGGGAGACAGGTTTATAACATTAAAATATAGTAAGCGAATAAAAGAGATTGCAAATATTTATCTATAGTAGAGTCCAATTCTTTTAAAAAATGTAGCATTTATGTATTACTTATGTATTATGTGTGTATGTAGAAAAAATAACAAAGAAAATACTCCAAAAACATAATCTCTGAATTGTGGTATTTTGGATGATTTTACTTTCCTTCCTTGCTTTCTACATTTTCTAAATTGTCTAAAATGTGTTCAGTGAGAATCATGTATGTGTGTGTGTATAGAAGTATGGAAGTTTTGATTACATGAGCCAGAGGATACTTGGGCTGTTAGCCGGCAATTTGCCAGCATGATACAGGGCAAATCCCTTTGCATCTCTGCAAAGTTTCTCATTGACAAAATGATCTTCAGAGATTCCCTCCTGCTAAGGACATTCTAGCACTCAGTGGTGTGAGTATTGCCTGGCTTGTTCTGCTGTTTTCATTTCTCCTTCCATGGCTTCTTCAGGAATTGGATCAGTGAGATCTGTAATTCCAGATGGAATGACATCTCTCCTGGTCTGTTTTTCTGGGTCAAGGTCTGCATTAGGGAATTGGAGGGAAATGATAATTTTGAAGGAATATCTCCCTTAGCTGCTTCCTGCCAGTCTGAAGTGAGCAGTGAGTGCTGCATTGGGCAGGGGCCAAGCCATGTGTCCCATTACTGTGGGTACAGGTCCCCTGCCCCTTGCCAGCTGGGGCATCTCCCCTGCTCACCAACAGGACAGCTATTCTCAACTTTCCCGGGCACCTCCTTGTTCCTGCCAGATGTGAATACACAGTTGATTCTGCAGCACAGCCCTCCCAGCTTCTGTATCTAAGTGACCACTAGTGAGCCCTGAAGTGGAGCACGACAGGAGGAACTGGCAAGGACAGGATAGGCAGCAGGCAAGGGAAGTCCTGGCAGATAGGCTGTGGATAGCCCGACATCTACCTTCCAGGATGGTGAGGGGCTGAGAACCACGGCGCGAACTCAGTGCTGAGCGCCTCACGAATGAGGAGACCAAAGCACGGGGAAATTGAAGATCACCATTAGGACACCACAGTCATAATTCCCACAAGCAAGGTCCATCAGTGGTTGCTAAACTGAGGGGGCAAAGAGCTAGGTCACAGAACTCGGAGAGACAGGGCCAAGATTTGAACCAGATTTGTCTGACTTCAATTTCTGCAGTCTTAGTCACCACACATGGGGAATTAGATTTTTGTTTGTATGACATCCAGTGGTAAAATTTGGGCTAATAGGTGGAAATGACAGGGAGATAGATTTCAGGTGAATATAAATAATCTTTCCATTTCCATTATTCGTAAATGAAATAGGCAGGAAGCCTGGACAGGTGGTGAGTCCACCATCAATGGATGTAAACAAACTGACTACTTGGCAGGGATACAACAGAGAGGATCCATGCATTGAATAGATAAGGTATAAGCCTAGGATCACAAAGCAATCTCTATGAGGTCATTTAGGAAATGTATGGATGTGAGAATGCCAGTGTAGCAGTTTGATATGGTTATGAATTCCAAAAATAGATATTGGATTATATTTGTAAGCTGGTCTGTACCTGGGCATGATTGAGTTATGATTAGGGCTTTGATTGGGCCATGTCATTAAGGTGTTGAGTCCCCACCCCTTGGTGGGTGGGGACTCACAGATAAAAGGCATGGCAAAGGACAGAGTTGAGGGTTTCTGATGTTGGAGTTTTGATGTTGGAGTTTGATGCTGAAGCCTTAAGCTGGAGCCCTGGGAAGTAAGCTCACAGAGGAAAGAGAAGCAAGCCCAGGAAGAGAGGAGCCCTGAGCCCAGAGAGAAGCAAGACCCTGGAAGAGAGGAACCTAGGAAGCCTGAACCCTCATAGCCGTTGACAGCGATCTTGCTCCAACAGGTGAAAATAGACTTTGGTGAGGGAAGTAACTTATGCTTTATGGCCTGGTATTTGTAAGCTCCTACCCCAAATTAATTCCCTTTATAAAAACCAACCAGCTTCTGGTACTTTGCATCAGCACCCTTTGGCTGACTAACACAGCCAGTCAAGGGAGAATCTCCAGCATCTGGGAGCAGAAGTCAAGCTGTGATTATTGAGACATGGTGATCCAGAGACAAGGCTCCTTGGCACTGCCAGAGACAGTGGCCTGTATGAGGGCAGCAGATGACAGAGACGTAGGGCAGGCCGCTTTGGGAGTGAGGCCAGGAATGGAATCCCCCACAAAAGATCTGCCACAGGAAATGCATATCTCAAATTCCAACCCTGGAACTGCATTCTCTTGGCTTTAGACTAATTTTTGTAAGATTGGAGGTGTGGAGGTTTAGCCTGTGTCAACTTAACTTGAAGGGACATCTTCACCGCCATCAGGACCACCCAGAAGAACCACGGGCCGCACCTGGGACCGCTGCTTGGCACCTGCATCCCCCAGGCCCGACGGCAGGCTTTCAACATCACTGAAGGCAAAGACCCTGAGCTCTGGCTCCAGGGAAGTGGTCACGTCATCAACACCACCTGTCTGGCTGCGCTCAGCCGCCAGGACTCTGCTGCAGGAAGTTGGGGAAATTCAAGTGTTCTGCCATTGAGGCTCCCGAGGGGGTGGGAGGTGGAACCATGACCAAGGTCAAGTTCTGGTTTGCCGCCTGGGGGACTGGGTTCTCCTCAGTAGAGGCCTGGTCCTCGACACGAGCCCGTGGGCTGGCCTGGGCAGTTTCACAAGTCAAGAGGGGCTGCTGCCGGGCAGTTGCATGATGGGCATCGAGGGGCTGCCGGGGGCACATCTGCGCAGCCCACTCTTCCACTCGCACCTGGAGAATCTTTGGGGGCTGCCAGCCAGCAGGCCACCCTGAGCAGCAGGGGGCCCGGAGAATCCACAAGACGTGGTGAGTATGGCCAGAGGTTTCAGCCCGCGGGAGGACCCCACACAGTCCACTGCCTTCTCTCCCCAGACGTGGACGGCTGTTCCATGCAGCGGCAGGGGGGACAGTGGCCACCAGTCCTTGGAGCTTCTGGCCCTGCCCAGGTCTGAGGTACCAGGACCCACACCACCCCTCCTGCCTGGGCCATGGCCCGCAGGAGAGCTGTGCTGTCACCCAGGGCCTGGGTTCTGGGATTGCATGATATTCTGAGAAGCTGGGAAGGAGAGGTGCGGCGGGGCTGGCTGGGGCTGGGCTGGGACAGGCCATGCTTGGGGGGCTGGCACCTAGACTGCCAGGGTTTGACCCTTCTGCCCTGCTCATACTGCTGGAGAGGCTAGGATTGCCCAGGAGCCTGCTCCTCCCTGCCAGGAGCCAGGGCCAGGCAGACAACGCCCCTCCTGAGCGGGCAGCAGCCCAGGAGCTGCCAGTTTGAGCCTGAGCTGAAACAAATGCTCTAGCCGCCAGCCCGACCCTCCTGCTGCCCTTGATGGGTCCTGATGGGCAGGGGTCTGCCCATACCCGCCCCCCATCTTCCCTGGTGAAGCCCTGGGCTGCCTGCACTCCTGTCCAAATAAGCACACTGTTAAAAAAACAACAAAACCCTCCAAATTAGGGTTAATTTGTAAGAGAAATTTACATGAGATTTAGGAAGTGGCAGTGAAGGGACAGCGATTTGCAAGCTCTGAAGGCCAGCAGGGTGCCAGATGCGCGGCAGCTGGTGCATGTTGTTCTGCCGCATCTCGTTGGCATGGGGCGGTACCCACATCTGCAGCTTTTGTGGTGCCTGCAAGCCACTCTGCACCTTCACTTCTCCTAGTCCTGGGTCAGGTGTGTGTGCAGCTCTGTGGCGAGGGGCGCCAACGGCTCTTGCATCATTGGGGTTGGAGGCAGTGAAAGACGGGTGTTGTTCCAGTTTGTTCCTGTAGTTTCCAGTTTGTCCTCTTGGGTTGCAGTTCATCGTGTGGATTCTAGTTTTCTTTGCTCTCCCATACTTGGCACCCAGATCTCCTTCCTAGCCCAGCCGACTGATAGTGTCTCACCAGAAACACAGACTACAGCTTTGCCTAGATGTCTTAACCAGTTCCTGCAGGTGCATCAGCCTTAAGTCCTTTATCCAATTCCTTATTCTATGCATTCTATGCTCTGCTTCTCTGGTTAAACCCTTTTCTAAGTCATATGACCCTGTATTCCACCACACACTGCTAAATACTGATCCGCTTACTGACATTTATCAGTAGCTCTCTATTACACGCAGAGCTTTCCACACTCTACTCCAAAGCCTGTGCTCTTAGCTGCTGTACTAAACTGACTCTCCAGGACGCCTGGATCTGGATCTGACTCTGCTTCTTATTAGCTATGAGGGTGTGGGCTAGTCAATTTCCACTGAACATCAGTTTCCACATCTATGAAATGGGCTTTCCAAAGCCTTCCTCCAAGGCTGATATTCTGCCCACACAGCTATCTCTACCAGTTGTTCACTGCCTGTGTCCCCCTCAGATTGGTTAGTGCCCATGGTTCTTAAATAGTTGATTAAAAATATATTTATATTTTGAATATAGTATTCTCTCATTGGATAACAAATGACCACTAACTCAGTGACTTAGAACAACACCCGTTTAGCATCTCACAGCTTCTTTAGGTCTGGAGTTTGGCCAGAGCATGGCTGGTCCTCTGCTCAGGGTCTACCAAGGCTATCGTCAGGCTGAATTCTTATCCAGAGCTTAGGGTCCTCTTCTAGGATCACCCAGCTTGTTGGCAGAATTCATTTTCTTGGGGTTGTAAGACAGGTTTTCTTGCTGGCCATCAGCCAGAGGTTGCTCTCAGCTCCGAGAGGCCACCCTCAGGTCCTAGCCACATGGCCTTCTCACAACGTGGCAGCTTATTCTTCAAAATCCCCAGAAGAATCTCTGTCCAGATTGTTAGGGCAGAGCCTTGTGTCCTATAACCTAGACAAAGAATTTATATCCCTTCATATTCACAGGTCCCACCTCAAGGGGAGGAGATTGCACAAAGCATGTACACAAGGGGGCAAAAGTCGTGGGGATAGAATTCTGTCTAAGGACACCCCTCTCCCCCAGTGTACTTCTTAGAGCTGAGAGCGATATGAAACATGGAAATCCTGGGCCTGGCATGCTGCTGGCCTCTCAATGTATATTCACTTAGTTTCTGGCTCTGATTTGCTCATGAGTACTTGAGGGAAAGGATCCCGCCTTGACTTTTGCTCTGCATCTCCAGCACCAGGCACATGACAGACCCAGGAAATGTGTTCACCTGTAAGTGGGAAGGAAGGCTGCAATCAGAGAGCGGGCTTGCGTGAGAGGTAGGGGGCTCTGGGAGGAGCTAGAGAGCAGGAGGGTGCAGTGGGTGCAGGCTCAGATATGGCCGAGGAGAGGGTATCTGTGAGCATCAAGGTTTACCTCCCTGCCCCCCCAATCAGGCCCCATCCCTGTGTGGCTTCCAGCTTGTGCTTGCTGCTGCAGCTAACAAATGAGCTGTTCATCCTGCCCCTACAGGAGCAGTGAGAGAAGATCCTGGAAGCGCCGCCCCAGACACAGGAGGTGGGGCTGGGAGCCTACCCAATCTGGTGACCTCTCTGGTGCATGATGTGTCCTCTTGTCCTGCTTTCCCCCCCAGAGGGAACCAGTTGGATGGACCTGCAAATGCACTTTAGAAATCCTGGCTGAAGACTCCTGGAGTTCAGAGGGAGAAAGGACAGGGCTGGCGTGAAGAATTAGCTCCAAGGGGAGTTCTGCAGCAGGTCTTTGCTCATGTCCTTTCTCCAAACCCAGGTGTGGTCCTGCTTCCTGCATGAGGTCCCCCCATTCCGTCTCCCCCACACCCAGATGAAAGCAGCTCCTTTCTCCTTGTTCATTGGCAGCAGGATTCAGTGAAAGAGCAAGTGGCTCAGGGGTCGGGATACCTGGGCTCTTCTCCTGGCTGTGCCAAGTAACACTGTGTGTGCTTGGGTAGATCAGGTACCTTCTCTGGAATCTGGTTTTCTTACCTTTTAAACTAGGCAGGCACACCTGCTGTCTGGAGGCTCTGCCATCTTTCACATTCAGAGATGTCTCAATTCCAAGGGCCTATTTTGTTTTTACTTTACTTTACTTTTGTTTTGGTGCCTCACACTTGACCCTCCTTATTGGCTGAGCTCTGCGTGACCCCCGGTCCTTCTGCATAGGCTGAATCACAGCCCACACTCATGCCCACAAGTGTCCGCTGAATGAACTCCATGCCTGGTGCCACTGATACCACTTCTAGGGGTGTGCTCTGAAAGGCCTAATGGGACTGTGAACTTCTTAAGGCTAGGAACTGGGGTGTTCCTCCTCAGACTCAAGTGTTGGCTGAGAAAGGACCCAAAGGGAGAGGGGAGGGCTGAAGCTCCTCTATTCCAACATAAGTAAATGAAAAGACTGTAGTTTCTAGCAATGAAATTGTGACCTCCAGCACCAGTTATAAACTTAACCCAAATTTCAGCAACCAAGCTTTTGAAAGTCAGCCAATCAGCAACAGCTTCACCCCAGTGACCAAGTAAAGGCCAGCCAATCAGCAACAGCTTCACTCCAGTGACCAAGTAAAGGCCAGCCAATCAGCAACAGCTTCACTCCAGTGACCAAGTAAAGGCCAGCCAATCAGCAACAGCTTCACCCCAGTGACCAAGCCGGTAGAGGTCTGTCAATCAACACCTTCACTCCTGTGACCACACTTCTGAAAACCAGCAGTTCAGCACGGCTGCACTCCAGTGACCACGCTTCTAAAAGTAAGGGACAGAATCAGCGGCAGTCACACTCCTATATTTCTACTGCTAAAGATCTATGATCCCTAAACACCCCACTTAAAAGTCTGCGGGGCCCTGAACTCTGGCTTCCCCAATCCCCAGAAGATCAGCCTTTGGTTTGTTCAGAGAATGTGCCTCACCAGGAAGGCTCCCCTCGCTGAGTGAACAGTTGTGCTTCTGGTTTGAGATGCAGCGTGATGGCCTCTTCCTTGGAAAAGGGCTGGTGAGTCCGACACAGCAGGAGCAGCGGGATCCACTAGACTGATGGCCTGAGAAGAGCAGGCAGGTATCAGGTTGCCTCTTCAGGAGTTACATCTCCCGTTCCTAGCGGAGTGCCTGGGTCATAGTGCATGTTCAGTGAGTACCTCTTGAATTAGTTGATGTTCTTTGGGCCCTCTGATTCCGACTGAAGCCGAGGCAGGGGATGAGATCCCAACGTGCAGTGATGTTAGGCAGGAAATGGCCAGTGGACAGAAGCCCCTACTTCCTGTGGCGAGTAGCTTGCCCGGAACACAGAGGGCAGCCCCTCTATTCCTTCCACCTGGAATGCTCCCCATCCATCTTGCCCATCTCTGCCTGTCACAGCCCTTCGAGGCACAGAAGAGGACTGAGTAAGGACATGGAAGACAAGGCAGTTAAATACTTTGTCTGAAGGGACCTTGACAAAGATATTCTTTCTGATAGCCTGAAACAGTGAGCTGATGTAGCAAGATGAAATCTGAAAAGAACACAGAATAACTTCATTTTTCTAGACCTCAGTGTCCTCCTCTGTAAAGTGAGGCAATGGTTCTATTTTAGTGGCTCTCAGCCCTGTATTTTATAAAACACAGATGCCTGCACTCCATCTGAAGAGATTCTAATTTAACCAAACTGGAGTTGTGCCTGGTAGATGATACTTTTTGAAAGCTCCCCGATGGCTTAGTTGAGGTTAAGAACCACTGAGCTAAGCTGATATCTGACAGTAATTCTACCTTTGGCATTCTGTGATTCCTGGACTCATCCTCTAATGTTTCTGGTATAAGACATAGGAATAGGATGTGTGTGTGGGAGAACCTTTGGGGGTTATGTTTTTAGAAGTTAAGGAGAGGTAGACAATTAATTCAGTTTTGGGCTAATTTAGTACCTGACCAGAGAAGGGGAAGTCTCTCAATTTTCTGCCTTGGCTTCATACCATCCCTAGACTGTCAATTTCTGCACTCTTGTATTTGGAGGCAATTGACAAACCAGAGCGCTTCTCAAAGAATGAGGCCAGCCTGGCAGCTGACAGGATCTCCACCGTTACATGGAGAACCGTGAAGTGCCAGGCTGTAGCTGCAAAAGCGGAAACGGAAAGTCAGGAGAGCTATCTTCAAATTCATCAAGTGCAATTGTGTACAAGAAGAGAGGCATTCTGAAGCCAAGATTTGGCAATTCTGAAGGGTGGTTGTCATCACATAGGAGTGGAAGGCAACCTGGTTTAATTGTAAAGAAAAAGTCATTGCTAAAGAATTGGCCCATTCCTGCATGCTCTGTATGTTTCTGAGACATTTGCTATGACGTTACACTGGGCCCTCATTGAGCTGGGGGCTGGAGAAGAAGATGCAGGGGATGCTCGCTGTGTCCACAACCTTCAGGGTTTTACCCATTCTGCTATTTAATAATGTCTCAAGGGCACAGAGTCTTTCTTTCCACATGTCATTGGAACTAACAGGCACATGAAGCAAACAGCCTTCCGGCCTCTCACCAGCTCAGCACATGCTTCATGTTTCCTTAGACTCTTTTTAACTAGGAGTAAAGGCCTTGAGTAGCAGGACTTAGATGTGCTAGATGGGTACTTGGATCTTAGCTACCTGATGAAAAGCTCTGGCAGTTTCGATTGAACAAACACAGTGTCTGACATGCCAGGCAATGAACTGGATACTGTGGGGATGGAGACAGGAATTGAATGAGGTGTCAGTGCTCTGAAAGTTCAGGTCTGGTTTGAAGTACACAGAAGACATGTTAACTGACTTAAATCAGAGCCTGGCAATGGCAAGTATTAGGACAGTGATATGGGACATGAGAGGAGGAATTCTTATTGTGGAGGAGTTTCCAGTAAGCTTCGTGGAAGTCATGAATTCCAAATAAGATCTTTTTAGGAAGAGAAATTTCAATACCTGTGCAGATTGGAAACAGGCCCATTAAAAATAGACTGTCATTCAAATAGGTGCCCAAAGACCTAAAAGTGGGAGAGGGTGATATCAAGAGAATGGAGTACCTGGGTGTAGCAATAGTTTGCTTCATATGGGTATGAAATTTCCTTCCCCCTTTCTAATAGAAGTTTCCTTCCACTTGGATAATCTGCCCTCACATGCCAGGCCCTTCACTGCCTCATGGTCATCTTACTCCTTTCTCCTGTAATTGGCTTAGGCAAGAGCAGTCACTGCAGTTATGGTGAAGGAAATGTGAGAGGTGTTCTAGGAGCTCCTGAGAAAGACTTCCTTATTGTCAAGAGAAGACAAGTGAAGGAATGGAAGGTCATTTATTCTTTTTCTGCATTTTCAGGTTTCTGAATGTCATGCTGCAGTTGGGGGTATCATCTTGCTACCAAGAAGGGAATGAGTCCAAAGAGAACGCCTCAGACTAAAGATGGTAGACCAGAAAGATGAAGAGAATCTGCATCCTTGAAGATATCATTGAGCAGTTACATTGCTAACCTAGCTCTAGACATCTTATGTTAAAGAATGTATGACCATAATATGTGGTCATTTTGAGATGACGTTGCCTATTCCTTGTAGCTGATAGGATCCTTTGTGAAACAAAGGAAAAAGAGAGGACATTTGAAGGGGTGTCACATATCTAGCACCTTCCCCAAGTGTGGATGTCCCTCTGAGAACTTATTATGAGTGGGACACCAGCCTTTTTCTAGCCCTCAAGTCTTTCCTAAGCCTGGGTCCAGGTTTGGGCAGTCAACTGGGCATCTCTCTATTCTCAACAAAGCCCTTTTTATTCTAAGACCACCTGAAATTGTCCAGGAGAATTATTAACTATCATATAAAAAATATGATATATATAATATATAAAAATCTGCTGCTATTCACCCCAAGGTCTTGCTTCCCAAGTAAGAAGCTGCTCAATCACCAACCAACAGCTACAAGCAAAGTGTCTGCCCTTGAGACTTTAGATTTCATGTGGGTTTTTGAAACACCAGTTTTTCTTTTCAAATGAGTAATACACAGTCCTCTCATTGTGACTCAGTCTTAGTTTCCTTGGAAGATTACTATCCATCTACTTATAGTACCCTCCAGGGCCTTCAAGAGTGAATTCTGGGCAAATCAAGTACATTATATTTAATATCAGGGCACACAAAACATACCCTTCACATCTAGTGCAAATCCATGAAAAATTTTTTTTTAAACATAGTGTTTTAGTTTCCCAGCTGCTAAAACAAATACCAAGCAATGGGTTGGCTTAAATAACAGGAATTTATTGGCTCATGGTTTTGAGGTTAGGAGAAGTCCAAAGCTGGGGTGTCAGTAAGGCACCGCTTTCTCCCAGAAGACTGAGGCATTCGGGGCTGGCTGTCGGTGATCCTTGGCTTTTCCGGCACATAGCAATGCACCTGGCACCATTTTTTCCTTTCTCTTCTGGATTCTGTTGACATCTGTCTTCTTGCTTCCCGTGGATTTTTTTCCTTTTCCTTTGTCCAGTTTCCTTCGCATAAGAGGACTTCTGCCATATTGGATTAAGGCCTACCCTCGTCCAGTTTGGGCACCCCTTAACTGATAATGTCTTCAAAAGTCCTGTTTACAAAGGGTTCACACCCACAGCGCCAGGGACTGGGACCTGAACAGGACTTTTGTGGGGGACATGGTTCAACCCCTAACACATAGGTAGTTAAAACAAGAGACAAACTTAATTTTATTTAGAGATACCCAGATGCAGAATTTTACCTTGAGATACCCTTTCCTTGCACACTGCACCTCCTTCCAGAAGAATTCTCAGCCCTGACCTAGGTAGATTATCCACAGGCTCTGCCTGCATTTTGTATCTCAGCTATACTTACATGCAGCCAGAAGAGTTCTGTTCATTTTTAAATATTCATGTTATTGCAGTTATTAACATTGCAGGATGTTTGGGGAATTGAAAAATGAAATCGATCTTAGTATCTCTACCTGACACATCAGGTGATTAGTTTCTTCCTGGTATACACTCTCAGTGTTGTCCACATACAGATGTTTTCTCATGCTATAGTCCTAGTACACATACATTTTTTGTCTTCTGATTTTTTCACTCTTTCCCTTTATTAAATTAAATTATAAGACTTTTCCCATGCTGCCACATAGTTTTTATTTGGTTGTTTGTTTGTTTGAGGTACCAGGGCCTGGGGATTGAACCCTGACATTGTATGTGGGAAGCTGGTGCTCAATCACTGAGCCACATTGGCTTCCCTGACTGGGTTTTTTTGTTTGTTTTGCTGGTTGTTGTTTTTTGTGGTTGTTGTTCTAGAAGGCACTGGGACCCAAACCTGGGACCTCCTATGTGGGAGGCAGGTGCTCAACTGCTTGAGCCACATCTGCTCCCACATAGTTTTGTAATTGTTAATTGTTGCATAATAGGATCAGCAAATAGATGTAATGATTTAAGGAAACTTTGTTAGAAACACTGGTGACAGCCTAAGGAACATTTGTTCTTCCCTCCCCCTTCTTTTTTGCATCGTTGTCCATCTCTCCCCAAGAATGAGGCTTCAAGAATGAGTGATCCCTTCCCCAGCTCCATGGGCAAATCCAATGGTCTTGACCAACCATGGCCTTCCCGGTCCCTTTGTTAGAAATTGGTTTCGGTCCACACATGTTGCGGTTATGGTCAATGTGAAGAGATAAGTGGGGAAGCCTAGGGGTCTTCTGGGATAAAGATTTCATGCTAATAAAAAGAAGTACCCAGGAAGAGATGCCCTTTCCTTCCATTGGATGATATTGGTTCTATGTGTGATGCTTGTTAATGTAGTAGGCAAATGCATCCCAACTGAATCAACCTTTCTCTCCCATTCATAACCATTAAAGCCTGTCTTAGGGACAGCTCTCAAGCCCATTGTTAGGAGAGCCTTGGCTTTCTGGCAGTTGGGTATTTAGAACTAGAGAAAGTTGCTGAAGAGCACAATTTGTCACCTTAGCAGATATTCTCCCCAAACTCTGGGGGCACTTCCCAAGGGTCTTGTGGTGCGTGTTCTGCTCTTCACTGATGTGAAAGGATGGGGGATAAGCCAGGTCAACCAAGTCTCTTCTCATTTTCTTTTATCCCAAGGGAGTCTGGGCACAAATAGCCAAGAAGCCAGTCTGATCACTGGGAATACAAGCAGCCAGATGTGACTCAGAGCTGAAGATGGGGAGGGAGGAGGCAGGATGCTGGGCTCCCAAAGATGCCCCAGAAAGAGCTGAGCCCAGAATGTCCCTTTCCCATACGTAGAAAGCAGTTCTTCTAGGTCTTCTTATGTGCAGTCTCTAGACCTGGACTCATGCCTTCCTTTAGTGGACAGAATTTTTGAATATGCTCCTTTTAGACTGTGTCTACAACCTTCAGGCTTTTATAAGAGTATAGGACTTGGACTAAAATTTAGTTCTGTTACTGGATCCATCTTAGGCTAATTATAATTTTGGGTGTCATCTACCCTTTCTAAGTCTCAATTTCTATTAGCTATAAAACAAAGTTGAGGGGAGCGGATGTGGCTCAAGCAGTTGGGCGCCTGCTGCCCATATGGGAGGTCCCAGGTTCAGTTCCTGGTGCAGGCCGATGTGATGGGCTGGCATGTCAAGCTGATGCAATGAGGAGACACAACAAGAGACACAACAAGCAGGGAGTAGATGTGGCTCCAGTGATTGGGTGTCTCCCTCCCACATGGAAGGTCCTGGGTTCAGTTCCCGATGCCTCCTAGAAGAAGATGAGCAGACACAGAGTGCACACACAGTGCAAACAAGGGGTGGGGGAAAAATAAATAAGAAAATCTTTAAAAAACAACCAACAAAAAACTCCAAAGTTGATGCTATATCTCTATCACGAAATTGTTGGGTGTACTAAGTAACCCATAAAATTGAGTGAAGCACCATCAACTTATGGGCCATCTATTATATGTCACACTCTGAAAGTAAAACAATAAATAAGAATTCTTTCCTGTCCCTAACGATTTTACCATCTAATGGAGAAAGTGGTGTGTAAAGTATTTGTTTTCATCACTACTACACAGGACTCATACATGTGAAGTTCAACAAAGCATTTTCTCAGCTTATGTTAAATGACCCTATCCTTGCCACCATAAAAGGGTGCACAGGAATCTAGCAAGTCTGGCAAGAACCCTGTGGGCTAGGCCTTAACTGCAAGGCTGCAGGAGCATTTCATGAATTTTCTCATGGCTGAGCTTCGGGCAGTTTTGCCTTCGAGCTGAGGAGTAAGTACATCATGGCTCTTGTTCTCAAGCTTCATATCTGGATTGGCAAGAGCAGGAAGGATAAGGAAGAGCAGGAATCTGGAGCATCTGGAGTGAGTTCTTAGGCCCTCCCTCTTCACGGACAAACTTTGCAGGGTCAAGGAGCACCGAATGGGAGCATCCCTCCGGCTGGTATGTTGGCATCAGCTCCTTTCTCCCTCCAGCAGGAGGACAAGCCTTCTGCCTTGATGAAGGAAGGTTAAGGGCTTACTTGTTTGGCAAAACAATCTATATCAGGTTGTTTCAAACTTTTTTTTTTAAACAATCATTTCTTTCAACGGAGATGAAAGAAGCTGAATATGTACGACAGATAACTATGGAGTGCTCTTAGTTGATGCTACTTTGGGGGGACAGAGGTCCTACCACTCAGCCCCCACCCTCTCTCTGGAGGCCCTTCAGACTTCTCAGGGGAGGTGACGGGGCTTCAAAAAGCACAATTCCTGTTGGCCAGTGTAGGTCATGTGCCGTGTACGCAGGGTTTCCAACCCCAAGGGCTCTCCTTGGCCAGCCATCTAGTAGATGTCTAAAACCCCATTTCTTGGGAGACTGGGTGGTTTTTGGTCTTTCCAGAATGACTGGAAATGTAAGCATTCTTGGGAAGGTTTCAATAAACCCATGACCAGTTCCTACTCATATTCATTCATTCATTCACTCATTCAGTTAATCTTGGTTAAGTATCTACTAAGTGCCTGATACTTTTGCACATCCTGGGAATACAGTTCTTTACAATACAGACAAAAATCCCATCCTCTTGGACCCTACATTTCAGTGGGAGGAGGAGAGCTGGGAGCCAGGCCCTAGGGGCTTGGGGTACAATGCTGGAGGCAGACTCTGCCCAGGATGCGGTGCAGTCTTGCTGCACTCACCTCCAGAACTGCTGGTCCTACTCGGCTGGAGCTAAATAATGTGCTGAGTCAACCAGCCTGGCAGGGCCTTTCAGCCAAACTCCCACTCGTATGGTTTGCAAACTGTCCTTGAAATCCTTGGGGTTGGGTGGTGAAGCCTCAGGGGGCCACCTTGGGTGGAGAAGAGGGCAAGGGGTTGGAGGGGGCCAGGAGAGGGCACAGGGCGCTTCCCATTTGATTTAACTCATGGATTTTAAACTTTGCTGCATGTCAGACACCTGGGGAGCCTTAAAAATCCAGAGGCTCGGGCTGTACCCCAGATCTACAAAATCCGAATCTCTGGGAGTGGGTCTGAGGCCTCAACAGTGTAAAAAACTCCTCAGGTGTGTACAATGTACAACCAGATTTGAAAACTTCTGAACTTACACAGGTGTCTCACACAGGTGTCTCTGAAAGACATAATCTTACATGGGTGTCTATATAAGATTCTTTTTTTTTTTTTTTTTGCTGGAAGGCATCCTGGGCTTTAAATAAAGGTAAAAAGTCAGTGCCCTGGTTCTACAGGGTCTTATTGCTCACCGCCCCCCCCCCCCCCCCCATCTCTTTGCCCTTACCTCTTACTTTAAAGAGCAGTTAAGGAGATTGTCCTCCTTTCTGGACCAAGTATGGAAGCTTCAAAAAGTAAGACAGTGTCTCTATCTTTTGCCAGTATCATACCCAGCTGGGGAACTTGATAAAACTACACAGGCCAAGCCTCGCTTACTTGAACAGGCCTCTTTATGGGCTCACTAAGGCTGGAGAACCAGTGGGCTGAGAGAATGTCCTAATGGAAGGGGTGATAGGACCAGTGACCAGGGACAGGTCAAATCCATGTCACCTGGGCCCCAGAGAGAGTGGTCTCAGAAGGATGTCCATGCAAGTATTGTATTACCAAAACCCTGCCTCCTCCAGCACCGCCTTTGAACTTAACACACGGTGAAGTATTACTGCCCCCATTTCACATATAAGGAAATTGAGGCACAAAGATAGGAAGCAACTTGCCCCAAGCGACTTGGCTTGTCAGTGTCAGCTCTGCGATTGGAGCCCCAGATGAGCCTGACTCCAGGTCCTGGGGGCACAGAGTCAGGGTGTTTCTTCTGTGACCCAGAATCTGTTGTAGAGAAGAGCGCTCAGATGACATTCTCTTCGTCTCTTAGAGATGGCCCAAGAATCCATGCCCGGAGACTTAATTCTGCACTCACAAGAAAGTACTCTCTGTTCTTGCTCTCGTCTCCACTGTCTTCTTGTTCTGCCGAGAAGAGGCCACCAGTCCCCTCCTTTGGCCTGCAGCTCTGTAATTAGCCCTAACTGTATTTCTAATAGAATTTTTACTGCCATGATGCAATTTGGCATATACCCCTTCTTCAGACTTTATCCATCTCCTCTTTTCCAGCCCCTTCAAGAGCGCAGAAGTTGGATATGGACTATAGGGGTCATAAAATATTTTCCTTTAGTTAGAAATTGCAAATTAGGCAACCACCTATAAAATCTGGCTGAAAAATGTGGTGAAAGAGTGGAAGGTCGTTCTCATTAATAAGATAATCTCTTCTGGGTTTTAACCTGGATGAAAGAAAATTGCTTATTTGACTTCAAACACACATGTTTTCAGGACACAGTTATTGTGTACAGCAAGTGACAACTCTATTTTGTGCCTGTACATATAGGTATCCAAAAAAGAGCCTTCTTTCCTGGTTCTCAACAAACACCAAATTGCTTTCAAGAAAACACATGCAAAAGCAATTACCAGTATGAATGGCTCTGGCAGCTGCCATCCTACATTATTCATTTGGTAATACAGTCAACCTCCTTTTCATTCATATTTGATAGGAAGACTCTAGTCGAGGGGGAAGCACAGTGCAGCGTTTATGAACTTGTTTATAAGCTTCCAGAATTCTCGCGGTGCTTTTTCTGCATTTGGGGTTGTGTTCTTCTTTTTCCCGAAGATCTTGCCCTTGAGATAGTAACTGCCCTTTGGGGAGCCTGCAGCAAGCCTGTAAGTAACCAGCAGGGTGTTATCTGCAGGAAACTAAATAACCTTCCAGCATTATGTGGAATCTGCCCAAATCCCTCTCTAGTGGCAGGGTCCTGGGAAGACGGGGTGTGTTAGTGGGAAATGACCCGGCCAGTTGCCTCTGGGGAGGAGGAGGCCGCCTGCTGCAATATCCCACGTTCCTACCAGACTTTACAGTTTATAAGCAGTTCATAACCCAGGGTCTCAGTTGAGCATGTGATAATCCTTCAAGTAGGCACGATGCCTGTGATTTGGTCCCTTTAACAGACGGGGAGAGGCAAGCTCAGGGAGGTTAAGTGATGTCTAGCCTCTTCTTGCCTTCTTTACCCTCTCATCCCCTCCTTCCCTCCCTCATTCCCCAGTCACCTCCTTGGCCCTCTCTGTCCCCCAGGCCGGTACCCTTCTTGCCTTAACAAAGGCCCTGGTGGCTTGCCAGGTGCTGGCTGGCGTCTAGTCCTGGTGTAACTCTGCAGGTCCCGTGCTGCGCCCTGGGGCGCTGCTGGGACTCACAGGAGCTCAGTGAGTTGTTTTGAAATTTCCAAGGGAAACAGTGCAGCGCTGGACATCTATGGATCTCCGCGTGAAAGGGGTAAACGGTGGAACGCTCTGCACTCCTTCAGATCATGCCACCTCTTTGCCAAGCTGAGCTTTAAGTGGTGACAGTGAAAGAAAGCAAAAACTGGGTGAAAATCAATGTGGAGCAGGATACTGATTCCAAGGTTTGAGAATAGGCACACTCCTCTCATTCGTAAGTAATTGTGGCTCTGTAAGAATGAAATAAAAGGATTTTTTCCTTTTAGTTTATGTATATTATCTTTTTTTGTTGTCAGGACATAAATAATAAGCTGTTTGGGCCTAACTACTTAATAAATGGAACTGTCAGGTATTGCTTTGGGCTTGAGGGCGAAACAATTCCTGAGACTCAGGCTGCTGTGAACCGAGAATGTTTCTAACTAATAAGCAAGCCTAGAGGCATTGCCCCTCTCTGGGTTCTCACATTTTCCCAGAGGGCTCTGGAAGCTTGAAGAGCTTTCAAACCCCAACAACTGGGCCCCTGCCAGCGGGATTTCCCTGCTCTGATAAGATCCAAGGGAGACATTTTTAAACTGGGGTGCCCCTAGCCCTCCTGAGCCATGCTCGGTCATCCACGACGGGTTCGGTCCCTGGATGCACACAGGTTGGCCTGAAAGAATAGGATAATTAGTTTCCTGCCAGTGGGTATCATCTCCAGGTGTCCAGGGGATCAGCCTGACAATTTCACAATGTCTGTCTCCAGTGGACAATAGAGAGCACCAATCTCTGTTCAGTCCTTTTACCCAAAGACTTTCATTCACTCTCCCTTCATTCACTTTTCCCCAAGAACAAATATGGGAAGCCTGGATGAGTGGGGCCCAGACCCTCTTTCAGTGTTTGCTGGGCTCTGGTTGACACCTGGGCCCAGCTCCCTTCTGCTCCCTGTCCATCCCCCGCCAGCTTTGCCCTGGCCACCCTTCTTGCTGGTCCCTGTGCTGTGAGATCAAGAGAGGCCGGGCCAATCAATGCTATGTAGCGCTGAAGAGAGGTGTGAATGGAGAAGTTTTAACTGAGGGACAAAACACCCATGAAATTCTTCAGAGCCAGATCCACATTTCCTTCTGTGGAGGACCCGAGTGGTTCCTCCTGCACTGGTTGCCCTGCTGTGAGCCTTAAGACCATTGGAAAAGAGAGAGCTCTTCTATCTACCTAAAAGATTCAAATTGAGAAAAAAATTTTTTTCTGGGGCCTGGGGTCTCCAGGACATTCCTAATGGACAGGAGGATTGTTAGCCCAATATCCCCAGCTTTTCTTCATGATGCCCTTTGGCAGCCAGTTACTCAGTGCTAACCGACAGCTTCCGTTGAGCTCCAGCCCTGCCACGAGACACTCCTGGTCCAAATCCTGGCTCTACCCCGGACCCCGTATGATTTGGGGAAAGTTATTTAACCTAAGATTTATTTTCCTCACTGTAAAATGGAAATAATAATAAACAACCTTGTAAGAATATTGTTGATAACTCATCGAAATACTGCGTGTGAAGAACTTAGCATGGTGCCTGAAACATAAGTCGTCATTATATGGTAGCAAAATTGTTGCTATACCTGTGGAAACAACAGACCTGTGAAGTGAGATGAAGAGAGGTTACTATCTCTGTTTTGCAGATATGGAAACTGAGGTACAAAGAGGTTAAATCTGACTTGCTGTGAGGTACCTGCACAGGGTGAGCTGGGCCTCCAACCCGGTGTCCTGCTTTAACCTGGCTCTCCTTTCCCCACACTCCATTGCTTTCCCCCGGTCTCCTGCCCCGCTCTGAGGAACCAGTCCCTGCTAAGTGCTGTGTTCCCGTGTCACATGTGCGTCCTGCTGCTTTCACCTCATGGGCCTGCCCAGCAGACAGCCCGCTGAACTGTGGGGAAAGCTCTGAGCAGATAGAGAACCCTCGCCCCCTGGGCCTGAGGGTGCCCCACAGAGACTCCCGGTTGCCTGCCTGTTGTGACCCTTCACCCTCCCAGCCACGCTGATGCGTTTTTCTCAGAGACTCCTGAGCCAGCAGCCTGAGGAGCGAGGCACAGGACTGTGTCGCCTAGTAACCCATTATCACGGCCTTGCTCAGCATATCCTGCAGCACCTGAGGGTTATTTTGTGGTGGGGGGAGAGCTGAGTTCCGCCAGCTTTCAGAGGCTGTGGGCTGGGGCCCCAAGGCGGTGGCGGAAGAGGCTGTCATTTGGCAATCCCTTCCCCCACGTGCCCTCCTCTCCCCGGAAGGGAGTGTGGTACACGCCCGGCACTGGTTACAGGCCAGCTTTGGATCACACTCTCTGTCAATTAGCTTTTCCTGTGTAACAAACGACCCACAAACATGGTGGCTTAAAACGACAACGATTTATTATTTCTCACAGTTCTGGGGATTGGTTGACTGGTGCTTCCAGGCCTGCTGGGTTCGGGAAGCAGCTTCCCCACGCGTCTGGTCCTCCACTGAGGCAGCTGGGATGGCTGGATCTTTCCCTCCACATAGCGTCCCGTCCTCCTGAAGGCTAGCCAGCTTCTTCACATGTGCTTCAGTGTTCCTAGCGGCAGGAGAGGGCAAACGTCTGTGCACCAGCCCTTTTTAAGCCTCTGCCTGGGTCACACTTGCAAAAGTCCTATTGGAAAAAGTATGTCTCATGGCCAAGCCCAGATTCAAAGGGTGGAAAGGGTGTGCACACAGGGATGGAAAGAATCTGTTGCCATTTTAAAAAAATCTATGCTCTACTCTATGAGCCTTTGGGAAAGTGGCTTCCTATTTCTTGAGCTCATTTTTATCACCTTTAAAATGGGATGATAATCTCTATCTCCCACAGCATTGCTGAGAGGGCCAAATGAGATAACATAAATAAAAGTGTCATAAACGGTAAAGTGCAATGGGAATGTAGGGGTTTCTTGTGGTCTCACATCTCTACCATGTGTGTCACATTTGGAGCTGAGAAAGACCCAGGTGTTTGGAGCTTAAGAAATGACTTTTGTTCTCACACAGCTTGGTGATTTTCCAGAAGGACAGTGATTTAAGTTGCTGAGATCCTGACAAAGGCTGACAAGATGGCACTTGTATAAAATACTTATTATTTCCTGTCTTAAAGGAGGTTCTTGATCTCTCTGTCAATGTTGCAATCTAGGTCCAGGGATAGAGGAGCTCATTGGCCAAGCTGGGATCAGCTGTTTGCCTCTGGCCCAATCACATATGGCCAAAGAGGCACAACCACGGTGTCCTGTTTAAGTCTGTCTTGGTCCTACTCCTTTAAGCCAGCCGAACATCCTAGTTATCCTGCAGTCAATGGACCATAAGAGCAGGTTGTAGACCCACTATCTTCTCAGAAATTGCCCCAGGTCCTTCTTGCTTGTTCCCAGCTTGCTCCTTCTTCCTTTTGGGTCCCATCTACTTTCCGACTCTTGGTTCTCTCATGTTTGCTATCTTGTTCTTGTTCTTGTTCTTTCCCACTAGGTACTTTTCGTCTGGACTTCCAGGCCCGTTCATCTCTACTCTTTCTTAAGGCCTTTTATGTGCTTGTACTTCCCCAGTACTTCTGGACTGGTTGAGACTTGGGGTACAGTAGGTGCCCAGCCTGACTCCTGAGCGCTCAGCTGTCAGCCTTGGCCCAGCCCCTCCACTGCAAGACGGTGGTGGTGGGTTTAGACAAAGTATGTGTCTTCTGTTTGTCTGACCATAATCCCCTTGAGGGCAGGTACCACATCTCTAGATCTTACTTGTCTTTTTGTCCCTTTGCACAGAACTGAGGGAAACAAGTAGGACATAGAACCAAGAAAGAATCAGTTTAGACCGGTTGTCTGTAATGGGCATGTGTTGCTTTGTGGTTGCCAGTGTCCATAGTGCTTTCTTATTTTGGGTGAATTTCACTGGTGACAGGCATAGTCCTGTGGCATAGATTCATGTGGCGTCTATGAACAAGTTGAGGGTTTGGTGGGGTTGACAGCTGGTCTCTAGGGGCAGCTGAGCCAGAAGAAGTGATCAAACCCAGCTCTTCCTGTGGCTTGACCTGGGCTGTGTTTTTGCTGCCGGGCTTCCTGATTTCCGTCCTATTTTCTGAGCTTGGTTCTCCATTTTTCTGATAGATTCAGAGAATAGCTCAGTATCCTACAAAAATTCCTTCTTTTTTCTTTGGCAAGTCAGAGTTAATTTTGGTGGTGGTGTTGTAATCGAGAACCTGATGGATGCAGCTCGCTAATAATAAACAATGGCTTCCATTCACCAAGAACATATTATGTGCCAGGCAGGGTGCTAAGCAGTTTGTAGAGAGTATATTTAATCCTCACCACAGTCCTGAGTGGGAGTTATTATTTTTCTTATTTTGCAGATTAGACTTAGTGAGGCTTTTATGAATAATGCTGCCATGAACGTCCTTCCTGGCATTTGTGTGCACACATTCCTGTTGGAAAGACTGGCTCATAATGTACAGACATGTTCATTAGCTAATGCAAAACTCTCTTCTTGCTGCTTTCACAAATTTGTATTCCCACGAGCACTTGTATGAGATTCTGGTTTCAACACATCTTGGCCAACATTGCATATTGTGCCTTTTAAATAATAGCCCTTCTGCAGGTGTTCAGTGGTATCTCATTATAGCTTAATTTGCATTTCTAGCATATCCAAAGAGATGGAGCACCTTTTGATATATTTGCCATTTGGATCCTATTTTTTTGTGTGCATGTGACATGCCTGTTTAAGTCTCTCAACCATTTTTTTTTCCTTACTGATTTGTGAAAGTGCTTTATATATTATGGGAAAGAGATCTTTGTCTTTTTATGTGTTACAGATATCTTCTGTCTCTCTGAGGCTTGCCTTTGCAATCTGCTAATGATGTCTTTTAGAGAATAGAAGTTCTTAATTTTCATATTCAGTGTATTGCACTTGTCTTCATGGTTATGCATTTCATGTCCCCAGGTGATGGATAAGTTCCATGTTATTTTCTGGAGCAGGGGTTAACAAGTTTTCCTAAAAAAAGGGCCGAATAGTAAATATTTTAAGGTTCTTGGGCATCTGTGTCACAACTATTCACTTACACTGTAGCATGAAAGCAGCCATGGGCAGTATGTAAATAAACGGGCTTGTCTGTGTTCCAATAAAACTTTAATTTAATTTAATTTTAATTAAATTAATTTAGTCTTAAATACTCATGTGAGACTAGTGACCCCTGTTTAGGACAATGCAGTTCTAGAGGCTTCATTGTTTTGCCTTTTCCCATTTATAATTTTCCATTTTCAGTCTACCTGTAATTGATATTAGCATATAGGAGAAGCTATATATATATATATATATATATATATATATATAACCATGTGGCTATCTAGTTTTCCCAGGTCCATTTATTTATGGACCCCTTTTCCCATACATAGCCCAGCAGGGTCATCTTGTTACATATCAGATGTCTTTACATGTGTGAGTCTGATTTTAGACTTCTTTATAGCGTTAGTGTATTTATATATCCTTGTAGTGACTTAAATACTGAGGCTTAATAATAAATATGACTGGATGCCTGGTAGATTTAACCCTTCATCTTCGTTCCATCTTCAAGAATGTCTTAGCCGGGAAACGGACTTGGCCCAGTGGTTAGGGCATCCGTCTACCATATGGGAGGTCTGCGGTTCAAACCCCAGGCCTCCTTGACCCGTGTGGAGCTGGCCCATGCGCAGTGCTGATGCGCGCAAGGAGTGCCCTGCCACGCAGAGGTGTCCCCCGCGTAGGGGAGCCCCACGCACAAGGAGTGCACCCCGTAAGGAGAGCCGCCCAGCGCGAAAGAAAGTGCAGCCTGCCCAGGAATGGCGCCGCCCACACTTCCCATGCCGCTGACGAAAACAGAAGCGGACAAAGAAACAAGACGCAGCAAATAGACACAGAGAACAGACAACCGGGGGGGGGGGGGGGGGGGGAAATAAATAAATAAAATCTTTAAAAAAAAAAAGAATGTCTTAGCCATTTTTAGCCCTTCACATTTTTTTCTTATTGATTTCTAGGAGTTCTTTATGGATTGTAGGTCATGAAATAGATCTTTCGGTGAGGGTAGAAATGTTCTATATCTGCTCTGTCCATTATGGTAGCTACTAGCCACATGTGGCTCTTGAGCATTTGAAGTGTGACCAGTGTGACAGGTGAACTGAGTTTTAATATCCAATATCTAGCGGCTACCATACTGGACAGTGCAGTTCTAGAAGACAATGATTTTTGGCTTTGTATTTTATAAATATCTTCTCCAGGTTTGTGGATTATCTTTTCACTCCCTTTATGGTGCCCTTTGATGAACAGTTCTTAATTTTAATGTAGTGAGTTTTATCGATGTTTTCCTTGACAGTGTATGTTTTCTATATCTTGTTTATACAATCCTCTCTTATACTGAGGCCTAAGGAAATGGTTTTTTTGTATTCCTTGAGGAATTGTAATTATTTCTCATGTAACCAGTTTAACGAACACTGTTTTCGGAAAGGTCCTTTCTTTCCTCACCAATCTGCAGTGTTGGTTGAATCATTCAGGATATTGGCAAGATAAATATGACACACCCAATAGATACAGTTAAAAGTTATTAAGTTAAATGTATAGAGTTAAAAGGCGGTATTCATAAAGTTGGGGATAGGGTTAAGGGAAGCTAACAAGGTTTGGCGCAGCATCCTGGGTCTGGCAATGGCTGGGGACCATGACCGCCTCTAAGCCTAAGGCGCAAGGACCAGAGGGAAAAGCTGCGGCAGAAGAAGGCCAATGTAAAGGAGATGAGACTTTGGGAGAGGAGCAGAGCAACTCACTGCAATCCAGGGGAGAGGGGTTTGCCTGGAAGGATAAATACCCTCCACTCCACTCAACTTCACTCTTGTCCCTCTTGCATTTCCCTTGGTGGTGCTGAGCACACTGTAACCCGTCTGGCTTTCAGAGGGCAGGGAACTCCCTAATGGAATCCATACGGGTCAACTCTGAGGCTCAGAACAGAGTGGAGAAGGGCGGAGAGTGGATCTGGATGGACACGCTGAGACCATCAGCCACGGTGTGCTGTCGTTAATGCGTTTCCCATGAATATTTGGATTTGAATGGGCTCGCCACAGTATGCCATTCATCTTTTTTGTCTACATCAGTACCAACACTGTTTCAATGACTAAAGTTTTGCATGTGTTTACATTTTTGGAAGGATATCCCCCCATCGCTTCTTCTTCGGGAGTGTTTTGTTCTTCCATATACCTGGTAGGATCAGTTTGCCAATATCCATGAAAAATCCTATTGGAACTTTGATGGGAATTGCATTGAATTTATAGATCAATTTGAAGAGAATTGACATATTTTTAACATTGGGTTTAAACCAAGGAAATGGTTTATGTTACCATATAGTTAGGTATTATTTAATGCATTCTTTAATACTAAAGTTTTATAATTTTCTCTATAAAGAGCTTTCATATATTTTGTTAATTTTCCCCTCAGGTAATTATATTTTTGTTGTTAATGATAAATATCTATATTTTTAACAAATCAATTTTATTGACAGACAATAATAAAGCATAAATCTATCCAAGGTGTAAATCATTGATATTTGGAATAATCACATAGTTGTGCATTCATCACTTCAGTCATTATTAGAGCATTTTCATTATTCCAATAATAATAATAAGCAAAAAAGAGACAAATTAAAAAAAACTCATCACCTCTCAATAATCTTTCTATGCATCCCCTGCTGCGCATAGCTGCGATTCTGTTTCCATCTCTCTGGTTTATTTGTATTTATTTTGTGAAAACAGTCTTATATAGGCAATTTTACCCATATTTGTATTTCACATGAAGTTTCACTATGTTTATACAGTCCCATGTAACATTTTTCAGCTTTCCTTCTAGTAGTATACATGTCCTTAGACTTTCCTTTTCAGCTACTGTCATACTCATAATGGCTCTGCTAGTTACAAACACTATGATATGTGTATTAGTCAGCCAAAGGGGTGCTGATGCAAAGTACCAGAAATCTGTCGGCTTTTATAAAGGGTATTTATTTGGGGTAGAAGCTCACAGTCACAAGGCCCTAAAGAGTCCAAATCAAGGTATCATAAGAGGTACTGTCTCACCCAGAGTCTTGTCGCCACATGTTGATGCAAGATGGCGGGCGATGTCTGCAAGGTTTCAGCCTTCCTCTTCCTCTTCCTCTTCCTCTTAAGGCTCCATGGTCCCAGCTTCTTCCAATCTCAGCTGTAGGCTGGCATAGGACCCATCTCTCTTCCTCTGGGGCTTATTCCTTCCTGGACTCAGCTGTTCTGGTCTCTTCATAAGGTCAGCTGTAAACGACCAGGCTTTCTCTTTTCCTGGAGCCACAGGATCTTCTGTGTATCTTCTCTGTGTAGCTACTTCTTGATTGATTATCCCTTTTTATAGCCCACCAGGGGGTGGGGAATCAACCCTGCATGCCCTAATGATTGTGGTTGAATCAAAGCCCTAATCATAACAAAATTTAATCAAAGGCATCTCAGCTGAATCTAACACAGTCGAAGGGTATCACACCCAGAGAAACAGTCCAGTTTACAAGCACAATCACTATCTCCTTTTGGAATTCATAAATAATACCAAGCTGCCACAATGTGCTTTCACCATTTCTATTCATTTCCAAAGATTTACAAACAACCTTTGTACCAATTCTGCACAGATTAACCCTCAGTTTTCCATTTTCTACCCTCATTCTAGTTTCTGGTGACCTAATTCTAATTACTAACTCCATGGGTTTACACAATATGTTTAGTTCACAGTGCAGTTATGCAGTATTTGTCCTTTTGTGTCTAGTTTGCTTCACTCAACATACTATCCCCCAGGTTCATCCATGTTGTCATATGCTTCTCGACTCATTTCTTCTTACCGCTGCATAATATTCCATCATGTTTATTCACCACAGTTTATTTATCCATTCATCGGTTGATGAACACCTGGGTTGTTTCCATCTTTTGGTGATTGTGAATAACACTGCTATGAATATCAGTGTGCAGATGTCTGTTGGTGTCACTGCTCTCAGTTCTTCTGGGTATATGTCTAGTGGTGGTGTTGCTGGGTCATGTGGTAAGTCTATATTCACCTTCCTTAGAAACAGCCAAACAGTCCTTCACAGTGGCTGCACCAGTCTACATTCCCACCAACAGCGAATAAGCATTCCTGTCTCTCTGTATGCTTTCTAACACTTGTAGTTTTCTGTCTTTTTAATGGTGACAATTCTAACAGGTGTGAAATGATATATCATTTTAGCTTTGATTTGCATTTCCCTAATTGCTAAATTTGTTGAACATTTTTTTCATGTGTTTCTTTGCCATTCATATTTCTTCTTTGGACAAATGTCTTTTCAAGTCTTTTCCCCATTTTTTAACAGGTCATTTGTCTTTTTTTGTTGACTGGTAATATCTCTATATATGATAGATATTAAACCCTTATTGGATATGTGGTTTTAAAATATTTTCTCCTATAGATTCAGCTGCCATTCACCTTTTTGACAGAATCCTTTGAGGAGCAAAAGTGCTTAATTTTGAGAAGGTCCCATTTATCTATTTTTTTTCTTTTATTGTTTATGCTTTAAGGATATGTCTGTCCAGTTCTCCCAACACTATTTGTTGAATAGACTCTTCTGGTCCAGCTGGAAGGACTTGGCAGCCTTGTCAAAAACCACTTGACTAGAGATGTAAAGGTCTATTCCTGGGTTCTTGATTCAGTTCCATTGGTCAATCAGTCTGTCTTTATGCCAGTACCATGCTGTTTTTACCATTGTAGTTAAGTATTATGCTTTGAGTCCGGAAATGAGAGTCCTCCACTTCATTCTTCTTTTAAAAGACATTTTTGGCAAATTCAGGACTCCTTACCTTTCCAAATAAATTTGATTATTGGCTTTTCCATTTCTGAAAAAAAAAAGGATGTTGGGATTTTCACTGGGATTCTGTTGAATCTGTAAATCAGTTTGGGTAGAATTGACATCTTAACGGTATTTAGTCTTCCAGTCCATTAACATGGGATGTCCTTCCATTTATTTAAGTCTTCTTTGATTTCTTTTAGCAATGTTTTGTAGTTTCTGAATATAGGTCCTTTATGTCCTCAGTTAAGTTTATTCCTAAATATAAAAAGTATAAGTGAAATTTTTTTTCTGATTTCCTCTTCAAATTGCTAATGAGTACTATATAGAAACCTTGTTGATTTTTGCATATAATCTTGTATCCCACCACTCTGCTGAACTTGTCTATTAGTTCTAGTAGCTTTGTTGTGGATTTTTCAAAATTTTCTAGATAGAGTACCATATCATTAGTGAATAGTAAGTTTTACTTCTTCCTTTTCTAATTGGGTGCCTTTTCTTTCTTTATCTAGCCTAATTGCTCTAGCTAGAACTACTAGCACAATATTCAATAACAGTAGTACAGTGATCATCCTTGTCTTGATTCTGACTCAGTGGGAAAGCTTTCAGTCTTTCACCATTGATTACAATGCTAGCTGTAGGTCTTTCATAAATGCACTTTACCATATTGAGAAAGCTTCCTTCTATTCCTGTCTTTTGGAGTGTTTATATCAAGAAAGGATGCTGTATTTTGTCAAATACTTATTCTGCATCAATTGAGAAGGTGAGTTAAAAGTCTTCACAGACAAACAAAAGACCAGAATTACAAGAGACAGTAAAGGAAGTGCTGCAGCCTGAAAGGAAAAAAACAAGGGTGAGAAACATGGAGAAGAGTGAAGAAATGAAGATTATTAGGAAAGATAAATTAAAGGATAAAAAGACAATAGTAAGATATGACAACAGAAAGCCAAAGGACAAAATGTTATGTGCCTCTAATGTATTTTTAATCTCTTCCATCATTCTTTCATTCCCATAAGCTCTGTTACTTTTCCTTGCAGGCTTTCAAAATGTTCTTTATGCTCACTCAGTGTCTTAATAGCCTCGATCTCTTTTGTCTTATTTTCCTTCAATTCTTTGAATTGATTTAGAAGATTTGTGTGATGATCATTGATTAGTTGTCTTAGATCCTGTGTCTCGTCAGGATATATGGTTTGTTCCTTTGGCTGGGCCATTTCTTCCTGTTTCCTAGTATGGCTTCTAATTTTTTGCTGATGTCTAGGCATCTGAATATGTTGGTGAATTTACTCTGATGGTCAGTTTCTCTCTCTTGCTTAGTATTTTTGTTGTTGTTGTTTTTGTTGTTTTCATGGCTCTTCTTTGATTTTGGTTCAACTTTTTCTAAGTCTTTAAAATTGCCCAGCTTAAGTTATCAAAATTGGGCCAGGACTCACTAATGGGGTGCAGGTTTTCTCCCTGGATTGGGGCTAAAGAGAGACCTAAAGGCAGTTTTTCTCTTTGCGATTTCCTCACTAGACCCATTCTGGCTGCCGTGGGTGTTTAGTAACTCATGTTTGTTGTTTTGGATTCTTCATCTTTCCATCACTCGCCATTCTAGGAGTTGCACAGCACTGTCTGGGTCTGCTGAGTACAAAACCATGTCCCTTGGATACATTTTGTCCCTTTCTCTGTTGTTTCTGCAAGAGAGTTGGGCCCTGCCTGCCTGTCTGCTCTGACAGCAACTTCCTGGAACTCAGTGTCTATTTTTTTTAAAGTCACGTTCTACCTGATGCATGTATGTAAAAAATGCAGTTACTTTTGTCTATTTTAGACCCAGGAAACTTACCAAATTTTCTTAGTAATTCTAATAACTTTTCTGAGGTTCTTTAGAATTTTCCATGTAGATACTTATATAATCTGTAATTAATGATAGCTTTGTTTCTTCATTTATAATCCATATTTATATATGTTAGCCACCTGCACTGTCTAGGACTTCCAGGAAAGTTAGAATAGAAAAGACATTTGCAGGCATCCTTAACTTGCTCCTGATGTTAAAGAGATGCTGTCAATATTTCAACATTGGTTACCATGTCCTGTGTAGGTTCTTATAGAAGTCCTTTATCAGGTTAATGAAGTTCGCTTCTATACTTAGGTGACTGAAGTATTTTTGTTTTTAACATGGAAGGATGTTGAATTTTATCAGATGCTGGTACTGCATAAATTAAGGTTATCATAGGACTTTTCTTTCAACCATTTGAATGGTCTCAGTCTTGTTTGTACTTGCTAAATTATTTTTTCCTTTTTTTCCATTATTGGATAAATATCTATTTTTTTTTTTTTAAAGATTTATTTATTTATTTAATTTCCCCCCCTCCCCTGGTTGTCTGTTCTTGGTGTCTATTGCTGCGTCTTGTTTCTTTGTCCGCTTCTGTTGTCGTCAGCGGCACGGGAAGTGTGGGCGGCGCCATTCCTGGGCAGGCTGCACTTTCTTTTCACGCTGGGCGGCTTTCCTCACGGGCGCACTCCTTACGCGTGGGGCTCCCCCACGCGGGGGACACGCTTGCGTGGCGCGGGGGACACGCTTGCGTGGCATGGCACTCCTTGCGCGCATCAGCACTGCGCATGGCCAGTTTCCCTGGATAAATATCTATTGACTTCTCCTACAGTGAGGCACTACCTTAGGTGCTGGGGTTACAGCCGGAAACAAGAGACCTGGGCCATGCCCTCATGGGGCCTTCAGTTTAGCCAGAGGAGGCAGACACTAAGCAAGAAACTAATTAATAAAATCATTACAAATTGTGGTAAGAGTCCTGAAGGAAACAAATAGGACAGAGAATAAAAAGGGAAATCAACACTGGGAAGGGTTTGGTGGTCAGGGACGGCCTAGCTAAGGAGATGATATTTAAGCTGGGATCTGAGAGCTGAGAAGGTAACAGCTGGGACAAGCTGGATGGGGAAACAGGGTGAGGTCTGAGGGAGCAATGAGTGTGGAGTCTTCAAGAGACTGTCAGGAGACCAGTCTGGCTGGCGCCAAGTAAGGAGAGGGGTGGGAAAGGGGGCTGGAGAAGCTGAGGGTGGTGGAAGCACACAGGGCCTGGCAGGCTCAGGGAAGGCATGTTCCTTTCATGCCTTCTAGAGAAGGGAGTACACCCAGAAACTAGAGTCACTTATTGTCCCGTGTGCTTGCTCAGCCCTGTTAAAAATAGTGAACATAGTGTTTTCGGTTTTCTAAGAGAGAGATATGGAATTGGTCACAATATGTCACAAGACCAGCCAGGAGTCAAGGGTGGAAAAATAGACACCTCCTATGGATGAACGGAGGAGCAAAGTAAAAGGGCATAGACATAGGAAAGAACAAGGATAGTGGTCATTTTTTTTCTGTCTACCAATGTGCATCCACAGAACAGAGTTATTCACACTCCTTCCACATGCAAAGTATGCTTACCCCCATTATCAGCACCTAGAAAACTTCTCATCAGAACTTTTCATCATCAAGTTTGATGATCTCATCCTCATAAGGTTCAATGAAAGTCCTCAAATGTGTGGCCCCTTTTCATTTGGGGATCCATGAACAAAGAACTAAGTTATATGATCCAGATAGCTAAAATGCACAGGTGAGATAGGTAAAGGATAAATATACGAGACACTTATTCAAAAAGGGAAAGAATAGGAAGAAAATGGCAGTTGGTCTATAGCATTGCTGAAATCCATCAGAGTAGGGAATATTCCTCGATTAGGTCTAGGTTCTAATCTCTGGGAGTGGTTCCCTTGTCTATTTTTCTCCCTGTCTCTCGAGTCCATCCTCTGGGACTCCTAAGAAATGGACTGCATTTGTATCTAGACAGCTTTCTCAACCTACTTCCTGCCTGTAGAGAGTCAAGGGCCCAGAGGTCTTTATACAATTTGAACAACACAGTTCTCATTCCTTTTAAATCCAGGTTGGCAGCACTTTCACAGGTACAGCTAGCTTATAAACTATATGGGCTTCCTATGAATCTGATTTAAGTTCAATCCATTTGACCAAAGCCACACCGACAATTGTTTTTGAAATATGATTCTCTCTTTAGACTTATTCCCACCTTCTTTGGGTTTGTCTGACAGCCATGGGGCAGTGCCCTTAAAATTCCCAGAGGCCCTTTTGTATCTTGAAAAGGTCTAGTAGGAGGCAATACCTTAATTCTCTCAGAGGTCTTGACAAAGGGTCTTTTAGCCACAGCTGCAGGTCTGTAGTGAAAGTCGCACAAAGCTTCCACTGACTTGAAAATCTGCCTGCACTAGGACAGCTCTTCTGGTTTGGAGTTGTGGAGTCCAAAGTAGACCCACCTATAGAGTAAATATTGCCTACAAAGTGTGCTATGAGACGTATCAGGAAGATGGTATTCTCAGGCTCAAAAATCTTTTTATTTTCCCTCTTGTGTCTGAGGTTCCTTTAGTAGGGATCCATGGTTTGGGTTCAGCAGTATCCTCTCACAGGGCATCTACCCGGTGCAGCTCCTGTCAGGAATATTGTATGTTTATTACCTAGCTCAGTGCCTGGCCTTTAGTAAGTGCTCAGCAAATCTTAGCCTCCTTCCCCACTCTCTTCCTACTTTCCCCAAGGCACTGTCTTACAATTTATATTATGACTCAGGAGGGAACATGGTAAGTCCCTATTGCCTCAGAGTAAGTGAATTTCTCAGTTGGTTCATTGAACAGCTATTGAGCACCTATCGTGTGCTCCATTAGTAAGTCGGCCATCTCTGCCTTTGTGGAGCTTACATACAAGTGGGGGCAGTTAGATGGCAAGTTATACCCAACCCATAAAATAATTACAGACCCATCATAAAAGCACTATGTTGGAAACAAGGTGAGAGGTGCTGAGACTGGGCAGCTGGGGAGACCTCGATGACCAGTGATGGCAGAGAATGTGAAGGAGGGGAAGGGAGACTGGAAAGGAATCAGAAAGGGAGGCTGAGCACAATCAGACAGGCTTTGTCTCCCGATTTTGCCTGATGACTGCAAAAAGAACACTTTAGTTCAAATAAACAAATAAATCTAGAGAAATATGATCTGTCATAGCAGGCTTAACACAATTAGTCATGATTCCCTCTGCAATGGTAGTTGGTGTTAGGGGCCCTATGGGTCTTTGGGCCAGTCCCTTCCTCCCTGGGCCCCTGGCTCCTTAGATCTCAACTGCGGCGGAGGCACTCGTGTTGTACGACCACCCATGGCTTTATCAAATGAACAACACCCTCCCTGGGAGTTTAAGCTGCCCAAGAAGGCAGATGGCTGGCTGCTGCCCAGAGTTCCTATTAGAATTCCCCCCTCTCTGCCCAGCTGTGCAGTTTCCCTGCACTGGGTTCCAGCTCTAGGCCATCCTTTCTTTTAAGTGTTTATTTTAGTCAAACAGTTGGCAAAGCACAGTATCCCTGATGCTGTGATGATCTGGTCTAGGTACCATTCCAGAAATTTCTCACTCAACTGTTGTTCAGTCAGTACATTTGGGAAGTGCCTGCCATGTTCTGTGCTTTAAAAACCTCTCCTTCCCATGAGTAAGAGTAGGTAATAATGATAGACACGATAATAAGAGCCACCACCACGTAGCACCTACTTGGACTCAATGGGGCTGGGGCGTTGCATTAATCCTTACCTCTCTCTTAGGAAGTGGGCACCCTTGCCACAGTTTCATAGACTAGGAAACCGCAGCTCGGAGGGTTAAGCCAGCCAGTGGTGGACATGTAGTTCTAATCCATGAACATCTGGCTCCAACAATCTAGTCTCTTCACCACCAGTTTTTTTCACCAGCTGCATTTAACAGCAACAGAAGAACCAGGGGTACACGGGGTCAGCGTCCTGCTCAGACTCTCCTTGCCTGAATCTTTCCCCTTTGCCAGGCTCCGGAAGGGAAGGATTGTTTCTATTTCAAGTGCCTCTCTCAAGCTCATCCAGCAAGAAACCCCTGGGGAAATAGTGCTCAGTCACAGCTCCAGTGTGCCTTTGAGCTGATATCTCCTTTGTATACCCCAAAAGTCACAGAGTGAAGTAGAGACCCTGTTTACCCCCATATCTACCCAGACGTTGACTTTCCTGCCTGGGTTACTTCCCTTTCAAGTCTGAGTTGACCAAAACAAAACAAAAAGCAAACAAAACAAAACCAAAAAACCCACAAAAACAAAAGCAAAGGCTGATGTTCTATCCTTCACTGGACACACAGACCCAGCAGGACACAGGAGGCAACAAACATTGGGAGACCACAAGCTGGAAATCAATATTATAGGGTGTGATTGTGTCAGGTCTTTTAGCAAATAAACATCCCAGGAGCAGAGACATTCAGCAAGGGCTGTGGACTTTGTCTCTGATGATGCAGGACTCAAGCAACACTATTTTATTCATTTCTGTGTCAGTCACATGTATATGTTATGGGAGCAGGCCTCAGAGAGATGACTTTTTTCGGCTGAAAGAACTGGTCCCCAAGAAGCTTTTGGTTACCTGTCTGCATTAGAGGAAGTTGAGGGGCAGGGTAGACTTTAGGATTGGCCCTTCTAGTAACTTGACAATGTGGTTTGAGACCCTGACTCTTTCCAATTCTCCATTCTCTTATCCCAAGCCAGCTTCATCCAAAGACCTGCTCTACTCTTGGTCACAGGATGGCTGCCAGTAGCTGCTGGGGCTACATCCTGCCGAGAATGGCACTGCTTTCCAAGGCTGTCCTCTCAGACAGAAGAAGCCTCTTTCCCAGAAAGTTCTCAGGAATCCTTTCCTTGGACCACATTGGCCGGAAGGGAGAAAGGATCCCCGTGGTGGGCTTATATGCTTTGGATTAGGCTCATCTTCCCTGAGTCCCTCATGGCTGCTGTGGGGAGGAGTGGAGATCTGAACAAATTCGGCTCTCTGTGGGAAGGTTGGAAAACCGGTACCCAGGAGGCAGTCATGTGACCACTTGTTGTTGCCTCCTGGTCAATGTCACAGGTTCAATTACAGAAACTCTTCAAATTCCTGAACTCAGGAACTTCTTAACTAACATTTGACTCTGTGTTGGGCAATAGCTTGTTTTGAATTTTAGGGGCAAGCCAGGAAGGCCTGTTCTCTGCTGCCCAGGCAGGGAGCTGGGGCTTGGGACAAGATCCAGGAGGTCGGGGCAGGCACAGACAGATTTTGCTCAGGGGTCAGTGCTTGCTTCATCTGGACTAGAACCATCTGGCTGGGTGTTGGGGATGAGGTAGTTGCTTTCAAAATGACAGCGTTGTAGGCACAGGATCTTTGGGGCTAGGGTCTGGGAATTTGCATTTTTAACAAACCCTTCAGGTGAATCTTATGTTCACTGGGCTAGAGTTGATGGCTGAACCATAGAGATTGGTTCTAAAAATGAAGAGGGTGAGGCCCCTTGTCCAAGAGTGCAGAAGGCTCAATCACAATTCAGCAAATAGTTGGCATTTGGAGTGCAAAGTGAAGGAGCTGGTCCCAATGTGACAAAAAATCCATACTATGTTGAATCGCATTAGGAAAGACCAGGCCATGGGTGATAATAATTTTTTTGACATTTTAAAAAAAGATTTTATTTATTTATTTATACCCTCTCCCCCATTGTTTGCACTTGTCTGCTCTCTCTGTTTGTTTGTTGTGTGCTTATCTTCTTTTCAGAAGGCACCTGGAACCAAACCTGGGACCTCCCATGTGGGAGGGAGGCGCCCAGTTGCTTGAGCCATCTCCACTCCCTGCTTGTCCCTGCTTGTTAGGTCTCTCATTGTGTTTCCTCATTATGTTTCTTTGTTGCATCATTGTGCATCAGCTTGCTACAAGAGTCCATTGTGTCAGCTTACTCTCTTGCTCATCTTCTGTAGGAGGTACTAGGAACCAAACCCAGGGCCTCCCATACGGTAGGCAGGTGCCCAGCTGCTTGAGCCACATATGCTTCCTATGGGTGATAATATTTCCTTGTTGCTTTTTATCAACCATCATTTATTAACCCTTGTTACATTAATAAACCCTAAAGATACAGATCTTTAAACGTTTCTCTTCTCAGAGAGTTACAGTGTATTGTGTTGGGGAGACTGGGCGTGTAAACAGATAGTTAGAACATAGCATGAGAAGTGTCAGATGAAACCCAGGGGGCTCCGGGAGCCCTTGGAGAGACCACATAGGACCTAGGCACTTGTGTGAGTTTCCTAGGGCTGTTATTACAAATTACCACATACTTGGTGGCTTAAAACAACAGAAATGTATTCTCTTACTGTTCTGGAGCCAGAAGTCCAAAACCAGCCTCACAGGGCTGAAATCAAATTGCCAGCAGGGACAGTCCCCCATTCCTTGCCTCTCCCAGCAGCTGCCAGCATTGATCGACTTACGGCTGCATCTCTCCAATATCTGCCTCTGTGGTCACATCACTTTCTGTGTCAAATCTCTCTCAGCCCCTCTCATAAGGAAGGATGTATGGGATTGCATTTAGGGACCACCTAGATAATCCAGGATAATCTCCCCATCTCAAGATCTTTAATTTAATCACATCCACAAATTACTATTTTTTGAAAATCTATTTAATGTAACATTTCCCAGTCTCATGGTTTAAAGCCTAGATATCTTTGGACCTAGATATCCTTCTTTAGCTTACAATGGAGGCCAAAGGGAAAGATGACCATTGGCATGTGCCTTTAAGGAGAAATAGGAGATAGCTAAATGAAGCAAATTGGGGGTGAACATTAGAAAAAGAAATAGACCATTAACAGAAGCAACATACCTCTGGGACCTGCAAATTGTTTTTTCTGGATGGGGAAGTTATAGCACAGGGCGAGGGAGCTGAGGTAGGAAAGGGGCTGGAGCGAGTTGGGCTGGGGCCAGAGGTGAAAGTCCTAAGCTGTGGACTGTGTTCCACGGCTAAGAGGGAGTCATCAAAGGGGTGTGAGCATATGAGCAACCTCATCAGACTGACATCCTGGCTGCAATGTGGAGAATGGATTCTAGGGGGACCATAGATGAACGTGAGGTGATCATGTAGGTGATTACTGCAGTGTTGCCAGACGGAAAATGATTAGACCCAGACAAAGCAAGTGAACAAGAAAAGTGGGTGGATCTGGGGGCAGTGTAGGAGATGGAATTGACATGACTACTTGGCTGAATGGCGGGAATGAGAGCTAGGGGAGGGTCAGAATGAGATGCCCAGGTTTCTGGCTTTCATTGATAAAAAGAACCTGCTGGAGGAGCCCAGGAGGGAGGAGCGGACAGGTAAAGATGTGCCTCATGGTCCTGTTCAATTGACTGGGGTATGGATCCATCAGTCATCTAGGAAGCAGTGCAGTACGCACCCTGGGGAGAAGGAGAAGAATCTTGGTTGGAGGGGTAGATTGAAGTGGTAGGTGAAGTGATGGGCATGACTGGACTCAGCCCGGGAGACAGGACAAAGGTGGTAGCTGAATGGAGAAGGAGGCGTTCACAAGGGAGACTGAGGAGGTCCACTTGCAGAGGTGGGAGAAGAATTTTAAGGGCTTTGGGCTTAACATTTGACTGTGATCTTTGCATTTTAAAGAGGATGACTAGGCTTACACCACAGGAATAGCTTTCAAATGGTGGAATTTGGAAGCCCTTGAAGGACAGAGATTTGGGGGTGAGGAGCCTTTCAAATCATGCACATAGGTAACTGCCCTCTGCCTCTTTGCTGACCCAGCCCCAGCCATCAATATGTCATCAGCCTCTGTGATAATGGTCACCTTTGAGACCCTGGGAGGCCCCAGGTACCACCAGGAAGCCAGCTGCATTTGCTGCTGTTTCTTAAAATTTGTTATGTACCAGCAGTTTGACTGAAGAAGAATCCAGGGAAGCAGAATGGGCAAAGAGAGAGCCATTTATGCTGTTCAAATATCCTGTTACTGTTTGCTGGGTGAGATCAACTTCTCCCCTGGAGTCATTTCCTCCTTCTGCCCTTCCTTCCCCTCCCCACACAGCAGAAATTCTGAGACTCGGATTTTCAGAGCTGGTCCAGAAGTGAAAAATCTGCAGCCCAGAGAGGCGAGGTTCTTGGTCTCATAGGGGCTGGCACAGGTGTCTCCTAGCACCTCGAGTTCCCCTTCAGAGCCCACACTGCCATCAGCAAGGGTCACTTCTCTGGGGCTCATATGATCAACACAGTGGTTGGTAATAACGTACAATCTTACAGTCTTAGGAAGTACTTTTCATGGACATTTTTTGCTCAGTCCCCAAACCCATCTGGTAAGTATTATAAGCCCCATCAACAGCTGAGGAAGCAGGTTCTGAGGGGATAAAAGACTTGCCCAAGCCCTGGAACCAGAACCCACGTCTTCTAGACTCTAGACCCTGTGCCCTTCCTCCTCCTGGTGATGGCTCGACCGCAGGGTTCCAGGGCTCGGCACCAGACAACATCTTGGCTGCTTGTTGGAGACTCTAGGGCCAGGCTGTCTGGGACTGTGGGACATTTGCCCTGTGGTTCTCTAAGAAAGAGGGTAAAGAACCAGAAAGGCAGGGAGGGGGGCCCCCAAAACTGATGCTTTCCCAATTTTGCAATGGTCTGACTCTTGGGGGATCTGAAGAAGCAGAATATTTTGATGCAACTGAGGATACATTTCTTGACCTTAAGAAATAAGCTCTTAAGCTTTTAGCTTAAAAAAAGAAAATGAGTCATAATATGGCAGACACCGTTCCATCACTGAGGTCTTCTTTATCTATCCCTAAGTCTCAAACCATCAGTCTCGGAGCCTCCCTTGTGGCCTGACCACACCCCACCCAAATCTAGAGACCCACCCTGGCACTTACACAAATGCTTTCCTTACTCCCACCTACATGTTGAAACTCGCTTGTCTTTTATCCTCTCCCGTCCTCACCCTAACCCGGATCTCTCTCACACCCAATTCTAAGCCTTATCCCAGCCTTAACAACTAATTCCATCCCTCACCCAAACACCCTAACTGCATCCCATATCTGACCCCATCCCATCCCTCATCAAGTCCCCAAATATACCACCAGTTCTATCATCAGCAATTCATCCCTCACCCAAACCCAGACATCAACCTTCACCCAACTTTTATCCCCACTGCATCATTTATTTCATTCTTGAGCCTCGGGGATAGGGTAAATGTGCCTATTGCACATATCACTGGAAAATTTTATAAATATTCGATGGTTGATGGTTTCCTTCTGAGATAACCAAATAAGTATGGCTGGCAGACTGTCCAGTGTCCAAATGACTGCATCAAATGATACTAGAACTGAAGCTGATGACTCTCGTTGTGCCCAGATTAGAAGGAGAGATTTATGTTTTGTAGCCAGGAAGTTGAGCAGCCACGTGAGTGCTACAAATGGAGCCTGAGAAAAGTACAGTAATTACCTGATGTAATGACATAGTGCTGGGGCCACCTTTGATATGGGAAATGCAGGCACAAGCCATTCATCTTTTTCAAGTGAACAAGAGAGGTTCATTTTTCAGATCTGGTAGTGTTCAGAACTCAGTTTTTTCATACATTCCATTTGCTTATTGGATTGTCTTTTCCACGCCTTTCTGAGTGATTGACTTTCCCAAACTCTTTGGCTCCCTAAAGGATAAAAGGAAAAGCCAGGTGGGCTATAATTACCCCTGGCAGCCCCATTAGGTGGGCCAAGTGACTCTCGTCTCAGTTTGCCTGCAATAGCTCAAGCCATCTTTCTTTGGAGACGTGTCAGCTTGATCACGGAAGGCACCCATACTGAATTGGAAACAAAGGAAGAACAACCTGAGTGTTGTTTAAAATGAGATTTGCCATGTGTGTGTGCGTGCATGTGTGTTTTACTTTAGTCCCAAGTTAGATTTTTTTATTTGCAGAAAATCCCAAGGAATTTCAGCCAGAAGCGCAGTTAGACCAAAGCTTGATTTAGGCTGGCACATTAAAACCACCTCCTGCTTTTAAAGTGCTGTACACTTGCCCAAATCATTTTTCTATCCATCTCCCACAATATCCCTTGGTGGATATTATTATATTCATTTCACAGATGAGGAAATTGAAGCTCTGGGGGTTAAGTGGCTTGTCCAAATTTGGGGCTTGTCTGATTCCTGGTCTCCTGAGCCCTTGGCCAGCACTTCTCTGGGAAAGAAGGCTGAGGCCCGGAAGGACTGCGTGTCAAGTAGGACTGTCCTGGAAGAGGAGATGTGGATGGAAGCCAGGATCTTGTTTGTGAAAGATGGCCATGACTTCAAACTTAGAAATTCAGTTCATGTAGATGTTTCCAACTATCTTGAGGCTTCCTGTAATGGCAACCGGATAACCAGGTTTTAGACTGATTTGTTTTGCCTGTGGGTCATTGTTAATATTGGATCTTTTGAAACAGTGAGAGCCCTATGCTTGATACCCATTATCTCATTTTATAGTATCCATATCTCTGAGATATGGATACTATTATTCATGCTTTACCAATGAGAAGTTAAATAACTTGCCTGAGGTCCCACAACTTTGGAGCAGAGCTGTGATTTTGAACCAAGGTCTGGATTATTCTTATCCGGTATATTTCCTCTCTAAAAGTCAGAAAAAATGGAATTTGAGTCTAAGCATTTTTCTCTTTTCAGCTCTGTGTCCTTGGACAAGTTAATAAAATTCAGTGAAAATTGAGTATAAACTTTGGCCAGGTCATGTGTTAAGTGGGGGAAGGGTATGAAGGGAGTGGGATGGGCAGGAAGAGTGAATACAAAGATAAAAATAAAAGGCAGAGTCCTGTCCTCACATTTAACATTGCGTGAACAGGTAACTTCTTTTTTCTCATGGATGAGAATGCGTCCATAAGTGAACGAGTTAGTCTCGGTTTTCTGGAAGTTCTCTTCCAGAGCTTACATGCTGTGGTTTTGTGATCTCAACAGTGTTGGAGTCACAGAGGGGTTGCCCAGCTCTCTGAGATGGACATCCGGCTTTCCACAGTATGAAAGGAAAGTGATCCCCAACTTCAGAGAGCTTCCTTGAATGGAAAGCACTTTTTAAAGATAACTATCTGATTTAATTCATATACCAACAATTCGAGTGGGTGTTATTATCGCCATTTAAAATGAGGATAATGAAGGATTTTAATCACTTGTAGAATATCACAGAACTAGATCGAGGCAAAGCTGGGACTGATATTAGGATAAATGCCACAGCCACTGCTTCCCAATGTACACGTGGGAGTCACTCAGACCCTGGAAGAAGCTGGCTTATACTGCAGATGCAGCAAGACCATTTACTCGGGCCTCTGGAAACATCATTCAGATACTTAAGTGGGGCTTACAGGTTGTCTGCCTACCCACAGACCATCTGACATTTGTCACACTAGATCTTTTTTGTTTTCCTTGTGACCTTGTCCATGAGTCAGTCGTTGATATATAGTAAGACAAAATGACTTGAAATGGAGCAGTCCAGGTGATCTTTTGGAACCTCTGAGATGCCTGTTGCATGACACAAGTACACTCAGTCTCCCTGAAGCCCGTCTGTCTTGGGCCAGGAGATGGGAGGTTTTGGCCCCATCGGTAGAAGACAAATGTGCTCACCACTTACATGATGTCACTCGCATTTCTCCAACCTTTACGCCTCTTGCTCCTGACAGGTGGCCATCATACTTCATAATGGACTACATCCCTGCAAAGAAATGGGGTTTAGGTAAGATCCTTCATTCTGTCCACTGAAGAGCTTTAAGGTATCTTTACATTGAAAACAAACCATCCGGGAGACCAAATTAAGACACGACTTAACAGTAAAAAGTAAAGAGTTGGTGGACTATTTCCAACTCTTGATTGATAAACAGTGCTAGCTGGTCATTTTGATTAAAATGGTTTTGTTTCTTTTTGCAGCCTTTTGTATGTAGCCATCACTTCCTTCTCAAATCTATGTACTCAGAGATCCCTAGGGAGGTCTCTGAGCTCAGAAAGTGAGTATGTCAGTAACTGTAGCAGCACACGGAAAAGATGGAAAAGTCTAGTATTGTTCTTATTGCTAATGCCTTTCCTCTTTCATTTTACCATTCTACCTCCCACCTAACATCCTCAGGAAAATCTTTTTTTGCTTTGCTGCAAACCTAAAAGCAGTTGTTGTAATTGTGATCAGGTATCATCAAGGCACATGCATTCATCATGGAAAGGGAAGAGGTGGCTTTGAAATGAAATGAGATGCCTGCCAAAAGTTCCCAGACATACCCCTCAGAAGCTTTGCAAAAAAAAATCTTTCTCTTCATTCTCCTTTAATTATTCATAAAATTGTTTTTTATCAAGTAGCAATATTCACAAGAAATAGGAAACCAAGTCTTTTTCAATCTCACTAAACTTCTGGTGGGTTTGGTTTCTGTTTTGATAAGAGCATTACTTTGCAGACATTTTTAATGCAATTATACAGTATTTTGACTACCTTCTGGCCTCTGTGGGCTATCCTGGACATCTGATAGGTGTTTAAGACATTCTGTTGTCTTTTTTCTAATGTATTGATAAAGTTATGGGTTTATAGAACAATCATGCATAAAATACAGGATTCCGGTCTGCCACCCTATTATTAACACCTTGCATTGGTGTGGTATATTTATTACAATTGATGAAAGCAAATTTTTATAATTATATTATTAACTAAAATGCAAGTTTCAATTTAGAGTTCACTGCTTGTGTTGTGCAGTTCCATGAATTATTTAAACATTTTATTCTATATCCTTGGCCCAAGCGGCTGACCAGGTGCAAGTCCATCTTCCCCCCATCGCTGTGAGGCCTTGGGTGGTCCAGGTGGCTCCGACCCGGGCTTTGGTGGTGGGTGGTGCTCACACCGCCCCTACCTTCCCATGGGGCTAGGGAGAGTCGCGGGAGGGGCATGTGTGCGCGGGCTTGGCAGGGCTATTGCCTTCAGTGGAAGTGGCTGAGTGTCGCTGGTGGAGACTGTCCTGAAGCCCGGCAAAAGCCACCAAAGCAGTAGAGCCTCCTGAAAGAAAAACAATAAAAGAAAGGAAAGAAGGGCAGGTGGTTCCCCCAAGGCCCAGGTTTCCAGGAGCCCTGTATCTTCCCAGAGCTGGGCCGAGGTGCAGCTGGCATCAACACTGGGGATAGGAAGGTCAGTGGGACCATGGACAATACTGGAAGACACTTGTCCCTCCACCTGGACAAAGAGCACTTGATCAACACATCAGGAGGGCCATGGCATACAGCCAGCAGCTGGAGGAGATCCAGCTTTGGAAGGGAGGACAGCCAAGGGCTGGGGCACCTCCTCAGTGGACAGGCCTTGCCTGGGGAGGTGCAGCTCATCCACTATAGCCATGCCTTACATACAAATGTCACAGAGAGTCCAAATGGGTTGGTGGTACTTTCCGTATTTATAAAAGTTTATTATTCATCAAATCCATTTCTTAATGGAATGCTCAACAGAGATACTGTCACAAGAATAACATATAAAAACAATGCATATTTACTGCAGGTACTTAATGTAGAGGAACTGTATCCAGAGACCTCTAGTTTCATTACTTGTGGTGGGCCAATGATTATCCCACCTTGCTGTAAGCAGCAAGTAGGATAATAATGAACAAACCTGTCTAGATAACCAGGATGCAGATGCATTCCTTATGCTTACTTAGCCAGAATCAGCCATCTCAGATCTTTCTGAACATGAATGACACCTTCAGGCCTGTCCAGCCACTCAACAACAGCTGCATCTGCACCAACCACAGCTTCAGTTTACAGGGAAGGGCTGTCCAAACCACCGAGCCCAGAAATTTCAGTGGAGAGTAAACGAATGGCTCCTCAAGTAGGAAACTAAGCCAAGAAAAATCCCACCTCAGTGAAATGCTACAGCTGTGAACTGACATACCTTAGAATGCTCCCCTCCTACTTCCTCCTTCCTTCCCAAGCTTCATTCACTCTTTGAATTGATCTTTTCTTCATGAAAGTGTCACAAAACCACAGCAGAGGGATGAGTCTCTTACACATACTCAAAAACACAACCACAAGCACTCACACGTATATATACACACAAGCAAACGTGCTCTCACATACTCACACAGCCTCTTTGATGGGCAGTCAAGTTTCAGAAATGAAAGGCTCATTCTTAAGCAGTCATAGAAGATAATAACTTCAGTTAACTTCATGACAATTTTGATACCATTTTCCCAAACTAATAAATCTACCCAATGAGGCTTTGCAGCCTTTGTGCATACAAGTCTTCCAAAAGAGAGAGGAGAAAATAGGTCCAATAACAAGTGGACTTTGCTCTTTGCATCAAGTAATCTCAGTAGTGTCCTAGGCTCCTTCTAAGGGTGCTGGTGACAGGTGAGCCTGGCAAGGACACTTACTTCAAGATTATGATTCTTCTGTTTACCCAAAAAGAAAAAGGACAAACATTGAAGAGATACACAATTTATATATATCACTGCATACTACAAAGAAATGGAATCATCTCTCTCTTTGTCACATATCTGTAGTAGGATTTGCCAAGATCAGAATTGATCCATTTGCTGTTTCTTGTTTTCCAAAGGTCATAAATTATGCTTGGTTATTGTTAACAGCTCAATAAATATGTTTAACAAGCGAATTTCATTTTTCTGGCTTTGGTCTGTTCTCCTTCCTTATAAACTAAGCCCTGGCTTCGAGCAACTGTATTATTTGCTTTAACTTGTTCCTTCATCTAATTGTTTTGTTCATTTGCAGACATTTTTTTTGTGGCAATCAGGAATGCACTTGCTAAGCCAGTAGAACTTTAGTTCCATTCCATGACTTGGGATAGCAGGGGACAGATTTCTTGCATTTCACCCCCTTTTTCTTGCCATTCACCCCCTCGCCCTGGGACGCTCCCTTGAAAGAATATACTTTGCCTTGTAAATTCCTGGGAAAGGACTGTCTTTTCTCTCCAGGTGCAGCCAGATCTCACAGAGTACAAACGAATGCCTTTCTTTGTTTATAATAGTCACTCATTGTGTTTGGTTACTGTCAAGGAATCAATAAATGTGTTTAACAAGTTAAAAAAAATATTTATTCTAGTCACATAAAAAACCTGGTATTTCCCCTTTTAACTATATTCAGACATATATTTCAGTGCTGTTAATTATGTTCACTATGTTGTACTATCTTCATCACCATTCATTTCCAAAACATTTCTATCATTCCAAATAGAAACTCTGAACATTTTAAGCCTTAATGCCCTATTCATTTAATACATTCTGCATTCAGCTGGTGAATTTCCAAATGACTCTTTGGAATATAGTTGATTTGCTGTTGTACTTAGCAAAATATAATGTTCTGTGATGTGGAAATCAAGGACCCAAACCTGGAATGTTTTTAGCTCTTGTTCCAATGCAGTGGTGTCAACTCTTTTCCCTTCTTTCTACGGATTCACCTCCAACCTGGTGGGCCCTCAGCCAGGTCTTGTGCATTACGTCAAGGGATAACCTGAGAATCACTTGGGATTGGAGGCAGAGGACCTGGCCTCCAATATACAGACCTTAAGAGGATAGCCCAGTGAAATGTTACGTATTTATACACCAGTATGACACCATCTATAGCAAGATGTACAATTTCAGCATGGCAGCGGGCTCTCTTGTCAGTACTCCTGCCAGTCAATAAATAGCCTTCCTCCAAAGGTAACCACTATTCTGATGTCTTTCCCCATAGATATGCTTTTGGCCCATTCACTTAAAATTGTATTTATGTTGAGTTACAATTCACAAACATTAGACTCTACAGAGTTAAAGGGTTAACTTCAATGAGTTTTGACAATATACCACTGTGTAGCCACAACGCAGAAGAAAATATAGAACATTTTCATCACCACAGAAGAGCCCTTTTCTGATTAATCCTTTCCCCTCTCCCAGCAACTGTTTTCTGATTTCTATTACTATACATTAGTTTTGCTTGTTTTGGGTTTCATATAAATGGAATCTACATATGGATTCTTTAGTGTCTGCTATATTCACTTGACATAATGTATTTTCGACATTGGTCTACTCTGTTACATGTATCTATAGTTCTCCTATTGCTGATTAATATTTCATTGTATGAATACTCCACAGTGTGTTTTCCAATCTCGCCTTGATGGGCTTGCCTCCAATTTTTGTCTCTTATGAATGTGGACATTCTTGTATCAATCTTTTTGTGAACATGTATTTTCATTTATCTTGGGGAAATACTTAGTGGAATTGTTGGGCCATTGGGTAAATGTATATTTAACTTAATTAGAAACTATCAAACAGTTCTCCAACTGGTTGTACCATTTACTCTCCTACCAGTAGTATAGGAGAGTTCCAGTTGTAACATTTAATATTATCGATCTTTTTTTAAGTTTTAACATTCCATTGGGGGTGACATAATATCTCATTGTGGTTTTTAATTTTTTTTCCTTGATTATTAATGATGTTGAGTATCATTTCATGTGCTTATTGTTCATTTCTTTGCTGGTAAAGCAATGGTTCAAGTTGTTTGCTCATTTTAAAAATGGAGTTGCTTGTCTTTTAGTTGTTAATTTATTTACATATTACAGATACAAGTCTTTTGTCAGCTATATTTTCTATGAATAATTTATTCCCAGTCTGTGGCTTGTCTATTCATTTACTTAATAGAATCTTTTTAAAAGCAACAAATTCAATTTTGATGGAGTTCAATTTAACATTTTTTTAAAAATGGCTATTGCTTTTTGTGTCTTGTCCAAGAAATCTTTACTACCTCATGTTGTGAGGATATTTTTCTTTGTTGCTTCTAGAATTAGCATGGCTTTAGATTTTCAAATTAATGGTATTAATCTTAGATTTGATCCTATTTTTAAAAAAAATTGTTCCAGACATACAAAATCTAGAAACAAACCCCTCTACCTAGATTTCACCATTAACATTTTACTACCTTTCCTTCAATTTAAATTTTGTGTTAGCAATAAGAAAGAGTTTAAGTTCATTTTTTTTCTATATAAATATCTAGTTGTTTGTTTACACATTTTTATTTTTCCTATTGGATTTACTTGATACCTGGAAAAAATCAGCTGTTTATGTGGAGGGTCCGTTTGGACTTCCTGTTCTGTTCCATTGGTTTATATGCCTGTCCTTACACCACTATTACCCTGTCTAGATTACTGTAGTTTTATGGTGAGTCTTGAATCAAATAGTAAAAAGTCCTCTAACTTTGTTCTTTTTCAAAATTGTTTTGGCTATTTTAAATCACTTGCCTATGCATATAAATTTTAGATTTACGTTGTCTTATTTCTTCAGAAGAGACTGCTTATATTTGATAAAGTTTGTGTTAAACTTTATTGTAAACAATATTGAGTCTTCTAATTTAGAAACACATTGTATCTCTCCATTTATTTAGGGCCATTTTAATTTTGCAAAGCAGTGTTTTGTGATTTTCAGTGTACAGATCTTACACACCTTTTATTAGATTTATTTCTGGGTATTTGCTCTTGGCTAGTATTTTTTTTTTTTAATTTAATTTAATTTTATTTTATTTTTTTATTGACTTTGTAATAATATTACATTAAAAATATATATGTGAGGTCCCATTCAACCCCACCCCCCCGCCCCCCCTCTCCCCCCCCCAACAACACTCGTTCCCATCATCATGACACATCCATTGGATTTGGTAAGTACATCTTTGGGCACCTCTGCACCTCATAGACAATGGTCCACATCATGGCCCATACTCTCCCACATTCCATCCAGTGGGCCCTGTGAGGATTTACAATGTCCGGTGATTCCCTCTGAAGCACCATCCAGGGCAGCTCCATGTCCCAAAGACGCCTCCACCTCTCATCTCTTGGCTAGTATTTTGATGCTATTATAAATGGTATTGATTTTTAAAATTTTATTTCGCAGTTTCTTGATAGTATATTGCAATTCAATTGATTTTTGTGTCTTGACCTGGTGTCCTGAAACCTTCCTAAATTTAGTTATTAGTTCTACTAATTTTAATGGATTCTATAGGGCTCTTAAAAACAGCTTTACTGAGCTATAATTCACATGCCATAAAATTCGCCCATTTGAAGTATACAATTAAAGAGTTTTTATTACATTCACAGAGTTCTGCCTCCAATCAATTAGAACATTTTTATCATCGAAAGAGAAGCCCAGCTCCATTAGTAGTTACTCCCCAACCTCTTCACCTCCAGTCCTAGCCAACCACCAATCTACTTCCTGTCTCTATAGATTTGCCTATTCTGTACATTTCATAATTGGAATGCCAAAGATAACGGAGGCACTTTTAAAATTTTATTAAGGCTTGTTTGGGCAGTAAATGGTTTGTCCAAGGATTTGCCAAATGATCAGGCAGCAGTAAACAGAGTGGTAAGGAACTTACATAAATGGGAAGCTTATTTGGGGCAAACTTGGAGGCAAGTGAGGAAATGTTTTTACATAGTGGGATCTTACAGAGTGGGGAGCAGATAGACAGTGATTAGTATGGGATGCTTTTCCATTCTCTACTGGACCTGAACTGGTTTATCACCCAGTGTTGCTTATCTGCAGTTCCGTAGGATGTATCCCATTGTTGCATTTTCTCCTAATGTGGCTGCAGGTCCATTGTTTTCTGGAAAATCCTTTCTTGAAAAGAGATCCCTTCCAGCAATGACCAATGTAGGCAGCCATTTTCTTTAACTTAACAGGAATCTTGCAATATCAGGTGTTCAGTGACTGACTTCTTTCACTTAGAATAGTGCTTTCAAGGTTCACCCATGTCATAACATGTATCAGTACTTCATTTCTTTTTGTGGTTATGGATATACCACATTTTATCCATTTGTCAGTTAATGGACACTTGGGTTGTTTCCATTTTTGGGCTATTATGAATATCACTGCTATGAACATTCATATACAAGTTTTTGCATGGACATTTCCATTTTTCCTGGGTATATACTTAGGAGTAGAATTGCCAGGCTATATGGGCACTCTATGTTTAATATTTTGAGGAACTGCCAGGTGGCTTCCAAAGTGGCTGTTTCTGTTCCTGAGAGATATTGTTCCATAAATTTCTCTTCTTATAATGTTCTTGTCAGGTTTTGGTATCTGGTGATTCTGGGCTTATAAAATAAGTTGTGATACATTCCATTTTCCTCTATTTTCTGAAAGAATTTGTATAGGACTAGTATTATTTCTTCTTAAATGTTTGATATAATTCACCAACTGAAGTCATGTGTCACTTGGAATTTCCTTTCTGGGAAGATTTTTGAATATTAATTCAACTTTAATCAGTGTGGGGCATTTGCATTTTCTACCACTCTTGTATCAGGTTTACTCATTTTTGTTTATTTGAAGGAATTTTCTTTGAATATTCAAGTTTATGGGCATAAAGTATTCCTAGTTTTATCCTTTTAATGCTGGCAATCTCTATAGTGATATCCTGTTCATAGTGTTTTGGTTTTTTCTTGATCAGCCTTGCTAGAGGTTTATCCGTTTTTATTAATATTTTCAAAGGACTGATTTTTTACTTCGTTTACTTTTAAAAATTGTCTGTCCATTCCCTATTTAATTAAACTGTGTTCTTATTTTCAATATATCCATTCTTCTGCTAATGGTTTAATTTGCTTCTCTTACTAGCTTCTTGAGGTAGGAACTTATATAATTAATTCCACTACTTTCTTTATTAATATGAGGATTTAAAGCTATAATTTGGCCTCTAAGTGTATTTTTGATGCATCCTACACATTTTGATATGTTTGTTTCATTACCTTTCTGTTCAGAATATTTTCTAATTTCCCTTGTAATTTCTACTTTGGTCCATGGGTTGTCTATATGTGTGTTCTTTAATTTTAAAATAATTTGGGATTTTTCTAGGTATCTTAAGATTGATTTCTAATTTAATACTGCTCTGGTTAGAAGAATTTACTTTGTATCATTCGAATTTTTAAAATTTTTACTGAGATTTGTTTCTGGCCCAGCATATGGATTATCTTGCTGAATGTTCCCTGTGCAACTAATGTGTATTCTGCAACTGTAGGGTGTAGCATATATGAATGTTAACTAGGCCGAATTGGTTGATAATGTTACTCAAATCTTCTAACTACATATTAATATTATTGTCTACTTTTTCTATCATTTACTGAGAGTGAGGAGTTAAAATCGCCAACTCTGATTGTGGATTTTTCTATTTCTCCATTTAATTTTGTTGATTTTTGCTCAAATATTTTAAGCGCTATTGGTGCATGCATACATAGGATTGTTAAGTCTTCTTGATGAATTGATCCTTTATCATGAAATGTTCCTTATATTTACCTGATATTAATGTAGCCACATGTTCTTTCTTTTGTTTAATGTCTGCATGGTTTATATTTTACCAACCTTTTAATTTTGAATGTCCTTATATTTAAAGTGTGTTTCTTATAAGTAGCATGTAGTTGGGTCTTGTTTTTTTCATCTAGTCTAACTCTTTCTGCCTTTTAATAGGAGTTTTAATCCATTTTCATAAAATGCAATTATGATGGTTAAGTTTAAGTCTCCCATATTGGTATTTATTTTCTTTTTAATCCCATTTGTTCTGTGTCCCTCTATTTCTCCTTTCCTACCTTCTTTTGGGTAAAGTGAGTGTATCTTATATTTCACTTTAACTCTCACATGGGTGTTTTAACTATACCTATGTGATTTTTAAAAATGGCTCTTCTAGAGAAGCTAGCATATATTTTTAAGTTAGTACAGACTATTTCAAAACAATAATGTAGAATATTACAACAGTTTCATTTTATCTCTGCCCCTCCTGCCATTTGTATTCTTATATTCTCATTTTATACATCCCTTAAACCCCATGGGCATTGTTATTATTGCTGTTTTAATCAGACAATATTCTCTTCAAGGAAAAATATAGTTTTAAAAAGTGTTTTATGCTTACCAGATAATTACCCTTTCTAGTGCTTTTCACTTATTCCCGTAGATCTGGCTTAATCTCAAATCATTTCCTTTCAGTCTAAAGAACTTCCTTTGGTGTTTTGCAGCAGTGTAGGTGCCTGCTGGAGATGAAGTCTCTCAGCTTTTGACTGTTGTGAAGTCTTTATTTTGCCTTTTTTTTAAAAAAAAAGATTTATTTTTATTTATTTCTCCCCCCTACCCCTGTTCCCCCCACTGTCTGCTCTCTGTGTCCGATCACTGTGTGTTCTTCTGTGTCTGCTTGTGTTCTCATTAGGTGGCTCTGGCAACCGATCCTGGGACCTTCCAGAGTGGGAGAGAGGTGATTACTCTCTTGTGCCACCACATCTCCCTTTACCTTGCTTTTTGAAGTATATTTTTGCTGGATGTAGAATTCTAGGTCAACAGTTTTTTTAAAATAAATTTTATTTATTTTTCATTCCCAGCACTTTAAAGATATTATGTTGTCTTCTAGCCTTCCTTGTTCCTGGTGAGAAGTCAGCCACCATTATAATCTTTGTTTACTGTATGTAGTGTGTCTTTTCACTCTGGTTATTTTTAAGATGTGCTCTTCATCTTTGATTTTCAGCAATTTGATTATGATGTGCCTAACTGTATTTTTCTTTATATTTATCTTGCTTGGTTTTCACTCACTTTCTTGGATATATGGAGTTGATGCTTTTGTAAATTTTGGAAAAGTTCATGGCCATTATTTCTTAAAATATTTCTCTTGCTCTATTCTTTGTCGCTTCTCCTTCTGACTCTAATTATGCTTATGTTAGATCTTTTGATATATTCCCAAAGATCTCAAATGCTCTGCTCTATCTTTTTATTTCACTCTTTTTTTTCCTTTGTGTTTCAGTTTGGATACTTTGTACAAATCTGTCTTCCAGTTCACTGATCATTTACTCCACCATGTCCAGTTTCCTAAATCCATCTAATGAATTCTTCATTTCTATTGGGTCACTTCAGAGTCCACAATACCCCAGTGTTGTGCAAGGAAAGCAAATGAGCCTTCCAGAACTCTGAGAGGGCCATGGAAGGGGAAGAGAATGTGTGGACACGAGGAGATTAGGCTTTGGACAGGTGAACATAGTCATGTCTCAGGACAGCAGAGCCCAGTTTCCAAGACTTGAGTAATGAGCAGCAACTCCAGTCAGGAGAAGAGGAATGTCTGGAACTCATTCCTTCCCTCTGGGCCTGAACACGGTATAAACTCCTTGGGAAGTTGGTGCATTCCCCAGAGAGAAGGGGCAGAGAAAGAGCCAAATCAAAGGTATTTTTCTGTAAGCTGCTGAGTTTTAGTTCAGAAATAATTTGGATAGTTTGAGTTGTGTACGCTTCAGTTTTTCTTCATCAGTGAAATGGTAGATTGAGACCTTTTGGATTTGAGAAGTAAGTGTAAATTTTTACACACACGAGTCTTTTGGGACTTAAAAAATCCATACCTGCAGAAGTGATGATGAGGAATTTCACATTTGTTGTATTGGCAGCTTAATTCCAAAAAGTGCTTTGACAATTAACCTGAAGCTAAAAGACAAAAAGACAGACAAAAGGAACAGAGGAAGAAAATGGAGGCAATATGTGCACTCTTCACTAAAACTTGCATGATCTACAAGATCCTGCATGATCTAGCACTGTCCATCTCTCCAGCCTTCTCCTTCTTGCTCTTCCCCCCACCCCCCACCTCTTGCTCTTTGCTCACTTACTCTGGGCTTCTTTACTCCAATACACCATACCCTTCCCCTTTGCTTCACTTATCTTATTGCTGTATCAAATGACACTCAACACTTAGTGACTTAAATCAGCACTCACAATTAGCTCTCACAATTCTTTGGGTTGGCTTGGCTCAGCAGGATGTTTGATGTGCTCCATATGGAGTTGCTGGGGCAACAGTCATCTTGAGGCTCCCATGGGAAGGATAGCCAAGATGTCCCACTCTTGTGGCCAGCAGTTGGTGCTGGCAGTCAGCTTGGAGTTCAGTGGGGCTACCAGTTGGAGGGCCCTACGTGGTCTCCCCACATGGCTTGGGCTTCTCCCAGAATGGTGGTCGGGTTCCAAGGGGGAGTGTTCCAAGCTTGCCAAAGCAGAAGCTGCAGATCGCTTAATGTTCTGCCTTGAAAATGATATAGTACTACTTCTGGTACATTCGTTTAAAATTAAAGCAAGTTCCAGAGCCTTCCTAGATTCAAGTAGAGGAAAACAGACTTCCTTTCCGTTAGAAGGTTGGCAAAGAATCTATGCCCATCCTTAATTCAAATCTCAAATCCTTCATGAAAGCTCTCCACCAGAAAGATTTTCCTTTTCTCTTCCTCTCTTGGCCAACTCTGCCTCATTCTACAGTTCTCAGCTTAAGTTTCCTTCCTTCCAGGAAGCCTTTAAAAAAATTTTTTTTTAATTTTTAAAAAATTTTATTCAAGTATGTTATTCATACATAAACACATAAACATATATCAACAATAAGTGTATAGTAATAGTTGGGAACTTACAAAAAGAACATACATAACATCATACAGGGCTCTTATACCTCACCCTACCAACAATACCTTGCTTTGTTATGTAACATTTTTAATGATTAAAGAACATCCTTAAAATATTATTACTAACCAAAATATTTTACATTTGGTGTATTTTCCCCAACCCACCCTATTATTATATCATTTATATGCAATTATACATAAACAATAAGTGTCTAGTAAAAGTTTTGAATTTACAAAGAAAACATGCATAACATCATATAGGGATCCCATACATCAACCCCTACCACCAACACCTTGCATTGTTGTGAGACATTTGTTACAAATTATGAAAGAATATCTTCAAAATCTTATTACTAACTATAATCCTTATCTTACATTTGGTGTATTCCCCCCCAATCTAACCTATTATTATTTTTAAAATATATTCTTATGCTAGAAGTTGTAAACTTACAAAACAATAATGCACATATGCAGAATTCCCATATAATACCCCTCCATCAATACACCATACCATGGTGGAACTTTTGTTATGGATTATGAGATAATATCATCAGATTATTATCAGGTGCATAGCATATATTTGGCACACTTTTTTCATACTCCCCCATTATCAGCACAGTACATCTTTGGCATAGATGCATGAATATTACTTTTTTACTGTTAACCACAGTCCATAGGTCACTTCAGCTGTATTTTTCCAATGTTTCTCTACATTCCCTCCACCCTGTAATAGTGATGTACATCTGCTCTAGCTCACAAAGGACATTCTTGCAGCTGTACCACAGGCTTATAAAAAATCACTGACCCTAGATATAAGTGTCTGTTCCTGAAACATCAGTTTGGTTCCATTGGTCTATATGTTTGTCTTTATGCCAGTACCATGTTGTTTTTACCACTGTAGCTAGGTAATATGATTTAAAGTCCAGAAGTGAGAGTCCTCCAACTTTGCTTTTTTCTTTTTAATATGTTTCTGACTATTCAGGACCCCTTACCCTTCCAAATAAATTTGATAATCAAACTTCCCATTTATTTTTAAAATGTTGGTGGAATTTTTATTGGGATTGCATTGAATCTGTATATCAATTTGAGTAGAATTGACTTCTTCATGACATTTAGTGTTCCAGTCTGTGAGAATGGAATGTTCTTCCAATTATTTAGGTCTTTTTAAATTTCTTTTAACAATGAGTTGTAGGTTTCTGAATACAAGTGCTTTACATTGTTGGCTAAGTTTATTCCTAAATATTTGGGTTTTATCAGTCATATTTTATTTTCACCACTCTTTTGACACTTTTATTACTTTTACTGATATAACCTTCATTTCTGGATTCTCTTTCAAGCCTCCCTCTCCTGTCTTTTCTTTTCAGACTGTAGCACACCCTTTAGAATTTCCTGCAAAGCCTGTCTCTAGGTTACAAATTCTCTCAGTTTCTGTTTATCTGTGAATATTCTAAACTCACCCTCAATTTTGAAAGACGGTCTTCCCTGATACAAGATTATTGGCTAGAAGTTATTCTCCTGCAGTGTCTTTAATATATCGTACCACTGTCTTCTTGCCTCCATGGTTTCTGATGAGAAATCGGCTTTTAATCTTATTGGTATCCCTTGTATGTTTTGCATTGCTTTTCTTTTCTGCTCTCAGAATTCTTTGTTTTTGGCATTTGACATTCTGATTAGTATGTGTCTCGGAGTTGGTCTATTTGGATTTAATAGGATGGGAGTTTGTTGTGCTTCTTGGACACAGATATCCATGTTCTTCAATAAGGTTGGGAAATTTTCTACCATTATTTCTTCAAATATTCCTTCTGCCCCTTTTCCTTTCTCTTTTCCTTCTGTGACACCCAGGACATGTATGTTTGCATGTCTCTTGCTGTCATTTAGTTCCCGGAGATCTTGTTCAATTTTTTTATTCATTCTTTTCTCCATCTGTTCTTTTGTGTGTTTGCTTTCAGAGGCCATTTCTTCAAGTTCACCAATCCTTTCTTCTGCCTCCTCAAATATGCTATTATATGATTCCCATGTATTTTTTATTTCATTTATTGCTCCTTTCATTCCCATAAGATCTGCTATTTTTCTATGTATGCTTTCAATTTCTTCTTTGTGCTCATCCAATGTCTTCTTAATATCCTTAATCTCTTTAGCCATCTCATTGAATTTATTAAGGAGATTTGTTTGAACATCTTTGATTAGTTGTCTCAACTACTTTATGTCATGGAAGCTTATCTCGTTCCTTTAATTGGGCCATATCTTCCTGTTTCTTGGTGCGGATTATAATTTTTTGTTGGCGTCTTGGCATCTGGCTTACTAGATGTATTTATTCTGGGTGCAGATTCTCTCTTTAGTTTAGAGCTTTCTTGCCCTTTCTTTCTTACTGGTTGTGTAGTAGGAGCCAAGGATGTAGTTGGTGCTATAAGCTGTGGAGCCTCAAACTGCTTTCATTTCCCCAGGGACCAATGAAGCTTTCCCAATTTTCTCCTTTGCCAGGGGTTGGGACAGAGCCATAGCTGTGTGTAATAATCCAAGTTGTGTAGGCCTAGACTCTAGTTGCTCAGAGAGACTGATGAAGCTTCAAGCTCCTTTCTCTCCTGCCTGGGGCAGGGATGGAGCTGCAGGTGTGGGCAGAAATCTATGCCATGTGGGTCCAAAATGACCACAGTTGCCACAGTAGGCTTCTGACTATTCAGTCTGTGTCTGCTGAATGTACCTGCAGTTACCTGGAGAGGCTGGTGCAGGGCCTGCCAGCTTCCTCCCTGCTAGAGCTGGGGCTGGAGCCTAGGCTGGAGCTGGAGGCAGATCTGGGTGGAAGAAGCCAGACCTTACCACCACTGATTTTCAGTCAGCCCAGCCCAGGGAAGTCTTTATTTGAACTCCCCTTCCATACCCCTACATCTGTTACATGCTCACTTGTGCTCTGTACTTTTCTTCACATTGCCTGTCACCCACTGTGATTAATTATTTGTGTAAATCAGAGCTTAATGGCTGGTTTCAGCCTCACCATCTATGGTGGTAGTGTTGGCTGGAGTCAAGAGAACATGAAAATAGCGTTAGATTTAAAGATATCAGGCATAGATTTAAGTTTTGGGCTCTGCTTCATATTAACTCTATGACTTTGGGCAAGTCACATATATTCTTTGGGCTTCGCTCTCCTCATCTGTAAAATCAGGATAGTAAGAAATGCCTTTTCTTGCAAAGTTGCCATGAGGATTAAAAGAGAGACAAATGTAACAGCTTATTGCAGATGTCTGAGTACTGTGTATAAAATAGGTATTTCTTCCTTCTCTTCCCTTTCTTCTTTCCCATGCCTCCTCTTCCTCCTCTTTCTCCATAGGAAAAAAACCAGCAATATGTGACTTCAAATTAAAGTACCCTGTGGGTCACATCAGAGCCTCCGTCCTCAGGTGTGACGTCCTGGGATAGAGAGGCCTTGCATGGCTGTGGGTGTGCCTGGGTCAGTCTTGGGCATGTAGGTTCAGCTCAGGATGCTCCTTGCCCACGTCTCAAGAGGCAGAGCCCAGGTAGAAGCCCCCACCTGTAAGTACCCCACTCTACTCCAAAACCTTGTGGGGTTTCCCTGCTAGGAGGAATCAGCCTTCATGACCAGGACCCAGCAAGAAGAGTGTGAGACGCGGTGAGGAAAGATGTGTGTTTCTAATTTGCTTAACCTACTGAATTCAAAATAAAGAGTGTACCTAAAAAGTCAAGTTTGATTAGTCACTGCTGGGAGTCAGCCAGTTTAGAATGACATCACTCTGGCCTCCAGGGTATAGTAAGAATATAAGGCCATAAGGCTGGAAAACAAAAAGAAAAACACCAAAAAAACCTCAATATGACCAAGTTTATATAATCAGATTGAGTGCTGTTCTGGAACATCTTGTCTTTCCAGATAGCAAGGAAGCCATTAAAGATAACTAAGGTTATGTCAAAAGGACTTGGGGTCGATTTGAAGAGGCTCCTACTAGCTGAAGATGAGCCTTAGCTAGAGTAGCAACCGTAATGGGTTGAAAGTCATCAAATATATTAAATTGCAGACGTTCATAATGAAACTTTAAACATAATGATAATTGATCACCATTAGTGGATGCTAAGGAATGAATTCATTATTTTGAAAACTAGTAAATAACAGGAAAGAATGATACAGTCTATTCTGTCTTTCTGTAAGGACTCTACATCTGGGAAACCAAATAGATCGTGAGGAATAGTATGCTTCTTTATAGAAGCATTCCAGCTAATAAATGGAGAAGGCACACTAGAATGAGAATAGTACTATTTGGCAGCCCCTAATGAATTAATGGATTTATGCCCTGAGCAGTAATAGCTGCTAACACTGGGGGTGGGGGAGGGGGTGGGGTGGGGGAGAGAACTAATCATGTGCTTCTTGAAGCACTGCATTTATTCCATTGGTGTTGCATTTGCTCAAAACAAAACAAAAACACCTGCCTTCTTAACCTTAGCATGTGCCTCTCAAGGAAATCATCTCACTATGTCTTGTTTTTTATATAACTCCCACCCCTGCACCCCTGTCTGACCACTCACCTCTTCTGGTCTCTAGATTCTGAGTGGCTCTAGATTCTGGCTCATTTTAAAGATCAAATTCATTCCCAGTAATATTTATGCAATGCTTTCATCCATTTTCCCATTCAGTACTTATAACAGCCCTGGGAGCTGGTTCTCATCATCTTATGCTACAGGTGAAGAAACTTCTCTCAGCAAGGATCAAAAATTTGTCCAAAGTCTCCCAGCTAGTAAGCAGCACAGGAGGGACTTGAACCCATGTTTCTGGTAACAAATCATTGTCCTTTTCCATATTTTCCCCCATTCAGAGTATTCACAGAAAATGTCTGAGCAATGGCAACTACCTTGAAATAATTTTGTGGCCTCTCAAAGTGGTTTAATGGAATGAAAATAAAGAGATCACTAGGGAAAAGACCAATATTTGCCAAAAGAAAAGTTGACTGCTATTGTTATATACCTCTCTGTCTCACCTTCTTTTATACTCGCTGGCTCATTCTTGCCCACCTACTGCTGAGTTCCTTCAGAGATGCAGCCCACCCAGGGACAGGTGCCCAAGCCACCAACTCCTCCTGTTCACCCTCCCTCATCTCTCTTTCTTCCTCCTCTTTCTCCTCTTCTTTCCTCCTCCTTTTGCTCTTTTTCCTTTCTCCTCTACTCCTCTTCCTCACCATCTCTGCTTGTCTTCATCTTATCCATCCTTCTAGATTCTCCTCAATGATCCCTGTGTCCCTGAAACATTTTCAGATACCCCTGCTCATATGATTTCTCCATCCATTACTCCTTTTAATAATTATTAATCTGTTAATCCTGTTTTGTTAGTACTTCCTTAATGGCCTTTATCATGATTCTTTGTGGCCCTCTCCAAGGTCCCCTATTGAACTGTCAACTTCATGAGGACAGTTGCCAGATTTGATTGATCCAGACTGGGTACCACAATGGTACCAAAGACAAGGTCAGAGAGAAAGAGATGGACTTAGATCAAAAGTTCCAGTGGCAGCCTGGTTATCAGGCAAACATCACAAAGGATAGTCATGGAGGAGAAGCCACCAGAAATGAAGTCACAGGCACATGTTTTTGTCCAAAAAGGAGGGTTCCTCATCTATTCCAGAGAGAAATGAAAATATGGTTGACGTGAAACCCAAGGAGAATCTTCACCTAGAAGCCAAGAAGAGTTGTGCATCACAGTGAGATCAATTCAGCTTGGAATTATTAATGGAAATTTGATTGAAACAGGCAAAATATAAGTAAAAAAAAAATACTAAAAATTGAGTAAAAAGAGATATGTGCTTTTTACGTTTGGTATTACTTGCTGTGTAAACATAATGGCAACAAATAAAAGAAATTTAAAAGGGGGGAAAACTGTATCCATAATCCTGCTCCTTAATAAATCAACTGTTTTCAGTTTAATCTGTTCTTTACAATTCTCATCCCTACACACCTAACTTTTATATAGTTGTATTTTTGTGTGAATTCTCTTTTAAAGTGTGATTTATTTCACTTTATGTGCCATAAACCTTTCTTTTTCTATGATGTTTTATATGCTTACCAATAATTTTTATGGTGGCAGAGTAATATATCAGCTTAGTGTGTCACAATTTATTTAACTATTTTCCTATCTCTAGATTTTTAGGTTGTTTCTAGTTTCATGCTGTTATAAATAGTTTTGCAATATTTCCCCTCATCCTTTTCCTCTCTTAAATTATTCTCTTACAATAAATACCCAGGAATAGAATTGCTGAAGCAAGAAGTGTTTATAGTTTTAAGCTTATTAAAGTAGTATAAAATTGTTTTGAATATCCCACATTATACCAGCCCCATTACAAATTCTGACTCTTAGATGTTGCCTCTTTTAGAAAGTAGTTCTAATTAATAGGTAATTCATAGGTACTAAATAGCATCTGTTCTAATGGTTTTAATATTGCATTTCCCTCTTTATTAAAGATTGAGCCCCCATCCCCACCTCGGATTTGCTTTAGGTGCATCTTCTCTTTGGGAATTAAGAGTCAGGAACCTATATTTCCTAAATTTAGTCCTTCTTGGCTGTTTTGTTCTTTAAGATATGTGATAGTGTTTCTGAACTAATTGTGGCTTTATGAATGCATTATTAGCTTTATTTTGTTTTTGGAATGTTCTCCACACCAGCTGAGCATCACTATTCCTATGAACCCACGTGCACACATGTGTTTGCATGGGTGCATGCTGGTGTGTATGCATGTGTGTGTTTTCTTTAGATGTCCAGGCCCTCCTTCAGAGAGTCTGATTTAGCAGGTCTCTAGCAGAATTGGAGCATCTTTTATTTTTAACAAGCTTATGAGACAATTGTGAACCACTGATTAACCACAAGCTTATCGATTTATAAATTGAGTACCAAACAATGAGCTCAGCTCTCTATATTTGTAGATATAAAAATATGGATGTATTTGATAATATTTTTCTTTGAGTTCTTAGATCTAACTTATTAAGCCCCAAGTAAAAATCTCAATGCTAAATGATTTTCTCGACTATGCTCACAATAGCTACCATTTATTGAACACTTGCTGTGGGTCAGATGCTGTATAAAGGACTTTATATGCAACATTGTATTTCATCTTCATAAAAATTCTATGAAGAAAGTGCTGCTGCTGCTACTAATACTCCTGCTACTCTTTTCCAGATGAGAAAATGGAGGTCAAAGAAGATCAGAAGCAAATCCAGAACTTGAACTGGAGCCTTGGATTCCAAAACCAGATCTCTTAACCACAGTCCTAACCTGCCAGTGCACTTGGTTGCTAACCGGTTGAGGGAAAGATGGAGTTCAGAGGAGAAATGTGCCAGCCGCATTGCCACCGACTGTGATGGGAAGGGTATGTAGGGGCAAGACGGGCAGGGAGGAGAGCTCAGCAGGGCGAGTGGGAGATGCTGATTCCCGAGGAGGGGAGCTGTGAGCCTGGGCACTGAGCTCATGGCTCTGCTGCAGGTGAGCAGTCCCAGCCAGGCTCAGTGGACCCCCGTCCAGCCCTGCTCTGTCACTTACCTTCTGTGTGGCCTCCCACAAATCTCCTGCCTCTTTGGGCTTATGTCATTATCCCTGCTTTGCCTTCCCCAAAGTTGTTATGAGGAACAAATGAAGGATTGATATGACAGGACCTAACTCAATAATCCTACTTGTTGGCATTTGTTATACAAAAAGAATATGCTCTATAAGCTGGCAAAGTTGACTTCCCACTTGCAGAGAGCTTTTTCATACAATTTCATATCTGTGGCTTTTAGCTGGCACCTCCTGAACATGTCCCTCTCCACGCTGGCCCCTGGCCAGCTGATGACCCCACCCTGCCGTCGCTCAGGAAGAGTCGACGATCAGACAGAAACTTCTCCATTTCTCCTATAAGTGCATCTGTGTCTATGTTGTCAGCCTTCTCGCCGTCCCTCTGCTTCTGTCAGTTCTGGGTCCCTTCCCTCTTTCTTCTCAATGCCCACATTCCTGCAACAACCCTCTCTCTGCAGGATAGTTGAACAGGTTCTAGGGTCTTTCATCTTGGGAAGGGTCCAAACGAGACCTCCCCTACCATCCCCTTCACCCTCATGAAATCGCTCAGTCTGTGGCCTTCAGGCTGCCCCACTCTTCCAGTCTCCTTCCCACCTCACTGACTGCTTCTGTGGGCTCTCTTTTTGGCTCCTTCTCTGCTACCTGACCCTTAAGTGGTGGGGCACCAGGCCTCATTCTGGACTTTCTTCTCTTTGGTTCACTCCCCTTCACCCTGTTTGTGGAGGAGGGAGCCCTGCCCTAGGGTTCTAGGGATGGCTAAACACACGACACCTGACACGGGCTGGATGCGCTCGCCAGCAGTTTATTAGTCACATACGCTCATAGTCCAGGGAAGGAGGACACCACATGCCATGCAAGCCCACACAGGGATGCTCCCGGGAGCAGAACAAACTGGCAGGGGCTGTGGGAAGCAGGCAGTGTAGTAGCAAGAGGGTGAGGCGGCCCTAGTTCCCATGGGAGGTTGTGGCTGGCTTGTCTGAATAATTCCACAGGTTGGCAAGGAAGTGGAACCTGTTAGGTTGAGGACCTGGTGGAGTGAAGCTGGTCCAGCTGATGGGGAGGCCAGCTGGGTGGGGAGCCTTTCCCATTATGTCGTGTGAGGATATCTGAGGAGAGCAGGGGGAAGCCATGGTTAAGTCTTTAGGATCCTGTGGGGCTCAAAATGTCAAGACAGCACTTGAAATTTTAGGCCTTGAAATATACCTTCTCTGTTGAATTTAAGTGTTATCCTCCTGCTATATCATTTCGGGTCCCGCCTTCCCCCTGAGTTCCACCTGACTGGCTACGTGAAATCTCCACTTGGACATTTAATAGGCTTCGTAAAAGGAACATGTTGAAAACAGAACTCTTGATTCCACTGCCTGCCTCAAGGCAAGCCTACTCTTCCTCATCTCAGTAAGTGGTATCAGGCCTCGACATCCTTGTGGTTGCTCAAGCCACATGCTTGGAAATGATCTCTGGGTCTTTCCTCACTCTCCCCCACCACATCCAACCCATCAGCAAGTCACATTGCTTCCACATCGGAATGATGGCCAGTCCGTACGTTTCTGTCACCCCATCTGCCACACCCCAGTGTGAGTCACCATCATCTCTCACCAGCCCTTCTCCCGCAGCCTCCTCCAGGGGCTCCCTGCTTCCAGGCTTGCTCTCTTTATGATCCGTCCTCCACGCAGTAGCCAGAAAGGCCTTTTACAAATGTCACCCAGCTCTTAGAAGCTGGCTGCCTTGTGCAGGAGCTTTGGTGAGGTGCTGGATGAGGACAGGCCACGTGGAGGGGCCCTGCGGCTCCCAGCCTGCAGACAGCGCTGAGGCTCCAGGCACGCCAGTGAGTCCATCGTAGATGCTGTGGCCCCCGCCGAGCCTCCCCAGCTCACACGACGCAGAGCAGAGATGAGCTGTTTCCCCGAGGCCTCTTTGGATTCCTGAGCCATCAAATCATGAGCAATAAAACGGTTGTCGTTTTAAGGCAGTGAAAAAAATGAAAAATAGATCCTGACACTGTCCCTATAATCCCTCAGAAGCGACTTTCTATTGTGGTCTTTCCTTTCTTTTTTTTGAGGTACCGGGGCTGGGGATTGAACCCAGGACCTCATATGTAGGAAGCTGGTTCTTGACTACTGAGCCACACTGGCTTCCCTGAGTTGTTTTTTGTTTTGTTTTGTTTGCCGTTTGTCTTTTTTTTCAGGAGGCACTGGGAACTGAACCTGGGACCTCCATATGAGAGGTGGGAGTTCAACTGCTTGAGCTACATCTGCTCCCCTATTCTGAATAAAATCCCAATTCCTTGCCAGCCACATTCCGCCCAAGTACCATGTTGCTGTGGCCACGCAGGACTCCACCTGCCTCAGCGCCTTTGCACTTGCTGCAGCTCTTCGTGGCTGGATTCTCTCCATTCCTCATCTCTTCAGAGATGCTTTTTCTGCCCAGCCTAGCTGAAGTACCCCTTCCCATCACTCTGAAACATCATTCTGTCTGTTTTCTTCATAGCACATACCAGTCTGGAACTAGTTTATTTACCAAATTTGTTTATTATCTGTCTCCTCCCAGCAGAACATGAGTTCTGTGAGAATGGGATCCTGTCTCTCTTGTTCACAGCTGTATCCTTAGGGCTTGACAGACTCGCCTATCGTAGGCTTTCAATTAATGCCTGATGGACAAATGTTCATTGGAAACAACTTAATATTTAATAATAGACAAAAGATGATACCTATTAGGGCAGTGCTTCTTAAACTTCAGCAAATGTTCAATCACCTGGGGATCTTGTTAAAAGACAGACCCTGCCTGAGCAGGTCTGGGGGTAGGGCCTGAGATTCTGCATGGCCAACAAGCTCCCAAATGATGCTGATGCAGCTGGACCACGCCCATACGTCATGCAAGGCATTACAACCTTCCTCTCCCCAGTCCATGTAATATTCTACAGTCACACACACTTATTTGTTTCAGCAGGAAGGAGAAACAACCACACATAATCGTTAACCTTTGTCCAGGTGCCTTTTTAGGTATTCAAATTGGATAAGCTTGTCATATCCAGGGCTGGTTTTTGGGTTTTTCAAGTGGATTGCATCTCTGTCTTTTAAAGATAAGGGCTCTTTTCTTTTTTCTTTTTTTAAATTAATTTATTGAAATATATCACACACAAACATACATAAGCAATAATTGTATAGTAATAGTTGTGAACTACATAAAAAACATAACATCGTACAGGACTCTCATAACTCACCCTACCACCAACATCTTACATTGTTTTTTTTTTTGAAGGTGCAATTATTAGATTTAATGCCTGCCACACCATGTACTTATGTGTTTAATTATCAGCTTCATGGTAAATTTTTTTATTTGTTTTTTATTTTATTTTTAATAAAACTTTTAAAATTAAAGTTAATAGATCACATAGAATGTCACATTAAAAAAACATAAGAGGTTCCCATATAACCCACACCCCACTCCCCCCCAATCATTTTTGTAAATTGTATTTTTTTGAAGATACATATATCACAAAAAAGGTTACATTATAAAAAAACATAAGAGGTTCCAGTAATCCCCATCCCCCCACCCTACTCCTCCCACACCAACAACCTCCCCCGTCATTGTGGCACACTCATCACACTGAGGGAACACATTTTGGAGCACTGCTGCACCACGTGGATAATAGTTTACTCTGTGGTTCACACTGTTCCCTGGTACATTCAGTGGGTTATGGCAGGATATATAATGACTAGCATCTGACCCTGCAATATCATTTGGGACAACTCCAAAGTCCCCAAAATGCCCCCTCATTACATCTCTTCTTCCTTTTCCCTGCCCTCAGCAACTACTGTGGCCACTTTCTTCCTGTCAATGATACAATTTCTTCTAAGATTAGTAGTCACAAAAATTTTATAGTAGAATACCGGTAAGTCTACTCTTATCCATATTTTATTCCTCCATTCTGTGGGCCCTGGGATGGTAATGTCCACTCCACCTCTCTATTGAGAGGGGGGCATAAGGCCTCTTTTCAAAGTCCAGCTACCTCCAGTCTTCCACACCTTCATGCCTGCAAAGGAGCTGTCCTCTTAGCAGCCATCGACTTGCTGTGCCTTTGTCCGGGCCACTGACTGATGTTGAGTGCAATGTGGGCCTGGAGTGGGAGATCCCAATCACTGATCGCCTGTAATCACGTTAGCAATAAGCTAATGTCTCCGAGACTTTGAATCATCAGTTCCGTGCTTCAGAGACCATTCGAGTCCTTGTAGGTTCTGCCAGCAGCTTTGCCATTCTGCCCTCTGTCTATTGGTAATGCCTCTGGCCCCTGTGCCTTTGTTGTTGCTTTAGGCTAAACACCAGTGTTTGTGGGCATTCTGCCTCCTTTGCCCATGGGTCAGGGCACTGGAGTTTTGTCTCGTTGCCCTTCTCTGTCCCTCTGCCTCTAGCCTTAGTGTTCACCCATGCTCAGTAGATATGAGGGATGGCTGGACCCTAAAAGGAGACCTTGGAAATGAGCTCAGGGGAAGGGATGACTCAAGACTTGGTTGGGGGCATGTTCCAGAGCTCCTGGTCACCATCAGCCAGGCCCTGTGCTGGGCAACTTCCCATTATTCTTTCCCTAGACCCTCCCAGCAGCCCTGAGAAGGTGTTTATTACACAGGAAGGAGCAGCTCGGAGAGGCCAGGGACCTGCCCAAGGGCCTGCAGCTGATGAGTGGCAGAGCCAGGGCTGCAGGGCAGTTGTCCCAAACTGTCGCTGCTACTTCATGGCGTGTGCCTCAAAGATAGTGCCTGGGGAAGAAGTTCTCTTGCTGAGCCTGGGTCTAACCATGGCTTAGAGGAGGTGTGGAGAGAGGCCCACAGGCTCAGGGAGGAGGCTCCTCTTGGTGTGAGGCACAGGATGCCAACAGCTTTTGTCACCGATGCTGTTGGGATCAGGCTTCTTGGGGGTCCAAGCCCAGAGTAGGTTTTTTCCTGGAGCCCTCCAGGGTCAGCCTCACTGGGGATTCTCCCATGGGGCAGCCTTATCCGGAGGCTCTGAGACCCACACCTGGAAACCGCACTCTCTCCCCAAATCTTTCTCCACCCGTCGGAGGGGTTGGCGCAAATCCACCATCAGTGCTCCTTTCAGTAGGGTAAGTATTTTCTGCTTCTGTGGGTTATGATCACTTAAAATCATACATAGCTATTACATTTGTTGCATCTCCATGTGAACAAGTTATCACACCATTTCTGGGACAGGAGGCCTTGGCCACTGTGGAAAGTGGAGAAGGAGGAATGTTGTTCCTGAGTTTTTAGTTTCCTAGAGGTATGAGACATGGTGGGGAAGGTGAGACGAGCCCACGTTCAGAGAAAGGAGCTGAAGGTTGGAAGCTGCGCGGGGGTCAATGCAGCCTTCAAAGTGAATGAGGAGATAATTAAAGCTAACACACTGAGTTCTTGCCATGTGCCCAGCATGATGCGAAGCATGTGGAATTCATTGTTTTATCTGCTCCTTATGCTCTTCCAATACACAGATCCTCAGAGAGGCTGGGACGCAGTCCCACAGCTAATAAGTGCCACGGTAAGATCCCAATTGCACATAGCCCTGCCACCTCTGTGGGAAGGAAGCCAACGGGAAGAGTGAGGGAAACCCCATGATATGATGGCACCTGAGTAGCCATTTCCCGGAAATTATAGTTCTAGGCCTTCAGTAGTGCCTCTTGGCCTTTGCTGAATGGAAGGCAGTCACATCCATCCATCCATCCATCCATCCATCCATCCATCCATCCATCCATCCAACATTATGCACATGTTAACCAGTTCAGACAAGGCAAAATATAAGTTATAGTTCTCCCACCTAACATTAGTCCATCCCTCGGATGTAACTACTATTAACTATTTGCTATCTTTTCTATAATCGTATGAATGAATACAACTAAAAAAAAATTTTTTTTCAAAAAAAGCAATATGATACTCTACATGCCCTTCAACTTACTTTGTTCCCATACTATAGAGCAAGGGTATTTTTCCAGGTAAGTCATATAGATCTCTAAGGAAAAGACTCTTAAGAGGTTGAGCAGAACTGGATTGAGGGTTGTATTAGTCAGCCAAAGGGGTGCTGAGGCAAAATACCAGAAATTATTTTACTTTTGGGTAGGAGCTTACAGATACCAGGCCATAAAGCATGAGTTACTTCCCTCACCAAAGTCTATTTTCACGTGTTGGAACAAGATGGCTGCTGATGTCTGTGAGAGTTCAGGCTTCTTGGATTACTCTGGGCTCAGCTCCTGTTTTCTCCACAAGGTCAGCTGTAGACTATCAGATGAATGGCTCTGTCGCTTTCCCCAGGGCTCCAGCTTAAGACTTCAGCATCAAACTCCAACATCAAAACTCCAATATTAAGAACCCTCAACTCTGTTCTTTGCCATACCTTTTATCTGTGAGGCCCCACCTACCAAGGGGTGGAAATGCAATGCCGTAATCATAACTCAGTCATGCCCAGTTTAAAGATCAGATTACAAACATAATCCAATATCTATTTTTGGAATTAATAACCGTATCAAACTGCTACAAGGGTCCTGGGAAAAGGTGTGGAAAGCACCAAGGAATCAAGGTTGGGGACACCGAGATCAGTTTCTATCCACTCAGGATAGCACTGGGTCATTCCTGGATTGAGCATTGTCCCTGCCTCATAAATCCTCACTGAGTAATGAACACTTGGTAGGGCACCACCCTGTGGATTCTCCTTGTGGCCCTTTTCTTGGGTTGCTGAACCCAATTCTTTCCCTCTCAGAATTCATCGTAGCCAGACAACCAGGATGATCGGATCACACCAGGGTGAACCATTGAGCTGGATGCCAGGCACTCTGAGTGTTAGATGGTAGAGTTGACGGAGGTGTTGCTTAGCAACAGCATGCACAGAGGGCCTGAGAGTTTCAGTTGATGGTAAGTGAGATGTGAGTCAACATGATGGGAACTTCTAAAGAAGCCAATTTGTTCTCCAGTCACATTAGTGAAAATATGGCATTTAGGGCAAAGGAAAGACTATCTCCCTGACTTCTGGGCTGGTCAGACATCATCTGGAGTAAGGTACTCATCGCCAGCCTATGATTGATGAGATGCCCTGATACTCTGGAGTATGGGCAGGATAGAATGACGTGGTAAGAGAAAGTTCTATAAATCTTGTCCCAAACATGGATTGAGGATGCTGAGGATATGTAGCCAGAATGGGGGAGCATCCTGTCCCCAAAGTTGCAGAGTCTGTAGAGTATTGTGGTTAAGTTCACTGGCATTGCGGTCAGGTAGAGCTTTCTGACACAGCGTGGCCTTGGGCAAGTCACTTATCTTTTCTGAACCACTATTTCCTTAGCTTTAAAATAAGGGACTTTAGAATGTGATTTCTAAGGCCTTTCCTTGCTTGAGCACTGCAGGACTAACCCTATATGTACCTTTTTACCTCCTTGTGATGACTCTAGAAGTACCATGAGCCCACCCAACCTGAATAACTTGAAAGATCTTTCCCACAGGGGTGTGCATCTTATTTTAGAGGTAGAAGCAGAGAACTGTCTTCCATGAAGATGTTTAGAACTTGATTTTTCTGAGCAATGAGACTGAGACTCAAAGTGACTTTGTGAGCTTGTGCCCAAAGATTCTGGGAAGCAGAATTACTAACTGCTCCAATCCTTGCTCTAAGTGTATTTATACATATTACCTCAATTAGTACTCAAAGGAAGCATTATTATTGTTACACTGTTCTATCTTCAGCTTACAGATGAAGTATCTGAAGTAGGGAGAGTTTATTAATTTACCTGAGATTCCTTGGCTAGATCATTGTCCATTAGTCCAGATTGAAAAATCAAACAAACAAAATCCCCCATGAAATATCTGAATTGGTTTAATCTAGGAGCCTCCTCTCCATCCTTCATTTACCTTCCTCCCTCCAAACCCAGCCTAACAGTAGCAGACCCAGAATGGTCTCTGGGAAGAGTGTTCACACCATTAAAAATATCAAAGCATTTTCTCTATAGAGCAAATTGGTTAAAATCCTTTTCTTTGAGTACCTCCATCAGTTTAAGGATTAAGTCAAAGAGACATGTCTTTCCTCTTATTCTTTCACCCTTATTTTAATGGTATTAATCTAACTGGATCTTTTACTGTAAATCACCTCAAATCCTTTTAGGAAGCCTCTTGAGTATAAGTAATGATCAATAGGGATACACTTTATGTGCCAACCTCTGCTCTGGTGTTTGCATCCAGTATCTCTTTGATCCTGTTTAGAAGTCTATGAGGTTCTTTAATTATTTCCTCTTTAAAAACAGTAGTAATGGTCTCCACAGATTGAATGCCTTCTAGGGGCTAAGCTTTATGTATATTATCTCATTTAATTATCATACTATCTGCTTTTGACAGATGAGGAAATAGAGGTTTAAAGGTAGAAACTCACTAGTACAAAACATCATTGTCTCTCACTACTGCAGCAGCTCTTAGGTGACCACTCTGCTTTCACTTTAGCCTGTGAAGTAATTTTACATCATTGGTTCCAATTCTTCACCCTTTCCTGTATTCTTGCCCTTTGTTTGGAATTTGCAGTTCTTCCCTCTACAGGGATAGAAAATATTTCCCCACTGTTTGATTTTGGGTTTGGCCATGTGACTTGCTTTGCTAAATAGAATAAGGCAAATCTCAGAACCTAAAGGTCTGTTTCCACTTGACCTCTTGAGCTTCAGTCATCAACAAGAGAAGAACATGATTGGACTAGCCTGCTGGTTTCAGAAGAAGGATCCAGGTGGACCCAGCCTGGGTCACTTAACTCCCAGTTAACTCACAGACGTATCAGCTGAATAAATGCTTATTAATGCAGTGGTTCACAAAGGGTTGTTCATGGGGCCCTGTTGGGAGTTCTGAGAGGTCAAAATTATTTTAATAATAATGCTAAAACATTACATGCCATTTTCACAATGTTGGCATTCACACTGGTGGCTAAAAAGCACTTGTGGAGTGGATTAAAAAAACAAGATACAACTATATGCTACCTATGGGAAACACACAGTAGATTCAAAGACACAAACAGATTGAAAGTAAAAGGATGAAAAATATATGTCATACTAGCAGCAGCCATAAGAAAGCTGGAATGACTTTACTGCATCTAGCTGCTACAACAAAATGATGCAACAAGAAATACAAAAAGAAAAACACAATGAGAGACACAACAAAGTAGGGAATGGAGGTGGCTCAAGTGATTAGGTACCTCTCTCCCATATTGGAGGTCCTGGGTTCGGTTCCCAGTGCTTCCTAAAGAAACAAGGAAGACAAACAGACACAGCAAGTGTGAACAACAAGAGGGTGGGAAGAAAAAAATAAATCTTTAAAAAAACAAACAAACAAAGAAGGAAACAAACTCAAGGGAACTAATGTGGTTCAGTGGTTGAGCACTGATCTCTCACATGCAAGGTCCTGGGTTAAATCTCTGGCACTGGTACCTCAAAAAAAAAAGGGGGGGGGAAAGAAGAAAAAAAAAAAGTGGACATCCTTGTCTTGTTTCTGATCTTAGGCAGAAGTTTTCAATCTTTCACCATTTAAGTATGAGGTTAGTTGTCAGTTTTCATAGATGCCCTTAATCAGGCTGAGGAAGTTCTTTTTATCCCTATTTTTAAAAATGTTTTTAACATGAAGGAGTGATGATTTTTGTCAACTACTCTTTCTGTGTCTATTGAGATAGTCATGTGTTTTTCATCCTTTATTGTACTGATAGGATTTATTATATTATTTGTTTTCCAGATGTTAAGCCAACCTTGCATTCCTGGTATAAATTTCACTTAGTCATGATGTATAATCCCTTTTATATATTGCTGGATTCAGTTTGCTAATATTTTTCTGAGGATTTTGAGACTATATTCTTAAGAAATATTGCCCTAATTTTTTTCTTTTCTGGTGATATTTTTGTCGATTTTGGTATTGGGTAATGCTGGCCACACAGAAAGAGTTGGGATGTATTCCCTCCTCTTACATTTTTAAGAAGAGTTTAAAAAGAAATTGTTTAAATTTTTCTTTAAATGTTTTATAGAAATCACGAGTAAAGCCATCTGGGCCTCAGCTTTTCTTTGTGAGTGATGTTTTGATTACTAATTCAATCTCTTTACTTATTATAGGTTGTTGGGGATTGAATCATGTCCCCATAAAAACATGTTCAAGTCTTAACCTGTGTTCCTGTGGGTGAAAACCCATCTGTTAATAGGATCTTTGAAGATAATATTGAAGTGTGGACCTATTTGTGAATAGGATTTTTGAAGATAATATTTATATGAGGCCAAATTGAATCAGGGTGGACTTAATCTATATGACTGGAGTCCTTATAAGGCAGAGGAAATTTGGACACATCAAAGAAGCCAGAAATCAGAAAAAGGCAGAAGTCATAGAAAGTCACTGGTGAAGACCATGTGATAGAGGCAGAGATGCAAATCAAGGAATTCCAAGGATGCTACACTCTCCAGGAGAAAGCACAGCTTGTCGAGATCTTGATTTTGGACTTCTAGCTTCCAAACCTATGAGACAATAAGTTCCTGTTGATTACGTCAATCAGTTTATTGCAGTTGTTATAGCAGCCCTGGAAAACTAAGACATAGGTATATTTTGATTTTTTAAAATTCTTGAGTCAGCAGATTAGTTTCCTTAGGCTACTATAACAAAGTACCATAAGCAATAGAAATTTATCCTTTCACAGTTATGGAGGCTAAAAGTCTGAAATCAAGGTGTCACAGGGCCATCCTCCCACCAAACTATCCAGGGGAAGAATCCTCCTTTTCACTTTCTAATTTCTGGTAGGAAACTCTGTTCCCTGCTTTGTTGAGTCTCTCATTGTGTTTTTCTTTTTGTGTTACTTGTTGCATCATCTTGTTGCATCAGGTTGCCACACCTGCCCATCACATCAGCTTGCTATATTGCTCGTCCTCTTTAGGGGGCACTGGGAAACTCTGCTCCCTTCTTTGTTGTGTCTCTCATTATAGTTTTCTTCTTGTGTCTCTTGTTGGCATCAGCTTGCCACACCTGCCTGTCATACCAGCTTACTGTTTTCTTTAGGAGGCACCGGGAACTGAACCAGAGATCTCCCATGTGGTAGGCGGGAGCTCAGTCACTTGAGCCACATCTGCTTCCCTGTTTGTCTGTTTTTAGGAGGCACTGAGGACTGAACCCAGGACCTCCCGTGTGGGAAGCAGACTCTCAATCATTTTGAGCCACATCCGCTCCCAGGATGTCCACTTTCATCACTTCTAGACAACAATGTATTGGAGGTTCTGGCCAGGGCAATTAGACAAGAAAAATAAATACTGTAAAAGATTTTGATTTGCATTTCCCTAATGGCTAGTGATGTTGAGCATCTTTTCATGTGCTTTTTGGCCATTTGGTTATCTTCTTTGGAGAAATGTCTATTCAAGTCCTTTGCCCATTTTTTAAATTGAGTTGTCTTTTTGTTGTTGAGTTGTAGTATTTCTTTACATATTCTTGATATTAAACCCCTACCAGATATGTGGCCTCCAAATACATTCACCCATTTTGTAGGTTGTCTTTTTAATTTTGTTATAACATCCTTTGATGCACAAGACTATTTTTAGCAAGGTCCCATTTATTGATTTTTTTTTCTTTTGTTGCTCATGCTTTGGGTATAAAGTCTAAGAAACTATTACCTAACACATGGTTCTGAAGTTGCTTTCCTATGTTTCTTCTAGAAATGTTAGTTCAAAACCACAATGGCATACCATTTCATATCCATTAGAATGGCTACTAGGGAATGGTGAGTTAGGGTTTAAATTGTGCAGAGTTTCTTTTTACGGTGATGGAAAAATTTTCAAAATGGATGGTAGTGATGGTAGCGCAACACTGTGAATATAATTAACAGCACTGTACTTTATATCCAAATGTGGTTACTAGGGGAACTTTTAGGTTATATATATGTTCCTAGATTAAAAAAACTAAAAAAAAAAAGAAAATAGAACTGTGTAACACAAACTGTGAACTCTAATATAAGCCATGGACTATAATTAATAGTACAATTATAATGTTATTCTTTCACCAGTTGTAATAAAGGTACCATGCTAATGCAAGATATTAATAATGGGGGAGGGTATATGGGAACTCTGCATGATTTTTTTGGTAAACCTATAACTTCTCTAATAAAAAAAAATCCAAAAAACCAAAAAGAAATAAAGAGCCTCCAAATGGGAAAGGAAGAAGTAAAATTGTCTATATTTGCAGATGGCTTGATCTTATATGTAGAAAACACTTAAGAATTCACAGAAAATGAATGAAAGAACGACTTCAGCAAGTTGCAAGATACAGCTATTACATTACCATTGTAATAGACAAGTATAATCTAAACACTTGTTACAATACAAGAATGAAATTAATCAAACAATTCCGTTACATTATCATTGAAAAGAACAAAATACTAGGAATAAATTTAATGAAAGTTTCAAGTGAAAAACGTATACCTTGAAAATTACTTACATTGTTTATCCAGAATAATCTCCCTATCTCCAAGTCAGTTTAAAATTAGCAAAACCTTCCCCCCCTTGCCTTGAAACGTAACATATTCAGGGGCCTGGAGATCAGGATGTGGACAACTTTGGGGATCTATTATTCTGCTGACTGCAGGTGGGTAAAACTGCTGATCTTCAGCACAAATCAAGGCAGTGGCCCCACTCTGTACTCATAGTCTTTGTATTTAAATGGCCATGCACTTGCAGTAAAAAAAAAAAGTCAGTTTTACTGAACAAAGTAGTAAATGCTTTTAATTTTATTAAATCTCAATCCTTAAGGACACATCTCTTTAATGGTCTGCAGGATAAAATGGGAAGTCACTTCAAAGAAAACAACTGACCATATTTGTTGCAAATGAAAAAATTAGAGCTATTAAGGGAAAATTAGAATTTTGGAGAACTTGTATACACCTCTGTAAGCTTGATATCTTCCCAATATTTAAAGAATTTTCTAATGAGATCATCGGTAATATTAATGAATGTGATTTTTGATATTGTTTTTTGAAATTCGGCAACATTTGGAAGATCTGCCTAACTCCGTGAACTAATGGTTTTCAAATGAATCATTTCAGGATGTTCCAAAATCCTGTATGAGTAAAAAATAAATTAAAAGGCAAAATGGACCAATTAGTTTTAATATTTTAGGATATTAAAAGTTCATGTATGGGGAGCGAATGTGGCTGAAGGTTGAGTGTCCACCTCCCACATGGGAAGTCTCAAGTTTGGTTACTGGTGCCTCCTGAAAAAACAAAAAGCAAAACAACAAGCAAAACAAACAAAAAACCAGCTCAGGGAAGCAGCTGTGGCTCGGTAGTTGAGTGCTGGTTCCCCACATATGAGGTCCTGGGTTCAATCCCCCGTCCCCGTTATCTACAAAAAAACCGAAAAAGTTCATTTATATAATTTCAGATTCCACATTGCAACTAACCTTTCTGAAACTGCCACTTTTGAGAATACCCACAGTTACTGAAAGGCTATTAAAATATTCCTTTTTTCAGCCACATAATTGTATAAGGCTACATTTTCATTGTATACTTCCACAAAAACATCATATCATGACTGATTGAATGTAGAAGCAGATTTGATAATTTAGTTGCCTTCTGTTAAGGCAGATATTAACAAGATTTGCAAAAACGTGAAACTGCTATATAAAATTTTTGTTTTAGAAAATGAAGTTATTTCAATAGAAAAGTTCTTTATGTTAATACAAAACTGGCTTATTTTAATTTTAATAGGAAGAAATTTTTTTAAAATTTCGGTTTTAATTTTAATATAGTAAGTATCAATAAGTACAACCTACATAAACCAAAGCCCTTTGGGGTCCTCAATAATTTTTCAGAGCATAAACGGGTCCTGACACTAAAAAGTTTGAGGACAACTATCTTCCGGTATATCCGTGAGGTTTTTTTTGGTTGGTTGTTGTGCAGCAGTAGCTAACTGATACCTCAAGGAGTCATTTCTCCACCCAGCAGTGTGAGCTTTAGAAACACCCAACAGATCATATCATCACCCTGCTTAGAACCTTCCAGTAGCTGTTATTTTGGAGAGAACTCTAAATTCTTTGGCTGGCCCATCAGGCCCTACATGAGCCCTGTTGACCTCTATGACGGCACCTCACTGCTTTCCTCTTAGCTAACTTCACTCTGGCCACACTGTCTTTCCTATTATATCAGATTGGTGCTGCCTCAGGGCCTTTGCACTTGCAGTTATCTCTGCCTAGCATGCTCTTCTCTAGGTCTTTCCATAGCTCACCCCCGGTTCATTCAAGTCCCTGCCCAGTGCACCATCCTCAGGCAGGCCTTCCCTGACCACTCATCTCACACAGACACCTAGACTCTTCCTCCAGCTCCTTGCCCTGAACTTTTTCTTCAGGTGTGCATCATGTCAATTTTATCAATCATATCATCTATCATACTATACCCTGTTCTATGTGTTTTATACTATGTTGTTGTTCTTTGTGTGCATTCATTTATTACCTCTCTCTTGCATTAGAACGTCAGCTCCACGTGGGTGCCTGCCTTTCTCACCCACAGTGGGAGCTGTGCTGCTTGGTTGACACCTGCTGCACAGATGGGTTCTGGGAGTCTCCATACCTGGGTGTTACCATGAAGATATAAATTCCTTGAAGACAGGGTTGTGTTTTATTAAATAACCTCCCTGTGCCTAGGGGGTGGTGGAATTGGAACTTATGATAGTGGCAGCAGCATTTCTCAGGGAAGGTGGGCATGGCGGTGAAGCTTTGAGAGCCGTGGGTTCACAGACATGAAGGTCAGAGTTGGGTTGGAGAGAGGAGCTGGGATGAGGCTTGGCAATGGGTTTAGGCTAGGTGAAGTTTGGGGCCCAGAAACAAAAGAATTCTGGCAACTGTGGCCGTGTGTGAGAACCTCTAAGATGGATAGTTTCTGGGAAATGTCTGGCATACCAGTCCAGTGCACAATTTTTTGTGATCAGTCTTAAAAGTTTCAAATCCCAGCTCTGGTATTTTCTAGCTGTATAACCTGGAAGAAGTTATTTAGTTTGCCTCAGCCTCAGATGTCTTGTTTATAGAAGAAAATAATTTTTAAAAAATTACTTCTGCAATCTCATTGAGATAATTCATGCAAAACTCTCAGCTCGGTAAGTACTCAATGATGACGGCTAGGCTGCTGCTGCTTATTCTGAGTCTCAGTTTCTTCTTCTGATGAATGGGGATAATAACTCCTGTCTATGGACCTTATGGGGTTGTTTTTGAAGCTCTAACAAGCTAATAGGCCGGAATGTGCTCTGAGGAAGAACAAAAGCAGAGCAAACGTGGGAGGTTGTTACGATTTGGCCTCCTTTTTAACAGGACATTAGGCTCCCTGCATTCTCTGAGTTATGTAGGCTCAGAGAAGCCAGGACCTTGCTGTTGGGGTTCAGTTCTTCTGAGCCTGGCCTCATTTCCCTGTGAGTGGTGGCCATCCCCTCTGCAGCAACTCTGGGTGGCTGTTGGTGGGAACTACACAATGCCCAGTGGTCTCCAGGCTAGATAGAGCCCTGGAGCTGCAAACCCAGCCTAGGAGGGCAAGTGGAAGGTAAGGCTGGACAAGAAAATTGGCAGCAGTCCTCACGTTACGCTTGTCTCTGGTGGGTGGTCTGGTGGCAGCCGTGTCTCCCATTCTGTTTGAGTTGACCAATCCATGTAATAATCTTTTCATCGAGTCTCAACTTCAAGAAGCTATTTAGGAGCAAGAAAGCTGGGTATAGCTCAATGCATATGGGCAGGGTGGGTCTTTACTCTGTTTTTCTTGAGGTTGAAAGTTTGGTAATTTAGGTTAAAATTAGATTTTGGGCTAAAATCAGTTAATTAAAGTTAAGCCTTTGCCCCCAAAAGCAACCTCTATAGAGGAATGTGACATGAGTTTGGAACTAGCCCGGCTGAATTTGAACTACCCCCTCCTTCCCTCACATAGTATGTCTGACTTGGGGGTATTTTGTAACCTAAGATCCTGCCCTGAGATCTCTCTTTAAATGCATATCCCTCAAGAAGGGGAAATGCATTAAATCTCTAATATATCAGTAGAAATCAGTTTATCTAATAGTTTCTTCCTAGAATCCCAGATACCTGGGGGAAGGGATAGAAAAGAAAGGATGCCCCAGGCTTCACAGAGTCCACAAACATATAATAGACATTGTTTGAACATCTCTCTGGGGCCAGGTGCTTTTGAAGCACTATCTCATAATCCTCACAGCATCAGTTCAAGAAAGAGATTCTTATTCTCCCTTCTGATCAGCAGGGTGCATTGCCAGTCCCAGGATTTCTGTGTCTGTGGTAGGCATTGCTTCATTAGTTAACCCTTTCAACATAGTAACTGTGCACACACAATGCACATAATGTGCATGGCCTGGGGACACCATGGTCAAGACAGATCTGGTTTCTGCCCCTGGGTAACAGGGTTATTAATCAAATAAGCACACAAACACATGTAAAATTACACCCGTGGAAAGTGCTTAGGTGAGGTCTATAGCACTTTAAGAGATCTTGACTGAGGAGGAAGTGGGAATTTGCTGGGATATGAGGAATGAGCAAGGGTAACTCAGTCTGGAGTGTGGGTGACCAGAGCTCAGAGAACTGGCAAGAGGGTGATGTAAGGCATGGCTGGCCTGGGCAGTAGGAGCTGGACCATACAGGTGCCACTGGCCATATTAAGGCATTTGGTCTTTAATGCCTAGAAAGACATTGAACTCTTTCAAACAGAGAGAGATACCACACACATGCCATTTTAAAAGTGCCAGATAGGCCCTAAGCCTCAGCAGAGTTGCAACTCCTTTGTTGGACTCACCCAGGTCAGCTAACAAGGAGGTGAGGATGGTCAACCACCATACCAGGGACCTGAGAGTGCCTGCAACTGCAAGCAGGAGAATTGCATCCATCTATCATGTGGGATCTAAGCCCCCTCTTGATACAGAGGTGGAGTGGTTATCACCATCCCAGGGTCCACAGGATGGAGAAATAAAATATGGATTAGAGTGGACTTACTGGTATTCTACTATGGAACTATTGTGACGAGTAATGGAAGAAATTGTAACATTGATGTGGAAAAAGTGGTCACGGTAGTTGCTGAGGCAGGGAGAGGGAAGAAGAAAGGTGATGTGGGGGCATTTTCAGGACTTGGAATTGTCCTAAATGATATTTCAGGGACAGATGCAGGACATTATATATCCTGCCATAACCCACTGAATGTACTGGGAGAGAATGTAAAATACAATGTAAACTCTTATCCATGTGGTGCAGTAGTGCTCCAAAGTGTATTCACCAAATGCAATGAATGTGCCACAATGATGAAAGAGGCTGTTGATGTGGGAGGAGTGGGGTGGGGTGAGGGGTGAGGGGTATATGGAACCTCATATTTTTTAATGTAACATTTTTTGTGATCTATGTATCTTCAGAAAAACACAATTAAAAAAATGATGGGGGTGGGGAGTGGGGAGTGGGGAGTGGGGTATATGGGAACCTCATATGCTTTTTAATGTAATGTTTTGTGTGCTCTACTAACTTTAAAAAATTAAATTAAATTGAAAAAAAAAAAAAGGTAACTGGCTACTGTGTGGAGAGTAGGTTGAGGTGCCCAGTGTGGTTGCAGCTGTCCAGGGAGTGTGGGTGGTGGCTAGGGTTGCAGTAGTGACATGGAGATGGGGAAGCAGACAGCTTCCAGGGATGTTTAGGAAGTAAAGCAAGCAGCTCTCAGGGTGGAGTGGATGGTGTGAAGGAAGCTCCTGGGCAGGGCTGCATGGGTGTGTGGCCGGTGCAGTTGGACAGAGCCTCTGCTCAGAAGGGTCTCATATTTGGTTTAATGCTTTTCTGTTGTTGACTCAAAATGCTTTTTTTTTTTTCCTTCTCTCACTCTTGTTTTAACTAAATATGCTCTCATCCCCTTTCCTCTGGTAACCTCTACTCTGCTTTCCATCTCTGTAAATCTGCTAGTTATCTAGTTGTCTCTTATTAGTGGTATCATACAATTTTTGCCTGTGTGTGTCTTGCTTATTTAACTGAGCATGTTCTCAAGGTTCTTTCATTTTGTAGCATGTCTCATAACTTCATTTTTTCATATGGCTGAATATTCCATGATATGTACATGCCACATTTTGTTTTTCCATTCATTTGTTGATGGATACTTGGGTTGTTTCCATCTTTTGCCTATTGTGGACATTGTCACCATAAACACTAATGTTCCAGTGTCTGTTTGCAGCCCTGTTTTTACTCTCTTTGAGTATATTACTAGAGATGGGTTTGCCAGGTCAAATGGTAATTCTATATTCTATATTTAACTTTTTGAGGAATCACCATATCGCTTTCAACAGTGGCTCTCCCATTTTACGTTCCTACCAGAAATGCACTAGAGTTCCAATTTCTTTGCATCCTCTACAACATGTTATTTTCTGTTTTGTTTTTTTTTTAATAATAGCTATTCTTGTGGGTTTGGAGTCGTATCTTATTGTGGTTTTAATTTGCATTTCCCTAATGGCTAATGATGCTAAGCATCTATTCATGTGCTTATTTTGCCATTTGCTTGTCTTCTTTGGTGAGGTGTCTATTCAAATCCTTTAACCATTTTTAACTCAGTTGTTTGTCTTTTTGTTTTTGCACTGTAAAAGTTCTTTATGTATCCTAGATTTTAAACCCTTATCCAATATATGATCTGCAACTATTTTCTACCATTCTGTAGGTTACCTTTTCACTTTCTTGATAATTTTCTCTGATGTACAGGTACTTATAATTTTGATGAAATCAAATGTATCTATTATTTCTTTTGTTGCATGTGCTTTTGTTGTCATATCTAAGAATATATTGCCAAATCTCAGGTCATGAATATTTGTCTCTAGGTTAATTTCTAAGAATTGTATAGTTTTATCTCTTATGCTTAGGTCCTTAATCCCTTTTGAGATGATTTTTGTATATGGTGTCAGATAGGGGTCTAACCTCATATTTCTTCATGTAAATAACCAATTTTCCCAACAACATTTGTTGAAGAGACTGTTTTTTCCCCCACTACATGTACTTAGCACCAGTGACAAAACTCAATTGGCCATAGTTGTGTGGGTCTATTTCTGGACTTTCAATTCTGTAATATCGATCTGTTTGCTGTCTTTTTACAGTACCACAATATTTTGATTACTAATACTTTAATACAATTTGAAATTGGGAAGTTTGAGTCCTCCTACTTGTTTTTCTTTTTCAAGACTGTTTTGGCTGTTTGGGGCCCTTTGCAGTTCCATGTAACTTTGAGGATTGGTTTTTCCATTTCTGCAAAGGCTGCTGGAATTTTAAAAGTAATTGCACTGAGTCTGTATATTGCTTTTTGTAATGTAAACTTATTAACAACGTAATGCTTCCAGTGCAAGAATATGGAATGTCTTGCCATTTGTTTGGATCGTCTTTACTTTTTTTTCAGCTGTGTTTTGTAGAAGTCAGTGTAAAAGTCTTTTTTTTTTTTTTTCCAAATCTTTGATTAAATCCATTCCTAGATATTTTATTATTTTAGATGATATTGTAAATGGAATTGTTTTCTTAATTTCCTCTTTAGGTTGTTCATTGCTCATGTATAGGGACACATTGTTTCTTTGTGTGTTGCTCTCGTACCCTTCCATTTTGCTGAATTCATATATTAGCTTTAACAGTTTTCTTGTGGATTCTTTTGGGTTTTCTATATATCAGATCATGTTGTCTGCCAATAGAGATAGTTTAACGTCTTCCTTTCTCATCTGGATACCTTTTATGTTTTTTTATAATTGCTCTGGCAAGAACTTCTAGTACAATATTGAACAGCAGTGGTGAAAGCAGGCATTCTTGCCTTGTTCCTTATCTTAGGGGGAAAGATTTCAGTCTTTCACCATTCAGTATGTTAGCTGTGGGTTTTTGTTTTTTTTTTAAATGGTCTTTATCATGTTGAGAAAGTTCCCTTCTCTACCTACTTCTCTGAAAATTTTTCTATCAAAAAGGGGCTGGATTTTGTCAAATGCCTTTTCAGCATCTATTGAGATAATCATGTGGGGATGCTTTTTTCCTTCATTCTATTTATGCAGTGTATTATTTTGTTTGCTTTTCATATGTTGAATCACCCTTGCATTTCTGGGATGAATCCCACTTGGTCATGGTTTATAATCTTTTTTATAAGCCTTTGTATTTGGTTTGCCAGTATTTTGTCAAGGATATATACATCATATTCATAAGAGAAAGTGGTCTGTACTTTTCTTTTCTTGTTATGTCTTTATCAGGTTTTTGTATCAAAGAAATGCTGTTTTTATAGAATGAATTAGGAAGTTTCCCTCCTCTCGAATTCTACAGAAGTTTGAGAAGGACTGGTATTAATTCTTCTTTAGATGCTTGGTAGAATCCACTGGTGAAGCCAGTTGGTACTTGACTTTTCTTTGGTGGAATATTTTTGATTATTGATTCAGTCCCTATACTTTTTATAAGTTTGTTGATGTTTACTATTTCTCCTTGAGTCAGTTTGGGTAACATATGTATTTCCAGGAATTTTTCCATTTCTTCTAAATTTTCTAGTTTGTTAGCATACAATTGTTTGTAATATTCTCTTATTATCATTTTTACCTCTGTAAGGTGAGGGGTGATATCCATTTTCCTTTTTATTTTAGTTATTTGCATATTTTCTCCTTGTCAGTCTAGTTAAAGTTTTGACAATTTTATTGTTTTTTTTTCAGAAACTCAATCTTCTGTTTTGTTTATTCTCTCAATTGTTTTTATATTCTCTATTTCATTTATATCAACTCTGATTTTAATTGTTTCCTTTCTCCTGCTAACTTTGGGTTTGCTTTGGTTTTGTTTTTCTTGTTCTTCAAGATGTAAAGTTAATTTATTAATTTGAGATCTTTCTTCTTTTTTAATGTTGGCATTTATAGCTTTAAATTTTCCTTTGAGCACTGCCTTCTCTGCCTCCCATAAGTTTTGGTATATTGTGTTTTGTTTTCATTTGTCTCTAAGCATTTTCCATTTTTCCTTGTAATTTCTTCTTTAACCCATTGATTATTTAGGAGTGTATTGCTTAATTTCCACGTATTTCTAAATTTTTCAGTTTTCTTGCATTATTGCTTTCTAGTTTCATTCCATTGTGGTCAGAGAGATTACTTTTTATAATTTCAATATTTTTAAATTTATTGAGACTTCTTTTGTGCCATAACCGTGTGTACTTGAAAAGAATATTTATGCTGCTGTTACTGGGTGAAGTTTTCCATTTATTTTGGTTAGATCTAGTTGGTTTATTGTGCTGTTCAGGTCCTTTATTTCCTTGTTGATCTTCTGTTTAGATGTTCTCTCCAGCGCTGAAACTGATGTATTGAAATTTCCAACTATTATTATGGAACTGTTGCTCCCTTCAATTCTGTCAATGCTTGCTTCATATATTTTGGCAATTTGCTCTTCAGTGGTTATATGTTTATAATTGTTAAGTCTTCTTGCTGAATTGACCCTATCATCGATATATAATATAATGTTCTTCTTTGTTTCTTGTAACAGTTTTTGATGTATACTTTGTCTGATATTACTATAGCTACCCTCTCTCTCTTCTGTTTATAATATGCATGAACAAATTTTCCATCTTTTTACTTTCAACCTATTTGTACCTGTCAATCTAAGAATAGTCTTTTATAAACAGCATATAGTTGGGTCATATTTTTTTTATCCATTCTGCCAGTCTCTGCGTTTTGATTGGAGAGTTTAATCTATTAAAATTTAAGTAAATTACCAATAAGACAAGAGTTACACCTGCCATTTTGCTAATTTTTTGGTAAATCTTAAACCTTTTTTTTGTCCCTCCTTTACTGCATTACCGCCTTCCTTTTTCTTTAGGTGCTCTTTTATAATGAACCATTTTGAATCGCTAATACTTGCTTTTTGTATAGATTTTTTAAGATATTGTCTTTATGGTTACCATGATGATTACATTTAGCATCCTAAATCTATTACAGTTTAATTTATGTTGATTCCAACTTGACTCCAATAGCCTACAGATACACATTACATATCTTTTTATCCCTCCCTTTTATGTTGTTCTTTTCACAAGTCATATTTTTATATATTGTGTGCCCAGTAACAAAGATTTGTGCTTGTTTTTATGCATTTGAATTTTAAGGCTTATAAGAAGTAAAAGACATCATTACAAATGAAAAATGAAATAATTCAGGCATTTATATTTACCCATGGTGTTACTTATTCTGGAGATCTTTATTTCTTCATCCAGCATTGAGATGCTCTCTAGTGTTCTTTCATTTCAACATGAGGAATTCCCTTTAGCATTTCCTGTAAGGCAGGTCTAGTGATAATTTATTCTCTCAATTTTTGTTTGTCTGGAAATGTCTTAATTTCTCTCTTATTTTCAAAAGACAACAAAAATCTCAAATTTTATTGAAGGTTCTTAATATAGAAAGTTAAAATATGTACCATTTGTGAAGGATCATTTTGAACTTCTTAGCATTAAAATCTCAAAACATTGAAAATGAGCATCATGATTTGGGGCTCAATTTCCTTTTTACATTTAAATGTGCAGTAAAACAAGGTGACATTAAGGTTTATTCTTTCTAATTTTTGAATGGCAGTAAAATCAAAGTGAGAAATCTTTCTCATAGGATGAGAATACAGCATGGCTAAATTCCATCCCATCCTACCTTAGTACAACATGTTTACTTCACAAATATGCTGTCTGTCCATCATAGTGGAACCTCATAGTCTAAATACTTTGGCTAAAGTGAATGAGAATATATATTAAGTATTAATATAGGATGAATTTTTTTTGGTACTTAATTTTTCTTTTGTACTTTATTATGCTACTTGTTTTTTCATAACATTTTTGTTTTTTAAAGATACATAGATTACACAAAATGCTACATTAAAAAATATAAGAGGTTCCCATCTCCCCACTCCCCACTTCCCCCACTCCTCCCACATCAACAACCTCTTTCATCAGTGTGGCACATTCATTGCATTTGATGAATACATTTTGGAGTACTGCTGCACCACATGGATTATAGTTTGCATTGTAGATTACACTCTCCTCAGATTACACTCCATTCAGTGGGTTATGGCAGGATATATAATGTCCTGCATCTGTCCCTGCAACATCATTCAGGACAACTCCAAGTCCCAAAAATGCCCCTCACATCACATCTCTTCTTCCCTTTCCCTGTCCTCAGCAACTCCCGTGGCCACTGTCTTCACATCAATGATTCAATTTCTTCCATTGCTAGAGTCATAATAATTCTATAGTAGTAGAATACCAATAAGTCCACTCTAATCCATATTTTATTTCTTCATCCCAAGGATCCAAGGATGGCAATGTCCACTCCACCTCTAAAATAAGAGGGGTCTTAGATCCCATATGGTTGATGGATGAGATTCTCCTGCTTGCAGTTAAAGAACTCTCTTGGTTCCCTGGTGTGGTGGTTGACCATCCTCACCTCCCTGTTTGCTGACCTGGGTAAGTCCAAAGAACCAGGGAGTAGGTGTTGCAACTCTGTTAAGGCTCAGGGCCCAGCTGGCACATGGACAGTCCAGAGATTCAAGTCTCCTGAGCATACACACCAGCCCCAGCACCAACCACAGGTTCAGTAAAAGTGACAGAAGAGGCATGTGTAGAGGGGTCACATCTGAGTCCAACTCCATCACACTCAGGAGCACAAATTCCAAAGTACGGCCCACTGGCAAGGCTCCCCCTTATTTTTGAAGGACAACTTTGTTGGATATATCATTCCCAGATAACTGTTTTCTTTCAGTACTTTAAATATGTCCTCTCACTGCCTTCTGGCCTCCATTGAGAAATTAGACTTTCGTCTTACTAAAGCTCACTTATATATGTGACACATTGCTTCTCTCTTGCTGGTTTTAAGAGTCTCTCTTTGTGCTTGGCATTGGACAGTTTGATTATAATATGTCTTGGTTTAGTTTGTTTGGGTTCATCTAGCTTGGTGTTTGTTGAGTTTCTTGGATTTGTATATTCATATCTTTCATCAGGTTTAAGAAATTTTCTCCCATTATTTCTTCAAATATATTTTTCTGGTCCTTTACTTCTCTCTCCCCCTTTGGAACTCCTATAATGCACATAGTAGTATGCCTGTTGGTGTCCCACAGGCTCCCTGGGCTCTGTTCCTTTTTTTTTTTTTTTTCTTTCATTCTTTTGTCTTTCTCCTTCTCAACCTGGACAATTTCAATTGTTTGTCTTTGAGTTAACTGATCATTTATTCTATCTCCTCCATTCTTCTTCTGAACCCCTCTATTGAAATTTTCACTTTAGTTATTGTATTTTTGAGTTTCAGAATTTCCATTGGGTAATCCTTTATAATTTCTATCTCATTACTTAAATTCTCATTTTGTTCATTTGTTCATATATTGTTTCCCTGATTTCTTTTAGTTCTTTGTCCATGTTTTCCTTTAGTTCTATTTATGAGAGTATTTCTAAGATCTTTGATTAGTACTCTGCTCCAGAATATTTTCCATTGAATTCTTTTTTTTCTGTGACTGAGCCATATTTTCTTATACCCTGGTATGTTTTCTAATTTTTTTTTGAGAACCGGACATTCTGAATATTATATTGTGGTCACTCTGGAAATCTAGTTCTCCCACTTTATAGTCTATCAGACTAAGAACAAAAAGAAAGAAAAAGGGTGAAAACAAGGAAAAATTGAAGCACACTGCCTGTCTAACTCTCTTGTGATGGGCTGCTAGGAAGCCAAAAGTCTGCTTTTGAAGCTGAAACCTAGGCCAGGGTCTCTGCTCATCTCTCAGGGACCTACCAGACCCAAAACTGTAACACAGGAAAGAAAAAAAAACCAACAACCAACCCAAAAAACACAGAGAAAGAAGTGCAGAGGCTCTTTATGTTTCTCTGGAAGCTGGTATAAAGTCAGAAGATGCCGCTTCTGCAAGAAACCAAGACCAGCAACTGTGCTGAGCCCTCGGGGATCTGCCAGACTAAGCAACACAAGAAAGAGAAAGAAGAAACCTAACCAGTGAAAAAGTGCACTGGGTCTTCAGGTCCTGGTAGATGCTAGTGTGAAACCAGAAGCTGCTTCTGCTGCTGCTGCAGAGAGTGCTGAAATCAAGGCTGGAGTCTATACTATGTCTGCCAGACCAGGAACCACCCACACATAGAAGGAAAAAAAAGCCAACAGGCAAACAAGGTGCTCTTTCCATCCAGGTGGATGCTAGTGGAAGGTTGGAAGCCCTGCTGCCCACAGGGCTGAAACTGAGGCCAGCTTCTGCTCTGTCCCTCAGGGATCTCCCAGAATGACCTTGATCATTTCCCCATCTTTTAGAGGGGGCAGCATCCTCTGCCAACCCTGGCCCCAGCCAGCTGCTCTGGAATCCAGGCTGCTTTGCCACAGCTGCAGCCATTTCTGCAGCCAATGCTTGGGGGTGGGTGGGGGTGCTCAGCAATGTGGGCTGGTCACTGGTTTGTGCTTTCACTTACAAAAGCTGAACTCTCGGCAGCCTCTTGCTCCCTCTGGTAATGCTGTAGTTGCTCTAACAGGCCATTCCGGTTCCAGGGTTACCATCTAGTTAATTCCAGTCTCGCATTTTTCTAGTGGAGGGAGTAATTTGTAAAATGCCCTACTCCATCATTTTGTACCTATGTTTCTCGATATCTTAATTTTTCAGCGAGGGGCCCAGCATTTTCCTTTTGCCCTAGGTCATACGAATAATGTAGGGAGTCGTGCTCCTGGGACTGGAGCCAGCAATCTCAGGGCCCACAGTTCCAGGCTGCCTCTGAACCAACTCCTCTGGAGCAGGCAGCCTAAGCCCAGGCCCCGGAGGTATCACTGGTCCAGAGACATCAAGTCTGGGATGAACCAGCACTTCAGGAAATACTCAATGGCTCTTTGCAGCAGCTGAGGGGCCCAAGAGCTGAGGATCTGGCTCTGCAAGGAGCTGGCAGAAATCAGGTTATATCCTGGGCCCTTTCTGGACCTTGCTTTTAGTCTCCAAAAAATAAAAGGATTATAATACATGATTTCTGGACTCCTTTCAAGCCCTAATATTTACTGCCTTTATGATTCTCTGGCCATCTTTGTTCCATTTGCCCACCGCCTCTCCTTGCTGTGTGAGGCTCCTTGGAGTGCTGGGACGTGTGGACATTGGCTTAGAGTGATTTGGCAGTCCTTTGCTTGTCTTCTCTGTTGGAGTGCCTGATTTTCCACTGTTAGAAATGAAGCAAGAGGCCCCTGGTCAAAACATAAATGCTTCTGGGAGCATATTTGTAGCTCTTTTCAATAAAATTTTAGTGGCATGATCTTCACTGGGTGAGGATGGGATGCTTGTTAAAAGAGGACAGACGCTCAACCACAGGGTTTGGCTCAGGTCTGGCCAGTCGAGGCTCTGGGTTGGGCTGGGGATTGTCTCTGCTGGTCTGTGAGACTTTCTGAACCCCTCTTTCCAGAAGCTGCATTGTGTATCCACTGACCCTGATGTTGCAGATGTTTGTTCTCATTTCCAAGCAGTTTGCTCAGGACTTTGGGTCTTATCTGGGATGCTGTAGTTTCATTAGTACCAACACCCTTGGCTCCTAATCTGGGACATTGGGCAATAATGTTGGAGTGTGATGGGTGTGTGAAGAGGGGGACTGTGGGAAAAACCCTCCATGGCATTGTTTCCTAGTGTTCCTTGTTCATGGAAATTGGGGTGACTGTGATGTGCTTGGGATCCAGGGGAAGAATTCCACTTGTTCTTCTGGGTCTGGTCCCCAGACTCTTGGGCTTCCTTTAGGCAGCAGTAACCTAACAGCTCTTATTTATTGAATACCCATCTTGTGCCAGGCACTGTTCTAGCTCTTATTTCATTTAATCTTTGAAAACAACTCACTGATGTGTGACAGTGTATGTACAAAAAATAGCACAACAATATTTTTGGCCCTTCATGATCCAGCACCTTGTCACTCTGCTCGAGAGGTGAAATCTGTTTCTCCTCCTCTTGAACCTGACTTTGCAACGGCCTCGCGGAACTGGACATGGCAGAAGTGATGCAGCATGACCTCTGAGGCTGGCCACAAAAGGCAGTATGGCTTCTTCCAGGCTCTCCCCCTGAGGTGGACTGAATTGCGTACCCCTTGGAATGTTCTTGGTCTTGCTCTGCATTGCGGTGGTGTGGACCCATTGTAAATAAGACCTCTTCAGGATACTTCAGTTAAGGTGTGGCCAGCTGAGTCAGGCTGGGCTTTAATCGGGATTACCAGACTCTTATAAGCAGAGTGAAAGTCGGACGGAGAGAGAAGCTGCAGGCCTCCCTGCAGTAGCTGGAAGTCGATGGAACCCTGAAGTGAAAGAAGACGCCACCATGTGCGTTGCCATGTGACAGAAAGCCGAAGACCCAAGGATCACTAGCCTTTGGTTCATCTGCCCTATTGCAGAGGTAGCTCCATCAGTGGGGAGCTTGATTGGCCACACCGAGGCTGGCGTTCTGGTCCCAGCTTAGCCTCTGCTTCGTGGGTGATATTGAACAAACCTCAGATTTGTCCCATGTAAAACAAACATAGACGTCTCATGAGCTCTTTGCAGGATGTTGGGATCCTTGCCCTTGGAGTTGTGCAGCTAAGGGATGCCTTATTCGCTGGGGTATCTTGGGTCCATCCTTGGCTGCTCTGTGTTCAGGGAAGAGCTCCAACATGTGTAACTGTCCCAGGAATACAGCCCGCAGAGACCTTGGCTGCTCTGCCCTGCTTTGGTGCATCTTTCTTGTGAGGACATGTTGCTTGAGCTTGGCACCTTTAAGAAGCTATTAATGAAGTGTCCCAAGCACCCTATAAATTGAAAGAAAACACTATGCTTGACAAGCACAGGAAGAGCAGGGGATAAGAAATGGGAATAGGAAAGGTCTCTTTGTGACCTTTCGAGGTGACTGTTCCTCTCACACACCAGCAGTGATGCACGATTGTTCATAGAAGGGACGCCACCTCCAGGCTGTCTGCCATCTCCCATGATTGGGCCTGTGGCTTGTAAATACTCGAGCTGGAGGGTTCTTGGATGCTTGAATGGGGTGCCCAAACCTCTCCAGCACCAATGGGAAGAACATTTCCACAGCGTTACAGACCCAAAAGTGAAGACTGGAATTTCCTATACTGGTCTATGTTGAGGCTTTTTGTAAATGGTTTCTCTCATTTCACATTACAAAAATAATCCACATTCACTAATATGAATAATTAAAACAGTTTAAACCATCCATGATTCCACTACCCAGGGAAAGCTGTTATTCATTTGTTCATTTAGATAATTCTCTATGTGGGTGTATTTACAAAAATGGTATCATTATCCTGTTCTGTAACTTCTTCACACACAAACACACATACACACACACTACACAAACACACCTCATCTTTCCACATCAACTAACACAAATCCCCCTGTCATTTTAACCTCTACATAGTTTCTATTGGCTGTACATGATAAATTGTCTTGTTTTGCTAGCCACTTTTCACAATTAGCAACAATGCTTGGATAAACATCTGTGTACATATCTCTGCATTTTCGCTCAGTCATTTCCTTGAGTTTCATCATTAGAAGGGTAAATTGCTAGGTCAAAAGGTATGAACATTTTAAATAATTTTGATACATATGGTCAAGTTTCCTTCCAAGTCAATGATTCCAAAATTCATTCCCACTAGCTAGCCATGTTTGGAAGTATAAGATGTCCCCAAGATATTTTCCTTTTCTGTTTTCACCAGTCTGAGAGGTGAAACATGACCTCTTTCATCTGTTAAAATTCACTATCTTGACAGAGCAATCTCCCTTTCCTGTGCAGTCCCCACTGATTCATTCAACTAATGTTTATTGAGAACCTACTATATGTCTGTGCTGTGGTAGGTGCTGGGGACAATTTGTCTTATAGCCTGCTTTTAAAAAATATTTTTATTTCAAATTCAAAAAAATTAAAATAACAAGAAAAAGTAGCTCAACAAGTTATGGAAGCATCACTCCCAAAAACTCTGTCTAGTCACTTTTATCTCATCTAATTCAAACTACTAACTCAGTTGTTCCTCTAGTGTTCAGAAATATACACAGATGAACATAGATTAAATGACATGTCAAGTTCTCTGAAGCCTCTGGGGGGCTTCGTGGGGTCGCAGGAGGCAAGGATGACGCGGCTGGGTTGGAGAACACGAGCCACACAGACAGGCTGATGGCGCAAATCCGCTTTATTACGAAGTACAGGCAACTATATAGGGCTAGGGGTGGCGTGCAGGGAACTGATTGGCTTAAGCTGACTGCATTCTCTTATTGGTTGCTGCAGGCAGTTGCCGGGTAAGGGGGCAGATGTGAGGTTACATCTCGGCGGGAGATATGGGGAGGTTGGGGGTTGGGTTCCCGTGGGGCGTAGGAGAGGCAGGCCGATTAGCTCTGGGCGGCCCCTCAGTGGCCGAATGTTGGGTGGAGAAAAAGGAGAGTGGGCAGAGCGGCAAGGCGGGGGGCATGTGGGGGCAGAGTCGCCCTCCGCCGGCGGAGGGCGTTTGTTCACCCGTTTTTTCCCCGCCGCCCCTCCCGGGTAGTCGAGGGCCCTTTCGACTAGATTCCCGGGCTGGCTATGTTGGCACGCCAGGCATCTACTTGTAGCATCTCATTAGTTCTCCTTCATAGTGAGAAAAATGAAGAGAAAAAACACTTAAGCGTATTAATATCTCACAAGATCAAACCCCATATTCTTTTTTTTTGACCTTTAGCTTGAAGATAGTACCAACGTTGCTCTTGCTACAAAAGCATTACAATGTTGTTGTGAACTACAGTCTATAGTTACATTTTTCTTGTGTCCTACAGTCCGTTTTGTTTTCTCTGTTTTCCTGTATGTTCTTTTGCCCCAGCCTTAGAGAACTGTAGAAAGTTAGAGCTGTAAGGGACCTTAGAGATTGTCCAGTACCCTCATTTTGAGGAGGGGAAACTGAGACCTGGAAGGAGGGGGACTTGTCAAAGTCATCCAGGACAGGGTGTTCCTCAGAAGGCAGAGATTCAGGTCCCTTTGCTGCTCTAATTCGCTCACCCAGCACAGGAGCTTGTGCAAGGTGTGGGGTGGGGTGTGGTGTCGAATTCCCCTCCAGGCTAATAACACAGCCTCTCTGTACTGCAATACAGTGTAACCTCCCACAGGGCACATAGTAGGTGTCTAGAAAATATTTACTGAATGAATATTTTTGCATAACAGAGTAGAGAGAACACTACATATTGTCAAAATGTGCTCAATATCCCAGGAAGAAAGATGGGCTTCTGCTGGGGGTCCATTTCGGAAGAAATACCTTTTTCGTTTTTAATAAAAAAGAAAATTGAGAGGGCTGTTGAAATTAGTGCCTGGGGCTTAAGACAATGTTCATGTCTGGAGCTGTCAGGTCACTGGAATTTCCCTTAGATTCCTTCGTCTTACCCAAGATGAACAGGTAGAGACGGGGCAGGGATGGCTCAGGTGAGAGGAGAGCTTTGTTTGGTTGGAGAGTTCTTGTATGAACCTGGGGTGACCTGTCACAGAATTCCAGCAGACTGACTCAAGTCATCTCTCTCTTTTACTCTCTTTCTCCACCTCTCCCTGCCTTTTGCTCGACTTCACCAAAAATCCTTTCTGCTTTTATCTCCAGAACGTTTCTCAGGCCTTCCGTGACACAAGAGGCAGCTTGGGTCAGTGGAGAGAACTGAGTTCCCATCTGGCTTCACTTCTAATCGCAGTGGGTCCTCGGGCAACTTGGGCACCATGTTCAAATCTTAATCTGCGTTCCTGTGGGTTTGAGCCCTTTTATACATAGGACCTTTGAAGACCTCATTATTAGTTAAAGTGTGGACTTATTTGTGAAAAGGATCTTCAAAGATCCTTATTTGGAGGAGGCCATATTGAATCAGGGTGGGCCTTGGTCCCTACGGCTGAGTCCTTAGAAGGAAAGACACAGAAACCTGAGCAGAAAGAAGTAGAAGCCACAAGGAGGAGCATGTGGCAGAGGCAGAGGTACACGTTGAGGAACCCCAAGGATGGCAGTGAGCGAGCACCAGAATGCTGCAGGCTCTGCAAGAAAGCATGGCCTGTAGGGCCCTGGCCTTGGACTTCTAGCCTCCAAACCATTGGGACAGTAAATTCCCATTGTTTAAGCTCACCCACCATGTGGAATTGTGATAGCAGCCTGGGCAAACTAGGACAGCACAGCACTGGTCCTCCCCCTGTTGACCCGGCAATGCCCTAGTCCGGGCTGACATCTCTTCTTGCCTGGATGACTGCAACGACCTCCGAATCAATTTGCCTGTGGCCAAATGTCATTTCCAATCCATGCCACTGGCTAACACAAAAGTGATCTTCTGATCACATAATTTTCACTTAAAACCCCTCAAGGCTACTCCGTGCTCTTAGAATGGAGAGCAAAGTCCCTTCCCACAGCCTGCCAGGCACATGTGGTCTGGTTCCAGCTGACCTCTCCAGGCTTGCCTTGTGGCTTGTTCCTTCTTCAACCGGCTGTGTTACCTTGGCCAAGCCCCTTCCCTTCTCTGTGCCTCAGTTTCCTTACCTGTATAAGAGAGGTCATACTGATCCCAATCATTCTGCTTGTTATGAGGATTGCGACCACTTTTAACTTGTGCCCAACTCCTCTAAGCCCTACTTCTCCAAAAGAGATTACAAATTCCAAGAAGATCCTGATTGCCAATAAGCCTTTTCTTCTGCAAAAGAAGAGCGTGCTTTTATTCCAAGCTCTGTTATTCCAGAGGAACACTTTTTCACTCTGTTAGGTCATGCTTTGTCTTGACCTAGGCCAACAGTATCTACAAATGGAGAATGCATTTATTTAAGCCAGCTCATTAATAGGGGTTGTGTTGTCACGCCCATTGTCAATTGACAACATATTTGTGGAATTAGAAGCCTCCTGCTTTATCTTTGTCATCGTTCCTCTTGGGAAGAAGGGCACACACAATTTATGAATAGTGTACTTTGTCCCAAGAGCCCTCCTTCGGCACGATTTCCACAGAAATATTGTTCTAAGAAGTAAGGGTCTGACCCTGGTGATTAATTTGCCAAGAGCTATTCTTGGGTAATCCATCAGTCATGTTCTCCCCACATTTTTTTAGATAGGTATGTAATGGGAAAGATGATGGGGTAAATATAGAACGGACTAGGATATGCGGAACTAACTCAAGGCACCTACAGCTGAATTGGGGAGATGGAGCACGTGCACATTACAAGTGAACCCTGTGATCATGCTGCAGAGGTTCAGAAAATGGGGGATTCTCAGTGGGCAGGGCAGTCAGGGAAGGTTCCCTGAGGAGGTGAAGGTTTAGATTTCTCATCACACCAACCAGGGTTCAGAGGAGTTGCTTTACCTTGCCTGGCACAGTGCCCCCCAACCCCATTCACACACAAACAGAGTTTGTCCAAATGAACTGAAGGGATGAATGAGTTTGATCTGGAAAGATTTATAAGATTGAGACAGATTGGAAGGAAAAGATTTTTTATGGGTGGGGGTTATCAGCATGAGAAAAAAGATGCAGTTGTACAGTGCTTAACTGTTTACGATTCACGCCTCATGTATACTAAGTCTTGTTTATTCACACAGTCCCACGAGGTCAGCACCTGGGGAAACTGAGTCTCCAACAGGTTCAAAAACTTGGTTACACAGGTGGGAAAACCCAGACTCCAGCACTTATTGCTCTGAGTTCAGAGCGCTGAGAAGTGATCCCAAAAGATGTGGGCAAGAAGTACTTGAGAGTTGTAACTATAAGAGCAACCTGACACAGGCCCCTGGTACTGCCTTGTCAACTTTGCTGTCATCCAACATCTCCCAATGTTCCTTACATCTGGACTTCGGTAAACATAAGTGTTAGCCTTTAGGCCTGGCGGTGTCACTGACCCACTCCTGGACTGGACACCCCAGCACACTGAGAGATCATTTGGGGGAGGGTAGTTGGTAGCAGGGAGGGAGTAGACTATGTGCACTGACAGCTCATTTCCACCTTGACTACAGAGTGAGGCCACCTGGGCTTGGATCAATGTCTAAATAAATGTGCCAGGACTGAAAAATGCCCGTGATGCTGAAACGCAAGATCCAGTTCCCAGAAGTATGGGTGGGTACTGGACAGGTCATTATCTGGGCAAGGTTCCTTCCAGGGGGCTGAGAGGAAAACTGCCTGTGGGTACATCAGCTGATCTCCTCCCTCTCTTCTGTCCTTCTATACCTAATAAATACTTGTCAGGGTCCATTCTGCTGTGGCCGAGCCTTTTGAAGTGCATGCATGCAAAATATCGACCCTTCCTTCTGGGTGCCTGGCTGCTCAGGAAGACTGGAAGATTCTTAAAACAGTGATTACTGTTTAAGTGGCTCCCTCCAGGGCCACTGTCCTGGTCAGTGTCCCCGGCGTCTCTTGCCTGGACCTCTGGGGGTCTCCCAATGGTAGTACCTTCCTCCCCGTTTTCCCTGTGGCTGCTGGAGTTTTCTTTTTTCTTTTTTCAGTTACCGGGAGCTGGGAATTGAACCCGGGACCTTGTATGTGGGAAGCCGGCACTCAACCATTGAGCCACATTGGCTCCCCCGAGTTGTTTTCTGCATTTGTTTTGCTTGTTTTTTTTTTTTTTTTAGGAGGCATCAGGAACTGAACCCGGGACCTCCCACATGGGAAGCAGGCGCTCATCCGCTTGAGCCACATCTGCACCCTGTGGAGTATTTTCACAAAATCAGATCTGATTATGTTGTTCTTTGCTTACACTTGAGAGTGCCCCACTTTTCCCACCACTGTTTCCCAAACCTCAGTCATCCTTCTTCCACTTTTGTGATTTTTGCTATATCAGACTTTCTCCTTGCCGAAATCAAAAGAAGTTATATAGAATTGAAAAAGCACTAAGTTGCTCACTAGGTTATTCAGTATTACTCAATAGTGGAGCCACATTATGAGTACCATCAGGGAAAGCATCCCCCCCCCATTTTTTTTTTAAGACTTATTTATTTATTTCTCTCCCCTCCCCCCCACCCGGGTTGTCTGTTCTCTGTATCCACTTGCTTCGTCTTCTTTGTCCGCTTCTGTTGTTGTCTCTTTGTCCGCTTCTGTTGTTGTCGGCGGCACTGGAATCTGTGTTTCTTTTTGTTGCGTCATCTTGTTGTGTCAGCTCTCCACGTGTGCAGCGCCATTCCTGGGCAGGCTGCACTTTCTTTCGCACTGGGCGGCTCTCCTTATGGGGCACACTCCTTGCACATGGGGCTCCCCTACGTGGGGGACACCCCTGCATGGCACGGCACTCCTTGCGCGCATCAGCACTGCGCATGGGCCAGCTGCATACGGGTCAAGGAGGCCAGGGTTTGAACCGTGGACCTCCCATGTGGTAGGCGGACGCCCTAACTACTGGGCCAAGTCTGCCGCTTCCACCCCGCCCCCCTCAATGTTTGAGGAATGTTGGTTTACAGAATAAAATCCATTTCCCTTTGCATGGTCTTCAAGGGCCTTCAGCATCACGAAGTATTTGTCACTGAGCAATTCATCCTAGCTATGGGAATTTCCAGACCCAATGAACCATTTACACTCTGCTGTTCCCTTTGAGAACATCCCTTTCCTTGCTTCCTGAAGAATTCATTTTCAGGCCTCAAAAACCAGCCATCTTTGTGAAACCACCCTCTCAACGGGTCCTTCTGATCCCCAGACTTCACCCCAGTCCTATACTAACATTTACCGTGGGCACCCTGCAAATATGTAAGTGCTTTTCTCTCTAGTTGGAGCTCAACCAGGTAGGAACTTGTCTAATTCATTGTCTTCAAGGGAATAGCATCTCTCTCTTGTCTGGATTAGGGACATGTGCAGAAATAAAACAAAAGAGAGGAAATTGGGATCAAACCATTGCTTTTTCCCCCCTTTTTCTTCCAGATGAAGGCCAGAGACTTAGCTTTTGTGTGATAAAAGGTCCTAAATGAACCCAGATTTGGCAACCTATCCCATCACAAAAAGACTACACTGGACTGGGTGAGCCTCCACTTGGTGGGGGAAGAGCTTCTCTCTGGAAAGGTGGCCTGGGGAAACTTGCTCCCTGAAGGCAGTTCTTTTCCATGAGGAAGAGGGCCAGGCTGGGCTCTGCTGGCCTTGTTTACTTCCTTCCCAAATTTATAATCAGGGTGCTCAGGAAAAATCCCTTCTCATCCAACCATGGGGTGAAGAGGTACCTCTTAGAATTTCAGAAAACCAGAGGGATGAGACCTCAGAGAACACTTACCATGACAATCCTTTGGCTTTTTACATATTGGGAAACCGAGGCCCAGGGAAGAGAAGGAACTTGCCCAAGGTCACCTAATCCTCACCTCAATCTTCTGTACTTTAATCTGTAATTTGTGTGACAGAAAATATTTATTCCTGTTATGACACAGCTCCCAAAGGCAAGAAAAAGGCAAATCCTGCCTTCCAACGCTTCCCGAGGCTGCAGCATTTCCAGACCCATCCTGGAATGCTCGTGCAAATGGAACTCTGGGATCTGAGCTGCTGTAAGGATCGGACCCCAGGAGGTCTGTAATTGTGGATTCAGGAAACCCCGTCCTTGGCTAAAGCACTTCTCTCCACTAAATTAAAAGAGGGAGAAGTGAAATGTCAGGAGGAAATATGCATTGAAAATATTTTAAAGAGTCTTGTTCATTTTTGAAACCTCAGGTTTTTTACTGCCTTATTTCTTGGCCACTATAAATTACATCAGAAACGACCTTGGATGGAAAAGGAGTAAGAAGACAGAGAAGCTGTCTTTAACGTTTCATCTTCTTTTGGCGTCATTTAAGATTCTGATTTTGAAGCACGGCAAGGAGGCGAAAAGGCTCCAGGCCACAGACGAGCACAGTCCCTTTAAAATAAGGAAAAAGAACTTGAGTATCTGCCCGGAAAACTAAAGAATGAAGACCTCTCCAGTGCTGATTAGAAGACATTTCTCATTCCTTGTTCACGGGAATCCGAACAAAAATATTTTAGCGCAAAGGCTTATTTGAATTCACTGCTACATTCACTCCATCAAACTCCTGGGGGGAAAAAAAAGCACTGAAATTAACCTCATGTTTGGGAATTTTCAGTTAAATACCTTAGGAACATCATCACCATCTACTCCGGGGAAAACATTATTATTCAAGCAGCTTATTTGCCTGAGAGTAAGGAGCTTCTAAACCAAGAAAGGAAGAAGCCAGGCGAGTTATTTACGAGCTGCTTGCCTCTCCGGTGAAATCAACATGTTTGCTACGGCTCTGGGGCGCACGCCGGGCCAGTGCGGCCGGCTCCGCCGAGCGCGCCGCGGCCGGCCTCCCGCGCCCCCTGGCGGGCCCGTGCGGAGGCTCAGGCCCCACCCACCGCGGCCGCAGAAAAGCCGGCGGCCAGCAGACGGCGCCGCACCCCGGCGCTCCCCGCGCGCGCGGACAGCCTCGGCGGCGCTCCCCGCTCGCCTCGGGTCCCCATCCCGAGCCCGGCCGGCCTGCGGGCGAGGCGATCCCAGGCGAGGTGCCAAGGTGTGAGACCTCGGCACAGGTTCAGACTGGGAGCCGCCGGCAGCCGCCGAGCCGAGAGCGCACGCGTCTTTGGGGCCGACGGCGGTGGTACAACTTCCCCAGCGGGGCAATTTGGGGCCAGCTTGCGGACTCGGAGCAGGTAGCCGGGTCCAGCGCGCGGGCTGAGGGGCTGGCTAGGGCGGGTGGGGCCGTCGCGACCCGAGGAGTGGTGGAGTCGGGGCACCCCCGCGCTCCCGGAGGCGCGCAAGGTGCTCCGAGAGATTTTGAAGTGACTGCTCAGAATTGAGGCGCGGAGCCCTCGGCTGTCGGGGGCCAAGGCCCACGTCGGGTTCCTGAATCTTCGAGGTTGCTGGGCTGGGGAGGATCCCCGCGGGGGAGCGTCTAGGCCAGGGTTCTGGGGACAACGGTCGGGCGTCCTGGGGGGAGGTACTGAGGCAGGAGTTCCTCCAGGAGGGACTGTTGGAGAGGGGGCCGGGGCGGGGGGTGTCCTCGGAAGCAGCTGTTTATCGAAGTTCAGGACGAAGGCGCAGCGTCTTAGAAGAGGGTGGCAGAGTCCTGCACTGGGGTTTCCCAGGATGTAGTTTGGGGGTGAGGGGTTCTCTAGAGCTTACTAGGAGAGACGGCTGGGTTGAGGGACCCGCAGAAGGTGGCTGCGCTGCGGGTCCCCGAGAGAGGGGTCTCTGGGGGAAGTGGCTGGGCTGGGAGTCGCAGACCGGGAGGAAGGAGTTGAATTACGAGGCTCCCTTCTCCCCGGTTGGGAGCACGTGAGCATCCTAAGGAACTGGCGGTCTGGCAGAGGCTTTCAGCCTTCCTGCAGCGCATCAGAGGTGTCTGCAATGGGAATTCTTGGGGTAGCGGCTGAGCAACCCCCGCGGCACGTAGTTGTGCCCCGGGTCCGAGACGATTTGGGGTTCTTGAAATGGGGGACGTCTGCGCCGCACGCGCCTCCGGAGAGACACGCGGCCTCCCTCTGACGGCCCTCCGGGTTTCTTCCAGGGTCGGACCGCGCGTGGGACCCAGCGCCCCCGGGTCACGCGTTAAAGCGCGCGAACGCCGGGGGCGCACGTCCGCCACGGCCATGGAGGGTTCTGTGGCCGCCAATTGGAGCACGGAGGCGATCAACGCGAGCGCGGCGCCGACGGGGCCAGAGGGCAACCGCACTGCCCCGCCGCTGCAGCGCAACGAGGCGCTGGCCCGCGTGGAGGTGGCCGTGCTGGGCCTGATCTTCTTCCTGGCGCTGAGCGGCAACGCGTGCGTGCTGCTGGCGCTGCGCGTCACGCGCCACAAGCACTCGCGCCTCTTCTTCTTCATGAAGCACCTGAGCATCGCCGACCTGGTGGTGGCCTTGTTCCAGGTGCTGCCGCAGCTGGTGTGGGACATCACCTTCCGCTTCTACGGGCCCGACCTGCTGTGCCGCCTGGTCAGGTACCTGCAGGTGGTGGGCATGTTCGCCTCCACCTACCTGCTGCTGCTCATGTCGATCGACCGCTGCCTGGCCATCTGCCAGCCGCTGCGCTTGCCCAGCCGCCGCACCGACCGCCTGGCGGTGCTCGCCACGTGGCTCGGCTGCCTGGTGGTCAGCACGCCGCAGCTGCAGATCTTCGCTCTCCGCGAGGTGGCCCACGGCGGCTTCGACTGCTGGGCCGTCTTCATCCAGCCCTGGGGGGCCAAGGCCTACATCACGTGGACCACGCTCTTGGTCTACGTCGTGCCGGTCATCGTGCTCACCACCTGCTACAGCCTCATCTGCTTCAAGATCTGGCAGAACCTGCGGCTCAAGACGGCGGCGGCGGCGGCGGCGGCGGCGACTGAGGGCCTCGAAGGCGCGGCGGGGAGCGGTGGCGGAGGGTGCGAGGCCCTGGCGCACGTCAGCAGCGTCAAGCTCATCTCTAAGGCCAAGATCCGCACGGTCAAGATGACCTTCATCATCGTGCTGGCCTTCATCGTGTGCTGGACGCCGTTCTTCGTGGCGCAGTTGTGGAGCGTCTGGGACGACAACCCACCCAAGGAAGGTAGCGCGGGGCGGGGGGGGGGGGCCCGGAGGAGGGAGCACGGTGGGGGAGGGTGCCTCATCCTGCTCTCGCCGCATGTCCAGACTTCCGGGGTCCTCGGGGGGATAAGTGGGTTTTGGAATCTGGCAGAAGCTTCGCCATCCACTGGCCAAGTGACTTTGAGCAAGTCACCTCCCCGAGCCTCAAGTTTCTCTTCTGTGAAAAGACAATCATGATTGTCATTTTACAGTATCGACTGTCGCTAGACAGTAGGGGGGTGAAATGAGACATACGCAGGTAAGCCTTTAGCACAGTCCTTGGGTAACATATGGGATTCGTGGTTCATTATTATGGACGAGGAAACAGGTTCAAGTGACACTTCCCTCCTCCGCGGTTAGCAAGGTGTGGAGGTAAGTTTTGAACCCAGGTCCAAGCTCAAGCTCCTTTCACTTTAAGATACTTCCAAGTTAGGATGTCTCTGCCTGAACCTAAGGGCTCTAGTTTGGGTAGGGGCAGCCAGGGAAGGTGGGTGAGTCGTCCAGCTAAGTCGGGAGGTGAAGACGAACCGGAGCCCCTCCTGCCGTGGAGGCGATGAGCCCCTCAGACTAGAGAGGTGAGTGCCACAGACGGAGACATCCATCTGTTTGGGAAGAGGCACAGGGAAGGGAGCTGAGATGGGATATTCCAATTGGACCCAGGAGGCTGGGGATTTCTGGAGGAGAGGCTTGTGCCCTCCAGGTAAGAGAATTGCAGAGCCAGGTGTGAGGGCAGGCACTGCTGTCCTTGCCTCCGGAGGAGAGGGTAGAGTGGGGAGATCTGCCAGGAGGGAGCTTAGGGCAAGCAGAGAGCTCCCGGGGCTTGGGGCTGGTGATGGGCCACTGCCCTCTGAGGTGCTGAGCTCCAAGCAGCTTCTTCCTCCTTTTCCCCAATTCCAGAAGCTCCTTTGGAAAGGGGAGGAGTGGTCGGTAGCAGGGAATGGCTTATGCCTTTTTGTTTAAGGGAAGCTGGAGACCTCACATGCTTGTAAGGAAAGACCAAGAGGTGTGCTTTCACCCTTTTTGCACCTGAGACACCACAAAAAATCCTGTTTCTGGATATAATCACTGCTGCTCGCAAGAATCTCAAATAAAATCACCCTGTTGAAGCTATCTCAGACCAAAATTTCCACGCAAGCCGCCTTCATTCAGTTTGATAACTGCTTTGCTCTGGCTCTGTTGAGTTCTCCCATCAAGCCCAGTGTGTTCTTTAGTGACTGTGGCACTCATCACTCATTTTTCATTGAGCGCTTGTGGTATGCCAGGCCCGGGGCAGTGCTGAGTGAGGTTTGCTGTGAGGACTCAACAAGGCCAGGCTGGTTTCATCATTCAGCTCCTGACTACACATTACAGAGCAGGTCATGGGGCCCAGAGAGGGGAAGGTGCTTGCCCTAGGTCACACAGCAAGTCACACAGCACATAGTCAGAGGCAGAGCTGTAACTAGAGCTGCAGTTTCCTGCCCTCGGTATTTTCCTCTGTGCTAGGTTTCTTTAAAGGGTCCATTCCTGGTATGTCCTGAATGTTTTTAAAAAAGACATCAGGTCTCACTGTTTCCTGGTCAGGATCCCAAGAAGGAAGGCCCAGGTTTTGAGAAGCTCAAACCCAACCATTGAGGATGTGCGACTGACACCTCCTTCGAGCAATGTTGGGGAGACCTGGGGTCTCAACCTCCCTCCAGCCCTTAGTAGCTGTGGGACTTCATGTGGGGACCTCTTGTCCACCTTGATCCTTAGTTTCTTACTTTTAGAATGATGACATTCTAAAATGAACACTCAGTTCATTCATTCAACAGGTATTCTGGCTCCCCTTTCTCTGCAGCCTCTTCCTTTTGTGAAAGGCTTCTTCTGTGAGTCCGGGTAGTTTTCCTCCCTCCTTCCCCTGTTCTCCCTTCACTTCCTCTTCCCTATAGAGAGGCTTCCCATTGTCCAACCCTCTCACCTACTCTCCTCTTTCTCACACTTTCTCTGCTCCCGAAAGAATGAGAGTGTCTGCTCAACACATGCCATACTCGCTGAATAAAGTTTAGACCTTTTTTACATTTTAAAAGTACATCAAATAATTCACTTCTCTGTCTTAAAAACAAGAGGAAACTCCAGCTCGTGTGGAGGCCAGCAGCCCTTGGTGTGTATGTGGTCTGCTGGGGATTTTCCACCTTCAGTAGAGAAAGGTTCCTGCTCAAGTTCAAGGGGCAGGGAAATAAATTGACTTCAGGGACATCAGTTTTGCTTCTTTGCTAATTCAGGGGGGAAGGATGGGTGCCACATAAAGAACATCGGGCTTCTCTTGGCCCCCTCAGCATCCTCTACAGGTGCTCTAAGAAGGATGCAAATGCAGACCATAAACACAGGGGACACGAGCACTGCTGCTGCAATGCAACAGCCAGCCTGTGGCCAGAGCCGAGCCCTGCCCCGGAATGAGAGACCCAGCAAGTGCAGAGGTGAGGGCTGTGGCTCTGGCCACCAGCCCGGCCAAGTCGTGCCTTGGCCTCACGCTGCAGGGCAGCCATAGTTCAGGCAGGACACACACCCCAGGCCCTCTTGGCATGAATCTGGACAAGGGCAAATAGGAGTCTGGTTCATCAGAAATGAAATTGTTTGCCATCAGTTAGGAGCCATGGGCTCAGTTGCGAGGCTATCAGCAAGTCTTAAGATAGGATTAACAGAGAAATGTGCCGGAGCTGCTCAGGATTTTGAAGGGGAGATGGAATTAATGCCCAGCCCCTGCTTTGCTCTACAAGAGGAACAGCGTTTTTGAGATGCAAACTTGCAAGGCCAGGGCCCCTTGTTCTTGCCCATCATAGCTAGGGCAGCTCGTGGCCAACAGTGTGACCTTACTCAGGGACGCCCAGGGTTCAGGTGGCCTCAGATGGAGGCAGAGGAGTGGGGGAGACGTGGGAGCTGTTTCTGCCAACAGCTTTATTACGAAAACCCTGGAGAATTGAAAGCTCATTAAATGCTAACTGCAGATCAAGGAGTAACGGAGTGCATGGCAAAACCACATTTGCCCTGGCAGCAGCAAATGCTCCTCAGGGGACCCGAAATCCCTCTTAGAGCCTCCTCTCACTGATATTCTCTTGCAGCCCAGATGTCCCTTTCACATTCCTCTCCCTTGAAACACATTTCCCCCCCTTTCACCGTCATTCCTATCAAGTGCTGTCTTTATGGATTTAGAGCTCATCTTTTTCCAAAGGTAATTTGAGGGGGGCGGGAGCACAAAATTTCAGGTACCACAGCAAGGTAAAATAGATAGGAGGAAACTGGGATGCAGCGGGGGGAAAGGGTAGAAATACAATAAAATAATTGTAAAAAAATAAATCCAAGTGAAGCTTCCTAGTGATTTAAGGTCTCCCCTTCAAGGCACCCAGGTTCCTGTGAGGGGCTGTGATTTGGTGGGACTGGTAAGGGGGACTGCAGAGAGATGGTGTGGAGACCACACATCCCACGACAGGTTTGGACAAGCGCTCTGTGTGTTCTTCACCAGCAGATTCCACAGCCAAAGATTTGACACCAACCTTTTTCCTTAAACTTGGTGGACTTGGCTTTGCTGCTTGTCCCAAGGGTTCTGACCCTGGGGAAGTCCTGAGGGGAGAGGTGAAAGATGAAATGGGGAGAGCAGATGTGACTCAGAGGTTGAGCACCTGCTTCCCATGTTAATGATTTCCTCCTCTTGCAAAGTGTGATTTATAACCACACTCACAAAAGGGGCTGTTGGGTGAGGCTGTGCGGCCTATTTTTCCCCTTTGATGCATGGACGAGTGGGTTGGGGAAGGGGCGTGGCCGTGAACGTGGGTGTGGGAGGAGGAGCAGGCCTCGACCCGACTTCATCACGGCCCGGCGAGCTCCTGAGCTGGGCGTGGGGCAGGGGCCCGGCGTGGCCAGTGCTGGCTGAGGGCCCGACCCCCCGACGAGCCCACCTCCTTGCCCAGGTGACTGTGATCCTCTCTCCCGGGAAGCTGGGCTGGATGGGGTTGCGGCAGGGTTGAACTGGACTCTCCCCGACCCTGGGCATGCGGCCCCGCCTCCCTGGAGACAGCAGTGGGAGGTGGCAGGAGTCCCCTCAGAGGCCGGCCCCGTGGCCAGCGGTGCGATTTGGGGCTGGTCTCTTGATGGTCTCATCTGAGCAATGGGGATAACACTTTGTGATGGGCCAAGACAGCCTCGTGGCATGAGGACTTGGGCTCGTTGACGACCACAGCCACAATTGGCTGGGTGCCAGCTGTGTGCCAGGCCGCTCCACACCGTCCCGAACGCGCACCCAGACCCAGCCAGGCAAGGGGGCGTCACCCCCTTCTTACGGATGGGCAGCCGGGGCATCCTGCGGCCCGGCCTGCTCGAGCCCACGGTAGGTAAGTGGTAGCGCTGGGGCTTGGCCTCTCGCTTGAGGTGCCCACCCTCCCAGCCAGGGCTGTCAGAGGTGGTCCACCACCCTCCCCGTCAGAATCTCCTGGGGCGCCCCTTAGGAACGGCCTCCTGGGCCCACCCCCGGCCCACTGAAGGCCCTGCCCTCCTGTGGCCCCGGTGTCCTGACAGTCCGGGCTCTCTCCCCTGCAGCACACGTGCACACGCACAGGCATACCCCACCGACACGCCTGCAGCTGGCACTGCCCGCGCCTCCTGCCCAGGCACCCACGGGGCCCACCGCCTGAGCCCAGCCTCTCTCTCCATCACTGCCGCCTTGGTTTCCAGCCGCGCCCCTCAGCCTCGGCACTGGGTACACCTGGGGCCACGGACTCTTTGTCGTGTGGTGTTGGGGCACCGCCCGTGCATTGTAGGATATTGAGCAGCCCCCCCGGCTTCCACCCACTGGATGCCTCCTGGTGTGACCACCCCCCACGCCCCCAGACATTGCCAAATGCCCCCTGAGGGGCAAAAGCAGCGCTCCTGGTTGAGAACTGTTGCTTTAGTCCCACCGTGTAGGCCTGTGCTGAACCAGTACCCAAAAATGAGTACACCCTGGATGTACCCCTGCCCTGGGCTCTGGCCAGCCTGCTGGCTCTACCCCCGGCCAGGCCTGGCGACTCACCACTTCCCTCACGTTGCTTTGCTTTGCTCCCGAGGCACCCGTGCTGAGGGAATGTTCACCCCCAGTCCCTTCTGTGGAGATCCGTCCCAAGTCCAAGGCCAGAGTTGCTCTATGCAGCACACCAGGGGGTGCCATTTACTTCACAGTCTGTGAGAATGGCAGTTCCAGGAGCTGTGCAGTGTGCAACCTGAACAGCTGGACACGGCAGCCTCATCCAGGGCGCCCATTATTGACGCCCTCCCTGCTTGCCCCCGCCGGACCTCTCTCTTCCTCCTCTGAGTGCCAACACATTCGTTCCACAAATAGTTACTGAGTGCCCCCCGAAGCCTCTGTCCACACGACCTATATTGGACCACAGTCCTGCAGGGAGGGGCGTTTGTCAGGAGCCATCTCCAGTTCCACACTGTCCTCCTGTGGCCAGCAGCTGACCTGCATAAACGTGGGAAACTCAGGCCCAGGTTGGTCACCGAGATCTGGGCGTACTCACAGGGCGCCAGAAGAGGCACCCCCAGCTCCTGGCGGGATCACATCAGGGTCTCGTGTCCCAGCGTGTAGTCATTCGGATGGCAGCAGCGCCGGGTGCTGGTGAGAAGGAAAGGTGACGAGGGCCGTTTCACGGTGGAGGCAGGTGTGGTCTGGGAGCCCACCTGCCCCCTCGGCCGGTGCAGATCTGCCACGCTCGCCCTTTGTGACTTTGGGCAGGTGACTGAGCCTCCCTGCACTCAGTTTTCTGGGCTTAAGAATAGGGCTTAGGCTGTGGGCAGGGAGAAGTGAGCCCATAGTTAAGTGCCAGTAAAGGCTGGCCTTCAAATGAAGAGAGAAACTTCAGGAAGTGTCAAGGTGCTGGTATAAGTCAGTGCAAGTGGGAGTGGGGTGGGGAGGCTGAGAGTTTTGAGTACAGGATTAGGAGGCATTTGGGAGGCTTAGCAAAGGGGTTGCAGTTTATTTGTGTGGGGAAGGGTGGGTGCCTCCAGGCCACCCTCAGTGTCCAGCCGCGGGGCCCACATACAGTCCGTGGCTCTGCTTGGAGCCTGTGCGTCCTGCCCTTCTGCCAGCGTCTTCAGTGGCACGGGCCTCTGCCTTCCTTGGCCCACTCCTCACATTTTGAGGGTCCTGCTTGCAAATTCGGTTTCTCTCCCGTTCTCTCCATCTGACCTTGATATCTGCGTGTGAACATCCTCTCCCTGGAGGGAATTGCACTTGGTTCCAGCCACCTTGTCCTATCACTGAACAGGGAAATTGTCTTTCTGCCTTGCCAACGAGCTAGTGGTGGTGGCTGATTCACCAGGGCGGCCTGTCTGCTAATTTCATGCTTCAGTTCAATTCAGTACCTTATTGGACTCCTCTTATTTTTCCAGGCTCTCCATTAGTGGCCAGGGGACAGAGCCACGGATAAGACAGGGTCCTCAGAGGTTAAAAACATAACTAACGGTTAGATCAGGGGTTCTTAACCTTTTTTGTTCTACAGACCTCTTTGCCAGTCAGGTGAGAACCATGGACCCCTTATTAAGTCCACACTATGCTGTGTATTATTTAATAATTATATCACACCTGCACCAACATGTCCCCAGAAGAATGTTTCTTTTGAATTTTATTTTATTTATTTATTTATTTTTTAAAGATTTATTTATTTATTTAATTTCCCCCCCTCCCCTGGTTGTCTGTTCTTGGTGTCTATTTGCTGCGTCTTGTTTCTTTGTCCGCTTCTGTTGTCGTCAGCGGCACGGGAAGTGTGGGCGGCGCCATTCCTGGGCAGGCTGCTCTTTCTTTTCACGCTGGGCGGCTCTCCTCACGGGCGCGCTCCTTGCGCGTGGGGCTCCCGCACGCGGGGGACACCCTTGCGTGGCACGGCACTCCTTGCGCGCATCAGCACTGTGCATGGCCAGCTCCACACGGGTCAAGGAGGCCCGGGGTTTGAACCGCGGACCTCCCATATGGTAGACGGACGCCCTAACCACTGGGCCAAAGTCCGTTTCCCTCTTTTGAATTTTAATTCAAGCTCATGGACCCCCTGAAATCTTTCCATGGACCCCTTGGAGGTCTGTGGAACCTTGGTTAAGAACCCCTGGATTAAATCTCAGGATGATGCTTTTTAAGTGGGATGTGTGCCCCGAGCAGGCGTTGGTTGACTCTAGCTCTCTGGGAGCGCAGGAGGGTTTCAGAGAGGAAGCAACGTTTGAAGGGGGTTTTGCGGATGAGTGGAGCTGGTGGGCGTTCCGTGTTGAGCTCATCAGACAGTAACGTGATTATCTGTCCTCCCGTCTCCTGTCTGTACAATCGGAGCCTGTTGGAGGGATGCTCCCCCCACTTTCATGGGCACACAAGCCTCCTGGGCATCTGGTACAAAAGCGGATTCTGATTCCGTAGGTGTCGAGCGGAGCCCCAGGGTCTGGTTTCTGACGAGCACGCGGACGATGCCCGCAGCTGGCCCAGTGGTGACGCTTTGAGCAGCAAGGCTCTCCTGTGTGCTTCGCGGCCTCTTCACCAAGCCCACTGCCGGCCTTGCGCCTGTGGCGCACACTGTCCGCAGGGCCCTGTCGTTCCTCCCTGCGCGGAAGGACTGGTATTTCAGGAGCCCTTTGCTTCTAGATGTAGTTCCTCCTTAGACCCCACGCACGGCGCCCACCATGTCCCCAGATTTGAGCACGGACAGGGTGGAAGCCCACCTTAAACTCTGTAGCCCACCGATTGGGCACCTAATCCCTACTTTACCATCACCAGGTGATCGCACATCCGTCATCTCCAGGACAATCCCCATTTTGTAAAACTGTACTCTTTCCAAAGAAGGCCTCTTGTAATATACATCAGGATTCAGACTGCGTATAAACATAAATTCTAGAGTGATTTTAAAAATAAAGGCCTTACTTAGGCCACGGGTTCCAAATCCCTACACAGTTCCTAAAAGGGGATTAGAACCGAAACCCTGGTAGGCTGTGGAGGAGGTCTTGTCCCAAGCCATCCGGTTCCAGAGGGAGAGGGCCCCTTGTCAAAACTGATGAGTTTGACTTGATTCACACGTGTCTTTGAATTGCCTGCGCAACGTGTTCATGGCCTCGGTGACAAAACAGCCCGGGGAGCTGGTGGCCAGCTGCCCGTCAGCTGCTCTGGGCTAATTTGGGCTTCGGTTGACCAGGCGGAGGGAGTGCAGGGAAATCCGAGCAGGGGCGTTCTTGAGCCTTGAGCAAAGCCAGGCTGGTGGCGGGCCGGAATCTTGCCTCACGCCGTGCCCACGCGGCCCTCTGCCTCCCACCCCTCCATGAATCACGGTTCTGAGTGGAAATACAGCGCGGTGTCTGCCTCCTGCAGGCAGAATTGCCCAGCAGGTGGCGTTTGCTCCTGGTAGCGTGGCCGCTTCTGCTCCTGGCCCCCGGGGTCATCGAGCAGCCCCCACTAAGGCATCACCCCCTGCCAGCCTGGCCCCCGCCGGCCCCTCCCCCAAATGCCCTAACTCCCCGTCTGACATGGCAGTGGTTTTTACTTCCCTCTGGCCACCACGAGGTTGTCAATCTCTGGAGGGCAGGGACTTGGCAGGCAGGCTTAGGCCCCTGAGCCCGGCACGGATGGAAACAGAAAGAAAGGATGGAGGGAGGGGTGATCTCCTCTCCTTCACACACGTGAGGCCGGGCCGCCCCCGGACAGGCAGGTGTGGGCGCTGAACCCCTGGACCAGTGCCTCCCACCCTCTCGCTCTCCTCCTTCCCCAGAGGACCCACGAGAGCCGACTTACAGCGCCGGGCATGCAGCCCCTTCTTGGCCAGGTCGGGAGGCAGTGGGAGACACATGATCACAACTGACTTTTCAAGTGAGCCCCTAAAATCTTGCTCTCGCCCAGGATTGGAGCAGCTCCCCCTTTTGCATTTCGTTTGTCACTGACAGAACAAGTTTTCCCAAAATGGATTCTCCACAGAGTTCCTTTCTTGTGTAATCCCAGGGCTCTGTGTATGTGTGTGTGTTTAAGGGAGAAAAGGGCTCAGGGCAGTTTCTTTCATTGACCTGGAATCAGGAGTCCCCGAACCTTGGACTTTAAGAAATGACTGCTAGTTGATCGCATCTCATACCCAACAATAGTAATAATAATAATAATTAATAATAATCACTGCACTTGGTTTGTTCTTCACAAAGACCTTTTTACACTTTTGTTATTTCTTCCGTTTTCCCAATGACCTTGTGAGTCTTTGTTTTACGGACCTTGTGACCTTTGTTTTACAGATGAGGAACCTAAGACTCAGAAGGTGGCAGGGCTTGGAGAATGACCAGGCGCGAGGGGGCTCAGGCCCCAGCGCTGGCCTCTGACCTCGTGCTCCCGGCCCTCCCTGCCTTCTTGAGCCTGAGCTTCCCGGGGCCTCGGCTCCCCTCTCAGTGGCTGTCTCTCGACCCTAGAGGAGGCAGTGGCTGCAGGCTTCGGGTGCCTGGCAGTTCTGACTCCCAGGTCCTCCTTTCCTCGGTACCAGCTCACGCCGTGCACAGTGCGGCAGGGGACCCAGAGGAGGGAGTCTTAGCCTCGAGGTTCTGATGGAAGGAAGGAACGAGAAGGAGCCCCGTCTGCTTCCGTCGTTTCTCCTTCTGGCTTGGAAGTTTCCCAGACGAATTTCCGACCCTGTCTTTTCCTTGCTTTAAAAGTCCTTGGCCCCCGTGGCCTGTGTGCTAAAGCCCAGAGTTCCTGGCGTGGCGTTAAAAGCCCTCTGCGGTTTGGCTCCCACCTGCTTCTTCAGCCTCGGTGGCCACATCGGCTCAGACACGCTCAGAGCTCCTAAAATGCACCGCGTCCTTTCGGGCCTCGGAGCCAGGCTGGGTCAGTCCCAGGAATGCCCGCCTCCCCACCTCTCCCTGCCTGGCCTTCACGTCCTTCCTGGCTGACCCAGTCTTCCTCTTCTGCTGCCTTTCCCCAGCCGCCTTCTACCCCCAGAGTGAGCAGAAACTTCCCCTGGATTTCCATAGCGTGGCGTCCTGCTGCGCTTACAACACTCACGGTGTGTGGTGGGTGATGACCTGCAGGTATTCATAATAAACATTTACACGCAAGCCCTGTCCGAGGTCCGCTTTCCCGAGGAACAGACTCTGAGAAGGAGGTTTGCGTGTGGAAAGCTTGGGGGAGGGATCTGGGGATCAAATCCCGGGAGGATGGGAGGGAAGCAGGACGGGGCAGAGGGAGAAGAGCTGGGCCGCTGCTGCAGCGCAGGCCTCAGCCCGACTCCCTGGGAGCTCCCGACTCCCTGGGAGCTCGGGAGCTGGGGTTGCCCTTGGGAGAAGCCTGAATTAAGGTAAAGGGGGAACCCTTGCCTGAGGAGCGCCCTCTGGCTACGGCAGTGCCCTGACAGGAGCGAGTGTGAGCAGTCAGCACGGTGGCCAGGTGAATACGTGCTTCCCTCCTGAAAAGGGGGACATCGGTTGGGGGGGGGGTGGCGCATCACAGCATCCACCACAAACCTACCAGACCCAGATTGGGGGTGGTCACCCCATCTAATTCACCTCTTCACTGAGCGCCCCTCCGAGCGGCTACCAGGGACTGGGTGTTTTCCGAAGGAAGACAAACATCCTAAGGATTTCGGGAGACAAACAGCAGGAGGGCGGCGCGGGCCCAGAACTCCCAGCCGGCAGGCAGGTGAGCAGAGAGGCGAGAGGATGGGTCAGCAGGGGTGGGGAAGCAGCAGCTTCTCCCAGCTGGGCTGTGCGGGCTGGTGTGTGAGCTACAGCAGATCCAGCACTTTCCACCACCCGCCCAGTACCTGAGCTCTGCAGGGAAGATGGGGCAGGAACCTGCGAAGGTTTGATAGAATGAAATAAAGGCCTGCCGATATTGTGTCAGCTCACATCTGTGCTCCAGCACACCCGTGACTTTGTGGAATCCGGGCATTCCCCTTGTCCTCCCCAAAGATCTTTTCAGTTTTTTAAACCCATCGAAAATTACAAGCGACGTGAAAAGGGCAGATCAGCTCTAGAGGCTTCATGGTGGTGGAACCTTCTGAGCTAGTACATGAACCTGTATAAAAGGTGACGTTCTCAGCCCAAGGGCCATCCGAGCAGACATGGCCATGTGGCAGTGCAACTTCTAGAAGCTCAGCCAGTGGGTCCAGCGCTGGGTGCCACACCCTGGGCACCACACCCTGGGCAGGCTCAGCTTCCAAGACCTACCCCAGCCCAGGGAGTGGCCTCTCCCCTTTGTTTCGCATGTGTTGGCTCTAACTCTGCTATTGGTGGAAAAATAAGATGTATTTTTTCACACATACTCATACTGTAGTAATGACACCACTAGCTACACTTTAACTGTTCGTGGTTATTGAGTGCCTGGAAGCATGAAGAGCTTATGGCCTCATCTAATTACACCCTGCAATGGTTCTGAGGTTCAGAGAGGTGAGGGCACTTGCCCAAAAACACACAGCTGACCGGAGAGAGGCAGAGCCAGGATTTGTGCCCAGGTCTGGAAGACTCCAAAGCAAAGGTACCCCCCAATTCCGCTGAATGTAGTCTGGGGGGAGTGGTCTGAGCTTGGCTTGAGGGTCTGCCCCCCCCCCCCCCACTTTCGGTTCCTTCTCCCTCCTACTTTCTGCCCCTCCTACAGGCATCTAGCTCAAAGGCTGGCACTAAATATTTTAAGCATGCAGGGCCTGCATGGGCTCTGTTGCAGCTACACAGTCCTGGTAGTACAAAAGCAGCTATAGATAGTATGTAAATGAATGGGCACGGCTGCATCCCAGAAGAACTTTATTTACAAACACAGGCAGCAGGCAAGATTTGGCCCATGGGCTGTAGTTTGGGGACCCCCAGCTTGGGGTACATCTGACCCGAGGTGATGTGTTTCCCAGGTCCACCAGGGTTTCCGGACCAGTCAGGAAGAGGCAGTGCTTGCTTACTCCCCGTGGGGCACTGAGTGTGCTCCGCTCTCCTCCGCGTCCGCTTCCAGGCAAACCCTGTGGGCCACTGCCCGCCAGCCCCTGTGCAGGCCTGCTCTTTGCTCTGGGATCGGGAGGATTCACTAACTGGAACCAGCCTGACACACCTCAATCAGTGCCGACCTATTTTTCAGAGGAATGAGATCTCATGACTTTGAAGAAGGGGCCGAGGGGGAGTAGCCGCGTGCCCTGGGGAAGTCACTGCTCTGAGTTTTACTTCCTCATCTATAAAATGGAGATAACGGCTGCTTTGAAAACCACACTGTTCTGTGCAAGCTTGAGTGGTGATTGCCGTGATCAATGCAGGCGTTGTCCTACGCTCCTGGAAATGCCACTGTGAAATGTGCTTTGCTCTTTTCTGGCCTCTCTGTAGCAGTGAAACCTTTCTAGCCACAGAAAGGGCAATGTGCGGCCTAGACAAGAAACAATACGTGCAGACAGCAGGTTAGGGTGGAATTGGGTACTGGCCAGCTTAGAAATCATCCGTGGCTCCCCATTGCCTCTGGAGTGAATTTCAGACTCAGCCTGGACTCAAGATCCTCCTCATCTTGGCTCTCAACCATCTTCCTAGCCTCTCCTGCTGTGAAACAGCCCTTCTCCTCCTGCCCCTTGGCAGTCCTTGAACGCTCCCCGACTTTCTCACGTCAGGGCTTTCTTTCATTGGTCCGTTTGAAATTGTCCTCTAGAGCGCCGTTTTTATTACCTAGTAGTTTTCCTCTTTGCTGACTTTAGAGGCTTGACATTCTACTGCTGGGGCACGGCGTGTCTTTGGATGATTTGGATATTGTCAAATTAAAAACATCCAAGTGTGGGAGCGGATGTGGCTCAAGCAAACACGTGGAGGTACCGGGTTGGGTCCTTGGTGGCTCCTAAAAACAAACAGCAAGCAAACAAACAGAAAAACCAACTCAGGGGAGCCCTCGTGACTCAGTGGCTGAGCGCCGGCTTCCCACCTGCAAGGTCCGGGGTTCAATCGCTGGCCCTGGTACCTGAAAAAAAAAAGTCTAAGCGTACCCCAGCATTTGGTGACTTAATGAGTGTGGGTTCAGCTTAGAGAAGGTTATCCATTCCCCGAGGAGCTGGGCCAAGCTTGTCATTTCTGTCTCTGGCTGCCAAGGGGGGAGGAGGTCAGGGTCCAACTCCCCCAACCAGGCCCCAGCTCTTGGAGGTAGAAGAACTCACCTTGCTGCTTGGGAATTCATTAGCTGTTGCTGTTTGTATAGTTTCTGTTTTTTAAAAAATGGGATGAAGACGTTAAAAGAGCCAAATTTAAAGAGTGAAGCAAGTAGGTTAAATGAATAGGTAAGATTATACCATATAATTATAAATGGGTAGATAAAGTTTGATGCCTTTCTAACCAAGGCTTAAGTCCGTTTTTGATACCCCCTCCTCTCCCAGTTCATAGTTCTGTACCCCTGCATTCTTTTCTTTCTGACTGACAGTTTACTTTTGACTTTTACAGGTTGATTTTGTACCTTCTATCTTTTTAATTATGATATTGAGGGCATTCTGTTTGAGTCTTGTTGGTGATTTTTAGTTTTGCTGGCGAAAGATTTCATGAGAAGTTCCTAAAATTAGATTCATCTTCTTACTCTACCAAATCAAAGCAAATATATTTTCATTGTTTCATAGAAAGCAAGGGATTCAGCAAGACTGGTTTTTTTCTTTCACTTTTCCGTTCTCTATTATTATTTTAGCCTAAGCTTTCAATTTCCATCCTTTGCTTTGTAAAAGTTGTCTTTTGCAAGATTTCTGTTTTTTGTCTGTTGTAGTTTCCTTTTGTTCCAACAGGTGCACCAATGAGTTAGACTAGTGATTCTCAACCTTAAGTGTGCATCAGAGTTACCTATTAAATAAATGGCTAAGCCCCACTCCCAGAGAGTCTGGCCTAGTAGTTCTCAGGTGGGGCCTGAGAATTTGTGTTTCTGATAAGTTCTCTGCTGCTGGCCCAGGGACCCACTTTGAGAACCACTGAATTAGACTTAGAGCCCTTGTACCGTCAGTGCTTGGAGACTTAGCTTATGGACATCTCTGTGCTGGGCATCGATGGTCATGTCTAGATCTTGTAACTCTAGCATCCCTAGAGTCCTTCCCTGGACTTTGTCCTTAAATGCTGGAGTCATGTTTTGAAGATATTTTGCAGAAAAGACATAAGACTAGTGGATTTTCTGAGGCTTCCCGTGGTTGCCTTCATTCAGAAGTACTATGGCTGGGAACAAAATTCTGGTTACGTTATTTTCCTTAAGTGTCCCTGGAGATGTTGCCTGGGTGTCATTTGCTGGAGGGAGATGTCTGTAGGCCACCAACTCTAAGACCACTGAAAGGACCCCACATTTCTTTTCCCTCTGCCTGGAGTCTCTGGGATTAGGACTTTTTCCCCTTTCCCCTTAAGCATGAATTTATGACACGGTATGTCCTGAACTTGATTTCTGCTCCTTTGTTTTGCCGGAAATTCATTGAACCCTGGATATAGCTCTTGCACAGCACCTGAGGTAATTTTTAGTGTAACTTTTTTTTCCCTATGGAGGTCCTACTGTCACTTTATTATTTTTTAAAAAAGATTTATTTATTTATTTCTCTCCCTCCCCACCCCTGTTGTCCATTTGCTGCGTCTTGTTTCTTTGTCTGCTTCTGTTGTTGTCAGCGGCATGGGAATCTGTGTTTCTTTTTGTTGCGTCATCTTGTTGTGTCAGCTCTCCGGGTGTGCGGCACCATTCCTGGGCAGGCTGCACTTTCTTTCACACTGGACGGCTCTCCTTTTGGGGTGCACTCCTTGCGCATGGGGCTCCCCTACACGGGGGACACCTCTGCATGGCACAGCACTCCACGTGCGCATCAGCACTGCACGTGGGCCAGCTCCACACGGGTCGAGGAGGCCCGAGGTTTGAACCGCGGACCTCCCATGTGGTAGACGGACGCCCTAACCACTGGGCCAAGCCCGTTTCCCCTACTCTTTCCTACCATAGACCTTCGCCTGTGCCAGTCCTCTCTTCCTTCCTCTCCTTCTCAGCTGGGAAAACTCAAAAGCACCCCCTGCCCCCTCCTGTGAGGCCGCCCACCATTCTCTCTCAGAGCTGCCCCCTCCTCGGTGTACCCACTGAACCCACATCAAGGTGCTACTCTTTGGTCCTGTGTATTTTTGTGTCCTTGGTGCCTAGCCTTTGGTCTGGCACGCGGTAGTGAGAAAGCGGCCACTTATCAGGCTTCTGTGTACCAGGCACTCTTGAATCCTTCTGGCATCCCTGGGAGGGTTGGGGACTGTTGTCATTCCCATGTAAAAACTTTAGGAAACTGAAGCTTGGGGAGCTAAAGTAGTTTGTCCACAGCAGGGCTGAAATGCAAACCCAGGTCGCACAGAGCCTGGACCATGTATTGAGAACAGGTGCGCAGTACTTGCTGGGTGAGTGGGGGTCAACAGGTAGCCCTGACAAGCATGGTTCCTGCTGAGGGAAACTTTCCACGACAGAGAGGGCAGGGAGAGCTAGCGTTCCAGGGCACGGCGGAGGGTGGGCTGAGGGCCGGCCCAGGGCACGGGAAGGGAAGGAGGGCAAACTTTGCCACTGCAGTGCCCCATCTTGTGGCCCGGCACCTGGCACCTGTGTGGGCTGTTGCTCAGGAAAACGATGGCTGAGGCAGATAGGGCTGGGAGCGTTGCCGCCTGGGGGATGCCCAGTAACGATGGCCCGTTCTCCCGCCCCCGCCCCGCAGCCTCGCCCTTCATCATCGTCATGCTCCTGGCCAGCCTCAACAGCTGCTGCAACCCCTGGATCTACATGCTCTTCACGGGCCACCTCTTCCACGAACTCGTGCAGCACTTCCTCTGCTGCTCCTTTGGCCACCTGAAGGGCAACCGGCCCGGAGAGACGAGCGCCAGCAAAAAGAGCAGCTCGTCCACCTTCGTCCTGAGCCGTTGCAGCTCCAGCCAGAGGAACAGCTCCCAGCCGCCCACGGTGTGACCCCCACCTGGCAGAACCGCCTCCCCGGGCTCCTTGTGCCGACGGGGACAGCCCGCCCCCTGGTGGCCAGGGACCTGCGTGTGGAAGGTACCTGCCGGTTTGAAACCCTCCACACCTTGTCCGCACCTTGGGCAGCCTGCGTGGGGGGTGGGAGATTGCGACATGGGGTGGGGAGTGGTCTCCGCAGTGGAAGATGATAGGGAGGCTCAGTCATCAGACAGCCCCCTGGACCTCCCCTGGGTTTCCACGAGAACTTCCCTGCCCCTGACCCCACTGCTCTCCTGGGCGAGGGCGGGGTTGGGTTTGGCCTGGACCTGTAATTTCACTCTGGTATCTTTTGGCTCCCAAGTAGAGGATTGGTGACCCATTGTCGTCAGGAAGCTCAGTGTTCTGAGTTTCAATAGATATTTCTTCAAAGAAGATACACAAATGACCAGTGAACATGCAAAAACATGCTCAACATTATTATCCAATAGGGAAATGCAACAAAACCACAAAGAGATACCATTTCATAGCCACTAGAATGGCTGTACTAAAAAAAATGCACAGCAGCAAGTGTTGATGAGGTTGTGGAGGAAATGGAACTCTCATACATTGCTGATGGCAATGTAAGATGGTGTCCCTGCTTTGGAATACAGTTTGGCAGTTCCTCAAAAAGCATAGAGTTATCACAGGACACATTAATTCCACTCCTATGTTTACCTAGGAGAACTGAAAATTTGTACCCAAATGCTCATAGCACCATTATTTATAATAGCCAAATGTCCATCAGCTGATGAATGGATATATAAAAGTGTCCATCCACAGATGAATGGATAAATAAAATGTGGTGTATTTGTATACACAGTGGAATATTATTCAGCCATAAAAAGGAGTGCAGTTCTGATACATGCTACAACGTGGTTGACCCACATTATGCCAGGTGAAAGAAGCTAGCCATATATTGGATAATTCTATTTATATGAAATGTCCAGAATAGGCAAATCTCTAGAGACATACATAGATTAATGGTGCTGGGGTGAGGTGGGGGGGATGGAGAGTGACTGCTAAGGGCTATGGGGTATCTTTTTGAGGGATTGAAAGTTCTGGAATTAGAGGTGATTGTTTCACAGCTTTGTGATTATACTAGCCACCACTGCATCATGCACTTTAAAAAATAAAAATGACATTAAAACTGAATTAATGGAATGACAGTTTGATGGATGAATTCCTTGGAATCTCTGGCCTCCCAGAGACTTGACTGCTGTGTGCTGCCCCTCTTGGAGGGATCTGTGGTTTTCTCACTCATTTCCCTAGAAGAGCTGGTGTATCCAGTTAGGCCACAAGTGTCGGTAGAAATACCACCCCCGATCCTTTGAGGGCTCTGGAGATGGTGACTGTTACAAACTTGCCAAGGGGCTCCGGAGGATTTTCTTACCTGGGAAATATACGTTTCAAATGTTCTGTCAGCCATGAGGGCAGTGACACGTCCAAGAAATACCTTTAGTCGTTAAGTATAGGACAGTGTAGATAGAGGTTCATAGGCTGGGAATGGCCGGCTCAGTGGCCCGCTGGGGCCCAGGGTCTGACCCTTTTTTATTTCCAGGGATATTTTTGGACTTGCTGGGACACAACAAGAGCACTTCCCCAAGGCCACAGGTCTGCACAGCCTCTCTCTTTCAACACGCCTTCCTGCTCCTCCTCCACAGCTGCAGGTCCACGCGTGTGCACGCAGCACGCAGACACGCACACACACAGGCGCTAGAAAGAGGCATGTGCTAAATGTCAACTTTCAAATCCTAAGAATTCTGTACCAGATCTTCAGTACTAAGTGAAAACAATATCATTTGTGCTCAGAGCGCCACCCAGCGTAGCTGCGACCCGCACTTTCAGTCCCATCCCAGCCTGCCTTGCTCTTCGGGAAGCTAGCAGGATGCGGGTTTGGGGTTTCAGTCCCCACACGCGGGAACACTGGGAACTTGGGTCCACATGCAGCAAAGGTGGGGTTCTGTTCACAGCCGAGCAGAGAGGGCGCAGGCACCGTGTTCCCAGGGAAGTTGCCATCCCTGCAGCCAGCAGGCCAGTGGGATCTAGGAGAGGAGGCTCGGTAGATTTTCTTTCTTTCTTCTTTTTTTGGGAGGTACCTGGACCTCGTGCATGGGAAGCAGGTGCTCAACCACTGAGCTACATGTGCTCCCCAAAGAAAGTTGGTTTTTTATTTGGTTTGTTTGTTTTAGGAGGTACTGGGGATCGAACCCATGACCTCGTACACGGGAAGTGGGCACTCAACCACTTAAATTACATCTGCTCCCCTTGGTAGATTTTCTGAGCAGCAGCACAACCTCCCTGGGAAGCCCAGAGTTGCAAAACTGTTTTTCCTTGGCATTGGAACAGACTGGGATGCTCTCCTCGTTCTCTTTGTGTGAAAACTCTAGAGGATACCTTGCTCAAGAGCAAACGAGGAACGTTGGATTCCAACAGCACCGCTGGCTCTATCCCTGCCCTCCCCACCCCCCAGTCTCATCCTGAGCAGATTGTTTCTTAGTCTTTCCCTGACCAAAGCCCAGAAGAATGCCTGCGAGGTTTCCAAAACACTACCTGGAGCTCAGTGTCTGTCCTCCGCCACCAGACCCCACACCTGAGGCCTGCAAGCCATCCTTTCCCACAACTCCGAAACCTGCTCACGAAACTAACGCACGGCTGCAGGTCCCAGGAAACTGGAGATGCCAGTTTTCATCTGGACTCTTTCATCGTTCTGGTGGTCAAGAGTGGCCCGTGAGCACTTGAAGACTCTACATCTTGTTTCTTTAGGCCCTGAAAAGAAATTCCGTCCCTTAATTTGGTCTCCTCTTGGGATGGGTCTGTGGGCCACGATGGCAGGAAGCATAAGAGAACAATGCAGGTGCCTTTTAGGAAGATCCCAGGTTCGAAGTGCTGAATAATTTTGGTGTTTAATTGCAGTGCAACGTTGGCACGTAATGCAGAATGTCAAGTCCTTAATTTTGTTCTGCTGTGATGACTTTCTGTGACCTCCGTGTGTGTTTTTCTAGCAGTGAGTGGTATCTGTCCAGCAGACAATGAAATGCCTGCTTCATTAACTGCTTTATAAAAGGAGCACTTAATAAAAACATTGCCCCTGCCCGCTTTCTCTCTCCCAAGAACAGTGACCATCCCCGGTGGCTTGCAGACTCGAATTTCCTTGCAGGTTTGCAGAGTATCTGCCCGGTTCTGACAAAGGAGCATCTGGGTTGTGGCGAGGAGTGGACAGGGGACCTGGTGTCACTGTCTGAGGTCACAAGTGAACTCACTTCTCTGAGTTCTGTCAGAAGGTGTTTTAATATCTGGGAACAAACCTCAGGTCTGATCAGCCGTATCCACTGTGTGCCACAGTGACTCTGAAGATGATAGGAGTCTAGATCATCAGCTACAAGGGACCCTAAAAGATACTGCTTAAAGTGGGATTTTGTGGTGATCTGCACACATTTAATCACAAAGAAGTTTGTCTTAAAATGCAGAGTCCTGGGCCCCATGATGCAATTTCAGACTCTGGGACTGGGGCCCTAGACTCTGCATTTTTAAACAAGCATCCCGGACGATCCTTATGTAGCAAATATGAGGGATTTTTGGAAACAGAAACTCCACCCTTCCACCTTCTGGCCCATTCTCCACCTCCAAAGTGTTTTTCTGTGTGCTACTTCTCAAGGATGAGAACTTCTGAGGCACATCTGCATTTAAATTGTGTGTCCTTTCTCTAGCTCTTGTGTACTTCGTGGGTAATTGAGCACTTGCCAATTACCTGTCCTCAGAGAAAGAGAGTGAGCTTGAGAAACTGGCGCCATCGCCAGATCCAGCTATTACAAGCACCCTGATGGTGAAAATCTCTGCAAAGCCCAAGATCCCAAGTCTGCGACTGGCCTCATGATTTCAAGATGCTTCGGGAAGGGCAGGCAGACCCTTGAAGGAGGGGATAAGGAATGTCTGCCTTAATTCTCTTCAGCAGGAGAAGCCTGTGCCCGCTTGGCCCCCTGATTGACGTGGAAGAGCCCCGGGTAGAGGGAAGAGCTTAGCCCTGCCCTGGCTAACTGTGTGCCTGCTGGCAAATCTGCGAACCTCTCTGGCCTGTAATTTTTCTCACCTGCCAAGACAAGGGATAAATAAAGTGTTTAGAGGTAACATGCCAATACCTGCAGCTCACTCTCAAATGCATGAAAGGATGGGCTGGGTGGTTGACTACAGGGATGGATAGATGGCTGGAGTTGGGATAAAGCAGGAGTAGCAAAATGTCCCTTGTGGTCCCTGGGTGGGTATACAGGTGTTGTTCCTGGAAATCCTTTCAATGTTTCTCTATGTTCAATGATTCTGTAAGAGGTTGGGAAAAAATTAAAACATGGGTGCAGTTTTAGAGCTGAAATGTGAAATGGACATTAGAGACCGTTTTATGGGTGACAAAAAACAGGCGGGTCCTGCAGCTGGGAGCAGAGGCAGGACTAGGACTGAGGCCGCCTGCGTTCTGGCACCCAGTCCATGCGTCTGTTCCACCATGCTGCTCCCCAAGGGCCCCCTAGCCAGGCACTGATGAGACGATGCTTCTGAAAACCTGCGAAGTGCTTTTTGTGAAGCATGTTCTGTGGAACCTTAATTCTCTGAGGCTTTACTGAGTGTTGCATGAAAAATATTGGACAAATAGGATTGGGGGGTACTGATCTAAACAGGTTTCTTTATTGCAGGACTCATCAGAGCCTTTAATGATCTTACGTCTGTTTAAAATCTCTCAGAGATAAATGTGGCGTTTAAATCAATATTTGACCACAGGAGTCCCTCCCCCCCCTTTTTAAAAAAAAGATTTAGTTTAAGATAACGTACATGGGAAAAAGTAGCCCTAAAGACCAGAAGATTGCTAGGATTTTTTTTGAAGCACGCCCTTTCGATTGTTTTTTGCTTCTGTGTTGAGTCCAGATGTGCGGGGGTTGGATGTTCTGCCCTCATCACATCTTAGGGCTGAAGATGTACATGTGCCAAGTGGCCGTGCCAGTGGCTTTGGAGGTTCAGAGAGGTTTTTTTGTTTTGTTTTGTTTTTAAAGATTTATTTTTATTTATTTCTCTCCCCCCACCCCAGTTGTCTGTTCTCTGCATCCATTTGCTGCATATTCTTCTTTTTGTCCACTTCTGTTGTTGTCAGCAGCACGGAAATCTGTGTTTTTTTGTTGTGTCATCTTGCTGCGTCAACTCTCTGTGTGTGCGGTGCCATTCCTGGGCAGGCTGCACTTTCTTGCGCACTGGGCGGCTTTCCTTACGGGGTGCACTCCTTGCATGTGGGGATCCCCTACGTGGGGACACCCCTGCGTGGCATGGCACTTGCATCAGCACTGCACACGGGCCAGCTCCACATGGGTCAAGGACGTGTGGTAGACGGATGCCCTAACCACTGGGCCAAGTCCGCTTCCCTCAGGGAAGTTTTGAACCCAAGCCCTGTCCCTCAGTGGTACCCAGTGCTGCTCACCAGTCCCTGGTGACCCAAGGGAAAATGTCCTCCACTGGCCTGACTCAGGAGCAACAGACATCAGTGGGAAACAACCTCTCAAGGAACGAGGGTGGAGGACAAAAGCTCAGCAAACAAGAACTCCAAGAAAAACCAAACTCTTCTGGTCCTTGTATTTGGCCAAGGGAAGGGCCCACCAACTTTTCCCGGACATTGAAATACAGTGTTGGAGCGGATCAGAGCACATAGTGAACTTAGGGGCACAAACAACACAGCATTCCCCGAATGCAGCCAAACCCCTTTATTGGAGCCGCCCTCCCAGCGCCAGCAGTCTCTGGGTGCTTTCCTGGGTGTGCGTGGACAGGGCGACCCCGGGTGGGAACTGAGGGCTGGTTTTTTGCCATTACAGTACAAGTGAATGCAAAGACTTGCAGTAGCTGCCCTCTGAGCCCTCTGAGCAAGTGATCTTCCCTCAGCCGGGGCGGTGGGCTGTGTCGCGGTGGGGCAGGGGCAGCGCGGGGGGCCGTGTGCATCTGCGTGGCGGGGCCGGCATGGCTGCCTTCCCTAAACCGTGTGCACCTGTCGTGGGGGAACTTGAGCCATCCCTACAGAGGAAGGGCTCTCCCCAGCCGCTCCAGCACGGCCTGCCTCCCCCTGCCCCGCCGCCCCTGCCACCGTCCCCCCACCCCTGGCCTTAGACTTCTTTCCTCAGTACCACCTTGATGCTGCTGCACATTTGGCCGAGGGCGGCAAAGAGCGGGTTGCAGAAGGTGCGGATGCAGAGGGAGTAGATGTGGCTGATGCACTGGATCTCGATCAGGTAGCTCTTAATGCAGGGCACCACTGCCCAGATGTGGCAGAAGGAGATGCAGGCGAACAGGAAGCCCCAGAGCAGGGCCAGCGGCACGCCCAGCAGCGTGGACAGCAGGCGGTAGCACCAGTACTTGGAGACCGTGAAGGTGGTGAAGCTCACCTTCCAGACGCCGTCGAAGCTGTAGGTGCCCACCGGCTCCGCGATCACGTCTTCAAACTCCACCTGCAGGGGCGGGAAGGGGGCTCCTCAAGTCACAGCCCCCACCAACCGCAGTTCTCTAGGACTGCTTTCAAGCTTTTGGGGGCAATCTCAGAATCTCCTGGAGGCTTTATCACAACGCAGGTGGCTGGCCCTCACCCCTGAGACTCTGCCTCGGTGGGTCTGGGATGTGGCCTGATAGTCTGCATTTCTAGCAGGCTCCCAGGGGATACTTGGGGTGCTCCTGCAGCTAGTCCATGGGCCGCACTGAGGAGCCCCGCAAAGAGCTCATCCAACTGCCCCTTGTCCATCTAATGGATAAACACACCCCGAGAAGCTGAGCGACTTACAACCCACAGCAAGTCAGAGGCACAGTTAGAACGGCAGCTCTCGAATTCTCCTTTTATGATCCTAAGGGAGCTGGATAGTCATTCATCCTGCCAAAATTTATTGAGTGCCTATGGATATGATGATGAACAACCAAAGTTTCCTGCCCTCACGGGGCATTTGGTGTAGAGCAGGCAGTTACCCTAGAGTTGTAGGTGCTCAGGTAAGGGAAGAACAGGTTGTACCCCCAAGAGGGATATTTCACTCAGACTGGAATGGGAATGCTTCCTGGAGGAGGATTCAGCTAGCTGAGCTGATACCTGGAGGTAGCCAGACAGAGGAAGGGGCTGTGGGCTGGAAAAGAGTGTTTGGGGCAGAAGGAGCAGTAGCTGCTAGGACCTCATGGGATAGACAGCGTGTACCTGGGTGAGTTGGAGAAGGTTCTGGAAGGCCAGGTGCAAGCCAGGGATGGCCGGAGTGAGGCTGCAGAGGCAAGGTGGGGCAATAATGGCGCGAGCAGCCTTTGCCGGCTCCCGCTTGGGGGACTGGCACTCAGATGTGAGTTTTGTGCAGCTCACTCTGGCTGCTGGCAGTGGAGGAGGTGAGAGGAGTTGGCCTGAGAATGGAAGTGGGGAACAGGTGGGGGCTGCTGCAGGGGTCCAGGTAGGAGATGGCGGTGGCTTGGGTTGGGGGATGGCAGTGAGCTAGAGATTAGTTAACAGATTCGAGAGATTTTAGGATCCCGGCTGCGCACACTGAGCCTCACACCATCCCTGGCACCGGCCTCTTTGACTAGTAAAAGTGTCTCATCTCTGAGTGAGTGACTGCTTTGGGCAGAAGAACTCTGTGGAAGAGGCAGGGACCTCAGGCCGTCCTCTTCCCCGTGCCCTCTTCATCCCACCTTCTAGGCTGGGAAGGATGCTGGGGCTCAGTGACTGATGGGGTGGAAATAGAAATCAGTGGACTAAAGATAAAAAAGGTGGCTTTCAGCCAAGCCCCTGGTTTGCCAGGGCTGCTGTAATGAAGGGCCATGGTCTGGTTGGCTCAATGGGAATCTGTTCTATCCGGGGTTTTGCAGGTGGGAAGTCCAAAGTCAAGGTGTTGGCGTTCTGGTGGTGGCTTGCTGGTAGTCCCTAACCCAGTCCACGTGTCTCCTCCTCCTCCTCCTCCTCCAGCGTCCACATTTCCTCTGCTCCTAAGGACTCTGGCCATCCTGGGTTCCATATGGCCACACCTTAACTAATGACATCTTGGAAGATCCTGCTTACAAACGGTTCACCCCCACAGCCCGGTGGGGAGGACTTGAACTTGTCGGGGCAGGTTCCACCCGCAGCCCCACTTCCCTCGCCTTTCCCAAGTCCCTGCTCTGCATTGGGCACCTCGTAGCTCCCTTCTCCTATGTGATGTCATGTAGCATCACTGAGTCTTAGCTGCCTTGTCGGTGACGTGGGGACAGGCAGCGGTGTCTGGGCCTCCGGAGTGCCATAAAAGCCACCTCAGAATCGAAAAGCCCCAAAGGAGCTCTCGGAAATCCTGCTGCCTTCCCAGGTCACAAGCAGGTTAATTCTGGGGCTCCAGGAGCCACCGGTGTGTGTGAGCCGCTGAGATGGATGGCGTCCTGCTGTTCCTCACTTTCTCCCCGTGGTAATAATCTCACACCGAGGATCTCTCTGCTGTGTCTTTTAATGATCATTTTTCCACAGAAGCCATAGGTTGGCGTTGGGCTGACATCCTGTGCCGGCCTTCTGGCGTTGTCCACGCCATCCATTCCACTTTCTCTGAATCGGATCTTCTGGTACCATCAGCAGGATGGGCTGGGGTGGGAGGCAGCTGTTGCCCTAACCCCTATCTGAGAGTTGAGCATTTGGGGAGATATTTATAAGGCCCGGCTCAGGCAGCTCTGGGCTGTCATGCCAGCTTATCAAAAGCACACAGTGACTTCATTTCTTAATTAGTTTCCAGGAGTGGAGGGGGGGAGATGGCGATTTCTTGGAGGGCGGCGGCGGGGCGGGGATGGAATCCACTGGCTGAGCCTCGGGCTCCATGTGCAGCTGCGGGGAGGGGCGGTGGGGTGCAGGGGGGTCGGTGTAGTTGCTGCTCATTTGGTCGGCATCCCCTTCTCTGGCCTGTTTATTTTTGGAGCGGCAAAAGAGAGCCAGTTGATTCATCGGAACCAGCCAACACAGCCCCCGCCGTCCCCAAGAGGCCCGAGGTGCCTGAGGATGCGGGGGCGGCAGGCAGCCACCCCCCCCCAGTCAAAAATACCTCCCCCAGATTGCTGCCTGACTCAGGCCTGCTGCTGAGGCCCTGAGAGGCCCTGGCCGCTCGAGAGGGCATCTCTGGTGGGAGAAGTGGCTCTGGGCAGGGGACAGCCGCCACTTGGCACTGTGTCACCTTGTGATTGGGGGCAATGCACTTTCCTCTCTCAGCGTCTGGATCAACCCTAGACCCAGATCCCGGGGAAGTGGAGTTAGCTGTGGCGCCTAAAGACCCGAGCATGTGGCTTAACCCCCTGGGTTCACTTTCCTCACCCTCTACCTCGCTGCTTAAAGTGTGGTCCACGGACCCTGGCTGGCCTCCAACGACTTAGGTACAGAAATTGAGAGAAAGCATTTAGAAATGTTTGTGGAAACTTGACAGTAATTTTACATCTTCTTTAATCTAATAATAAAGAATACGGGTGCTCCTGTTGTGCACCCCTTTTTCATTTCATTTTTTCTAGCCATTGCTTTTTATTGTATTTTACAAAAGCATCAGTGTACTACAGGTTGGAATAATAAAATAAAACTGGTCCTCCAGCCATAAAATAGGAAGCTAAAATAAGGTGATAGCTGCAAAGAAAGCCTAAAGAGGCAAAGCTTTGCTTCTTTTGTTATAATAGGTGATAATGATCATAATAGAGGTCTCTACCCTCTGGGATAATGGGAATTAACAACCATAACGTATTGGCCTTGTAGGCGTCAGTTTCTGGCTGGGAATCTCACAAGGAACCACTATCTCCCATGGTGTGTGAGGGGCCAGAGAGCCGTGCAGGCCCAGTGTGCCTGGCGGGGAGGCCAGGGCTTGAATTCCCTCTGCAGGCTCCCGGGCCAGGGCGCCACGACGGCCAGGACCCAGCAGGAGCCGCGGCCCAGAGCACGAAACAGGCCGCTGCGAGGGTCAGGAGATGGGGAGGGATTATCTGGAGTTGGTCCAGAGCACCCTCGAAGGGGTCCTGGGGCACCAGGGCTGGGGCTTACAGGGACTTGGGTTCCTATCAGTGGAGCTGGGAAGAGACCACCATACCGTGAGAGAGACCAAGGACCCTGCCGGAAGAAGCCCTGGGAGTGGCTCGGGAATCCTTGGCCCTCGCCCTCTTGCTCTTCCTTTCCAGCCCTCGGCTCTCAGGCTCAGCCCTCGAGAAGCCTGGTGCAGGTTGGAGTGGGTGCTCACTGCTGGTGGGTGGTGAGTTCACCTCCAGAGATGACCCTCGGTACGCCGTGCCGCTCGCTGTGTGTGTCTGTGTGGTTCATCCCGTACTGAGTTTGGGCTTTAACCACCAGAATGGGAGATGTGGTGCTGTGCCTTAAGGAGGCTTCTGCTCTTGTGCTTTTTGGGGGCCCTGAACTACTATGTTAGAAGCCCAACTGCCTTGCTCTATAGACCTGTGGAGAGGCCCCAAAACCGCATGAGGGAGAGGCCCGGCCTTTGAGCCATCCCAGCTGAGGCGCCATCTTGAATGTTCCAACTCAGTAGAGCCCCATCTCATTGCAGCTCCAGATGCCATTTCACTGCAGCCCTCCCAGACGCCCTTGGGTAGACCAGAACTGCCTCCAACCCAGGGAATTGTGAGAGATAAGAAAATGGTTATTGCTTTAAGCCATTGAATTTTGGAATGAATATGCCACAGCAATAGGTAACTAAAAGAGTGTCTTCAGAGAATACAGGTAAAATCTCTGGACCCCAGATTTCTCTTCTCTAGGACAAAGGGGACTAATTTGCTGACACTCAAGCTTGAAAGTTCAAAACAGTCATGAGGGGTGGGGTGGGGGGTTGGGAGTGGCTCACCAGCCCTGCTGAAGAATTTCTGGTGGTGGGACCCAAGAATCTGCAATTTAACAAGCTCCTGCAGAAAGAGGACTATTTTTTTAAAAACACTAGAATAGTTGACATCCAGGTGTCCCCAAAACACTGGTAAGTCATAAATACCTCAGTGTGAATTCTTCACTGGAGCCTTTCTTGGAGGTAATTGACAGAAGGTATTTCCGAAAGGAAGAAATTGTCCATGTTTGTTAGATTAAATGACCCTCTGAAATCCAGCCTCAGCCTGCCCTTCCTGCCTTCTGGCCCCCAAATTCCCTTTCAGATGCTTTGACCTATTCCAATAGGATAGCTCATTATTTTCCTACAGACAGAACAGCAAAGAGGTTTCATCTCTTGTGCCAACTCCATCAGCTTCATGGTGTGTGGCTTCCCAGACAAGTGCTGCGATTGATTAGTAATGTCTGCCACAGGCATAGGCATGGGGCTTGGCAACAAATGGCCCTCCCTTTTCTAACTCTGCACCACCTTTCCCTCGCTTATTCGGTTTCCTCTTCTTAGGAAGCTTGTGCTCCCTTTCCACGTTTAAATTTTTCATTTTTTATGTACCTCGAATACTACCACCCCAAGAAGCCAATTCCTGATTTCCCAGATGAATGTCATTTCTTCCTCCCCTAACCCCCTGTGACGTTTCATCGGGCCCTAACTTAGGGCACTTAGCACGGTCTCCCTGACGTGATCTTTATTCCTGTCTTAGCTTCTCTGTTGGGCTGAAGGCCTTTCAAGAGAAACTCCAGGTAAGTCTCATGTTTGTGTAACAGGATGTTCCAGGTGGGCCCAAACCGGAAGCAGAGTTTGTAGAACTGAGGGGTATTGGTTCCTTTGGCGTTTATTAGCCTGAGCTGAATAGCAGGGGGCAGGGCTAGTTCGGAGGAGGAGGGGGTTTGTGGTAGGTGTGGGTTGGAGGGTGTGTGTGTGTGTGTGTGTAAACTAGCATGGTGGGGGAGGGACTGGGATCGTAGACCTATCAGACACGCCAGGCTCCACCCCTGGGGGCCCAGGGAACTAAGTGTGAATCAGAAACAGAGGGGGCTCTTGAGGAAAGAGCCCTGAGCCCTGGGGGAGGAGGGCGTTGGGGAAGGGGCTGGGGTCCTGCAGGCATTCCTCCGGGAGGGGCTAGAGCCTTTACAACTTGGGGCTGAAGGAAAAGGGGCCTCAGGTGTACCCACTGAGAGCCCTGGACCCTTCGGCATTCATTGGCATCCCACCTCCACCCAGCCTGGCCTGGGGGCTTACGCACAGTGGGTCCCTCTTGTTCACCTGCATCTCCTCTGAGACAGCACGGTGCCTGGGGCACAGTAGGTGCTCAGTGGCCATTGGAATCAGTGCTGGCGATGACGGTGGGGTGGACATGGGAATGGGGTTTGCGCTCCCCGGCTCCGCAGCTCTAAACACTATGAGCTTCAGGCCCTGCCTTGGGTCCCACCACTAGTCTTGGAGACCTGCAGTTTCAGTCAGGGGCCTGCCTGCCACTGCTCTCCCTCTGCCTTGAGCCATCATTTTCCCAGTCTGGTTCCAGGGCACAGCAGGCCTTGCTTGGGCAAGTTTTGACACTGTAAAGCCCAAAGGGAGCTTCCCCCCTCAGCTGGGGGCTGGGGGGCAGGCAGAGCCACGTGGATCTATCTCTTATTCTTCCTCCGTGGTTTTTCTGGGTGAAAGTTCACCAGCTGGTGGCAGAGGGCACCGGGTCTCTCTCTTCTCCACCTTGGCTCTGCCTGCACCATAGACTGGGGCCCAGAGAGGGAGAGGGATTTGCCCAGAATCACACAGCAAGTTAGCATCTGGGCTGGGACCAGAACGTGGGTCTCCGTCGCATTCTTTCTGTGTCCCTCATCCTAGCCCACGTGGAACCTGTCACTAATGTGAAGCCACCCCTGGCAGGCACCACTGTCTGAGGCTTCCAGCCTTTACCTGGACCTCTGTCTTCTTTCTCCTTCTCTCCATCCCTCTTTCTTCCTCCCTCCCTCCATCCCTCCTCCTCCCCCCTCGCCCTACCTTTTCCTTTCCCCAGTTAGTGAAAGAAGCTGAGGCTGGCAGCTGCAGACAGACCCCTCCCCGCCCCCCCCCCACCCCAGTCACAGTCTTCCTTCTTCCTTTTCTTTAACTGACCGTTACATAAACCTGAAGTCTCCTCGGGCCTGTTGGCGGTATTTATTCAACTTCATTTTATGACCCTTGTTTAAAGTTCTAACCTTTTTCATTTCTCATGCATTAAAAGAAAAAGCCAAATAGCTCCCCAAACCGAGGCATGTCCCATAAATACCCACTAACAGTCCTGTCTCAATAAAATTATTAGGTCATTTTGTTTAGCCGTTGCGTGACCTTTCCTGAGGCTCGGGGTCTCTGGGGGGAAGGGCTCTCAGCCGCGAGGGGAGGCTGCGTCAGCCCCTCTAAGTCGGGGCCCGGAGCCTGGCTGAGCCGACCCATGAGCCACCTCTGCTCTGGCCACCTGTTGTTGCCTTCTCGTGGGCTTCTCTTCTCCATGCCCCAGCAGCCCCCAGGGACCACCCAGGGGAAACCTGGGCGTGGAGGCTGGGCTCAGGGCTTAGTTCTCACGTCCTCCAGGCTGCAGGCTTCTGGAGGTTCTCATTCAGCTTGTGTGTGTCCTGCCCCGCCTGTGCGTCGGGAACTGGGCTAGACCTGTTCAGTGCCCTTATTTCATTTTGTCCTTACACAGATTTCAATTGCACAGTGCCACTCTGAGACTCATTTACCCCATGGGGAAAATAATATTATTCCCATTTTACCAGGGAAGACGGAGGTTCTGAAAACGTAGGCTATATGTCCGGTGTTGTCGTTTTTATTATTTATTTATTTATTTAGGAGCTACCAGGAATTGAACCCAGGACCTTGTACATGGGAAACGGGCTCTCAACCACTGGGCTACATCTGCTCCCCAGTGAGAGCTGGTCTTAAGTTTTTAGGAGGTACCAGGGATCGAACCTGGTCCTGGTACATGGGAAGCAGGCACTCAGCCACCTGAGGTACATCCGCTCCCCTGTCATCATTTGTAGGTAGAGGAGCCCGGATTTGATCAGGTCTGTTCAAGCCCAGTACGCTTCCCTCCAGGCTGCACTGCAGAAACCATTCCTGATCATGCTTCACATTTGTGTAGCTTGCAAAATGCATTCCCTCATTCTCCCGGGACAGCACTTTTCATACTGCGCTGTAACTACCTCGTCCCCACCCCTGCCACGATGGAGGCACATCCCCGGGGGAAGTGGGGACGTGGAGAGGGGAACGGCAGATGGCCTGGAGGAATTGGGGAAGGCTTCCAGGAGGAGGTGGCATTTGAAGGGGCCTCGAAGGCTGCGTGGGCATCTGGCACATGGAGGAGAGGAGGCGGGCGCTCCTGGCGAGGCACGGTACTGAGTCTGGTGGGGCTGATGCCTGGGTCGGGGGCTGCAGACGAGGTAGGAGCAGCAGGCAGGGGCCTGGCTGTGTTTAAAGTCTGGAGTTGAGCTTCGACTCTACCCAGCAAGGGAGATGCCCTGCTGGAGGGCGGCAGCAGAGGGGCCCTGGAACCACACGGTCTAGTCCAGAGGCTGAGCCTTGAACGCCTGCAGTGTGGCAGGTGCCTGAGGACGTTTTAATTTTATTTCTTAGGATGTCAAAATGGATGCTCAGGTCTGTCCTTGGAAAACTTTTGAATTGTTTGGAGCAATGTGGGCATGAGACTCTGTTTTCAACTATACATTTTTATGAAATCTAAACACAGAACACGGATTTCTGGTGAAGGCTTAGAGTCCAAATTGAGATGTACTGTAAGGATAAAATGTCCCCTCTACCTCTTGCTGGCTGTGTAATTTTGAAAAGGAAGGAAGACTGTACCGTCATTCATTGATAGTTGTTTTTACATGATAATACATTGAAATGAAACTATTTTGGGAATAAGGAGTCAAATTTAAAAATACCCTTAAAATTAATTTCACCTGTTCTTTTTCTCCCCCCCCCCCTTTTTTAATGGGGCTACTAAAAAACTTAAAATTATATGTGCGGGTTGCATCATATTTCCTTTGGACAGTGCTGGTCTGAGATTCAGATACATTTGGTGGGAGCCCAGGCACCTGCACTTTAACAGGCCCCTGCAGGGTGGCGGGGGGTGGGGAGGGGATCCCGCCAGAGGGACCGCACTGTAGAGATGCCCCTCACCCTGGGGTGGCTTGAGGGTGCGGGCCTGGAGCAGCCAGGCTGCCTGTGTGCCCCAGGCTGGATTTCGGGCGTCTCCTGGGAGGCTGGACAACTCTCCTGGGAGCCTTCCTGACAGCCCCGGAGGCCCTTCGGGAGGCCTCTGGGGTGTGGCTGAGAGCTTCAGGGCTGGCCGCCCCACCCCCGCCCTGGGTGTGGGCAGTGCTCTGGGCAGTGAACGGGCCCTTCGGGGGGGGCTGCCGGCCCTGCTGGAAGCTGCCCCCTGGGGATTAACCCTGCGCCCACTGTGGAGACCGCAGAAATGCCCCTGGCGTGGGAACTAGCCCGACCTGGCCACCCGTTCCTCTTCCTTCCAGACGAGGGCCTGGGGTGAGCACACAGAGCTTCACAGGAGCAGGGTGGGGTGTGCTTTGCAACTTGCCTTCCCTGTCCCCGGCAATGCCTAGACTGCAGGGGTGATCTGTTTTTACTTCCGTTTATGCAGGAGGTACTTTGGGGGTTGCACAAGCCTTTTTTTTTTTTTTTCATAGACGGGGGAGGCAGAGCAAGGAGATCTCTCGTGGGGAAGCTGATCGAGCCTGGGGTGGCATTTCCCTCCCGGCCAAGCACCTGAATGCCCTGCAAAGCTGACTCCTTCCCCCGGGCTGGGCAGGCCTGCAGGCCGAGGGCACCGGCCGAGCCTACCTTGACTATGTCCTCGTTGATGTTCTTGGGGTCTCGGTTCACCAGGTCGATCTCCTTGAAGTGAATATCCTTGACGATCTGGGCCTCGAGGTCCCTGTGCTCTTCGGTCATCATCGCGGACCCGCGGGAGGAGCCTCGTGGCCGGCGGGGGCTGCAAGTGCTCGGAGGAGCCGGGAGTCCAGTTCGGAGTCGGCAGCCTCGGGCCCCTGCCGGCTAAATAGGCCCCACCCAGCGCCGGCTGACAGCTGTCCCGCATAACTCCAGCCTGCCTCTCGCTAAAGCCGCCCGTGGCAGGCCTCCAAGCTAAAATTAAGACTGGAGCTCGGCTGCAAGGCCCAACGCTCCTTAAAGGGGGCTGCCGCCGGGCGCCAGACCTCCCACGACAGCCGAGGGCCTGGCACGCCCCGCGTGTCACCGTGGCCCGCCCTGCCTTGGGAGACGGGCCCCTGGGACCTGCCCCACCCCTGCCCGCCATCGGAGCGGCCCAGGAGGGGAGGTGGGGTCGGGTCCCAGCTCGGCCTCTTGCTGCCTGTGTGACCTCGGGCACATGTCACCTCTCCTGGCCACAGTGTCCCCACTAGGAAATGGGGACATGATAGCAATTGGGACTCTGCCTGCCCCTGTGGATTGGCAGAAATGGGTTGGTGGGTGTGAAAGGGCTTTGGGAGCTGGGGAGTGCCACCGGGTAGGGATTCCCGGGGGCTCTGTGCGTGCCCTGCTGTCTGGTAGCTTGGTTTGTTCCCGAGGTTTTGCCATTTATGGGTTTTCTCCTGGGGAGTTGGGGGGTGGTGCTGGGTGGGACCAGGAATGAGGGGGCTAAAGGGGACCGCTGGCGGGGCCGCCGCCTTCTCTGCCCTCTCGCTGTGTGAGCCCACAGGGCGCTGCGTGGCGTGGAGGGGAGTGGAGGCCACTTGGCTCTGCCCTCGGCCCTGCCCCTGCAGGCAGCTTTCAGGAGATGCGCGGACCCCAGGATCTTCACATGCATCAGTAGGGTTGTATTAGTCAGCCAACGGGGTGCTGGTGCAAAATACCAGAAATTGGTTTGTTTTTATAAAGTGTCTTTATCTGGGGTAGGAGCTTAGAGATATCAGGCCATAGCATAAGTTACTTCTCTCACCAAAGTCTATTTTCTCGTGTTGGAGCAAGATGGCTGCTGACGTCTGCGAGGGCTCAAGCTTCCTGGGTTCCTCTCTTCCAGGGTCTTGCTTCTCTCTGGGCTCAGGGTTCCTCTCTTCCCAGGGCTTGCTTCTTCCTGGGTTCAGGGTTCCCCTCTTCCTGGGGCTGGCTTCTGTTTCCTCTGTGAGCTTACTTCCTGGGGCTCCAGCTTAAGGCTTCAGCATCAAACACCAACTTATCAAAACTCCAACATCAGAAACCCTCAACTCTGTCCTTTGCCATGCCTTTTATCTGTGAGTCCCCACCCACCAAGGGCAGGGGGACCCAATGCCCTCATGATGTGGCCCCATCAAAGCCCTAATCATAACTTAATCATGCCCAGGTTCAGACCAGTTTACAAACATAATTCGAAGATATCTATTTTTGGAATTCATAACCATGTCAAACTGCTACAAGGGTGCACTTTTCTTAGATGCTACAAATTAGAGAAATTTTACAAAGATCTTGCCTTAGAAGCCCCTAGGGGCAACAGCGGCCTCTGAGGTATAAGGGAAGGCTTCCCAGAGGAAGGGCCTTTAGATTTAGGGCTCAGAGGAAGAGCATAGAACATTGCAGGCGGAAGGGCTCTGGGTTCCAGAGGAGGCGTGTGACCTGCAATGGTGAGAGGTGCGGCGCGGCTGGAGCGCGCGGCGACCAGGGGCCGAGGTGGGAGTGTGGCTCAGGCCTGGGAGTGAGGGAGCCTGCTGCCGAGTAGGAGAGAGCACGGATTGCATCTAGAGCAGGGTTCTTTACCTTTTTCATTCCATGGACCCCTTTGCCGGTCAGGTGAAAACCACGGACCCCTTACTAAGTCCACACTGTACCGTTGAAGAAGTTGAGAGAGGTTCAATTATTTGCGTATAGAAAGGCCAGGACTCAGGAATGATTTTGAGAAGGAAAAATGGTTTATTGACGCCGGCCGGACTCGGGAGCTTTCTGTTTCAAACCTGAGCCTCGAACAAGATTTTCAAGTTCCTTTTATACAGGGTGGGGAATCAAATAGTGCTTTTATTAAAGAAAACTACTTTCTTTGTTAGTTAAGTCTTTGCCTGAGTACCAGGTAGGTTTTCAATTAACATATCGCCCACATTTCAGGTGAGCTTGAATTGGCGTCTTGCCCACATTCCGTCTGGATGCAACCTTGAATACACATTCAGTCTTACATCCTTTCTGAATATTCAAAGCCCATGTCACTTAACTGGATTTCTAGAGGCTAGGCACACTTGGATACAGAATTAAATGATTTTGAAGTTATGCACAGGCTATATTATATTGCCCATTCGAGGCCAAGTCCAAGTTCCCTTAAGTTTTGGCATCACCACCATCAGAGTCTCCCTGGACTGACTGGTATGTATATAGAGTTTGCTTTGCTAAATGGCCTCCCAGGACTGGAGTCGTTGCCATGGTCACCAAGGGCAGGACTGCAGCCTCTCACTGTCCCACACCCACAGGTCAGGACAGACAGCTTAGGTTATCTCTGAAGAGACAAAGAGCCTCCCACCCATAGCCCACATCAATACTCAGTATTATTTAGTAAATATATCACACCCTCACCCACACGTTGCCACAAGAATAATGTAATTTTTGAATTTCAATTCAAGCTCAATGACCCCTGGCTAAAGAACCCCGGATCTAGAGGTTCTGGGGGGCCACCGAAGGCTTCAGAGCGGTCATTTTCAGATTTGTGTGTGAGGCAGATCAGCAGTGCTGTCGTAAGAAAGAAATCTTCTGGAAGAAAATAAAGCTCACCCGAATGTGGAGCCTTTATATGTGAGAATTTATTCCCAATCTTGCAAGAAGGGGATCACAACCAGAAAACGTGGCTGGTGCACTGAACAAAGAAAATGACACAATTTATCCCCCCAAGCCTAGCACGCAAGCCCTTCCTCTGTTTCTCCATAGATTGGATACTTCAGAGGTTCCAGCCTATCGGAGAAGTCTAACTTTCCCGTGCAAGTTTCCCAGTTTTTATTAACCACTTCCCCCACCACATTCCAACTGTTTTAGCTTTTACCTGCTCCTTTAGCCAAATAAGGAATGGAATTTAGTGCTGGATTGGTATTGACTTAGCTCTTTCTTGTGCATCCTTTTTACTGCCTATAGGACTGGCTTAAGCTGGTTTCCTTTGTTCCTGCTTAATCCTGGAGTGGGAGACTGAGGCAGTAGGCTGCCAGGTAACATTAATTAATATTTTCTTCCTTTATGTGAAAACTAAACTAAACTCCTTTTCTTACAAGTGCCCCCATGGAGGGTGAGTTGGAGCTGGGTGAGGGGGGAGGCAGGAGGGCTAGCTAATCAGCAAGCTGAAGAAGATGAGGGATTTATAAGTAATTATGCTTGGATAATAGTAAGGATGGAGAATACGAGTGGTTTGAATAAGGTAGGGATTTTTGTCACTCTCACTCATAACACAAAGTCCAGAGGTTCACAATTCAGAGCTATGTGGTTCCATGATGTCAAATCCACCTCAAAGGCACAAGATGGCTGCTGTTTCCAGCCACTGTATATGAGTCTAGACAAGAAGAAAGAAGAGGAAGCAAGAAAAAGAAAAGGCTCTGTCAGCTGTTTTACCTTCATTGCAAATCTTTCCCAGAAATCCCACCCAATAATTTTTTTTTAAAGGAGGTACTAGGGATTGAACCCAGGGCCTTGTACCTGAGAAGCAGGCACTCAACCACTAAGCTATATCTGATCCCCAATGAGAGTTGGTTTTTTCGCTTGGTTTGTTTTTAGGAGGTACTGGGAATTGAACCCGGGACCTCTTATGTGGGAAGCAGTGCCTCAAACCACTTGAGCTACACTGCTCTCCCAATAACTTTTGTTTCTATCTTGTTGGCTACTCCTCTTGGCGAAGGAGGCTAGGACAGTAAATTGGTGACTGAGCACATTATCACAGCATCACTAAGGATAAAGGAGAAATGATAGGCAACTGGAAAACTCTGCCACTTAGTCTCTTAGGAGTTAACTGGGCTTATTTCCATTCCCTGACCTAGTCCCCCACTTCCCCCAGATCCTGGGGATACGCACTTCCTCCTGCAAAGATATTGGGACAAAGAAAGAATGTCGCTGTTCACGTGGAAGACGGCACATCTCTGAGCCCAAGCTTGAGCTCTGTTTCCTCCAAGGGCCAAAAAGTCTGGGGAAAAGGTAGGACAACCAGTGGAAGCATTGTTGCGAGAGATGGAGAAGAAACACAGCCTAAAAGAGAAGTGATGATTAAAACAACAAGATTCCATTTTCCACAGAAGGCTGCATCCATGCAGCCTTACAACGGGACTGACGGGCCTTCCACCAAGAGACGGGTCCGGGCCCCTTCCCCTTAAATCTCGGCAGGGGTTTGGATAATTCTCATCAAACAGCACAGCAGGCTGATGCCAGGTGACTTTCAAGGTTAGGCCGTACAGAGGCAACAGCTCCCTGGACCGCTCCTTCTCTCAGGTTGGAATTCAGACTCCTTGGGGCGAGGAAGCCCAGACTAGCCCAGGTGGACAGGCCACAGACGGAGGCCCCAGGGCCCCCAGCCATCGGCCACCCGCAGCCGACAGCCTCGTGAGGGAGCCGGCCTTCAGATGGTCCCAGGCCCCAGACCTGAAGGCCCTGCTCGCCCTGGCGTCTTCCAGCGGAAGCTGCAGACATCACGGGACAAGCTGTTCTCTCAGTGCCCTCTGTGAGTCTCTACCCAGAGTTCACGGGCACAGTTGTCTTCATGTCACGAAATCTGGGGTCACAGCGGCCGGAACAATGAGCCGCACTAGTAATAGCACTTACCCGGGCCTTGGGGGTTGGCGCTGGCCTGGCCCTGTGCTGACACACGCTTGCTCTGCGTGAAGTGGCTCATTTGTGAGTGAAAGGGGCGCGGCCTCCAGCTGGTGATGAGGGCAGAGGGCGGTGCACACGCATTTCGGAGTTCAGAGGGAGGGGAACGTGCTGTGGACGGAGGAGGGCGGGAGCACTGCCTGGAGGCGGCGGCCTCTGAGCCAGGCTGGAAGGATGGTTGGAATGAGGCAGGCAGGGCGGAGTGGGCCAGAATAGAGCTGCCTCTCCTTTCATCAGGACAATCCCGTTTCCGGAGGTGATGAGGTGGAAAGAACGCTTGACCCGGGAATCCTTAGCCTTGAAGTCTTTTCCGGGCCCTGCGGCTAACGTCAGGTCAGCCACTGTGCCTCCCTCTGCCTCAGTTTTTTTAAAAAATTTATTTCTCCCCTCCCCCCCACCCCGCCCATTGTCTGCTCTCTGTGTCCATTCACTGTGTGTTCTTCTGTGTCCACTTGCAGTCTCAGCTGCACTGGGAATCTGTGTCTCTTTTTGTTGCATCATCTTGCTGCGTCAGCTCTCGGTGTGTGCAGCGTCATTCCTGGGCAGGCTGCACTTTCTTTCATGCTGGGCGGCTCTCCTTATGGGGTGCACTCTTTGTGCATGGGGCTCCCCTACGTGGGGGACACCCCTGCGTGGCACGGAGCTCCTTGCACGCCGCAGCCCTGCACATGGGCCAGCTCACAACACAGGTCAGGAATCCTGGGTTTGAATCCTGGACCTCCCAAGTGGTAGGCGGTTGCTCTATCAGTTGAGCAACATCCGCTTCCCAGCCTCAGTTTTCTTACCTGCAGATGGTAAGACCTGCCCAAGCTCTTCCATGGTAGCTGCGCCTCATATGCTACAAGAAAGCGACAGAACACCAGAGGGCCTGGGACTCCGCGGAGGAAATGTTTCAAAGAACATGCAGGGAGACAAAATTTAAAATGAACCCCAGGGTGATGCTTCTGCCAGGACTAGACAGAGGAGGCAGTGATTTTCTGAAGCCCATTTGTACCCGGGGTTTCCTGGAGGACTCTGAGTTCTCATTTTAAAGGCAATTTTGTTGTTGCTGTTTGACTTGCTAGTGGAGAGAGAGAAAAAATCTTTGCAAATGGGATGTGCAGGAAGACATAAATTTGTGGAGTGTGTAAAGGGGAAGTGATGGGAAAGGGGACGATTACACAGGCGACTCGCTGAGAGAGCTGCCGCATCCCGGGCTGAAGATTCAATTAACTGCCAAAATTGAGGACTGCTATTAACCAGCAAGATTTATCACTTGTGCAAAAGTCTCCAAGGCAGGTAAGGATAGAAAGTGTAGCAGAAAAAGGAAAACTTTTTTTTTCTTGGAGTTTTAGGTCTAGGGAAAGGGGCTTCTATTTTCTACAAGGGCCACTACTTGGCTCTCAGGGTCTGCGTTTAGAAGACAGATGATAGCATGGCGATGCTGGGAGAGACCCAGTTTCTCCAATTTACAGAGGAAACAGAAGGGATGAAGGAGATTTGGTTGGTGGAAGGGAGAGATTGAGATATGGAGACAGATGAACCAGGAGAGCTAGCAATATGCCCAGGAGAGGGCCACTCCCCTCCAAGCTTCACTTTACTACTTCGTATCATGAGGACAAGGATACTGTAGCTTCCTATCATGAGAGATTTGGGTGAGTTTTGGAATGGTTTCCCAAAGAGAACAATGTAATCTCAGGATGCATTAATAGAGATAGACCATCTAGAATGATGGAGGTGACTGTTCTATCCACCTCTGCACTTGTCAGATAATACCTGAATTTGTTAAAAAAAAAAAAAAAAAAAAATCCAAGCCTCCAGACCACTCCTGAAAGTCAGGTCTCTATGAATTAATAAAGGTGTGCTACATGCCAAAGCTCCTGCTGTTCTCACAGATCAAGGCCTGCTGGGGCTCTGAGAGATAATGGCAAATGCTGTTCCCATCCATGTCTGCTCAGGCTCCTTCCCCAGAGCCTGCTGTGTGTGGTTTCTGAACAGGGCATTTTCACTGCTCTTCCTTGAGGCTGGAAAAGATTCCCTCTCTCTTCTCTCACCTCAGAGGCAAAGTAGATTCCTCCTGAACAAGGAAGGACAGGGACCAGTTTCCCCTGCTTTGGCACAGTGCCTAAGTGTCCCCATCTCTCCACGTCCTCTCCAACACTTGTAGTTCTCTCTCTTTTTAACGGTGTCCAGTCTAAGAGGCGTGAAATGATATCTCATTGTAGTTTTGATTGGCATTTCCTTAATTGCTGGTGATATTGAACCTTTTTTCAAGATAATTGTCTTTTCAAGTCTTTTGCCCTTTTTTCATTTGGGTAGTTTATCTTTTTATTGTTGAGTTGTAGGATCTCTTTGTATGTCATGGATATTAAAACCCTTATCAAGTATGTGATTGCCAAATATTTTCTCCCATTGAGTTGGCTTTTGACAAAGTCTTTTGAAGTGTAAAAAATGTTTAATTTTGAGGAGGACCCATTTACCTATTTTTTCTTTTGTTGCTCATGCTTTGAGTATAAGGTTTAAGAAACTACCACCTACCGCAAGATATTTTTCTTTTTTTGAGGTACCAGGGTGGGGCATTGAACTTGGGGACCTCATAAGTAGGAAGATGGCGTTCAACCACTGAGCACAGTGGCTCCCCTGAGTTGGTTTTTTCATTTGTTTGCTTGTTTGTTTTTAGGAGACACCAGGAACTGAACTCAGTACCTCCCATGTGGGAAGCAGGGGCTCAACTGCTTGAGCCACATCTGCTCCCTTACCACAAGATCTTGAAGATGTTTTCCTACATTTCTTTTAGGAGTTATATGGTTGTTGCTTTTATATTTAGGTCCTTGATTCCTTTTGAGTTATTTTTTGTATAAGGTGTGAGATAGGGGTCCTCTTTCTTTCTTTTGGATATGGTTATTCACTTCTCCCAAGCACCATTTGTTAAATAGACTATTCTGGCCCAAGTGGGTGGACTTAAGAGACTTCTCAAAAATCACTTGATGAGAGATGTGAGGGTCTACTTCTGAGTTCTCGATTTGGTTCCATTGGTCAATCTGTCTGTCTTTATGCCAGTACCATGCTGTTTTCACCACTGTAGCTAAGTAATGTGCTTTAAAGTCAGGAACGAAAGCCCTCCAACTTTGTTCTTCTTTTTAAAGACATTTTTGGCTGTTCAGGGCCCCTTACCCTTCCAAATAAATTTGATTATTGGCTTTTCCATTTCTGCAAAAAAGGCTATTGGGATTTTTATTGGCATTGCCTTGAATCCGTAAATCAGTTTGGGCAGAATTGACATGTTAACGATATTTAGTCTTCCATCCATGAACATGGAATGTCATTCCATTAAGTCTCTTCAGTTTCTTTTCTTTTTTTTAAGATTTATTTTTAATTTATTTCTCTCCCCTCCCCCCTCACACCCCCCCCCCACCCCCAGTTGTCTGCTCTCTGTGTCCATTCGCTGCGTGTTCTTCTGTGACCGCTTCTATCCTTATCAGCGGCACCGGGAATCTGTGTTTCTTTTTGTTGTGTCATCTTGTGTCAGCTCTCCGTGTGTGTGGCACCATTTTGGACAGGCTGCACTTTCTTTGCGCTGGGTGTCTCTCCTTATGGGGCGCACTCCTTGTGTGTGGGGCTCCCCTACGTGGGGGACACCCCTGCATGGCACGGCACTCCTTGCGTGCATCAGCACTGCATGTGGGCCAGCTCCACATGGGTCAGGGAGGCCCGGGGTTTGAACTGCAGACCTTCCATGTGGTAGGCGGACGTCCTATCCATTGGGCTAAGTCCGCTTCCCGTCTTCAATTTCTTTTAGTAATATTTTATAGTTTTCTCAATATGGGTCCTTTATGTCCTTGGTTAGCTTTATTCCTAAATATTTGATTCCTTTAGTCACTATTATAAGTGCAATATTTTTTTTCTGGTTTCCTCCTCAGATTGCACATCAGTAGTGTATAGAAACACTATTGATTTTTTCATATTAGTCTTGTATCCCGCCACTTTGCTGAATTTGTCTTTTAATTCTAGTAGCTTTGTTGTGGATTTTTCAGGATTTTCTATGCATAGGATCATATCATTAGCGAATAGTGAAAGTTTTACCTCTTCCTTTCCTATTTGGGTGCTTTTATTTCTTTATTTAGCCTAATTGCTATAGCTTCAACTTCTAGCACAATATTGAATAACAATGGTGACAGTGGGCATCCTTGTCTTGTTCCTGATTTCAGTGGGAAAGCTTTTAGTCTTTCACCATTGAGTACAATGCTAGCTGTATGTTTTTCATATATGCACTTTACCATATCAAGAAAATATCCTTCTATTCCTATCTTTTAGAGTGTTTTTTAATCCAGAAAGGGTACTGTATTTGGTCAAATGCCTTTTCTGCTTGTGATTTTTCTTCTTCAGTTTATTAATAGTTGATTACACTAATTGATTTTCTTATGTTGAAACACACTTACATAACTGGGATAAAACCCACTTGATTATGGTGTATAATTATTTTAATGTACTTTTGAATTTGGTTTGCAAAGTATTTTGTTGAGGATTTTTGCATCTATATTCATTAGAGATATTGGTCTGTAATTTTCTTTTTTCATAGTATCTTTATCTGGTTTTGGTATTAGGGTGATATTGGCTTCATAGAATGAGTTTGTTAACATTTTTTCCTGTTCAATTTTTTGGAAGAGATTGAACAAGATTGGTATTAGATCATCTTAGAATGATTGTAGAATTCACCCGTGAAACTATCTGTCCTGGGCTTTTCATCTTTGGCAGGTTTTTGATGACTTTCTCAGTCTCTTCACTTGTGATTGGTTTGTTGAGGTCTTCTGTTTCTTCTAGGGTCAGTGTAGGTAATTCATGTGTTTCTAGGAATTTGTCCATCTTGTCTAAATTGTCCAGTTTTTGGCATACGGTTGTTCATACTATCCTCCTATGATCACTTTTATGTCTGCGGGGTCATTGGTAATGTCCTCCCTTTCATTTCTCATTTCTGGTTTTCTTTACTTGTGTCTTCTCTCTATTTTTCTTTGTTAGTGTAGCTAAAGGTTTGCCGATTTTGTTGATCTTCTCAAAGAACCAACTTTTGTTTTTTTGGATTCTCTCTATTGGTTTTTTTTTTGTTGTTGTTCTTGATTTCATTTATTTCTGCTCTATCTTTCCTTCAGCTTGGTTTGGGGTTGTTTGTTGTTCCTTTTCTAGTTCCTTCAGGTGAGCAATTAGATCTTTAGTTTTAGCTCTTCTTTTTTAATGTAAGCTTTAAGGGCTACAAACTTCTCTCTCAGCACGGCCTTTGCAGCTTCCCATAGGTTTTAATATATTGTGTTCTCATTTTCATTCATCTCAAGATATTTGCTGAATTCTCTTATAATTTCTTCTTTGACCCACTGACCCTTTAAGACTATATTGTTTAATCACCATATATTTTTGAATTTTCCCTTTTTCCATTCATTATTGATTTCCAGCTTCATTCTGTTATGATCAGAGAAAGTGTTTTGTATAATTTCAGTCTTTTTAAATTTAAGACTTGTCTTGCGACTCAACAGTTGGGTCCTATCTTGGAGAAGAATCCATGAGCACTTGAAATGAAAGTATCTCCTGCTGTTTTGGGGTACAATGCTCTGAAGATGTCTGCTAGGTCTAGTTTATTTATCATATTATTCAAGTTTTTCTGTTTCTTAATTTATCCTCTATCCAGATGTTCTACCCAATACTGACAGTGGTGTATTGAAGTCTCCAACTACTATTGTAGAGATATCAATTTCTCCCTTCAGCTTTGCCAGTGTGTGCCTCGTGTATCTTGGGGCTGTATGGTTAGGTGCATAAATATTAAGTATAGTTATTTCCTCTTGCCAAATCGCCCCTTTTATGAATATTTAATTACTTGCTTCATCCCTTATAACAGTTTTGCATTTAAAATCTGTACTGTCCAATATTGGTATCACTACTCCAGTTCTTTTTTGGTTACTATTTGCCTGGATTATCTGTTTTCATTCTTTCACTTTTAACCTGGCTCTGTCTTTACATCTGAGGTGAGTCTCTTGTGGACAACATATAGGTGGCTCATATTTTTAAAATCCATTCTACCAGTCTGTCTTTTGATTGGTGAGTTAAATTATATTCAATGTTATTACTGTAATAGTATTACTTATGTCATCCATTTTGTCCTTTGGCTTTCTGCTGTCATATCATACTATTGTCTGTCTTTTTAACCTTTCATTTACCCTTTCTAATAATCTTCATTTCTACACTCTTTCCCAAGTCTCTTGCCCTTGATTTTTCCTTTCAGCTTGTAGCACTTTCTTTAGTATCTCTTATTATTCTGGTCTTTTGGTAACATATTCTATCAGTTTTTGTTTGTCTGTGAAAACTTTGAACTCACCCTCATTTTTGAAGGACAGTTTTGCCGGACATAGAATTCTTGGCTGGCAGTTTTTGTCTTTCAGTTTCTTAAATCCATCACACCACTTTCTTGTTGCTTCTGTGGGTTCTGATGAGAGGTTAGAACTTAATCTTATCAAGGTTCCCTTGTATGTGATGCTTTGCTTTCCTCTCGCTGCTTTCAGAATCCTCTCTTTAGCTTCTGATATTTGTCATTCTGAATAGTAGGTATCTCAGGGTAGGTATATTCAGATTTATTCTATTTCAGGTGTGTTCTTCTCGGATATTGGTATATATGTCTTTCTCAAGGCCTGGGAAGATTTTGGAAATTATTTTCTCAAATATTCTTTCTGGTCCTTTTCCATTCTCTTCTCCTTCTGGCACATTGATAATCCATATGCTTGTGCATTTCCCATTGTCATTCAATTCCCTGAGACTCTGTTCCATTTTTTTCCATTCTCTTCTTTTCCTATTCTCCTGTCTTTCCAGTTAAGATGTTCTGTCTTTGAAATCACTAATTCTGTCTTTGAGCAACTCAAATCTGCTCCTATGTGCCTCTTGCGTGTTTCTTAAAAGAAGGTACTGGGGATTAAATCCAGGACCTTGTACATGGGAAATAGGTGCTCAACCACTGAGCTACATCCCAAATGAGAGCTGGTTTTTTCACTTGTTTGTTTTTTATTTTTCATTTTATTTATGTATTTTTTTTGTTTGTTTTTAGGAGGTACCAAGAATTGAACCCAGGACCCCATAAAAGGGTAGCAGGCACTCAGCCACTTGAGCTACATCTGCTCCCACTCTAATGTATTTTTAATCTCATCCATGTATCTTTCATTCACATAAACTGTGTTACTTTACTTTGAAGGGTTTGAAATTGTTCTTTATGCTCACCCAATGTCTTCTTAATATCATTTATCTTTTTAGTTATATTTTCTATCAATTCTTTGGATTGATTTAGGAGAGTTGTGTGATAATCATTGATTAATTGTCTTAAATCCTGTATCCCTTCAGGTATTTGGTTTGTTTCATTGTCTGGGCCATCCTTTCTGTTTCCTAGTATGGTTTGTAATTTTTTGCTGAGGTCTAGGTATCTGAATATGTTGGGGATTTACTCTGATGGACAATTTCTATTTCTTGCCTATGGTTTTTTCCCTCCACATCTCTTTTTTGATATCTGGTTCAACTTATTCTAAGTCTTTAAAATTACCCAGCTTAAGTTATCAACATCGTGCCCGGGACTCACTAATGGGGTATAGATTTTCCCCCAGGAGTTAGGGTACAGAGAAAATGAAAAGCAGTTCTTATCTATGCAATTTGCAGACCAGCCAGCAGATGCTGCTTGTCAGCACACCTTTCCAAGAGGTGTTTCAATCTCTGCTTTCTTTTGTTTTTGTCTGGCCAGAGCCAAGACTCAAAGTGGGTTCTACCTGCCAAATTCACTGAAGAAAAGCCCACTGACTTCCCTTTCCTTTTCCCTTGTAAACAGCTGATGGGGAGGAAGACGTCTGTTCCCCACTCAGTGGGCTACAGTGAGCCAGGGGTTTTATCCCAGCTTAATATCTTGGGGGTGGGGGAGAGGAGCCCTCCCTGGCTGCTTCTGGGGTTTGGTAACTCATGATTATTCTTTTGGGTTCTTTGTCTCTCCGTCCCTCACCCTCCTGGGAGTTGTATAGTACTGTCCTGTTCTGATGAACTTCAAAGCAGTTTCCTCAGACAGCTTTTGGCTCTTTTTCTGTTGTTTTTTTGAGAGAGCTGAGCCCTGCCTGCCTACTCCCATGCCATCTTCTTCCCACAATTCCCAGAGGATTGGATTTTTGCATCTTTCTTTGAGCTTCATGGCAGCCAATCCAGAATCGTCCTGATATTCTAGGGACTCAATGGACTGTACACGAGCCCATGCTTCAGCTGAAATACCATTCTGTTGAATTCAGGTTGGGGAGGGCAAAGCACAGAAGTTACTGCTCCTCTCTGTCTTTCTATCTACTTAGTTTTCCATAGGCAGCGGATCTTAGCTTCAAGGTGAATTGACTCCGATTTAAATCAGTCTGCTCTGAGGCTGTTACTGCTCAGGGGTCCTGGCAATTCAGGGAAGGTGCCCACTTTGCAGACAATGACTTGTTTTTAAGTTGGATTGAACGTGACTCTTCTGTGTTGACGGAAGATTTCCTGAGGACCATTTATTCATTCAACGCACACGTCAGGTTAGTGTAAGTGCTTTTGCTAGGCTCAAACAATGGGAAACTAAGATGAATAATGCATGATTTCAACAATAATGAATGTGTGGCACATGGTAGGTTCTGAGATTAAGATGGTGATGAATACTTGGACCCCAACCTGGCAGATTCCACAGTTCTGCTGGAGAGACAGACAATGGCAAATGGAGTGCCAGGCAGAATGATGGCAGATAGTAGGCAGTCGGTAAGTGCTGGAAGAAAACCAGAGGAGGTAATGCCACCTGGTTCCCACCTGGGCAGATGTGACAATGGTGTAGGGGAGGAGAGATGCAGTCCAGCACCTTTGGATCCCTGCGGAGGTTACAACAAGAGGGTGGGTGGACATTGGCCCCGAGCAGTAAGCACTGGCTTCTTGGGCCCATTGCAATGAGCTAGGAGAGAGCAGGAAGAGGGAATTAGAGGATTGCTTGTTTTTCCAGGGAAGGAATTATTGTTCCTCCTTCTTTTCCTTCCATTAGTGGCAGAGGGGTTAGCAAAGGAGAGAACTTTTTAGGAGTAGTGGTGGAAGGATCCTAACTTTTACCTGGAGGTATTAGTTTCCTATAGCTGCTGCAACAAATACCACAAACACTGTGGCTTAAAACAATGCAAACTTATTCTGTTATAGTTCTGGAAGTCAGAAGTCCTAAAATCAAGGTGTCCACAGAAAAGCGTTCTTCTGGAGGCTCTAGCAGAGAATCCATCTCCTTTGCCTTTTCCAGTTTCTAGAGGCTTCTAGAGGCCATCTGTATTCCTTGGTGCATCCCCTTCCACCATCTTCAATGTGCATCACTTCAGCCTCTGCTCCTAATCAGAGGCTGTGATCCTGGCGCCAATCCCACACTTCTCATCCCTTTGCAGGTTTTTTTTTTTTGCTTGTAAACACTAGTTTTCTTTCCAACCTGCAGCATCTGACTCCATGGGAATTTCAGGGCCCCATCTGCCAGGCTAGTCTTTCCAGGCAGCAGAAACCCTGCTGGTCCCCAGAATACATTGGTCAGTGAAAATGTATCTGGCTTCTAGACTCCCTTTTCCTCCCTCTCTTTTTATATGGGTGTTATTTGCAGATGAATATTATTAGGGCACAGTGAGGGCCAGACTGAATATTTGCAAAAAGAAGCTTGAAGGTTGTGTGATGGCTCAATTCATGTGTCAACTTGGCCAGGTTATGGTGGCCAGTTGTTTGGTCAAGCAAGCACTGGCCTGATTGTTATGGTAAGGTTATTTCATGAATTTAAATCATTAGTCAGCTGATTGTATCTATGACTGATTGCATCTACAGTCAACAAAGGAGATTGCCTTTAGCAATGAGAGAAGTCTCATCCAATCAGTTGAAGACCCTAAAAGAACTGATGATTTCAGCATTAAGAAAGAAGAATTTCCATTGCTACTTTAGCTAGCCACCTTCTCCTGGGGACTTCATCGCCACCTTCAGCAGAGTTCTCAACTTACAGCCTACCTTAATTTGGACTTGCCCATCCCCATGGTTGTGCAAATCAATTCCTTTAATAAATCTCATAGTATTGACACACACACACATGCTGTTGGTTCTGGAGAACACTGACTAATACAGGTTGCTACCTCTTTCTCCAAATCAAGAGGCAGATGGATTAGATGTGTCCTTGAAGACAAGTAGGAGGTCTCAGAGCACTAGAGGTCATTCCAGAGAAGCAGATTTGGGGCTTCATGTAAGGAGGAACTTTCCAACAGCTGGAGCACTCTAAGATAGCATAGACTTATGGGGTAGCTTACTGGAGAAGGCAGAATCCTATAGATCTTCAGAGCTTGGGCTTCTGAGTCCAGCTGACCTGAAGGAATCTACCAGTCATGAGTTGTGTGACCTTGAGCCTCAATTTTCTCATCTGTAAAATAGTAATGATAACTTAAGATGAAATAAGTTCGATGCCAGGTCACAAACCTAAACTCCCCCGGGGGCAGGCAGAGAAGGGAAGAAAATGAGGCAATTACAGTGCATAGCCTTGGCAATCATGGATCTCTTGATAGCCACAGGGACCAGAAACACATCTCCTGTAGGAAAACCAACAGAGCAGACATAATAATAAAAGCAAGAAGAGCTCAGCTTCAGCATGGGAGGCAGCAAGGAGTGGTGGGTACTGTAGTAAACTGGAGAGCCTGTGCCCTGATGACTCCGAGAGGAGCCAGTGCCTGAGCAGGGCATGGGGCTGCCTGGTCCTGCCTGAGAGCAGAGAGGTTGGATGGGCATTGTCAGGGGCTCTCGTCTCCATTGGCTTTGAAGACTCCTGATGGCCAAGCCCCAGTCCAGACCCATGACTCTGGAATCTCTAGGTTAGAACCTGAGCTTCAGTACGGGGCTTTTAAGCTCCTCTCTCCAGTGACTCCCAGTTTTAGAACCAGTGCTCTGGCAGTTAGGAGGGGGAGATCAGGGCCGTGGAATCTCCTGGGGGTTGGGGCCAAGGGAGAAAGTTCGGGAAGAGGGCTCATTGGTGGAGGGGACTGGGGGAGCGGAGTGCTGTCAGCTGTGCAGGTGGCTTCCCTGTGATCCCTCACGAATCCTCAGCAAAGCCTCACAACTCACAGTGTGCCTGTTGTGAGTGGACTTGGGGGAAGGAACTGAGTTTAGTATTAAAATGATGTGGGGCTGAACAGAATTTCTGTGTGGAGTGATAGAAAAGTTTTGGTATTGGATGGTGGTGATGGTAGCACAGCATTATAGATGTAATTGACACTGTTAATACATATTTGAATGTGGTTAAAAGGTAAAATTTTAGGTTGTACATTAGTTACTAGAATAAAATTTTAAAAAAGCCACAGGACTCTACAACACAAAGAGTGAACCCTAATATTGACTATGGATGATAGTTTTGAAAAATGATGTGAGGCTCAAGCAGCTAGTTTGAGTAAGAAGAGCAGCTGACTTACTGAGGAGGAAAAGTGTAGTATCCTTGTGAAAGGTAGGTCTTTTATAGGAAACAATGCAACCCTTTTCAGAATGCAGATGAGAAGAGACTCAAAATAACGTATTTACAAGGAGAAAGAATCAGACAGATTAGAAATTAGGAAGACAGTTCTTTGAAGGGCTGGGATGATTCAATTTCTTAGGCGCTGCTCAAAGCAAATACCAGGAAATGGGTTGGGTTGAAAAAATAAGAATTTAGTTGCTCATAGTTAAGGCTGGAAAATGTCCAAATCAAGGCATCATCAAGGCGATGCTTTCTTCCCAAGCCTGACTGCTGGTGATCCTTGGCTCTCCTCCCACATTGCAAAGCACGTGACAGCACCTGCTGGTCTCTTCCTTCTCTCTGATTTTGTTGATTTTGGCTTCTTGCTTCCATGGCTTTCTTCCTTCTCTCTCTGTATTCATTCTGTTTATAAAGGATTCCAGGCATGGGATTAGGGTCCATCGTGAATGAGGTGGGTCACACTTATCTGAAGTAACCTCATCCAAAGCTCCTACTTACAGTGGGCTCACACCCACAGGAAGGGATTAACGTTAAGAACCTGTTTTTTCCTGGGGGTACGTACAGCTTCAAATCACCGCACTCCACATGGAATGGGTAGTGAAAGCAGTTATAAATAAAACCTTTGACCATGTGGCCAGTTACAGAAACAAGGACTGGACTGTAATAGTTTTGCATATTTCTTCTTTGTTTTGTTTCGAAAATGTTTGTATATGTACATAAGGCTAATATCTTTGTTTTCATCTTTATCTTCTCCTTTATATGACATAAGTTGTATTATTTTAAGTTTAAGGACTTGTACTCTATTCTGGAGAGAGCTTGTGTATTTCTGGTAATATGCAGGACAGTTTAATATTGTTAGGTGAAAATATGACTGTGACTGTTTTAATTTAGAGGTTAAGTATGGTTTAAGGAGATGTGCACTGCTGCCTTGTTGACAAGGTGGGACTGTGATGGCTAAGTCCATGTGTCAACTTGGCTAGGTTGTGGTGCCTAGTTGTCTTGTCAAATAAACATTGACCTGATGGTTACTGTGAGGACATTTTGTGGACTTAAATCATCAAAAATGCAATTGATTGCATTTATGGCTGATGACATCTACAATCAACTGAGGAGATTATATAGAGGGTTACAGAGTTACTGACCAGTATTAGGATAAGATGTGCTAGGTTAGCTGCCAAGGATGCAAAATGAGATAAAATGTTCCAACCACCACAAGCTTGTTAAACTCTAGCTAAAAGTGTAAACCTGGCTCAAAGGAAATAAAGATAATAGGACACAAAGAAGTTTTGCAGAGTGTCAAAGAAAAAAGGAACCTGATGATGCCAGAAAAAACATTAAACCAAGACAGCGAAGGAAACTGATTCATTGGGTAATATTTACCAAATGGACTTGGCACTCCTGACAGGTAAATAAAAAGTATTCTTATTGGAAAATAATTTATGTGATTGCTATTGGCCTTTAGTTTATTCAGATATATGAAGTGTTTATTTTGTTCAGATACCTAAGATCTTGGTTTGTTTCAGATATGTTAGGATACCGCCATAGTATTTCATTTCAATGTGTCATAAAGCTGGCATGGAGTTGTAAAGAGAAGCTTTTATGTTTGCATATTTAAATGTCTGCTGTTTAAGTGTATATGCCAGTGCAGGAGGAATTAATTTTATCAGGGGACATGGGATGTCATTTTGACAGACCTTCATTTTATCCCTGTTTATGAGACCAGGCAAAGAAAGGTCCAGTTGATTGGTTCCCTGGGGCAAAGGAGACTGGGGGAAGGAGGAAGAGGCAGGGCTGTGAGAAAGAGGCATGCACTAAACAGCTTGTTCTGGGAAGGTGCTGAGAAGGAACTGGCTTTGGAGTCGAGACAAAGAGACCAAATGAGATGGGATGGGAGCGTGAAAACTGAGAGAGGAGGGCTGGAAGGAGCAAAGGGGATGGGGAGGGAGGGAAGAGAGGTGGTCTCGGGTGCTGCCCAGGGTGGGTGTGGTGGAGCTGATGTTGCTATCTAAAGGGCTTGCCACAGGACACGCACTCTTTCCTTAACTAAAGACAGGCCAACTGCGGAGTAATTGAGCTGATAGGACTTCCAAGGTTTCTGACCACATGTTCTGAGGAATTCATTGTACCAACCCTTCCAGAGACCAAAAGGAAGAGATTGACTGTTCTGGAAGAAATTGATTCATGGGAAAAGAATAAGAACTGGGAATAAATTTTTCCTTTAAAGTCAGCTCTTTGGAGAACAGTGCCCGAGATCCAGAGGAGGCTCAATATACATTTATTGAAGGACTGAATGGCGCTAAGTCCACCCTGACTCATGGGAAGAGAACAGGAGCAGAAACGCTCACCCAGAAAATGTTGTGAATGAAGGAGGGCGGAAAAGACGTGTGCCTTGTCATATGTGTTCAGCTTCAGGACCCTGGCGTCTTGGGGCTTGCTTCCCACAGAGAGAGGGCATGCCTTAAGGATGGGGTCCTGCAGCAGTCAAGTCGAATGTCTTCTCTCCTGGCACCAAATCACGCCTTTGCGTTTGCTTGATTCAAGCCTTCTGGAAGCTGTTAGGGTAGCTACTGCTGTGCAGTGACTCACCAGAGCTGATTCAAGAAATTGCAGTCGCTTTCAGCCGGATTTTGAGTACTTCTGAATGGATGTTTGTGGCCATTATACTTACGTTAAACATGGAAAATATTGGGATTTGTGTTTTTGAAAAGATGAGAGATAAATTGAGCTGTATAAAATTAGATTCATCCTGGCTCTGCTACATGGGCAAGTTCCTTAATCTCGCCATGCCTCAGTTTCTTCCTCTGTAAGACGGGTAATTACGTTCCCTAGCTCACAGGGTTTAGTGAGCTGACCCATGAATTCACAGCTGTAAAGCACGTACAATAGCGCCTGCCCCATGTGAGCACTTGATAGACTAACTGTTGTGGTTGTTATGGTTGTTAACCTGTGGTAATAATCTTATTTTCAAATGGGGTAGGTGGGTAGCATTTGCTAGTTGTGTGTTTGTTGAGTGAACTGTCAGGACTAGACACCAGCCATTGGGCTTGGCACATTCTATCTGCTCTCTTTGGAGCTCCACCATGACTCTTAGAAGAAGGCAGGAGCCCTTGACGTTCACTGAGATGTAGTAACATGCCCGGGCTCGCACAGCTGCTAAGTGGTAGGGCTGGGATCAACTCAGTGAGGCCAAACTTTGGATTCTTTCCCTGGGCCACATGGCAACTCTGAAAGAGACCATCTGATCTGTGGTTTGGCGTTGAAGGTGGCCTTTTGGTGGAGAACAGGGACCAGCTGGGGTGGAGATGCTGCATGTGGATTCCGGGACTATTTTTCAAGGGTGTTGAGAGTCCCCACTTTGGAGTGTGGGATAGGCGGTCAGGGACGTAGAGGGCCTCCTTGTATGAGCACTCTCTGCTTTCGCACTGAAGAGTCAGTCCCTTGTGGGGAGTCATGGGGGCCCCCTGGGGCCTGGAGCCAGAATGGTGCTGGGGCGAGGCCCTGGTGCTTAGAGCTGAAACCAGCAAGGTCAGGAGCAACAGAAGCCGGAGGCTGCGTCTGAGCTGGGGCACCGAGCCTCTGGGAGCCCAAGCTCCTGTTGGCGAGACGGGGGCCAGGAAAACGTCACCATGGTGGAAGGAGCAGCAGCAGTGACCAAAAGATGCCTAGAATTGGATTTTCAACCACCAGAACACCGCCGTCCTGCCAGCACCGGGTGTTGGTTGATGGTGAGATTTTCTGGGGAACACAAGTGAAATGTCCTCTGGGGAATTCTAGAAATTTGGGCCTAGAAGTCAGGGGCTGGCATTCAACAAATGCCAGGCAAATGTCAGAGAAACACGAGAGGGGCCATTGTCCCCATTTCACAGATCAAGAAAAGGAGGTCCTGAGAACTCAGTGCCCTGCCCAAGGTCGGTCTGGTGAAAGGCAGAAGCACCTGCTTTATGCCATTCAAGCCCTACACTCTCTCCATCTCTTCAGTTGGCCCCAAGGCTAGTCAGCAGTCTCTATGCCCACACAGGATTCAAATGTGAGTAGTTGCTGTATCCGAGTGCTTTGTTCAGAAAGCACATTTCAAATGACGGCTGGGCCAGGGGATGCTCGGCTCCAGAGAGGAGGCTCTTGTGGATTTGCATCTTCCCCTCTCCCTCCCCAAGAGTTGGGGGTGGGAGTGAGCATGGTTCATATCCCAGGGAGGTTTGAGTTTTGGGCCAATCTGCCCTCTTTCAGGTGCAGGTGACAAAATCACACCGAGGCTGGCTTAAGAAAATGGGGGCGTGGAGTGATGGCTCCTGCCACCGGAAAGTCCAAGGATGGTCCTAGCTTCAGACATCCTTGGATCCAGCCGCTCAGGCAGGATGGTGACACCCTGAGCCCTCAGGCTCTTCCTCCCTCTCTCAGGCACACTCTTTCCACCTGGCAGGAAGAACGATCCCTTTACCACCCTGGTCCCCAGCAAGGCACAGAGGTCTTGAGCAGAACCCCGTTGGCCTGACCTTGATCCTGGGACCACCCGCCTTGTGGTGGGAGGAGGAGAGGCAGGATTCCAGCCTCTTTCTAACCCTACAGAATGGACTCCCGCAGGAAACAGGGGCTTGGGAATGGAGGTGACAGAAAACCCTGTAGGCTCATTTCAGACCCGGTAGGCACTGGGCGTGTGAGCGTGGGACTCCCGGGGGGCCCCAGCCTCAGTTGATGGACGTGTCCAGGGTTATGCTAGTTGGGGTTCAGCAGGAGAACAGAACCAACACAAGATGAATAGGAGATTTACTACGGGAGTTGGCTCATGCAGCCAAGGTGGGGCAGGTCCAGATTCCATAGGGCAGGCTGCAAGTTGGGAGCTCCGTTGAAGGTTTTTGAAGAATTCCCTAGGAGAAGCTGGTTGGCTAAAGGAGAGATGGAAACTCTTCTCTCTGATGACTGAAATTATTGCTTCTCCCTTTAAGACCTTCAGCTGACTGGTTAAGCCTTCTCTCAAGGCCAAAGGCGATCTCCTCTGTTGATTGTAGATGCAATCAGCCATAGACTTAATCGACTAACCTATGATTTAAATTCATGAAATGCCCTCACAGTAGCAATCAGGCCAGTGCATGCTTGACTAAACAAATGGACATCATACCCTAGCCCAGGGGACACACAAATTCAGTCATCACAAGGATCCAATGTTAACGGTTCCCAGGTGATCCAAGCCTAGTGCCAATGGGGTGGGGAGTGAGGGGATGGGTGAGCTGGGTCCAAAACAAGCCTGCGAGGATGCATTAAAGATGAAGGGAGGGTTTACTGGGGACAGGCTGATAAATGATCTCAGCAGGCACTTCCTAACCGCACAGCAGAAATAGAAATGATTTTACTGAAACTGAGAAGCAAAGATTGACATTCAGTTGCAATACATGGTCCACAGAGGCACTCACTGTAATTTTAAAAGCAGCTCAGCCAAAAGCCAGGCATGGAATCTCATCTGAACTGGACACATTCACCAGAAATACGATTTCATTTAATCTTTTCACAGTTATGCAAGGAGGGGACCATAATCTGCCCTGTTGTAGGGATGAGGAAACTGAGGTTCAGAGTGGTTAGCTCTCTTATCTAAGGTCCCAGAGCAAAGAGGTGATTGAGCTGGGCTCTTGGTGTTTGCAAATTGTCTCCTTGACTGGTGCATGGGGTAGAGGGAGGGGAGAAGGAGAGCGTGTGGGGCTCTGGCTCTTCATGTCCACTTCTTATGCCTCCCTGTCCTCTCAGTCAACCAGAGGGGCCCTCCCTCGGGCTGCCTTATACACTGAACTTTCTTTTAGGATTGTTTGAAGAGAGAGCTCTGACTCCAAGAAATGTGAATCCCAGCACTCAGGCTCTGGAGGCAGGGCCTCTGCCTGCTGCCCTCTCGGTCTTCTCATGTCTCTCACAAGTGAGGAAAACGAGGTTCAAGAGAGGAAATGGCTTTGCTGAGTTTATACAATCTGTAAGTGACAGGGCCCAGATTCTAACCCGGGCCTCCTGACTCCAAGTGGGGTGCTCCTTACGCGGGGCTCTACCTCACTCCCTTCTCCTGCCATGGAGACCTTTGAAAAATCTCAAGCACAATCAGACTGGAGTGACTAAAACAGACCTTGGACTGTGTTTCCAGAGGACGGAATGAGCCTCCTTGGTTGGACTTTCAGAAGAACTGACCCCAGTCTCCACCACCCTCCCACCAGGATGAGCAGGGATTTTCTCAAGGCCTGCTTTTCTGGAACTCTCGCAGAGGGAGACAGGTAAAGAGTCCCCATCTTTCCATGCACCACACTCACAACCCTCCATCCTTAGACCTGACACTTGGCACAGGACTCTGGCTCCACAAGGTCTCAGAGTCCATGGATGACTCAGGGCATGTCCTCTGTGACAAATGTCTCCATTAGTAACAACAGCACCATTTTAATTTGCTAACAAATAGAAATAAAATGCCAAGTCACCAGACTGTTAATTCTGAGGCTTCCTTCTTTACACTATTAAGCCTTTTAAGTGAAAACTAGACATACTGGTTGCTGATGGAAACCTGTGAAAGCATTAGCTCCTGACTGTCTAAAGATGTTACATTGCCCAGCACCTAGTAGAAACTCTCTAAGTATTTGTTAAACTAATGGGTAAAGGAACTTTCCAAAGACATTTTAAAAGGGAATTCTGGAAGATGCTCAAGTTCTATCCAAAGGAATTGATCTCTAATGGTGGAATCTCAGGCACCATGACACCTGCTGCAGTACAGATCCGGCAACCTTCCCTCCTGGAACCACAGGTGCCTCGCTCATTGAATGAGATAATGAGTAACAGCCCCTAGCCCTCTGCCACTGCACAATAGCTACCACAAACAACCACCCCTTCTTTGGCTCACCCGATTCTCACAGGAGCTGCTTGTTAGATACTCAGTGCCCTGATGCCAGATCTCCAGCCTGTCCATCCCGCCATTGTTGGCCATGGGTCCTTCCCACCCGCCCCCATTTCCCTCGAGCGTGCAAGGGCACAGCCCCAAATGCATTGATGTGGAGGCTGAGGCTGAAAATGGCCCGCTCCCCATGTCTTCGTTTCCTAGGGCCGCCCTAGCAAAGACCCACAGACTGGTGGTTTAAAAGAAGAGAAATTAAGTGGAGGCTGGAAGTCTGAAATCAAGGCGTCAGGAGGGCCGAGCTCCCCCTGAAACCTGCACGGGGGGCCCTCCCTGCCTCTCCTGGCTCCCGAAGATTCCCGGCCAGCGTGGCGTGCCGTGGCGTGGGCGGGGTGCCGCCAAGCTCCGCCCCGTCTCACCTGGTGATTTCCGCAGCGCCTCCGTCAGTGTCTCCCCTTCTGATAAAGTCATCTTGGACCAGGGCCCGCCCTAATTCAGTTTGGCTTCATCTTAACCAATCACATCTTTGAAGACCCTGCTTCCAGATGAGGTCGCATTCCCAGGCCCCGGAGTCAGGCCTGGAGTCACCGCACAACACTCCATCGCCCTACCAAGTTCCAGCCCTTTCCATCAGGCTGAGCTCCTTTTAGTCTTATGTCCTTATGTATATACATTTTCCTTATTTGCCATCCTAGCCCCTTATGCATTTTTCTTTTTGCACTAAGTATAATAAAAACATTTTTTTAAGTTTTTGCCTAATCCTCATGACTGCCATTTAAAATGGCTTCAAAATATTCTCTTTGGTTGACACATAATTTGTTGTACTATTTCCATACCGTGGCTGTTTAGATAGTTTCTGAACCTTCTTCTGGGTGTGTGTGCCATTAAATCATGCAGCAGTGACAACATCTTTGGGCATTTGGCTTTCAAATTCTTTTAGGAAAAAATTTCATGGATTAAGACCATTAGGTCACAGGGTGTTAATACTTTTATGGTTTAAGAAACAGTTCCAAATTACTTAAAAAAAAATCTGCCACTAGCAATATTTGAACTTACCAGTTTCACTGCAACCTTGCCAACATTAGGTATTATCATTTATTATTTTTTCTAATTTAATGTGTATGTGGTACATCGTTGTTTCACTTATGTTTCTTTGGTAATTGGTGATGCTGAACATTTTTTCTATGTTATTTTACTATTTCTATTCTCTTCTGGAAAAATTTTCTCTTTGTGTCATTTGCATATACATCTTAATATTTTTATTTATATGAGCTCTTTATGTAGACATTAAGTTTGTTCTCTAATTGTGGCTAATATTTCCTCCCCCGCTTAACCTAGTTTTTAAAATAAAACCTGTAGTAACATAACTCTGTGTACCTATAACTCTGTGTAACTTATGATGCTTGACAAATTCATGGGATTGCCAGAGGCTGAGTACTTGGAATATTGAAGTTTAATTTGCAATGAAATGAATTGGCTTAAGATTCTGCCTGCAGTCTAGGCAGGACTGGATTTCTGAGTACCGGGTGATGTCTTGAGTCCAGTGCCAACTGTGCAGGTTGGTATTCTCCTTTCCTTTGCCCTGATCCCCCTTTTCCTCTCTTCTTCCAGCACTTTTAGCTGAATAAGAATCCAATAAGCATCCGTCCGGTAAACAGTGATCTTGGCTGCTGCTGCCAGCCTCTGCAAAAGAAAGGACCTGTTGGGAACTCTCCCTTTCCCCAAGGCAGCCTTCTGTCTTCCCTGGGCCCCAGGTAAGGCCACTTCTGTCTACCCACGGTTGCCTGTTTGGCTAGGGAACTGCTGGGCCAAAAAACACCAACTCTTATTGGATGGCTTTCAAAATAATCTCTCACTGGTCTTTGCCTCTTGTCAGTCATCAATTTCTTCTTCCCCTGGGACCAGAAAACCACCGGGACATCTCTTTCTTTCTTGGAGGTTGTGCTAGAGTAGAAAGGGCACAGAGTGCACGTCAGTATGTTGGAACGTGAGTCTGTCTGTCCTTACCAGGTGTCTTTGAATTCTCGGGACCTCATTGCCTCACCTGAAGAGCATGGATTATAACCTAAAAACCACCAAATGCTCAAGCTGGAAGGCCTTTGCTCGCATCATCCCACTGAAGCCACAGGGCATCCCGCTTTGGGAGAGGTCAGGAAAAGCATCCTGTCCGGGAGTGTGAGTGGATCCCAGGTGAATGTCGGCCTCACCTTTCATCGGACAGGATCATTTTTGTGCCACTATTCCCCAAACAGTTCATAGAACACAAACCACTCTCGTCATTCATAGTGGCAACTTCCTAACTCCCATATCTTTAGAAATTGGCGTATGAGCCAAAGACTTTATTAGCGGTGAGGGGAAATTGTGGCCTCTCAGGGCTGTAGAATTGCTTGCCGGAACCAGGGCCTCAGTGACCAGAATAGGGTTTGATGCCTCCACGACGACCTCTTGGTTTCACTCTCCGTCTCTCTTGGGTCTCTGCTAATCTCCAAAGGGCTCCGTTTTTCCCCACTGACAACAGGCTCTCTCCAGAGAGCAGAGAAGATAGCTGCCCAGGGCTTAGCTTCAAGTTTTTCTGACACAGCTTCTTCTGTTCCAGTTCCAAACTGCGGGACCCCAGGGGAGGGGGCGGCTCCCCATAGTTGGGTCTGGGCAATGGTGTTCTGGTGATTTGCCAGACTGGGAACACATGCGTACTCCTAGCCTATGCGGGGTCAGGCAGGAGGTGGGGATCCCTTAGCAAAGCAAGAGGGTTAGGAAAATGTGCTGGGCAGACCAAACAATATATCCCACAGTCCATTCTGTTGTGCCTGTGCCAATGTCTTTTTTGAGTGGCAATTGTAGATTCTAGGAAGACTCTGTCAGGTAAGGCTTACTTGTGGGAAATGTTTTTTATTCTCATGATCATCCCCTCTTCACTGAGTGGGATGAAAAACAGTGTTGATTTCTGGTTCTTATTAAATGTTCATTTTGGTTTAACATTCTCAGTGGAGGAACTCCTAACAGTTCTGTGTAACGGTCGAGTATTTGCAAAATTTGATAGATCACTGGAAAAAACCATGGCCTTGAAGCATTACAAAATCCCAGCACTCCAGAATTCTAGAATTCTATAGCTGAAAGAAAGCGCAAGAGCTCACTTTCCTTTTCTTTCTTTCTGAAATCTGTTAGGACTGGAATTTTTCAGACCCCTTTTGGAGAATTAGGGGGCATTTGCCACCCAGAATCTTAGCTTCCTTCCTGTGTTTTGAACATCACCCCTAATTCATGGTCCAAAGTTACCAATTGTCCTGGTTTGCCTGAGAGTAAGGAATTCCCAGGATGCAGGACTTGCAGTTTAAAAACTGGGAAAGCCCTGGAAAATAGGGGAAAGTTGGTTACCTTATACTAACAACGGCAGCCACTCCCTCTCCCAGCCTCCCTTGCAGCTAAGGGATGGGCACATGACCCAGGTTCCTCCAATCAGGTGCGCCTGCCCCAGACTTCAAATCAGAGGCTGGAGATTGGAGGAGCAGGGTGGGCAGCAGTGGTGGCCACATCCAGTTTCCATAGCAGCGATCCTAGAGAAGTGCCCACCAGCCAGTGTGGGGGATTATGAGTGCTCAGTGGCAGCTCGGTGGCACCTTCATTGGCCCAGTTTTGGACATGATTTTGGATGTCATTCCTGGTTGGACAAATTTTCTGACCCTCCTGGAGATTCAGTGAGCTACCAATAGCTTTTTCATACATTAATTCTCGGCTTAAATCCATCTGTGTTAGTTTCGTTTGCTTTCCCAGTGTTTTATTAGCTCTTGTGGAAGATGTTCTTCCTCTCTTCCACCTGAAATCTTTTCCATTTGTTCACTTCTCTGGGAACCCAGGGAAAACAATTGGCCAACCTTATCTCCATTAAAAAACCCAAACAGGAAAACAACCCAAAAACTGTGTTTAAAGCTGAAGGTATTTATTCCTTTTTCAGATCATGCTAATATTTCTTCATTGAACCAAAGCCTTCTCTTCATTCTCACCAGTTATTGGTGCTTTTTAAATTTCATTTCAACCCTTTCATCTCCAGATGGTGGCCAGAAAACACTGGGATTCAGAAGGTCAGAGGATCCTATTTGGTGCTTCCTGTTGTTGAGAAAAATCATGCTATGAAATAGGAATAACTTGCCTTCCCTGTGTCTGGATTTTAAGGCTGCAAGACATGTCCTATTTGACACCAGACCAACCTGAGCTAGATGGTAGCTGGATGTTGTGAAGTAATTGTTATTTCAAAAAATCTCCCATGAGTTTGTATCTGCTGGTCACACCTACAAACCTGTGCCTGTTCAGGAGGCCACATTGTGGGAAGAATAAGCATTGGACTTGAACTCAGTAGAATCTGGTTCTTAGTTTTTGCTTAGTGATTCTCTGCGTCTCAAATTTCCCTCTTGATAAAATGGGGATAAAATGCCCTTCTCACTGGGTTATGGGGGAGAGCGAAATGTAATGGAGGACAATAATAATTATGATTTTATAGTGATAGTATACTTACAATATTACTTATAATAACAATAATTATTATAGTAGAACAACTAAGAACTTGGATTTTGGAGCCAGACTTCTGGTTCAGGTCTTGGCTTTGACTCTCACTAGCTGCATAAATTTGAGCATGTTCCTAAGTTTCCTCATTTGCAAAATGAGACTAATAATCATAGGACCAACCTCTTAGGTTCTTTGGTATAATACATGTAACAAGCTTTAACAGTGGTGGCACTTGTCTACGCATTCAGTTTGCATTTGCTCTCATCGTCACCACCTCCTTCACCATCACAACCATCATCATTATTCCTTAAAGGTCCCACCATTCACCTCGAGCCTGGTTTCTCCGCATCAGGCTTTATGTCTGTGCTTCACACCATGGGGGATGTTCAGAATAGAATCCCAGGGCTTTCCATGACTCTATCCTCCATTCCAGCTGCTAAGAAGAAGGTGAGCAGGGGGCCACACATTCTCAAGCTAGCCTGCTCGGCTCTATAAAGAGCTTGTTGCTAGATAAAACACCACCGTTCAGCACTGCACATCACTTTTGAATTTCTCTTTAAAGTTGGGTGAGCAGGTGGCTTTAAAAGTATTTTTCAGAAGAGGAAACTGAGGCCCCAGTGACTTTCCCAAGGTCATTTAGCAAGGGCAAGGCAGGCATGGAACCGAATTCCTCTACCGATCCATACCCCAGTGGCTGTTGGTGGCTGTGGTAGGTTATGATGGGGGCACGACATTGTGAATGTAATGAACAGCCCTGAATTATGTATTCAAACGTGGCTAAAAGGGAATTTTTTATATATGTTACCAAAATAAATTAAAAAAAAAAAACCAAGACACAAACAACACCAGGGGACTGTACAACACAAAGAATAAATCCTAAGTTAAACCATGGACTATTGTTAATAGAACAGCCATAATGATATTCTTTCATAACAAATGTATCCACACTAATGCAGTGTGGATGCTAATAACTGACGTGTAGTGGTAGAGGGAACTCATATTTTATGCATGATTTTTCTGTAAACTTAAAACTTCTTTAATTAAAAAAAAAGACAGCCCCCCACCATTGGCAGTTGGTAGATGTGGTAGGCGGTCCCTGAAGGAAGGTGTGGAAAGAAAGTGGGCACCAGACATCTCTGTGTAAGTCCCTGGCTGTCCCCCTCCAGGCATTTTACAAAGGGGTCTTGCCATTTCTAGAGCACCCATTTCAGGCCGTATCATCTCATTGTTCTCTCTTCCTTCCACCATCTCCAAATTATTGGCCAATTCCAATGTAGCGCAGTTGGATTCCCCTTTCTTCTACTCGTATGGTCTCATTTGATGCCTCTTCTCCCCAAATGACCCATCAAGTATTTTCCCTAATACGGGCAGGATACAATTTCACCCCTGTGTTAGATGGATGATGTCAATTAATGTGCCAAAGTCTTCAGGCCCCTGACCTCCCTGGGCTGAGCCGTCTGTCCATCCTTAAAGTTCCTTTGTGCTTACAAAGTCTTTGAGGTAAGAAAAATCCGGGTCTGAATCTAACTCATCTTTGCCGCTCAGTTGCGTGAGTGTTCTTGGACAAGCCCCCAACCCCTACCTCATTTTTCTTATTCAGTCAGTATTCAGTTGCCCTGTTGTCACTGAGATGGGGGAGGTATGCATGGATGGCTCATATCGAGATTAAAGCAAAAGTAACCACAACAGGACATATTGGATTTAAAATAAGTGAAATTAAAATCAAACACAATGCTTATAACTCTGAGAAACAATCCTAAAGAGTAAAGATAATATATCTTATCACAAAAATTGCTTGGCAAAAAAAAAATCTAATTCTGGACTCCCATTTAGTAGAGTAACCTGCTATTGTCTGTTTTGTAGCCGAGTTTTCCTTTTGTTCCATTTTAGAATAAAGCTGCTCCAACATCCATTTGCCACTGAGCAATCTTTCCAGATAATCCCGCAGGCTGGCTAGATAATTGTGTGCAATATAGACCGTTATCTTGTGTTTTTGACGCCAGAGAGTGCAGTCCTTTTCCCATTATTACACTATCTCTCCCCACAGCAGTGAGTTTCGAAAGCTCTCTCCCATTAAAAAAGAAAATCCACCAGTAGGTGAGGCAGGGACCACAGTTCTCACTGGATAGCTGAGTGGGCTGGGGCTTAAAGGGTTAAGAAACTCATCCAAGTCAGGCTGCTGCGGTAGCCCCGAGACACAGGAGGAGCCTCCCTTCTTCCCCTGCTAAGGGAACGTTCTGGCCCCGCACCAGAGGGGGCGTCTGATTGGAATGCCAGCTCTAGCTCCTGTGTGCCCCAGCCCATTTGCACCTCCCAACCGGACCCTGAGTGTGGGAAAGTGGAGGAGATGGGGACGGGTCAGAGTGCCACAGCCAGCGGTGGGGGCTTTGGAGCCTGCTTGTCCTGCCTCCGCTAATTTGTTGAGTGTCCTCAGGCAGGCCTTTTCACTCCCGGAGCCTCATGCAGTCCACAGCCCGCTCATGATCACACCACGTGGAGCTGTGTCATGGATCACCCGTGGCCCTCAATCCTTGTCTTCCTCGCCTCCTACAGATGGTGCCTCTATTTATTACAATTAGCTCTAGATGGCTGTGGTTTTTGAGACTTTTGGAGGCTTTTTAATAGTTTTTCCATTTCTTTCCTCACTGTTAATTGCCACTTATTGTTACCATGAGCTGGTTTAAAAATTCTGCCCCCTCTAAATTCATTATTTCTAATCGGCTGTGATTTGGGATATCAGATAACTAGCCTTGTTAAAATTCAGCCTCAAATATGAGTCATGGCTATGCATGAAGGCTTGGGTGCAGGCACTTAGTGATGATAGTAACTTTGGCTTTGACAAGGTCCTTTTTTTTTCTGTGTTCTGAGTCATGTTCTGAAAGGTAGAATTCTCAGATTAAATGACATTTCACCATAGTGGTTAAATATAAATGTGACTCCAAAGATGGAAGGGATGATAGTGAGATGGGCAGGAGGCAGCAGGAGACGGGCAGACCTGGAGGCCAGGCCTGGCTTCCTTCCACTGAATTGCCCCTTTCATACCTGTGGACAGGTAAGCACCTTGACTGCATGGAGTACTTACTTGCTTCAGGTCCTGGACTTACAGTCCATACCTAGACTTAGATTTGGTGATGAGTTATTAAAAGACAATAGCCGGGAAGTGGACTTGGCCCAGTGGTTAGGGTGTCCGTCTACCACATGTGAGGTTCGAGGTTCTAACCCCGGGCCTCCTTGACCCGTGTGGAGCTGGCCCACGCGCAGTGCTGATGCGTGCAAGGAGTGCCATGCATGCAGGGGTGCCGTGCCACACAGGGGTGCTTCTCGTGTAGGGGAGCCCCATGCGCAAGGAATGTGCCCTGTAAGGAGAGCCGCCCAGCACGAAAGAAAGTGCAGCCCAGGAATGGCGCCGCACACACGGAGAGCTGACACAACAAGATGATGCAACAAAAAGAAACACAGATTCCCATGCCACTGACAACAGAGGCGGACAAAAAGAAGAATACACAGCAAATGGACACAGAGAACAGACAACTGGGGTGGGGTGGGGGTGGGGTGAGATGGGGGAAGGGGAGAGAAATAAATAAATCTTTAAAAAAAAAAAAGACAATAGCCACTGTAGCCAAGGTCATCAATAATGGATGAACTTGAAAGGGACCCATGTGATTAATCCCAGCACTGGGGACTTGTAAAAGGAGTTCTTCCGATTGTCAGGGGCTTGTGTGTATGAAAAAGAATTTCCAAATCTAAATAATCTAAAAAGGGATCATATGTAATTGCAGTTCATCACAGTTGTTTATAATGGTAAAAAAGTCAAAAATAAATTAAGGTCCGTGTGTATTTATAATGGAATGCTACGTGGCAATTAGAATAGTTAAGAAGAATTTCTAATGTGAGAAAGTATTGATGATATAAAGTCAAGTGAAAAAAACAAGTGAAAATTTTAAATATAGGAGGATATTTTGCATAGGCAAAAGTCAGGAAGGATGTATTTAGGGGCATAATTTAGATGACTATAAGAACCAGTGGTTCATATAAATTCATGACTCAGAGCAGGTAAAAGACAACAGAGAGTGGTGGGGAGTGAGGCAGATTGGAGGGAACATGTTCTCTGGAAAGGGGCAGAGCATGCTCAACTCCTGCCAATTATTGCTGTATATTGCTAGCTCTTTACATTTTTAAAGGGCAGCTGGAAACCATGATATTTACATGAAATTCCCCAATTTTAAAATATTGGCAACTAATTTATACTTTTAAAAACACTGTTAGCCAAAAAAAATTTCAGTGGTTTGGCTTGGGCCTGTGATTCATCAGTCTACCTTAAAAGAACATCAGAATGTTCACTAGTTGCCTTAGTGGGGTGGGAGTGGGGTGTGGGGGCTGTGACTGGAAAATTTAATTTGTCTTTATCATAGCTTCAGTAATTAAAGACAAACGTTAGTGACCCTAACTCTAAAGTGTTGGGCCGTGTGTGTGTGCAAACCCACGTGCATGTGAGTGCCGAAGGAAAGGTATCAAAGAGTTCTGGAAAACTTCCAGTGCCTTCCTGAGCCTCAGTTTCCTCATTTAAAGTGAGGACATTATTTTCTGCTAACCTTACAAGACGGAGGATCAAAGAAGGTGGCTAACAAATAGAAAGGTACTGTCAGGGATGTAGATGCAGCAGCTGCTCAAAAAATATTTGTCCCATCAACGGAGAGAAAAAGAAAGTAGGGAAGTTGGTTGTCTCTGGGGAGTATTGGGAGCACAAGGCTTTAGGATTTAAACGTGACTATTTCAATCAGCCTGGGTCTCCCACTACATTGACATATCGGTGAATCATCTTCATTATAACCATAACTACGATTTGGTGCACATTTCCTAGGCACCAAACAAATGGTGTGCATTATGCCTCTCTGAGCCTAATTCCTCATAGAATAGGGATAATCACAGTACTTATTCCAAAGTATCCTTGTGAAGATTAATTCAGGTCATCCAAAGCATGCTTAAGACAGACTGACTACATAAATCCTTTTCAGTTCGGGCTCACTTTTCGCCATTGATAGAACTGATTTAATTTCACCTGCTTCCTCTAATTTAAAGAGATTGAATGGATAGTGGGTATGAGTGCAATAGATTACTTATTCGAAACATGTAACTTTTTCCTTTCTTGGTTTCTTAAAGAAAGAAACTCATTCAACTCGTTTAGATGGTTTATAAATGACGTGAAACAATCTGACTCATAGTCTCTTTGGAAAAGTGTGCCAGGCGCACCCCAAGAACAATCCAGCCCCATCTGCCTCTCCCTGCAGTGACTGCTTGGCACCTGCAGAAGTTTGGAGAAGCTTCTTTATGTATATAGTCTTGACAAATTTTTCCAGCAGAATCTGTAGTTAAGGGCTTTCATATAAATTGTGTTGTCAGATAACCAAAACTTCCCTAAATGCCAAATACAGATATTTTGATCAATGGTCCCTGTGTGTAATTTGTTATTTTAAGAACAGAGAGAGTTTTTAAAATGCCAGGGACTGTCTTAGGCACTTCACATACATTAGCTCTTTAATTTCACAGCAACCATGTAAGGCAGATATTATTATCATTATTACCTTTTTAATATAAGGAAATTAGGCTCAGAGAGGGGAGGTAATTTGCCCAGGGAGACACAGCAAGTAATTGGCAGAACTGCTAGAACAGATGCCAAGTAAAGTTCCATTTATTGTGATTACAACAACCAAGTATCAAAGGCAATTATTTTTATGACGTTTTCCTTTTGACCCATCTCATGAGTTAGAATCTCTTTTGGCAGATAGAAGTCAAAGTGAGGAGATGCAGATCTGCCTTTTGGCTCCATTAAACAGTGGGAGGCATTGGATCACGGCCACGGCTATCTGTGTAGACAGAAGACAAACAAAATTTGATTATTTGGTTCCAGGGATAAATGGATTCCTGGAACCACTCTGCCCCCACAGGCCACTACTGTTACTCATAGCCCAGCAAGTGCAAACAGTCCTTCCTCCTTTTCATGTCCCTCCCTTCTCTTGGGATGCTGTTTGCTGACTAGGGCAGTGAACACACCTTTTCCTTAAATTTGGCAATGAGTCACGTTCTTTGCAAAGAATGGGTATGGTTTCTTTGGGATGGGCATGTCAAAAATGCTGAGCAATGCCAACATATAGCACTCTTGACTTGAAAGGAATTTGAGTCAAAAAGAACAGAGATGTTGATATATTCCTAGCTTCCCTGCTAGGATCCTTTGTTCCTTGCCTTGGACTCTGGTGGTGAAGACTGTGTTCTAAGCAGACCGGGGTATTTGCAGAGCCAGGAGAGTTAAAAAGATTTTTACTGGAAAACAGGTCATTGGCGAGAGAAGAATGGAATAGACAGAGTAGATTTAGAGGGCTGGGGATGGGGGAAGGAGTCTTGAAGTGATCGTTGCTAGTTTGTGTCTTTTGTGGACCCCAGAAAACTATGTTCTTAAGCTAACCCCTTCCTGTGCATGTAAACCTCCTGTATGTGAGGCCTTTGGGCTAGATTCAGTTAAGGCACCTTTTGATTAGGTCACTCTTGATTAGGTCGCTTCAGTTAAGGGCCTTGGTTAGACTGCAGGACCCAGGAGGGACCTTAGTCCTTTTACTGGAGTCCTGTATCAATGGAGGAGAGGACAGAGAAAGGGAGCTGCCACTTTACCCTGCCATGTGAGAGAAGACGCTGGGACTGCAGGAAGACAGGGGAACGCCGAGAGGCCGAGAGAGAGACAGGAGGCTGGGATCAGCAGAGCAGCCGAAGCTGAAGCAACCAGGCCTGGAGGCGAGTGGAGAGACGAGCCATATGCCTGATCACCCACAGCTGAGCCTGGGGAGAAAGCAAGCCTGGAGGGGAAGGCGGAGACCCGCTGCCATTTTGCCTTCCATGTGGCAGGAGTCCAGGGTCGCCAGAAGCCCTACTGGGGAGACAGCAGCTCTGATGATGCCTGGATTTGGACATTTTCACAGCCGCCTCAGAGGAGTAAGCTCTTACCCTAATAAACTCCCATTATAGAAGGCAACCCAGTTAGGGTATTTTGCATTTACATTCAGCAACCTATAGCCAACTAAAACAGTGATGAACAGGGAAGGAGAACACCCTGCACCAGGAACTTAGAGGAAAGGAATACAGTGACAAGAGAGGAGAGGTTTTGAGCAGGGAGTGTAAAAGCCTCAGGCATCAGTGGGGGGTAAAGTGGTGATCCAGGATGCTCTGATGGGTATCGTACAGAATTCCTCTTTGGGACCTTTTAAATAGATTTCGTAAAGATTAAACCAGTTAAGATTTACTTTGCTGTTCATGATGACCTGTTTTTTAAAAACAGCCAACCAAACAAACAAACAAACAAAAAAGGGAAAAACCCAGTGAATGTGTATATATGTTTGTATATATATTTTTTGAACAAAAAGAAGCATAAAGTTAACACCAAACTTGTCACTTCCAGGTGTGGGACTGGGGCGGAGTGGGGCTGGTGAAGTTTTTCTTTATACCTCCTATTTGGTTTGACTTGTTATAATAAGTATGTATTACTTTTTAAAATTTTGAAATAATTACAGGCTTACAGAAGAGTTTCAAAGAGAGTTCCCGTATAGACTTCACTCAGCTTCTACGATGTTAGCATATTACATAGCCATGGTACATTTATCAATACTAAGAAATTAACACTGAGACAATATTACTAACAAAACCATAGACTTTATTTGGATTTCACCAGGCTTTCCCCTAATGTCCTTATTCTGTTCCAGAATTCAATCCAGGAGCCCACATTGCATTTAGTTGGCATGTCAACTCGGTCTTCCCTGGTCTGTGAGAGTTGATTAGTTTTTCCTTTCTTTCATGGCAGTTTAGTTTCCTAGCTGCCAAAACAAATACCCTGCAGTGGGTTGGCTTAAAGCAGTGGGTGTTTATTGGCCCGAGGTTTTGAGGTTAGGGGAAGTCCACATTCAAGCTTCCTACAAGAAGACTGGTGTTCAGGGCTGGCTCCAGAGATCCTCGGCCCTTGGCTTTTCCATCACATGGCAATACACATGGTGGCCTCTCCTGGCTTTTGGTTCCATTGACTTCTAGCTTCTGACTTTCTGTCTCTGCAGCCTTCCCTATAAGGCCAGGACCCATCCTAACTGAGCTGGACTGCACCCTAACAGAGGTAATCTCATTAAAACGTCCTCCTTACAATGGATTCACACCCCTAAGAATGGATTAAGTTTAAGAACATGTTTTTCTGGGGTCCGTGTCTCTAAGCCACCCCAATGACCTTGAGAGTTTTGAGGAGTACTGGCCAGATATTTTGTAGAACGTCCCTCATTTTGGGTTTGTCTGATGTTTGCTCGTGATCAGATAGATTGAGCTTATGAATGGTTGGAAAGTCCCCGAGAGGTGATGTGTCCTTCTCAGCACTAAGCACTGGGGTCCATGCTATTGATGGTCATTGCTGGTGACGTTCACTTTGACCGCATGGCTGTACCAGTGTCTGCCAGTTTTCTTCATTGTAAACGTTGTTTCCCCCTTTGCAATTAATAAATGCTTGTACAGAAGTTCTTTGGGGTTGTGCAAATATTCTGTTTCTCCTTAAACTTTTATCCACTAAATTTTGGTGTTTATCATTGGATCCACCTTCCAGGAGTTTTACCATGGTGTTCTATTGCTGATTTTCTATTTCCCTCATTCTTCTGTATTCGTTAATTAGAATTCTTTGGCAAGGAAGAGTTATTGCTTCTCCCTGATGTGCTTATTTTAGTTCAATCATTTATTTACCTATGAGAAAGGGCTCATAGATATTTATTTTAATCTGTGGGTTACAATCCAATACTACTGTATTTATTTCATTGCTCAGATTGCTCCAACTTTGGTTACTGGAATGTTTTTCGGGTTGGCACCTGTGTCCATTTGACATGATGTATTACTTTTTTGATTCAAAAAATACAAAAATAGAAATAATGAGAGTTGCTTTTCACTGCTTTTTACTATGTTGCCCTGGTGTTTCTTTTGAATGGGAAAGGGATGCTAAGACCAGACTTGAGGCAGCTCAGTTTTATTTGAGTTAAACAGACAAACCTTTAAGAGATGACAGATGTTTTTCTTTTTTCATAAAGCCACATTCTCTTTGGCATATGAAGCTGAATAGTAGTAGAATGTAGAATTAGGAATCTCTTTAGATAGGAAAATAATATCTGATTTTTATATCACAAAGAATAATAAGTACTTCATGTTGTTGGAGAGGCTCATTAAAACTGTGTGCTCTGAGCACAGCCAAAACTTCCCTTGAAGTGAAAATGACAAATAAATTCCAGAGTATTTCTTTGATTTTTACAGTCAAAGACTGAAAGGATGACTTAGTTAAGAAAATCAGATTTAAAGTTTCATTCATCACCAATGTAGGAGAAGTGTGCTCACTATTTGTTTGTACACATTGCATTGAAAAATCAGCAGTGTGGCCCTAATCTCTGGAGACCACCCTTGAGTTGATGGTGTCTTTGAAGCATTGCCAACATTCTTTGAGATAAATGAGCTGGACTAGAAAAAGAAATAAGATGGGGTGCCTACTGAAGCTATTTCAACAATGCTAGGTAAAAGATCAGCATTTTGGGCACAGAGCCAAGGGGAGATTTCTCTTTTTAGAATTGTCGTTTCGCTGCCAAGCACTGGAGGGAAAAACTCTGCCCAGTGGGTGGTGATCACAGCTCAATCTAACTACCAGGAGAGTTAGTTTTTGAAAAATAAAGTATGAGGACATCAGCTCCTTTGCATTTTTCATGAAGATCTGAATGCTGATCCCAGAACTTATCTACTCCACCTGAGATTGGTTTATACCAAAGGGAAATGAAACTGGCTGGAATTAATGAAGGCCACAGTTGCTCTATTTTTGGAATGTCCTGTAAAAGACCCTTCCAAACTTCCAAAAGTGTTGACTTTCCATGTCATTTGGTGTAGCAGACACGCTCGGTGCTTTGCCTTTAGCTTTCTGCATCTTTTATAGGTTGGAAGCAACCATCCCATAGCTTCTGTGTGCTTTGCTCCAGTAGCTTGCACCTACAACTTTCTTCCAGTTCTATCCTTGGACTCCTGGAGACCTTTTGTCCACAGGCACAGAGGGCAGATATGGCTCCTGCGAGTTTATATCACTGACCAGTGGTTATAGCCAAAGACTGGGCATGAAAGGATTGTTGTAAATAAAGCTGGGTATGAAAATCCAGCTCCCTCATTAAGGGGACAAATTCTGGTATAACTCACCCTTCAGAGCTCTCTGAGGGATCAGGCCAAGGTTGGAGCTTGCTTGAAAAGGCCTCCAAGCTTGTCTTTTCTCCTTCCTGTTCTGCTCCCCTCACTTGCTTACAGATGTCTCTTAAATAAGTCCCTTACACCAGGGCTTCTTGAGGGCTTCTTGAGAGCCCAACCTAAGACACTTGACATATATATTGAAACTTGAATATATTTATCATGAAACTTCAAGATATAATGAAACTTAAGGAAAGAAGCCTCAACCTATTGCTAAGTATTGCATATGTCAAGAAATAATAACCAAAATTTAACTATAGTTATATTATAGTGGTGTTAAAAATTTCTTTTGCATATTTGGATTTGGTGATCTTGCTTCCAGGAAAAAAAAATTATCTAATGTGTCTGCAGGGTGATTTCAAGATATATACATAATTTTTTTCCTGATCTTATGGCCAAAAAGTACATTTGAAACTCTGTATAGAACCCCTTTCTCACCAGTATTCAGTGTTTGCTAGATCCCCAGAGGTGTTTTTGGAACTCCAGCTTGACTTGGAGGTCAAGATAACTTATATCAAATTGACTTTAAAAAATTGGGGGGTAAATTATCTCCCTGATTTCCCAAAAACAAACATTCATTATACATCGTTGCCAATTTCTGTCAGTGTAACAAAAGGCATGCAACAGCCTTGATGTCGAAAATGATTTTGGTTATGTTTTAGCTGACCTAAGAGAGAGAAAAGGGGGAAGCAGGTTGATGGCATATGAGTACATAAAGATTATTATTTCCCTTATGGGGAAAATAAATGATTTTCACCTAAAATTGCCATAGCCTCTCTTTGATTTTAGTAAGATAGTCAACCAATTTAGACATTTCAAATGGCATTAAGGGACGTGAGTGTGTTTGTTTTTGCTTAAATGAAAAGGGTCACGGATGCTCAAAGGTCGAGAACGCCTTGCTAGTGATCTCTGTGGCCTTTTCCTGCTCTGACATTCTTTGAAAATAAGATTCATTTCTTCTTAGCTAAGATTTGTCTCTGGACAGGCTGCCCTTTCCCCCATTTAGAGGCTGTTGTGGAAGTTGCATTAAAGTTTGGATTCAGCCCCAAGCAATGAGGGCCAGGGTCTGCAGAGTGTCCCTCCTTTCTCTGCAGCCAGTGCTGATTGGCACGGTCCTCCTCGCCTCCTTCACGTGGGTGGGAAAAGGAGCAGCGGTCCCTGCGTGGGCAGGATGTTCTCCCTCCTCCTTGCTCCCTGCTTCTTGCTTTGCCCTCTGTTCTTCTCATCCTCCAATTCCTTTCCTCTTCCTTTTTTCTTTCTTTCTTCCTATTCTTTTTTTTTTTTTTGGTTCTTTTTGTCTCAGAAATGTACCCAGACCAAAGGGATTGCAGTCATCGTCTTACCTTTTGACAATAAATGCTTCAGGACGTTGACACAGCCTCAGAAGGACTTCTGCAGTTGTACTTGAGGCAGAAAATCTAATGGGTAAGGAGTGGGGAGAGAAGCGAGTGTAGACAACAGGAATCCTCCGAGTGAGGGGGTTATTCCCAAGCAAGACATTTGTAAGGACAGGGTCTTCAGGGCCAGAGGTCAGAGAGGACAGAAGTTCAGTGACCTAAGTGATCATTCACATCAGAAATGGCTTCCAGTAGAAGTTGCCTTTTTTTTGAGAAATATCCAAGAGTTGAGTCAACATTGATCTTGATTACCTGTCTACATTGTCCTCTGGATGCCTTGATTTTTTTTTCAAAGTAGGAGCAATGATCTTAGCTCCTTCCCATATGTTAAAGATATTGTGAGGCTCCCTGACCCATCAGAAGGCAGCCTGGCAAGGAGGACAGAGCCCTGAGTCGGGAGTCTGGAGGCTTGGGTGTTAGACTAGGCACGGCTGTCTCCCAGTTCTATAATCTTTGGTGTGCAGACAGCTTCTGAGGACTGCAGTTTCCTCACCAGTGAAACGAGCCAGTTGGGTTTCTCAAAAGGCCACGTGAAGGAAGAGGCAGATGCCTCTCCAAGCCAAGGAATGCCAAGGATTGGCAGCAAAAACCAGAAGCCAGGCAGGGGCAGAGAAGGATTCTCCCCTCCAGGTTTCAGAGGAGGCCTGACCCTGCCGATCCTTTGATTTCAGAGTTCTCACCTCCAAAATAGTGGGACACTAAATGCCTATTGTGTGAAGCCACCCAGTTCATGGAACTTTGCTATAGCGGCCATAGGGAACTTGAGACAATTTTGGGGATGCATTTCTCCAGTTCAAAGCTGTTTTTTCCACTTGTAACTATACAATATTTTTTAAAAAAGGGGCCTAGCATAGGGCACAGCAAAAAAAGTGTGCTTGGACATGTTGTTGAATGAATGAATGAATGAATAAATGAATTGGGTGGGTGAATGCTCCCAATTAAGACTTCCAAGTGTGGCTATGCAGACTGTGCTATACACGATTCCATGGGAAAGGGGGACACCATGCCTCAAGACTATCATGGGAATCCCCACACCCCTGCAGCTGTAGGACATGGTGGCCTGCTCCCAAGGGACAAGGATTGGATGACCTGAAATTGCCAAGAAGAATGTGAGGCTCTTGAAAGATGCCCCTTTGCCTAGTTTCTTTTTCTAGGAGCAGTAAAACCATCCACTTTGTCATCTCTCTCACCATAGAGATGCAGGTCTGGGCTTACAGCAGCCACGGGCTTCAGCAACCTGCAAGGCGCCTCTGACCATGGCGTGGGGGCAAGACCCCTAGGCTAGCAGACCCTGTGCATATGGGCCATCTGTTAGCAGCTGCAGTTTGGAAGTCACAAGGCTAAAGAACCCCTTACTTTTAGTCCAAGGAAAATAGATATATACCTGATTATATATAAGATTTGTTCTCTAAAAAATCCTTCCTTTGCCAAGTGTGGCTTGGAGAAAACAAAATTTTCTCAGAAGTTACAATAAATTTACATTAAAAAAAATAAGTACATTTATGTGCCGCTGTAAATACCTTGAGTGTCCCCAGTGGTACCCAGGCCATAGGTTGGGAAACCTTGTTTAAAGTAAGGGAATCTTTGGGTCAGGGAATCCTTGGATGACTTTAGACGGAGGTTGCTTCATCAGTTAACAAAGTCATAGCGCCCCCTGGTGGACACTGCTGCTATACCTGCTCGTGCAGTTCTTGGACTTGGCGGAATTGGAAACAGCATCCCCAGTCCCAGGCCACCCTGCCCCTCTCTACTGCTCTGGTTTCTCCTTTCTCTGATTCTCTGATTCTTCTTTTCTCTGTTTTTCTTTCTCTTTTTCCTTTTTTTTTTTCTCTTGTTCCTCATAGAGTCCCTGTGATCCTATCAGAGAAGAAAGTATGGGGTGGCAGGGTCTATTTGGAGATTTAGATTTAGTCCCAGGTCTTTCTCTGACTCAGCCCCTGCCGTGGCTTTTCTCCAGCCCCCGGTTCTCAGTATGGCCAGCACGGAAGAATAAATGCTTTCCAAGGCTTTTTGTAGCAGAATAATGCCCTTGGTCAGGCGGACCTGGGTTTAAATCTGAGCTTCTAATTTCAGGCATGTTTTCTGGTCTGTAAAATTGGAACAAATCTAAGAACAACTGGCTCTGGGGTCAAACAGGCCCATGCATGTCTAGCTTTACCCCAGGACCTGGCACCTAATCAGCATGCCTGGTAAGCAGTGACAGCTACTTTTATTAATGTCCTGGATTTACAATGGTTTGGTACCTGGGATGGCTGCTAAAGAGAGTAAATCAAGTTCTAAGTGAGCATGTAGGGATAGTTGCCAGGATACTGCCTTGGTATTGATTTTGCATTTGATTCCAAAATGGCTCGTTCATTTCGGTGTTTTAGGGGATAATCGTTCGTCCCAGGCCAGGGCCCATGGAGGCCAGGGCCATCCTTGGCCCTGTGGGTGTCATCGTGTCCCGGCCCTGAATGAAGATGCAGGATGGAGAGTGGTGTAAATGGTGTAGGAAATCGTGTCTTCCTAAGTGGCAGGGCGAGAAACTGGAGAGAGGGGGCTGGAGTGGGAAATGCTCTTCTCTGTCTTTTCCCAGCTGTGCTTCTGCTCGTCTGGTCCATGTGTTGGTCTCCTCCTCCCCTGTAAATCTGCTCTTACCCCCTCCTCTTCCTTTCCTCCCTTCCTTTCTTTTTCACTAACGCACAGAGCACTTACTATGTGCCAGGCCTAAGTATTTCATGTGAATTAACTCATTTAAATCTCTCGACAACCCTGGGAGCTAGTTACCATTATTCTGCTCCTTTAGCGGATGGAGAAAATAGGCTCAGAGGAGAATTCCTCTGGCCATGGGCACCCAGCTGGTAAGAGGCAGGTCTGCATCCAAAGCACCTGCTCCGGGCACACCCCTCACCGCCTGTCTTTGCCCCAACTCCCTTCCTCACCCCCACCCGTGGCTGAGGGCTGTGTGGAGTTTGGGGGCCAGGGTCTTTACTGCCCATGGACCCCTGCTCCATTCCGGACTGTGGTGTCCCTGTAGGTCCTGGCGTCCTCTGGAAGGGGACACACCAGGGGGAGGCAAGTCAGGGCTGGGGCTGGGTCCGGATGGCAGAGAGTGGGAACTGGGGTGCGTGTCCCAGGCAGTGTGCACCTGCCGGCTTCTGTGGGGGGCCGCGCATTCCCGCACATCTTGTATGCCGGGGCACTGTCTGCCCCTTGTTCTGAACTGTCTTTCCGGAAGCTTGCCCAGCGAACCAGCCTCGGGAGCCAGAGCTGGCGGCAAGCGCAAGCCCGCTCCTGCCCATTATAAAAGGCTCACTAGGCACAGGGCCTCTTTCCCGTAAGGCAGCCACTGTCCCCTGGCCTCCTTCGCCTTGTCCTGTGGGGACTGGGGCTCCGGGGCCTGGTACACACCCGCCGATGGCCAGGCTGCCGCGACTGCTGTGAGCGACAAAGCCCTTTGCCTCTGACCCAGGAGTCTGCCCTGCCAGCGCCGGGAGCATGTGGCAGCCTATTCACTAGCTGGCAGGTAGGGTACGGTCTCTGCCCAGTTCTGGACAAGTTCCAGTTTGTGACTTAAAGAAGGTTGTTGTGGGTTGACCCGTGTGCCCCCAAACGGTATGTTGAAGTCCTGACCCCTGTCCTTGGGCAGGTGACCGTATCTGAAAATGGCCTTTGCAGATGTAGTTAGTGAAGTTAGGAGGAGGCACCCTGGATTAGGGTGGGCTCCACATCCGATATGTTTGGGGTCCTCGATGATGGCCCTGAAGGCGGGGCCACCGGCAGCTGGGAGGGGCCAGGAAGAGCCGGCCCCGCCCACACCCAGCCTCCAGAACTGGAGAAAACACTTCCCTATTATTTTAAAGCCACCCATTTTAGGTCGTGCTTTGCAGGAACCCTAGGAAACTCACACAGAAGCAGAGATTCAAGACTGTGAAGATGAATCGGTCCCGTTTCCTGCCCTTAAAGAGCTCAGAGACGAGGGGGGATGGGGGCACGTGACAAGTAGCTGCTGGGGAGCTGACCGCTGCTGAGCGGGGGAGGGGAGACAGGCCGAGAATGTGTTCTTGCCTTGGAAGAGGCTCTGAGGCCTGGAGGTGGGGCAAGGAACGCCGGGCGGAGGGAACAGAATGAGCAAAGGCCCAGAGCGGGGAGGCCGGGAATGGGTTTGGTCAAGAGCGCGGAGCTGGGGCTCCGTGGCCGGCTGGGCTGGACGGCTTCGCCTGGCCCTTCCGAGTCACCGCCACCCTCCTCCGCCCTGTTCTCTGCCCCGGTGTTTCAGAGGTGATCGGGACGTTCTTAGGGTGATGAGACACAGACATAGACAGCCAGACGGCCTAGAATACATGGAACAGCCGCTTTATTAGCTCAAAGGGCCTGGAAGGGGAGGGGGGAGGGAGGAGGGGGGACGCGGGGCCCCGGGCTTTCCTAACCTGGGAAGTCAGAGGAGGGCCGGTGGAGGCGGGGTCGGCGTAGATGGGTGCTGGGCTCTCCTCTTCATTGTGACCTGCAGGGAGAAGGGCTTTCCCACCAACGCTGGGGATTAGCAGCTTTAGACTATGCGGCACCGAGGGCAGAAACGGCAAGGGCCGTTTGGGGAAACCGAGGGCAGCTCTTATCACCCAAACCACAGGAGGTACAGGCCTTGCTAGCTGTGGTTACACCCAGGGCAGGGCTAACTGGGGTGTTTGCTCAACTGGGGAATTTATGACTAAGCCAGGCAAGATGACGAGGCACCAAGTGTAAATTACTTTGCGCCGTTGTACCTGGGTCCCTTGCTCTGTCTGGTTGGAGGGACTGGCTGGAGTTGGGCAGGCAGGAAGAGAGCACGGGCAGGGTCCCGAGGTTGCCTTGGGCTGGCTGTGCCCTTCGGCTTTCAGCCGCAGGCTCCTCTGAGGCACATCCTCTTACCCAGCTCTCTCCTTCTGGGTTTCTACACACTCTCCCTCCCCTTGCCCTTTCAGGCCTGGAGGTGGTAACAGCTCCACTGCAACCAGCCAGGCCACTGCCCTTGAGCCTATGGTGCCCCCAGCCACCCCTATTTGAATAATGGACCTGATGAAAACCAGCCCTTCTTGTGCCATCCTTACTTGCTTTTCCTGTTGGAACCTGCCTGAAACAGTGAAGGGGGATGAGGCAGAAAAGACTTGAGGTCAGATCATGGAGGGAGCGTCGTGAAGTCTGTGTAAGGAAATGGTCTCCTAGTTTCACCTCATTGACCTCTGCTTTGAGGTCAGTGACACAGCTGTCCCCTTTCCTGGAAGGCTTCCCTGGCTTTTATTGCCCTGTATTTTATTTATCTCCTTCTTTATCTCTCTCCCCTCTAACTGTAGGCTCTCTAGTGGTGTCTAATTTATTTCCATATCTCCCATATTGAACTCAATAAATATTTATTGAATGAATGAATGAATACATATATAGATGGATGGATAGATGGACAGTAGATATTATGTCATTGAAGGTTTGGGGCCTGGGGTATTTGTGTGATTAGATACAAAGAAGTATAAGATTTAGCCCCTTGCTCTCAAGTGGTTTCCAATCAATCTGGGAAGACATGATATAGGTATGCGAAGCATCCCTAACACAGAAGGACCTCTGCTGAGGCACCTGAGATGTGCACAGACAGTGGGTGTGGGAGAGGAGGTCAGGTGAGAGGGAGCGCACTCTGCTCTGGGTAGAGGGAGGTCTGGAGGACTGCCTGGAGGAGGTGAGGCTGGAGCTGGGCACTGAGGGTGGGAAGAATAGTGATGGATGAAGGGGAAGAGGGAACAAAAGCAGAGGGACCAGATGGGCCAAGGCAAGATGTACAGAACAGCATCGGTAAAGCATGAAGATTTTGACAGAGAAGAGGAGGAAAGGAAGATGAAGAGGTAGGAGGGGGCCAGACTCTGAGGGGCTAAATTAGTCAGGGCACTCTAGGGGAACAGAACCGACAGGATATATATTATGATATCTATTTTATATATATTGTTATGATATATAATAATACATATAGTAGTAAATAGTATATATTAATATCTATAAGGAAGTCTATATTTTGTAAATACTATGATTTTTAAAAATAGAATTGCCTCATGTGACTGTGGAGATGCAGGCCAAAAGCTAGGATCTCCAGTAAGGTTTTTGATGAATTCCGCAGGAGAAGCTGGGTGGCTGAAGTGGAGATGGAAGCTCTCTCTTCTGCCTGCTGAAATCATCACGGCTCCTTTTAAGGCCTTCAACTGATTGGATGAGACTTCTCTCATTGCTGAAGACAGTCTTCTCTGTAGATTGCAGATGTAATCAACCATAGGTGCAATCAACTACTGATGATTTAAATCCACAAAATATCCTCACAGTAGCAATCAGGCCAGTGCTTGATTGACCCAAGTACTGGACACCATCACCCAGCCGAGGTGACATGAACTTAACCATTGCAGGGCCTTGAAGGCCACACTAGAAGCTTGGAATTTTATCTTGTAGGTACTAGAAAGCCATTGAAAATGCCCCTGTGTAGTTTGTTACGTAAAGGAAAACAACACAATATTTGGACTTTCTTTTATTAAGGCATCAGGAGGAGAGAGCATGGATTTGGGAGTCAAGCAGACTTGGGGTTGAATCCTACCTGGCTGATTTATAACTGTGTGACCTTGGGCCAGTTACTTCACCTCTCTGAGTCTCAGTTCTTTTTCTACAAGATGGGGCTTGTTTTATGTACCTCATAGGGTTGCTGTGAGCAGATGATAAAATGTATGCGACGCGCCCATCAGGAAGCTTTGTGCACAATAAGTGCTCAATTATTATTATCACTACAACTGCAAACTCTTTGTGTTTTGTTTTGCTTTGTTTGCAGGGAACATGGCATTTGAAAGTCATGTGTATTGTCTGCAGAAAGTTGTGGCAGCTGTGGCTGAGGGTAACAGAAGGTGGAATCATGTAATCATGCGACCACAGAGATTTCTTTTTTTATACTTTTTGGCCTGAAAGAATAAGATAGTGGAATATTAATACCTCTATCTGGAGGTCTTGACACTGGTGGGGGCCTGGCTGGGGCTTGTTTTTACAGCCTGAAATAGTCTGGCATTTTCCTTTCTAGTGGGCAGGCTGCCAGGCCACTGAGTGTGTAACCACCCAGCAGAACAAAGCACCACTATTTTTACTGTGGGGGGCCCAAGAATGCGTCACAAAGTCCCCGGGCCCGCCCCACCCGGCCTGGGGCGGAAGCCCGTCTCCTGTAGGCGTCAGTGGGAAGCAAACAGCCGGGCCCCTTGGGGACCCGTTTTCCTGGCAAGGAGGTCAAGGTCTCCCGGAAAGGCCCAAAGTGCCTCCCCTCCTCCACGCCTCAGCTTGACAGCATCTAGTTCAGCTGGGAACTAGGGGACCAGAAACTCTCACTTGATTAAGCCGTTGGAGGCCTTTTACATGGCTGTGTCAAGTTTTCCCAACTGGATGGAAAGATGCCTGAGAGTAAGGGCTGAATCTTGTAATTCTTTATGTCAGTTTGCCTTTCTCCCTGGGCCAAAACCTCCAATGACTCTTTCCTGAACACATGATAGAGTTTCATCCATCCATCCACCCATCCATCCATCCATCTATCCACCCACCCACCTACCAACCCATCCATCCATCCACCCATCCATCCATCTGTCCATCCATCCTTCCACATGTATACCCATCCACCCACACATCCATCCACATATCCACACATCCATCCATCCATCCATCCATCCATCCATCCATCCATCCATCCACCCACCCATCCATCCACCCACCCGTTCATCCATCCATACAGCAAGTACTTGCTGAGTACAGTGTTAAGGTTGTAGAGATGTATTAGACACTATCAAGGAGATCAAAGTCAAGAGCGACAAGGAAAGAGGCGAATACCAAACAGTGTGATAAATCCTCCAGTGTGTGCAGGGGTTGTGAAAATCAGAGAAACCCATATTCTCATCATGGCTCTACCTCTTCCCCATCGTGGGACCTTGGCCAGTTCACTTCCCTGCACTTCAGTTTCCTCATCTGTAAAATGGGTATGACTGCAATTCCCACCTCAAAGGATTGCAGTGAGGGCTAAATGAGATGATGCATTTTCGTCCTCACTAAATACTGGTCCTTTCCTCCTTTCTTTCTCAGCCCCAGAGGTGGCGACCACATGTCTCCTGTTCGCCATGGGGTCACGTGTACGGGTGATGAATGTTTGTAGCGTGCCTGGGTCTCCATCCCCGAGCCAGGCAGTCACGGTCTGTTCCTGGACCAGCAAGGCCAAGAGCCGAGAGTTGAAATAATCAATAGTTTTTGTGCCACTTTGACCCCAAATATGTCCTGAATCAAACTTTACCTGAACCAATCTTTCATTTCTCTTGTTTCTGGTCTGTATAACAACTTTTTTGTGGGGTGGGGCAGATGGTTTCTAGAAGTCTCCTTTCCCAGGACTAGCCCCAAGCCTCATTTTACAAGTAAAGAAACTGAAGCCCAGAGCGGGACAAGAAGCGGGCAGGGTCCATTTACAGATCCAAACTTTGGCTCATCCCATTGCTTTTGCTCACTCAAGGAGGATGATGGCGAGATCAGGAGGCTGTTCACATCCCTGCTCCACTCCACTCCCCCATCTTCCGAAGGACTCTTCACCCCACCCTTGCCTGGCACGCACGGCTCCCAGAATACGTTCATTCTCCTTGGAAATTTTGGCACTGCACCTTCCAGATGAATGGTGGGAAAACGCCTTGCTCTCCCGAGCACCTGTGCATCTACCCCAGCGAGGTCCGAGGAGCTCAGGCGAGGACAGGAAGGGCCGAAGGTGGCAGCAAGCCTCCAAAAGGTCTCATTTCCTACGTGAATAAATAAGTTTATCTTTTCCTAGGAATTTCCTAGGCATAAATATTAAAATTTGTACTGGAACAGACCTTTGTTTCCTTTCCTGCTGAACTTGTTCTTAGAAAAATTCGCTGCTTAGTAGGAGATGAAGGGGGGAGAGCATGTGTTGCCAGAGATAGGAGTTTCTCAGTCTTGAGCCTAAAGATGCAAATTTTATTCAAGATTTGCACAAACCTGGTCTCTCTTAAAATCTTATTTCCTTGGCCACTTGCTAAAGTGGGGCAGGAATTATTTAAAAACAAAATATAAAACAAAAACCAACAAAAACCCAAACAGACCACCAAGAAAAAACCTTGTTTTCATAGCAGCACAGGTTTATATTTAGTTAGAAAAATATTCTTTTGAAATTCAATTTCCTCTGTTTCACAGTGGTGCAAGGGGAAGAAAAAAAGGGGAAATCTGGAAAATTCTCCCTTGTCCTGTACTTGGAAAGGAACCGAGTGAGGCTTCAAAATCACGGGTCTGTACCCATTCTCTGCCCTGACCCTTCCCTCCCTGCCCGCCTTAAATAATGGCCTGAGGCTTCTACTTTAGAAACCACCAAGTGCTACATCTGACAAAAGCAAATGCATTCTCAGGGTGTATGATTAGGCTGTCTGATTTGCTCTGAACAAAGGAACGACCCGTGTTTTCTCTCTGCACATTTTGCTGTTCTTAGTCTGAAAACTGGCTTGAGGCATGTCTGGGATCCCAACAAGGTTGTCTGCGTAACTAATTCCCAGTGAATAGTTTCAATGAAACGAGAAAGTGGCTAGAGGCAGTGTGGACTAATGGGCAGTGGGGGGAAAGTCAGGGTCGCGGGCCGCTAGCCCCACCCCTGCCACCCACTCAGTGTGACTCGAGGAGGCCACCTACTGAGACCTTGGGGGGCACCCACTACGGCCTTGGGGAGGCCACCTAGTGAGACACCCTCTGGGACCTACCTTGGGTACCCACTGTTGAAAGAGCCACCCGTCATAACCTGGGGCACCAACTGGGACCTCAGGGAGGCCGCTCACTGTGACTTTGAGGTCACTCACAGTGACACTGGGGTGGTCATAGTCTCCCCCTGAACCCCAGCACCCCGTGTTTAAGATGAGGCAGTGACAACGCTTGTACTTGGTCTCATCAGCCTATGGGAAGCCAGCCGAACAGGCAGGCCTGAGTAAGTACAAGCACAGGATCCCCGAACTATCTGCATTTGCAAAGAATAGGAAACGATTTGGGCATCCATCGGGAGGAGATGGGTTAGCGACATCATGGTCCATTCCTCTATGGAATAAATAGTAGGAGGCGTTAAAGATGAGCGAGGCTGGGGCAGCAGGGCTGGTTCCCACACACAGGATGCTGAGCGAAAGAAGCCAGAGACCGAAGAGCACCTGCTGCGGGAGCCCAGGTGTGGAAAGTGCAGCAGCAGGCGGAGCTCATCTGGGCTTTGCAGTGGGTGAGGGAGGGGACCCGGATGAGGCACAGGGTCTCCTGGGATATGGCCAGGTTGTTTCTTGATCTGAGTGTTGGCCCCGGGGGTGCACTTACTTTGCAAAATTCACTGGGCCGTGTGCTGAAATTTGGTGCATTTTTATGTTGTGTGTTATATTTCAATAAAATTTACAAAAAGAAAAAAAAATGCCTAGCAATAAAAACAAAAAGCTCATGAATAATGTTTTAGCTCTTGCTGTGTTTATGGGTATCTATCCCGATGCGGGGACTTAAACCACACGTTCACTGAATGGGAAATTTGCTACAGAAAAAACCAACAAAGTAAAACCGAGTATACTGACACAGAAAGATATCCATGATACATTTTGTATTTTTTAAAAAGGGGGCTGGGCATCATTTAGTGCATGATCCTGTGCAGGCTTTTAAAAATTTTGAATGCATGTATATGTAGATGGCAGCTTGTCATAAATTTGCATATGGACATAGGTGGTGGGTTGACCATTCATTTCTAATTTTAATCTTCTGTAGTTTTGGTTTTTCACAATATAGGATATTTCTTTTGTGAATATATATGTAAAGGAAAGATAGGAAGATAGAAGGGGGAAGAGAAGTGCGGTCGGGGGCTTCCTTCCCACCTGGTCTGTGGTTAACGTTGACCTTCTATGGGTGCAGCAATATTGGCGGCCAGCCTTGGGCTGTATGGCAGTGAGCCTCCATTTGTGACTCTTAATTTAAATCCCAAAAGGCAGATGGTCAGCCTTGTCTATTCCTGCCACTGTGGGTTTTGTTTGGGAGGTTCTCTTTCTCTAAGTTGAATTTGTCGGGGAGTTGGCTCTGGAGGGCTGTGGCAAAGGAAGCACCTCCAGACAGACAGCCAGGCAGGAGATCTCCAGGGCAGGGAGGAGCCGGGAGGCTGGAAGGCTCCCCATCTCCCCACCCCAGGGAGAGGCACTGGAGGGGGCGGGCAGTGGAAGGAGAGAGAAGCAAGCACAAACTCACATCCATAAACAAGAGCCATTGGAAGAGTAATGTGGAGACAAGGGAGAGAGAACAATTGGTTCTGCTCAGGGAAATCAGGGAAGGCTTCTCAGAGATGGTGGCATCTGAGAGGGTCCTTAGAGGATTAGTAGGAGTTTGACCACCAGGGAATGGAGAGGAAGGATGTTCCCAATAGAGGGAACTGCATGTGTATAGGCTTGGAAATGTAATGGAGCTTGGAAATGTAATTGGGGGCAACTTTGAGTGTGGGTGGATCAGGGGCAAATGGGAGAGAGAAGGCTGGAAAGGTCGAGCATTTGCACTTGATCCTGGAGGTAATAGGGAGCCGTAGATGATTTAAAGCAGGAGATTTAATCAGATCCAAGGGTGGCAGATAGAGCTTTCTCTCCTTCCCTCCTTTCTGTTCTTTTCCCTCCATTTCTAAAGAGGGAGACTCCTGCAAGTTGGAATAAAAAGATAGAATCTTGGCAGATAGGATGAGCCTGAGGGAGTGCTGGGGGAGGGGCCGCCCTCAGTGATGCGAACAGAAGCATGCCCTGCTGCTTGGAGGACCCGAGACCCCGAGACACTGCAGCTGGGCAGCAGAGGGTGGGAGACCAGGAGAAGGGCCTGGGGTGCCTCGGGGTCAACGGGAAAAGCTACGAAGCGTTTTGCAGCGTTCTCTGGACTCTGAGTGTGTTCCATTTTCCTTGTGGCCAATGGACCGTTTACCTTGGACAAGGGGTTTCGAACAGCTTCCACTGGCGGCCGAGCGAACAGGCGCGGCGAGCCGAGACGCAGGGTCCCGAGGGCCTGGCGGGGCCAGAACGAGGCAGAGATGGCGTCTCCCGCAGGGAAGGGAGGAGGAAAGACGGGGAGTAGGGGAGGCAGGAGCTGAGCTCCAGTTTGTGGGGCTGCAGGGGCGTCGGAGCCAATGGGCTACAGCAGGTCAGGGAGGAAGGAGGGGCTGGTGTGAAGAGGAAGACAATACGCTGGAGGCTGGGCCCTGCGTCCTCCCTTCCTTAGCCTGCCTTTCTGGGTGGCGGAAGACCTCCGGGAGGCCTGGCCTCCAGGACAGAGGGGAACTTATTCCCGCCCTTTTAGGCTTCATGGGAGCACTAGACAGGGGCTGTGGCCGATGTGTGACTCGGTACCCAACAGGGCACCTGCAGGGAGGCCGAGCTTGTTAAGGGTGAGGAGTGGAGTATCTCCTGACTCCGAGGTCCAGCCCTGCCACCAGCTCCCTGAGTGGCTGTCAGAAGTCCCTTCCCATCCCTGGACCTCGTACAAAACGCAAGGTGTATTTGTAACCGAAGGAATCTTGGGCTATGGCTTTGGAGACCAAGGTCAAGTCCCGGCTTTGCTACTCACTTTCATGTGACCTTGAGCAAGCAGTCCCTTCTCCGCTCTTTGCCTCAGTTTCCCCATGTGCAAGAAGAGGAGGTAGGACAAGGGGTTTCCTGAGGGCCCATGAGGGATGACGGCCCTTCCCCAGCCTCCTCCAACTTTGCTGGGATGGGGGAGGCAGGCAACAGACCCGGCACTGAATCGTAGCTGACAGAAGCTGCCTTCTGCAAGCACAGCCCGGTGGTTAGCCTTGTCCTGTGGCTGGGGAAGGCTGGTGGTGCCTTGCAAAGCAAATCGAATTTGTGCTTGAAAATGTAAGTGACCAAATAGACTGGCCTTTTAAAGTTCTGAATTGCTTCTGGAGACAAATGGATTGGATTAGAGGGAAAGGAGGGAGAAACGGAGGGCAGGACAACATCAGTGGAATTGCTGGCAGGTGGCCTTTTGTGTTATGAGATTAGAAGCTCCGATTTTCACTGAAAACAAACCACTCTGTCCTGTTTGCCTGCCAGGAATAACAGCCACCCCAGTTTCTAGCCCCGTGAAGATGGCAGCTAGAGCTATCGACTGGTGCCACTTTGTTGATTCTGAAGAACCCAGCCAGGGCTCGAGAGCCCTGTGAGAAAGGTCGTTAGAGGCTGTGGCCTTGGATGGATCTGGAACCGGTACTGGTCAATTCCCACCCCCCACGGGGACAGAGCTTTCCCTGGTCCCAACTTCCAGAGAAGCATCCTTATGTGTTTGAGGTCTCAGAGCCATACTGCATTCTCCCCTGCTCTTCTTGGAATGAGTCACTTTGAGACTGGATCCCTATGTTTTTGAAAATGTGAATGTGCGGGTGCTGGGACTGATATTTTAATATGACTAGGTTGGTTTTTCTTTCTTTCTAATGCTTCAGAAAGGGAGACAAGGCTAATGTTCTGAGAAAATTGCTCAGAAATCCAGGAGAATGGGAAGACAAGATCCCTGCATAATAATATGAAATGTGTTTTCACTGACTCGCTCACTCCTTCATTGATTCCACACATTTACGGAGCACCTGTCACTTGCCACCACTGTTCAGGGTGCTAAGGATACAGCTGGGAACAAAACAGACAAAAAGTCTGTCTTCATGGAGTCTACACCCTGATTACAGGGCAGAGAGGCAGACATTAAACAAAATAAAGAATAAGATATTTAATAGGCTAGAGAGTAAAACATTCTATGAAGAAAAACAGAGGCAGGAAAGAGTAATGGGGAGTAGGGGACTGGGCGTGTGGGGGCTTCAGTTTTAAATAGAGCATCAGGGAAGTTCTCATTGGGGTGGTGACATTTAGCAAAGGTCTGAAAGTGGCAAGGAAGTATAAGTTGTATAAAGAACTGGAAGGGAATTCCAAGAAGAGGGTACAGCCGTGCAAAGCCCTGAGGAGCGTGCTAAGCTGTGGTCCAGGCAGAGAGCAGGCTGGTGAAGCTGGAGCCGAGGGAGTGAGGGGCAGAGTAGTGGGGGATGAGGACAGAGATGATATGGCAGGTGTGGGTCTGTTCCTTGCAGGCCATTGCAAGGAGTTGGCTTTCTGTCTGAGAGAGGTGGTGGCCAGGGCGTTGTTGAGCAGAGGAGGGGTGTCACTGGACTTACATTTTTAAAAGGATCTGACTTCTGTGTTGAGCACAGGATCTAGGGGGGCAAAAGGAGCCCCAGGGAGACCCTTGAGGAAGCCACTGCAGTAATACAGGTGAGAGAGGATGGGGCTTGAGACAGAGTGGGAGCAAGTGGCCAGACTCTGACCTGACCAGACAGTGGATTTGCTGATGTTGGATATGGAATACAAGAAAAGAAAAGCACCTGTGTGTGTCAGCAGGGGGTCGTGGCATGGGTGAAATGAGAGGTTCAGTGTTAGCTAAGGGGAGTCTGAGATGCCTGTTAGACCAGATATAGGAGTCTACATGATAGAAATTTAGAAGTTGTTGGCATCTACATGACCAGAATGCTGACTGAGGTCACCTAGGGAATGACTGTAGATAAGAGGCAAGGTGAGTCCAGGGACTGAGCCCTGGGGCACCCTCATTTTTCAGATGGGGGTGGGGAGTGAGGTAATTGAGGAGCCATATTTACCTCATCCACCTTCAGGAATTGCTATGAGTGAGGAGAGGTGATTCCTGCCATCTTCATCAGTCACAGAGAGCCTGCGGGCCTGGAGGTGGGGTACCCCAGGAAAGACTCCAAGGTGGAGGTTTTTGTGTGGGTAGATGGGAGGGTAGTTGGGGGGTGCTCTTGGGGCAAGACCTGCAGGAGTAAAAGCAATGGGATTCAGCAGAAGCTGAGCTGTGACGCCCTAGCAGCAAAGGCCTCAGCTGATTCTGCAGGGAGCTTTGGAGTTGGGATGGCTCCTCAGAGTTGCCCTGAGTTAAGGCAGGAGGTCTTGGGGATAGCGGTCACTGGATGTGGGCCTGGGGGTGGGGGGCGCACAACCTCGGGCAAGGCAGCTCCTGTAGTCCAGGGCAATTGGGGGACGGGCTCTGCGAGCTGGGGGATGAGTGCTGGGCCCTGAGGGAGCTCTCAGGGGCTCTGCCCAGCATTGACTGCAGTACCCAGGGGAAGGTGCCCCGGCCCTTAGAGGTCAGGCCAGCTCTGTTAAGACAGTTGGTCACTTGCAGGGTCCCTGTAAAACCAGGACTAGAGGAACCTAGGAGCTGCGATGAGTCCAGGGTCTGGTCTAAGTTTTCATTTGTGTTCGTAATTTTCCCAGCTGAGGTTTGTCCATGAGACATCCTGGTTCTGGAGACTTGAAGGAGTGGCCTCACCTGGGTCAGGTGGTGAGGAAAGAGGAGCTGAGGCCTGGAGGAGCTGAGAGAGAGAAGCTGAGAGCACAGCACGCCAGGAACGAGTTGTGCACCGTGAATGTTCCTTGGAACTTCCAGAAAGACATGGGCTGGGATGCTTGTTAAAAGTGTGGCTTTTTGTTGTCAAGGAGACATAGATTCAGAGTACTGTCATCTGACTGTGAAAGGGGAGGGTGGAGTGACCCTCTTGTAGACTAGGGAACTTGGGGGTATCAGAGATTCACAACTTTTCCCTGTTGCTTTCCTGGTCAGTTGATTGGGTAGCCAGACTTACATGGGCTGAGCTATTTTCTAGCCCAATCAGGGAAAGCCATGTCACTTTCTTGTCCCCGACTTCTTATGATGACCTGGCACAAAGCGTAGAGATTTTTGTTTTCTTCGTTAAGGCCTGGGTGCCACATGTGAGCTCTCTGACCTTGGGTAAGTCACTCAACCTGTCTGAGCCTTTGTCTCCTTCTCTGTAAAAGGAGGGAACAATATCTAGCTTATGGGGTTGTGGAGAGGGTTTAGGGGAGAAGGTGCATCTGAAAGCCTCTTCTTCCATCCCTAGCATATGAGAGGCATCAAAAAGTCTTAGTCCCTCTTTTCTGTCTCTGCAACGAGGAGGCAAAACCTGGGCCTGGAGGGATGTGCCAATTTTCCTGGTTTTGGGGATGGGGTGGGGAGGGTGTTTTGGTCCAGTGTTCTAGGAACCTCCCATTTGGGCAGGTTTCTTATTTGTGTCAAGACCATTCTCCTCCACTCCATCCTCCTTTCCTGCCATGGGCACCACTGGCCTCCATCCACCCAGCCAGCAGATAAGCCAACAACAATGTTATCGCCAGCTGCCAGGCTTTTGGGGGCAGAATTCCTTTGTTGGGAAGGTTTGGCTCCCACATAGGTTCTGGGTGGATCCAGGTTTAGATGGTCTTCTGAGAGGGCCTGGGGCAGGGCCTGGCTTATAATAGATGCTCGGTGAGTGATAACTCTATAGATGGTGGGACAAGAACTTCATGGAAAAAGGGAGAATGGATTTGAAACTGGTGGTCTCATGTAGTTGTGTGGGGAAGGGCAACAATGCTACATCAGGAGTTAGGTGACCTGGATTGAGATCCACCCTGGTTTCTTACCATCTGATCATAGGCAAGTCACTTAACTTCTTGTGTTTTTTTAAAAAAAACCAAACCTGTCAAATGGAGATAATAATAATAATGATAATTTGTAAACTGTAAAGTGCTAGAAAGCCACGATGACCACTACTTGCACGAAAACAACTTGACTGGAATTGAGTCTTTCTGCTTGCACACATGTAATGCCAATGGCTGAATTTTGAATAATCAAGAATTATGGGTGGGGGAGGTGCATGTGGCTCAAGCGATTGAGCTCCTGTCTACCATATAGGAGGTCCAGGGTTTGATACCCGGGGCCTCCTGGTGAAGGCAAGCTGGTCCGCATGACAAGTTGACCCAAGCAGAGAGCTGGCCTGTGCATACTGCTGGCTTGTGCAGAGTCCTGGCCCACATGGAGAGCTGGAGCAGCAAGATGACACAACCAAAAGAGACACAGAGAAGAGACAATAAGAGATGCAACAGACCAGGGAGGTGAGTTGGCACAAGAGATTGAGCATCTCTCTCCCACTCCAGAAGGTCCCAGGATTGGTGCCTGGAGCTGCCTAATGAGAAGACAAGCAGACACAGAAGAATAGAAGAACACACAGCAAATGGACACAGAGTACAGACAACAAGGTTGGGGGGGGGGGAATTAAATAAATAAGTCTTACAAAAAAAAGAATCATGGGTGAATTCTTGATGTTACTAACTGATCAGGTGGTTGTGGTGGCATGTTGGGGTCAGAAGGAGAGAGGAGACATGGATGACATCTTTGAGAGTCCTAGAGTTGTTCAAGTTGGAGCTGTCATCAGCTAAGTTATCATCTGCGGAAATAGTTTGTGACATTTATATGCTTTCTTCGATACTCATTTACCCCCATAAGATTTGAGCCCTTGTGGGAGGAAAATGAGTATCTTCCACGGACTGATAGGAGAATGACCTCACTAAAGGACTCCACCCAATATTATAATGTCTTCATCTGAACCCAAGAAATCCCTCTCCATAAAGAGGAAATTCTAGGACAGATGGCAGATTAAGCTCCTTACACTTGTATTGGTTGTATCTTTTTAAAGAAATAAACCATTAGATTGCTGCATTGTGCTGAGCTCTTCCCTAGGCCAGTGTTTTCTTAAGTGATTAACCTGTGTTGGAATCATGTGAGGGGGCTTGTAAACAATACAGTGTCCAGGGTTCCTCCTCAGACATAGTAATCAGAATCTCTGGGGCTGGGGCCTGGAGCTTTGCATTATTGATAGACCCCTTGGTGATTCTTATTCACTGACTGAGAAGTGAGAGCCCAGAGGCAGCCTAAGTGAATTCATTAGGAAGCCTGAGGCAGATACCGCAGCCAGCTTGGAGCTTCCATTTTAGTGGGAGAAAATAACAGCCAAGGACACCAGGGACCTGAGATTGTAAAGTCGCAGGGAGGACTAGCAAAGGCTGATGCTTGTTGGGCAAGAGCTGAGCAGTAGCTACTTCCACACAGATGAAAGAAATAACTAAACAAGGCTGGCTGAGAGAGAAAAGTTTCTGGTAGATAGATCTGTTGTTTAAGTATCAGGTTAGAGGTAAAAAGGACTGAAGCAGAGGATGCTCGGAAGAAAAGCACACACTACTTTTCTCTTCCAAGTTCTGACCCAAGGGATGGAGATAATAGGGAGAAAAGAAAAGTAGCTTTTCCAGAGCATCTACCTAGGTCTAGGTGCTCTCAGGCCAGCTCACATAGAAAATCAGTGTATTCTCAGTGTCTAGCACTCTCTTTTATACCAACCCTGATTCATGGATCTCACATGGTACTTTACCCTGAGTATTCTAGAGCATCCTATCTAACTTTCCACTGCAGCCTTTAGTCCTCTGCATTTTAAGTGCTTTGTTATGAATCTGTCTCCCACAAAAGACTGGGATTTCCTCAAGGTCAGGGGAGGGTTGGGTGCACGGTTGGCACTTTCTGAACTGTTGAGTTCTGATGAAGCGTCTGGTGATTTAAACATCTGTCTCTCAATAGGCTTGATCTGATTAGTTCTTTGTCTCAGAGGAGGCAGCTTCTGCTCAGCTCCTGCTATAGTCCACAGATGCTAGTTCTGACAGAAGCATTGTATGCAGAAAAGATAAATCTATATCCAGAGTAAGTATCTATTTCAGTAAGAACAGAGCACTGCATTTTCCATGATGGAAGTGGTCCAACGTAATCTACTGGCTGACCCACCTGGGAAATGGTGTCATATTGAAACACCAAGTGTTGGTCTCTGCTGTTGGCACTTAGGGAACTCAGCAGTGGTGATAGCCAGGTTGGCTTTGGAGAGTGGCATTTCATATTGCTGATACTATATATAATCTCTATCCCTGCCACCATGAGACTGGGCAATGACAGGAATGACTGTGGAAAGAAGCTGACTGGTATCCACTTTAACCTATCAACTCGATTATTCAAATCCTCCTTTTTTGAGGTCATCCTTTGGTGAGCATTCACATGGGACACACATATCTTCAAGTTCTTTGCCCATTCAGAGAGTCCCCTCCTTACCCTTCTTCCCTAAACCTCCATGTCACCAATTTTCCAATTATGCTTTTTCTAAGGCCCTGAACATCCAATGAAGCTATTTGCCACAGTCCATGAATTAGTATAGACCTTTACTTATGGCCATTTCTAATTCTGGATCAAATGAGCAACTAGGTGCACTGTTAGAAGTTCTTTCCATTGGGAAAATTTCCCATTACCACGGTCTTTCAAGGACATCCCAGAAAGGGACCGCGGTGCTTCAGCTATCCACTTTTGGGCTTTTAACCTAGTTTACCACAGCTCTGAAACCATAAAGTATTATGTTCTACCTACTTTGGTTAATCATCGATTTTCTATTTTACTCTTCTTCAGAGTGCCCCAGTCCAATGGGAGAGAGCTGAACTCATTAGACATATCTTCTCATTGATAAGCTTGCTTTCTCATCAGGTAGGTGTCCTGAGATTTGATTCTGCTGCCTCCTCTCCAAGGCAGTCCTTGAATACTTGAAGACATTTGTTGAGTCCTCTATCTAGGTACTTCCCTCACCATCATATTCAACTGCAGTCATACAATGTGATTTCTAGACTCCTTCTAAAGTCATATACTACCCAAACATGTTTCCCACAGCCCTGATATACTCCCAAGACTGAGAGGCCAGCCAGCCTGTGAGGGCACCTAGATGTTATTTCCAAGATAAACCAGTGTTCTCAGAGAGCAATAGATGGACAGGGTTAGCTCTTAAATATGTGTTCATTCAACACATGTTTTATAGGCACTTACATTTGCAAGACATGAAGAATACAATGATGGATCATGTCCATGAACATAGAGGTCCAGTTTAGGAAAAAAGAACTCTAAGGAGCCCACTTCTTGACCTCAACTGTAGTGATACAGAAATGCATGTCAAATGCTTGGCACATAGCTGATGCCCCTCTTCCCCCACCCAACCCCCACTGATACTATCAGGAAATGAGGACAAGTCTTAGCCTCTTATGACCTGGGTGCTAGAATTAAGGATGCACATTACTGCTGGCACCATGAATGGTAGGTGGTGATGGATGCATTATTTGCCCTGAGCCACTAACTGCTATTGCAAACAGCATTCCCTTCTTGATGCCTGTGCAAGATTAGAAAGGTCGGTCAGTTGTTCATCTTCTCTGTATTTTTAGAAACATTTAACAACCTACTGCTATGTAATCTAACTAGGGCACAGCAAGGGGTTCCTTTGATTCCCATTCCCTTGTTCCCAAGATGTAGCTCATGGTTGTCTGCATTTTTGCAGCTTGATCTAACCTTCAGTTCCTTCTGTTTGCCATTTATATAATTTCCTATGGTTGATTCTTTCTCAGTGCTGAGGTGGGTGTTTTTTTAAATTTTTATTTTTTGAGGTACTGGGGCTGGGGATTGAACCCAAGACTTTGTATCTTTGTATGTGGGAAGCTGGCACTCAACCACGGGGATACATCAGCTCCCTTGAGTTGGATTTTTCATTTGTCTGCTTGTTATTTGTTTTTGTTTTAAGGAGACATGGGGAACTGAACTCTGGACCTCCCATGTGGGAAGCAGGCACTCAACTGCTTGAGCCACATCAGCTCCCCTGAGGGGGGTTTAAGCGATTGTATATTGTTGCTTATAAAATATTCAAGATGTAATATTGTAATATTGTTATACTAAGGCACACATGTTCTTTTACCCATCTATGTATTAACCATTTTCTCTCTCTCTCTCTCTCTCTCATCTACATTTATCTACCTACCATCTGTCATGTTTAGGCTCAAATACACACACATAAACACATACACACAGAAGCATACATACATACTGGGAAGTCATCAGAGGGGTCACACTTATGCGTGTCTCAGCAGGGTCTCAGAGACAGCAAAAGTAGATACAGCCCCAGGTAGTGGTTTTCCTGAGGGCTACAGAGACACCCAGGTCCTATGGTCATGGCAGATGGCTCTGGAGTTCAGTGCCTTGCCAGTGGGCCCTACTTTGGAATTTGTGCTCCTGAGTGTGATGGACTCAGATGTGACTTCTCTACACATGCCTCTTCTGTCACTTTTACTGAACCTGTGGTTGGTGCTGGGGTTGGTGTACACCCAGGAGACTTGAATCTCTAGACTGTCCATGTGCCAGCTGGGCCCTGAGCCTTAGCAGAGTTGCAACACCTACTCTCCAGTTCATTGGACTTACCCAGGTGAGCTAAGAGGGAGGTGAGGATGGTCAACTACCACACCAAGGAACCGAGAGTCTACAACTGCAAGCAGGAGAATCCCATTCATCAGCCATGTGGGATCTAAACCCCCTCTCGATTTAGGGATCCCAGGATGGAGGAATAAAATATGGATTAGAGTGGACTTACTGGTATTCTACTACTATAGAATTATTATGACTTCAGCAATGGAAGAAACTGTATCATTTATGTGGAGACAGTGGCCACACAAGGTTTGCTGAGGGCAGGGAGAGGGTAGAAGAGGTGTCATATGGGAACATTTCTGGGGCTTGGAGTTGTCCTGAATGATATTGCAGGGACAAATGCAGGACATTATATATCCTGCCATAACCCACTGAATGGACTGGGAGAGAGTGTAAACTATAATCTATGTTGTGTAGCAGTGCTCCAAAATGTGTTCATCAAACGCAATTAATGTAAAAAAAAAAATGCAATGAATGTGCCACACCGATGGAGTTGTTGACATGGGAGGAGTGGGGGTGGAGTGGGGAGTGGGGTATATGGGGACCTCTTATATTTTTTAACGTAACATTTTATGTGATCTATATATCTTTAAAGAAAAAGATAAAAAAATAAAGAAAGAAATAGAGTAAAATATATACACACACAGGCACACACATGTGCAATCTGTTACCATGGGGACAATTTTACAAGGGCTTAAAATAATTGCTTAATGTATTTAGGTATCTAAAGAATACATACAAAAGTGTTTTGGTAGGTCAAGGATGGGCAAGCTGGAAGCCTACTTGGCTGACGACAAGTAAGGCTTGCTGCGCTGGGCCTGGCCGGGTCGTGACATCTGTGCTGGAGCTTGCAACCCTCACTAGAATAAAGTTTTTCTCCAGCAATGTCTCATTCTATACAATTCATTGTTCCCAAATCTGGTTAAGCGTTAGAATACTCTGTGGCATTTATTAAAAATACAGAACTTTCTTACCTTCAAGCATCCTGGAGATTCTGTCTTAGGAGAGAGAGATGGCTAACCTAGATGTGTAGCTGGATAAAGAGCAATATTGTTCTGAAATGTGGTCATATATCTACAGCACCTTGGAAGTCCCATCAAGAATCATGATATCTGGCCACTTTAGTCACATGACTAACTCATCATAGGCAACCTCAGGGCACACGTCTTAAGCATCAGTGTGCACATTTATGGGCCGTTAAAGTTTTGGCCTGTCCCAGCAGAGCCTCTTGAGTTCTGGAACCACACTGGGTACTTGCTGATGGTCTGCCTGCTCCAGCCACAAACTGTACCCAACCTCTTCAGTGATCCTCCTGACAAATGGACGCTACCTGACTGCCTTACTGGATGCAGTCCAACTCCCCTTCAAGCTTACTGTTTTCAAGAGTGAAACCCATGTCAAGAGGATGCCTTCCAAGATATTTTTTGCATAGGAACAAAGTATCAGCTCCAACCTGACAGTTGATCTATACATGGAAAACCTGATTGGATCCTTACTAGGTGAGACTACAAGTACTCTGAAAAACTCTTCCCATCAAAAAATAGCAGGATTGAAAATCCAAAATAAATGCAAACTACTTCAAGAGTGTTCCCGCACCAGCTGGCAGTCTAGCGGATGAGCAAATCTCTTTGATCCTCAAGCAGAGATAATCAAGCTACCAGCAAAGCAGAGGGCACAAAATGTCTCTGCATCTGTTTTTCACATTATGTGTATGGCCCATTCAGTGGGTCATGAAATCAGTTCTGTAAGTCACAATGAGTTGAAATATATATATACAAAATTTAAAAAGCAGTACACATTATTCAAGATCTTTGTCTTTCTGCATGTGTAAGCGGTACTGAAATTTACAAAACTCAAGTTCAAGAAATTCAGTTCTTCTACCAAACATAAAAACCTATTTGTGGGCATTTAGTCATCAGACTATATTTACGAAATATTTGTCAAATCTTTGCTATTGCTTGCATTATTGTCACTAGCATTCTGTTGGGGACTGGAGGATGAAAGCAGTAAAGAGAACATGAAGGCACTTTGTGGAACTTCATGGTGCCGTCTCTGTGTCCACTATGGCCACCCAAGACCAGCTGAGTCTCAGGATGCCAATAGAAGGGTCTCAGGGTTTCCCTGGGTGAATGCAGTCCCCAGTCTTTGTTGAGGAGGATCGAGGCACATCCCGGGGTACTGCTGGGCTGGGCAAGCCAAGGCATGGGGTACTTGCTTCGCTCTGTGAAATGAGGCTGCCCTGGCCAGAAAGAGAACCTCAGTTCAGGCATGGAGGCGTCATTGCCAAGGACGCAGTGGAGGGGGTGGGATCAATAAAACCTAAGGGACCAGCTCACAAGCTCCCACCTTCCACCGCCAGGTGTCTTATTTAGTCTCATCCAGGGGAGACAAGTGATATGCCAAGGTTGGGGTCCAAGGAGTATCAGCCCGAGGCAAAAGGCTTCAGCAAAGACCTTTAAACAATCCCCCAGATGTTTCTCCAGGTAGCTAGGCTGGTGTGGTGAGAGGGGTGGTCCATGGAGCTTGGATTGGGAGCTGTCCAAGGACCTGTAGTGTGGTTTGGAGAGTTGTCTCTACCAAAGCCTTGCTGCTTCCCCAGTGAGATGGGAGGTTGATAAACAAGGTCTCAGAGGGCCCACACAGTCTGGGGGTCCATATCTTCTCTATCCATTGGGGAGGGGAAACTTCCTCGAGGCTATTGAATTTTTCTGTATCCCCCCACCTCCCCACCCCCCCCATCTTTAGAAACCTTCCTCCTATAGATGGGTGATACAGCACAGTGGCCCAGCGCTCAGCCTAGAGAATCAGACGGTTGAGATTTTGAATCCCAGCGCAGAAGAGTGGGATGAGAACAGTGGGGTTGCAACGAGGACCAGGTAACTAGGAGCTCCCAGCAGGAGCCAGGCAGGAGCCCAGCATTGGGAGGCCCTTGTGAGTAGGAGTTCAGAGAACCTGTGCTGATTGGAGGTTTCCCTCTGTTGTATTCAAATCGAGTGACAATGGGTCTGCTGTGCTGGGAGGGGCCTGAGGGTGGTCTCCCAGATCCTGGGCAGCCTGAGTCCACTTGAAGGGCAGACACCTCCTTGACTGGACATCTGGACCATGGACAGGGCTCTCAGTGAAGATGACAGTGAGTACAGTCGTGGAGATGGGGTGGGTGCCCACCTCTAGCTAGCATTGTGCTGAAATCTTCCTTCGGCCTGAAATACTGACCCAGAACATTCCTTTTTTTTCCTTCCTCTCACGAGGTAAAGCGCATGTGCAGCCTGCAGGCCACTCATTCATTCTGTGCCTCTGTGCAAGCAAGAAGGATGGTAACAACTCAAGATGAGGTCTTTTCTCCTTGACCACTGTAAGGCTGTCGAAGCCGGCTGGCTGCATTGTATTCTTTTTACTTCTTTTCTCTAGTTGACATCCCCCCTCCCCCATCCCAGACAAAATATAAATGTGACTATCAGGATGCTTATTTCACTCAGGCTCAGTTCTTAGATGAGGTTAATTTTAAAGAAATGTGAAAGGTCTTTGCTCATCTTCCTTCAGCAGAGAGCTGGTGTGTTCATTATCTCTCATGACACATAGCCTGGGTGACCCCATCCCATCATTACTAGGACAGAAATGCAGTGGAATCTATTTAAGAATGTGAAGAAGGAAAAGTATTTTAGGAAGAAACGTGTCATCTCTAAAAAAAGGGAATTTTTGCCTGTGCCTTTGAAACGGGTTATATGGTGGAGTGGGGAGGTGAGGGTTCAGGTCCTGGCTCTCCTGTGAATTGGCTTTGTGATCTTGGGCAAGGACTTGACCTCTCTGAGCCTCAGTTTCCCCATCTAAAAAAGGAAATGAGGTCAGGAGTTTTGAATTTGAGGACCACGAAAGTGAGGTCAAAATGAGGTATGAATGTGTTTTTTGGGGGGCAGATGGTGGTGATAGGGATCCACAGTTCTCATCCGAATCCCAGAGAAGCCTGCGGCTCGAAAACATCTTCACAGTTGCTGCCTTGGTGACCTTGAAGTCCCCTCACAGGTCAGCATTCCTAATTGTCTTTAATTTTTGGAATCTTAAAGCTCTAAGTTTCAGAGCTGAAGTAGAATATAAAAGGAATTCATGCTTCTCTTAGAACTGAATTTAAATTTTCTTGGAATCCCTTTTCATATAGGATTGGAGACCATATGGCAGAGATATGTGAGAACGTATTTGATGAGAACCTGATTTGATTTCTGGTATACTGGACACTGTGTCCATAGTCTTGTTCTAATAAATTTCTACTAAAATTTTAACGTAATCTTTTCTCTTGAAGCCACTGTTCACTAGCAGTCTATTTATAATTTGAGTTTCTCTTAATAGTAATGGATGAGGTCCGATCTAGATTCAAATCCAAGCTCTGCCTCTTAATTGCTGGGTGACCTTGTTCAACTCACTGAACCTTTCTGAGCTTTATTTCTCCCAATAAAAATAAGGGTGGTGTCATCTTGCAGGATTGGTACAGGATTAATTGGATGTAAAGTGCCTGATACATTACCCAGCCCAGAGTAGGCATGAAGTAAGGGTTGACTCTAGAAAATTATCAGATTATATGCCTGGGAGTTTTAAAATTAAACTGCTTTTAATGGAAAACATTATTACCTGTGATGCTTCTGTTTTGGCACGCCTTTTGATAAGCAAGGTAAAAAGCTTTTGTTCCCTTCAATTTCTAAAAACACTGCTTATGTCCTAGGGTCACCTTAAGTGCAGGTTATAAATAAAATCAGACTCAGCTCCTCACTTAGGATCAATTACTAGGTATGCTATTGCTCAGAAAAGGTTTTGGAAACTAAGTTGATGAAATCTGAAACTAGGTTCTTTCTTCCCCAGGCTTCAGGCAGGGCGGCTGCTGTGAGAGTAAGGGGCATGTGCCTTCTTAGGAGGGAGAGGGGGCCCACTTTATCAGGGGGACTGTACGCATCCCAGTCACCAGCGCGTGGCCCCCTTAGTTTCTGCTTTACCATGTGGGCAGCTTCAGACAGAAAACCCTCCACCGACAGAGAGGGCGTGTTCCGGCGACACACTCTGGGACCAAGAGGAGTGGAGAGGGAAGAGGGAGATTCTGCAATGTGGCATCCACATGGGGGACACCTCCATGCCTGTAGCACCACCGCTGTCCCTGCTGGGATGCTCTGATGACACCCCTGCCCGGGGGCGGCATCCCCCCCCCCGCAGACCTGAGCACTTCCAGCCATGAGCCAGGTTTTCCTTCTGTCTTGCTAGAAGGACTTTAGACAGTGTAGCCAATTATGTGTTTGCTTATTCTTCTTGGCCAAACAGAACTTCTTCCTCCACTTTCTCTTGTGAGCTTCTGACTCCCTCTTGTACCATCTGGAGGATAATTCAAATCACAAGGCATCTGTGCACACCCGTTCTGTGCCCGCCCTGTTAGATGCTCTGTGAACCCAACATTTATGTGAGCCTGCTCTGGGCTCGCTTGTTGTTGGGGTAAAGAAGAAGGGGTCCCTGCCACAAGGGACCTGTTGAAGAAGCCAAAAAACTAAAGTCAGATGGCTATTGGGGACCGTTTGAGTCGAGAAATGACATGAGTTCAGTGCTTTTAACATGATTCTTCTGGAATCAAGGGCAAAGGTAGTGGATTCCTTTTTACCAACTGAAAAAAAAAAAAGGAATGGCATTTTAAAAGAGAAAGTTATCCATCAATTATATCTTTCTCCACAAGAAACATTTCCTTCTATGCAAAATAAAAATAGCTTTTGGCTGGAGTGCAGAAACACTGCCTTGATGACTTTCTTTGCAGTTTTCTCAACATCTACTTGATGCCATGTACCCTGAGTAATAAGGAGTTCAGCTGAGTAGCAAATAGCCACGTAGAAAGCGCAGAAGTCTTGGAGTGAGGAGCTGAGTTCTAAGTTCTATTTTATCTCTGGTACTAATTTGTGACCCTGTAGCTCAGAGTCCTGTCTTGGGGCCTCGTTTTGTTTTTCTGTGAAATGGGATGACAGTGGTTGTCATGAAGCTCAAAAGCACAGTCCACGGGACGCAGTGCGTGTGTGAGGGTGGGGTGGCCCAGCCGGGCAGGGAGGCAGCTGCCCCCCGACGTTTGGCGCCACCTCCACGGAAACAGGGACATGGCAGGTGGCCCCGCACGAGCGCCCCACGGCAGGCCCCACACAATACCCAGTGACGTCACGTTCCTTTTGTCCCCATTCAGACCTGCCCAGGAAATGACGCATCCTCCTGGACTCCAGCTTCGAGGGCTTTATTTTTGTACCTCACATAATGGTGAGATTAATTTAGCTCTGATGAATTGCAAACGCCCTGGGAGGTCAGGGTGGCTCCAGCTTGATGGATGAGGCTGTCGGGTTCCCACCTCTCCTCCTTCCCCTCTTCCGGCCCCTTTTGTTTGGTCTCCACAGGACACGGCGAGACCCCATCACTCCTGGGTACTGGTCCCATCCCAGGGAGGGGACCATGATGGCCTTTCTTTCTATGCTTGACATTTTCACCATTGTCTCCTGGCAAAGGGAGGCTCTGGTTTAAAGCAGCCCAAAGAACGAGACCCGCCCTCCTCAGGCTCCAGGCATTGCCTGAGCGTTTTTCATTCGTCAGACCCTGGGCTGAGGACTGTGCACACGTTGTCTCGCTAGGGGGAGGCGAGTTCTGCAAGGATGGGCAACTTGCCTGCGCTCTTGTGTTCCATGGCGGAGAGCCAGGGCTCGGGCCCCGTGCTGCCACCCGCTCGCCTCCTGGGACTTGGGCACCAGGCACCCCGGCCGCCACCCAGCCCTGGCCTGCAACTTTCATTCCGATGACCCGGCCCAATGCAAACTGCAACGCATGGGCCCTGGCTCCAGAAGGTTCACATTCCAGCCTCCACCTCTCTGATCCCCTCGAGTCGGTCCACACAGGTGAGCACCTGGGTTGAGGGTGGGCAAAATACCATTCTCAGGACAGCTCGGACCTGCCGCCTGCTTTTGTAAAGAGAGTTTCAATGGAACGATGCCACGCTCATCCCGTTACGTGTTTTCTCTGGGTGCTTTCGAGCTATGAAGCGGAGCTGGATTATTGAGACAGAGACCAAGTGGTCTGCAAAGCTTAAAATAGTTACTACCCCTTTCTTTACAGGAAATGTTTGCTGACCCCTGGTCTAGGTCTCTGGTGGCAGCAGTAGCTTCGAATGCTGATGAACTCAGTACAAGCAGGACAGCCGTGCGTGCCAGGGCATCTTTCCAGACCAGCCGAGATCGCTCTCGTTTAGAATGAAATCTACTTATTCTTCGGGCTTTGTTTTTATTACACTTGAAAGGACACGGCATATTATTTTTATTTTAGTGGAGGTAAAGAGCTAGGAGTGTTTAAAAGATGAAGATGAAAAAATAAGGGGAATTGTGTCTAGGAAGTGAGGTGTTTCAGCTGGAAGCTTTTTTTCCCTTTTCTTTTATAATTTTTTAAAAAAGATACTTAGATTACACAAATGTTACATGGAATATATAGGGCATTCCCATATGTTCTAGTCCCCACACCTCCCACATTTTCCCACATTGGCAACATCTTTCATTAGTGTGGTACTTTCATTGCAATCGATGAACACATGTTGCAGTTTACACTCTCTCTCATTCAACGCTGTAGGTTATGGCAGGATACATAATGGCCTATATTATGTTGTTGTAATGTCATTCAGGACGGTTTTCAAGTCCCCAAAATGCCCCTGTATTACACCTGTTTTCCCTCTCTCTACCCGTAGAACCGCCAGTGGCCACTGCCTCCACATCAATGATCTTTCTTCCATGTATGTGGTCCAGCGACTGAACCTGTGACAGATGATGTAATTGCCCACCCTGTAAAGGCCTCTAACCAACTGAGGGCCAGAACAGGACTAAGGAACATTTATTGTGCTTCTCACTCCATCACTGCATGACCTAGGAATCTTGGAGTCCCCCCTCCAGCCTTAAGCTCCTCATGCAAAGTGGGGTCAAAAGTCTTGCCTTCTAGAGGCCCAGGGTAGGTGGGAAGCACCTGATATGAGAACTGATATGAGAAAGTGCTTTGGAAGCTGTCACATGATTCTACGGAGCTGTTCTTTTTACTTTTTGTTATTTTTTCTTCATTAGAAAAGTTGTACATTTACAGAACAATCATGTATAAATACGGGATTCCCATATACCACCCTATTATCAAGGCCTTGCATTGGTATGGAACATTAGTTACAATTGATGATAGCACATTTTTATAATTACACTAGCAATTATAGTCCATGGTTTAACTTAGGGTTCGCTGTTTGTGTAATGTAGTTCTATGGATTAAAAAAAAGTCTTATTCTGTTATCATATATACAACCTAACATTTCCCTTTTAATCATATTCAGATATGTATTTCAGTACGGTTAATTATGTTCACAATTTTTGCTACCATCAACACCATCCATTGCCAAAACATTCCCATCATTCCAAATAGGAACGCTGTACATTTTAAGCATTATCTTCCCATATCCTATTCCCATCCCATCCCCTCCTGAATCTATATCCTAGGTACTGACTCTATGAGTTTGCTTATTCCATTTCAAATCAATGCCATCATGACATACAATATTTGTCCTTTTGTGTCTGCTTATTTCATGCAACATGATGTCTTTGAGGTACATCCATGTTGGTGCATGTTATCAGGACTTCATTCCTTTTTACAGTTAATACTATTCCATTATGTGTATATAACACATGTTATTTATCCTTTCATCAGTTGGTGGGTACTTGGGTTGCTTCCATCTTTTGACAATTGTGAATAATGCCATTATGAACATCGGTGTGCAAATATCTGTTTGAGACCTGCTCAATTCTGTTTGGTAGATACCAAGTAGTGGGACTGCTGGATCATATGGTAGTTCTATACTTAGCTTTTTGAGGTGCTGCTAAATGGTCTTCTACAGAGGCTACACCATTTTATGTTGCCACCAACAATGAATGAGTACTCCTGTTGCTTCACATCCTCTCCAACACTTGTTATTTTCTATTTTTCAATAGCAGCCTTTCTAGTGGGTGTGAAATGGAATCTCATTGTGGTTTTGATTTGTACTTCCTTGATGGCTAATGATGTTGAGCATCCTTTCATGTGCTTTCTGGCTTTTTATATATTTTCTTTGAAAAGATGTCTATTTAAGTCTTTTGCCCATTTTTTGATTGAGTTGTTTGTCTTTTTATTGTTAAGTTGAAGGATTTACTTATGTATTCTGGATATTAAACCTTGTTTGGATATGCATTTTCCAAATATTTTCTCCCATTGTGTAGGTTGTCATTTTACTTTCATGATTAAGTCCTTTGAGGCACAAAAGCTTTTGATTCTGATGAGTTCACATTTATCTAATTTTTCTTTTTTTGCTTGTTCTTTGGGTGTAAAGTCTAAGAAACCATTGCCTAACACAAGGACCTGAAGATGCTTCCTTATGTTTTCTTCCAGGCATTTTGTAATTCTAGCTCTTGTATGTAGATCTTTGATTTGATTTTTTATATAAGGTGTGAGGTAGGGGTCTTCCTTCTTTGTTTTTGCAAATGGAAATCCAGTTTTCCCAGGACCATTTGTTGAAGACACTATTGTTCCCAACTGAGTGGCCTTTGTCCCCTTGGCCATAAATGTGAGAATTGATTTCTGAGCTCTCGATTCTATTCCATGGGTCTATAAGTCTGGCCCTGGTTCTTACATGCTTTCATCTTTGTAGTTTTTGGATCGTGTGTATTTATGTCACAACCTGACAGGTCTGGATGAGGTTTTTAAAACTCCCGCAGACACGCTTTGTGTACCGAGGACACCAGAGTGAGGCTGGTTTAAACCGTGAGGTTTTATGGTCCATTCCACACTCATTTTTCAGCCTCTTGCTAGTCCTCATCGACTCTCCCAGCCCTCCCCAAAAGCTTGGGACTTCTGGTCTCCCCACAGGTGTGATGGACCTCAGCTTCGAGGTTGAGAGTCCTCTGACGCCCCCTGCTGAGCTCCTGGAGAGACTGCCGAGCTACGACTGGCTTCTTCACGGGGGCGGTGAGTCCATGGATCTTGGATCCTGTGGCCCCTTCCTGGGGCTTGTGCTGCTGGGGGGACGTCTCTGGAACAGGCCCATGCAGGGACAGCTGCCCCAGGGGGCTGCAGAAAGGCCCTTCTGGCTCTGGGCTGCCCTCGTCCCCAGCCCTATGTCCATAGGCGCTTCAGAGTGCCTTCTTTTCCTTTCTTTGCTCTTTCTCACATTCAGCCAGTCTTCCCTTCATCTGCCCCGCAAACATTTGTCCCTCTGAGTTTAGCTGTCGCGCCCCTCCCTCCTCCCCTCTCCTCCAGCACAGCAGATATTCTTCCCACCTTTGTCGGCGCCGGGGAGGCCTCAGGGGCCCAGGTCCTGGTCAGCGTTCCTGGAACACAGGTGAGTTGTGCCCGCTGAGTGCCATCCCTAGGGATCTCAGGGGACAGCGTCAGGATCCCCGGGACCCTCCCTTCCCAGACTGGATCAGAGGCTCTGGGGGCGGGGCCTGGGACTCTGCATTTTGCTAAGCTCTCCTCGCCAGCATTGAAAACCATGGTCTAGACCAGGGGTGCTAAACTAAGGCCCGTGAGCCCCATCTAGCCCACCGCCGCTCTGTAATACATTTTTATTGGAACAAGCCACTCATTTCCACGGTGGGTATGGCTATGGCTGCTTTCGTCTGCAAAGGCCGAGGTGGGAAGTTGAGGCCAAGACCGTGCGCAAAACCACCCCCTGGTCTAGCCCTGGAGAAGCCCACCCCCGCCCTGTTTTGAGAGGATCTGGGCGGAGCTCAGGCTTTCCAGGCAGCTTTGTGCAGAGTGAAGGTGGAGCTGCCCCTGTCCTGGGCCAGCCTCTCCCTCGCCGGCCGTGGAGGGCTCTCCGGGCGCCCCAGCCCCAGCTGCCCACAGCCCCTTGCCCCCTGGCTGCCGCCCGCTGTGCCGTGGAGTCTTCCCCAACCACTCTGCCCCCTGCCATCCCCCTCCTCTCTGCTGTCCCCGCCCCGCAGGTGGGCACAGAGCACCTTCTGCCTGGGTGGAACCTGAGGGCACAGGGATGGAGGAGAGGGCCTTGCCCTTTGGAGTCAGGATCCAGTAACTCCCAGGGCTTTTGGAAAAATACCTGAAGATGCCAGGCTGCCGAAGGAAGGGCGCTTCCTTTTTCCCCTGAGGAGTTGGGGCAGGCAGGGCTGGGGAAGTGACCTGGCAGGGGGGCCTCAAGGAAGTGGGCTTTCCAGGGGGTGTGAGGCTTCCAGAGAGGGGCAGAGAAAGGGCTGCTGCTGCCATCTTCTCACTGCTGCACCCACAGCCTGTGTAGCACTGTGACAGCCTCTCTAAGGCCTCTAATTAGCCTCTCAATTAGCCACCCGCATTCATCTCCACGTTGCTTTTGAGTTCTCAGATTCCCCTAGCTTTTCTCCTGAACTTGGCACTTCGGCTAAAGTGCTTTTCTTGTCCTCTGGGAATCCCTGCCACCTTCCCTCCCTGGGTGCCCGGCTGTGAGATTTCCTGGGCCGGGTGTCCTTCCCCAGTGGACTTGCTCAGGGCCTCAGTTTCCCATTGCGAAAATGAAGGGCTGGCCTGGAGGAGCCCTCCAGCCCTTCCCAGGCCCCCTGCCTCTCTCGGTCCCCAGCAGGGCCCCTGTGGTGACGGAGGAGGTAGCCCGGGAAGCCCTCCTTGACTTTGTGAACTCCAAGTGCTGCTATGGCAGCGCGGCCGCCGGCGACCTCGTCATCCGGGAGCTGAAGCAGCAGACCCTCTGCAGGGTAAGGGAGCCTGGTCTGCCGCAGGGGCCGGGGACTAGGGAGGGTCGGGGGCCCAGCAGGCTGGGTGGTTTGTGTGATGGCAGACGGGAAAGGAGGCCTGGGCGTCCTGGGGTGAATGTGGTGATCTTGATGTCCCATCACAACTTCTCTGGTCTGTAGCTGGGAGTGATAATAAAAGTGAGTATGATTATTAATCGCTGATTGGGAAGCTTGAGTGAGCTGGGCATCGTGGTAAGCATGGGACATATAACTGCCCCACAAGGCAGCAGTTATTGTCAGTTTACGGAGGAGGATTTGGAGGATTAAAGAAGTGAAGTCACTTGTCTGAGAACTGGGAGCAACAGAGCTGGGATTCAGACTCAGGTTTGTTTACCCCAAAACCTGTGTCCTTAAGCCCAAGATGAGACCATTTCCGTGAGGACTGGGCTGTGAAAATCCCTGCCATCCTACTCTTCCACCCTGGCCTTGGGTTCCCAGCTCCCTGCACCCCCAAATCATGTCTGTGCCAAGGGATCATTTCTTCTTCCCAGTTTCTTCACACAGGGCAATCTTAACTCTGGCCCCAGACAGCAATGGGTGCTTCTGTTGCCCTCTGCCATTGACACAGCAGAGGGACAGCCTTTATGTTCACATTTCCCAAACTGTCATAGACACAGCCTGTCTCTGATCAGCACATGATCACACAGAAGCCAGAGCAAGCGTCTCAAGGAGGAAGTCACTGTGTAGCTGTGTGGCTTTGGGCAAGTCACTGGGCTTTGTTTTTTTCCCATATAAAAAGAGGAGCCTGTTGATGTCCGAGTTTCTTCCCTATTCTGTGGTTCTGAGGTTGAGGCTCAAAAAGGCGTCCATCAGGCAGATAAAATCCTCCACGATGAGGCCTTCAGGGCAGTGGGTTCCAGGGCCCCCATCAGTTAAAGGGAAATTGCTGCCCCACAGTTTGCCTTGTAGAACATTTCTGTGTTTAAAGAAATGGAGATTCGAAATCATGCCTATTGTGAGCCTCTCGGGGAAGATTTCCTGGGGCTTCCTGACATCCCTGCAGCTGCCACGAGGCCGTGGCATCTGGAGCAGAAGTTGCTGTTGCCAGTGTGTCCCAAGGATCCCCAGGGTTCTGAGCTGTGAACTTGCATCCCCCCGGGCTGGAGCAGGTGGTAGCCCCACCTTTTTGCATGTCTTGCCATAAAGGGCATGGGTGTGAACATATTGCTTTCTTTGTTTTTTCCTTCTCTATAGTATCGACTGGAGACCTTTAGTGAATCCAGGATAACTGAATGGACATTTGAACCTTTTACTAGTAAGTGAGTTGTCTGAAATCGGTTTAATTGGGGGTGAATATGGCAGAGCTGCTAGAAAATAGCAGACTGAGCTCAGCTGCCAGCCTTGACTAAGACGTTCTTCTCGGAGCCGTGGCTTCTCCCATAAAACGAGAGGGTGAGTTTTCAAATTAGACTCTCCAGTGAAGATCTTAGCAAAGGCTTCTTGCCCAGGAAGAGGTTTACAAGAGGTCCTGAAAAAGTCAAGCATTTGCCATTGGCCGCAGGCTGGCACTGCCACCTCGGACCGGATTGTGGCGGCAGAGTGTTTGCTTTGGCATCTGCCAGCCTCCCGTGCCACCCTCGCCCTCCTCCTAAGTCTAAAGACCCTGGGACCCTGCTCACCTTCTAGTGAACCCCACCAGGGTGTTGCTGGTAGAGGCTTAAGCTTCTCTCTGTCTGGAAAGCCCTATGCCTACCTGTTTTCTCTTCCGGGTCACTCTGGTTCACTCTGCTCAGCTCACGTGTCACCTCTTTCATGAAGTCTTTCAGGATTTCATCCCCCACCGCCACCCTCCCTAGTAAAACTGGTCAGTGCTCAGAGTCTTCAGAGCCCTTTATGCAGCTCTTATCTATAGCACTTACCCCACCTTATTACATGACATTGTGATTGCATGCTGGGTCAAAGGAGGAGAAAGTGGAAGGAGGCACTGGGCACGGTGGGTGGGATGGTTGATGACGATGACGATGATTCTTGTTTATTGACCCCTGAGTATGTGTCAGTCCTTGTGCTAAGCATTTTATATGCAGTATTCTACTGAATCTTCCCGACCACCTTATATAGTAGGTACGACCATTATCCCCATTTTAGAGATGAGAGAGCTGAAGCTCAGAAATGTTAAGCAACTTGCCTCAGGTCACACAGCTAGGAAGTAGAAGAGCTTGGAGTCAAACCAAGGTCTGTCCAACTCCAACATTTGGGTGCTTAACCATGGATCCTCAGGAGCCTTGTCTGCCCAACCCAAAGGTGCAGAATCTAGCCTAGAGCCTGCATCAGGGGAAGCTTGGTCTTATTTGTCGAATGAGTGACAGCTTGTTCCTGCTGCCCTATGCTGCTCTCACAATGAGCCCTTTTGGTGTCAGACGGCTCCGTGGATGGACCAGAACGAGGGGCCTCCCCCAGGCTCTGGGACGTCAAGGTCCAGGTCCCTCCCATGTTTCAGGAAGACACCAGGAGGTTTCAAGTCCCTCACTCGTCTCTGGTCAAGGTAACGCGATCACTGGACGCGCGCCCATCTCTCTGGGGTGGTTTCCTAATGTTTCCTGTCCTTTTAAAAAGAGTGCCACGTCTGAACTGGGGTTCATTCCTTGGCTACAAATAAACTCACTCTAAGAAAACCTAGCGTGTGGCACGTAGGCTTGCAAAGCATGCAGATTAGGGAGTGAGCGTTCTGGTAGCCAAAGGATTATCCCATTTACTAGACTGTCACCAGCGTTGAAACAGCGAATGCTCACATTCCTGCACCATTTAAGTATCTTTTCCTTTTTTGGTTGCCTGCCAGGAAACAATTGAAGTGCCTAATGAAATGGGTATGAAATAAAGTTACAGCGCTGCTGAGATTTTTTTGTACAAGTCAGTAGGGGAGCAGCATGTGACTTACATCCTGTTTTACAGAAATATGATCACGCCATGAAGTGAGGGAGCCCACGACTATTACCAAAACACGACCGAGATCTTTTATATTACTTCCTCATCTAATTTCCTGCCTTGTTTTCACTTGAAAGCTTGATTCAAGAATGTAATTTTACTCTCTGAGTTTTCATAGACTTAGAAGATGAAAGGACATTGAGAGGTCAAGAAATTGTTCTGTTCCTTTCTCCAGGGTGGGAAAGCTGTCTGCTCAGTGATTAAATGCTAGCAGCTAGCTCCTCGCCTTTCACAAAAATGCTATTCGCTGTTTTACGGCTTCTCTTCTGAAAGACCACTTTAGCTGCCTAACGGGCGTATGCCGTTCGCCTTGGTGGTTTAGCCTGGTTGGAAACGGTGGGTCTGGACTTGGGATTCTCTCCAGGAGAGACTGGGCTCACTGGGTGTCATCTCACCCCCTTAGCTCGGCAGCCGAGGCCTTCTGGGATCCCAGCCCAGTGGGAATGTCCATTTCCTGCCCTGTGCCATCTTTTTACTCCACCGCCCTGAACTCCGGCACCTTTCTTTGGGATGGTGATGTGATGGGGGTGGGCTGGTGGCGAAGTCGGGAGTTGCTGAATTTTGGGAGTCTAGGTCAAGGAGGATATTTTTACTTTCAGGAATGCCACAAGTGCCACGGGCGTGGGCGACACAAGTGCAGGGGCTGCCACGGGGCGGGCATGGTGAGTCATGCGGGGGGCCTCTGGGGAGGCAGTGATGGTGTGGCAGGAGGGCGGCCCGGGAGGGCAGGGCTGGGCTGGGGCCTGGGGCTCCTGTCACAGCAGGGCGACCTCGGGCAACTCACCCTCCCGTTCCTGGCCTCCACTTTCCCGTCTGTAAAATGGGGGTTAGACTGCCTCCACGGGGGTCATGGATTCCCCTCATGACCCTTTCTCTTTGCCTGGTGATGCTCTTAAATTCTCACTCCTTTTCTCGCCCCTCTACAAGCATTCCCTGAGCACCCATTTGGTGCGAGACCCCATGAGTGGACGGGGGCCTGGGCTCTCCCCACCAGGAGCTCCCTGCGCCGGGGCAGGCGTGGTGAGCAGCCCGTGGACTGCGGGGCGATGGGTGCCGAGAGGCCAGGTCCAGAGGGTGTTGCCCTAACCAAATCCCACAAAGCGGGTGGCTCAAAGCAGTCCCGGCGGCTGGCCCTGCAGTCCCGGGGCTGGGCATTGAAACCTCGGCCTTGCCGCACCCTCTGACGGCTCTAGGAAACGCCTCTCTCCTGGCTCTGGTGGCCCCAGAAGGGTTCTGGCTTTAGCTGCGTCTGCCTCCCTCCGCTCAGGCCACCCTCTCCCCTTCTTTAAGGGGATTAAGGGCCCACGCTGCTCCAGCATGACCTCCTTTTACCTTGCCTAACTCCGCCTGTCACAACCCCAAGCCCTAGTCCTACCCCGAGGCACTGGGAATTGGGGCACCAATTTATCTTTTCGGGGGATGCCATTCCACCAGTAACAGAGGGCTTCAAGAGAAATAGCCAGCAGACTCCTGTGCCTGGGGGGCACCCCCTTCTTTCCAGGCCCTTTCAGGGCTGTAACTCACCCCAAGGAGTCAGACCACACTCCCCACTTGTTCTTGCCTTCCCCCTTAGAACCTAATTCTTTGGACACTAATGGCCCCTTGCGCCTTCCCCCATCCCCCTGCCTGCCGACCACGCTTCCGCCCTCCCGCCAGCGCCCCTCCTGCCTGCTACCCGTGCCCTCCCCACCCACCGTGCGGGGGCCCAGCGGCGGCCTTTGCCTGGCTTGTCTCTCTCCTCTGCGCCCTCACCCCCGCCACTGGCACCTGGTGACCCGTGCAGTCTTCGTTCCTTCCTCTATGCCCCATTCCTCTTCTTCCTCCGCAGCCTTTTCTGGAACATCTCCGGGGTCCACCTTGAGCCTGGAGCACTCCTGGGGGGCATTTCCGTGCTGCTCCCTGCCTCCCACGCCAGCTCCCTTGGCCGACCCGCCCCTCTCCCAGCTCCCTCTGGCCACGGCCGCTTGGTCACGGTGGACCCCAGAGGAGGCAGGAGAGGCCGATGTGTCATGTGTCGGGAGAATCAGGGGTCTTCGGGGTGGTCTTTGAAAGCCGCGAGGGGAGGCTGCCAAGACGCCCCGCCCGACCCTCCCGTCGATGGGCGAGGGGGAGGCCCGGGAGAGGGCCTTGCCAGGGCACCCACAGCGCCCGGGCTGAGCCGCGCCTCTTCGCAGGTGAGGTGCTCCTCGTGCAGCGGAGCCAAGCGCAAAGCCAAGCGGCCGCGCCGGTGCCAGGTGTGCGCGGGGTCGGGCCGCAGGAGGTAGGAGGGGCCCCGCAGCCCCTGCGCTTACCCCAGCGCTCGCGTTCTTCATTTTCATTTCTCTGCCCACGCGAAGGCCAGCAGGGCCTTGCCCGCCCTGGTCACTGCCGGGTCCCCATAGCACCCTGACAGTCGGTACCCGGGTGGGTGCTCAGGAGCTCCATTGTGGAGCGAATAGCGGGGCTCAGGTAAGGGAGATGGACCAGACTGGGACCATCGAATGTGAGGGTGGGGGTGAGGACGGGGAGGGGGCGGGGCAGGGAAGGCGCTGGGAGGCCCCTTTCAGCCAACGCGGTGGGGTGGGCGAGTGACCGCAAACCACCCCCAGCGGGGTTCTTACCTCTCGGACAAAGCCTTGCTTATAACTCAGCAGGGCCTGAAGGCGAGGAATGTTGGGTGACGGGCTGAGCAAAGTTCCAGCTCTGTTTCCAGGGATTTGCTAACAGTGGGGCGCTGGCATTTGGTATATCATGCCCTTTCATGGGTTCATAAATCTTTAAAGGGAAATAGGAAATCACAAGGAGTGAGAATTTTCAAAGCTATGCTAGTATATGATACTTTGGGCTCATTGGGTTCTGTGCCTCCCTATTTAAAACAAAATTTCCCCGTTTATTAGGGAAGTTTTGGGTTTACAGAACAACCGTGCATAAAATGCAGGATTCGCATATACTGCCTTATTGTTAATACCTTGAATTGCTGTGGATCATTTGCTACAATTGATGAAAGCACGCTTTTGTAATTGTACTATTATCTATAGCCTGTAGTTCACTGTGTAGTGCAGTTCCGTGGAGTTTTAAAGACTTTCTGTGTTGCTACCATATATACCACCTAACATATCCCCTTTTAAGCACATTCAGATATATATTTCAGGGCTGTTAATTATGTTCACATTTAACAAGCCAGATGGTAACACTTTCATTGTACCTTCCATCTCTTGTTGGGGAAAAGGATCTTGGGGTTTGGAAAGAAACTCAGGTTTTTTTTTTTCATTTGCAAATGAAAGAAGTCTAGTTAAAACTGACTTTCACACACGAAAGTAATCTTACAGGCTCATGGAACTGCAAAGTCCATGAGTATATTTCAGGGATGGCTTCAGGCCCAGATGGATCAAGGTGCTTAAACAGTGTCACTAGGAATCTGTCTCCAACCATTGCTCTGCTTTTTCTATGTGTTGGCTTCTTTCTCAGGCATGCTGACCCCTTGCTGGGGCAGAGTACTAGCTTTATGCTTGGTAACTCTGGTATAAAATGTCGCCCCTTTCCTGATAGTTGCTACAGAAATCTGGGGCTTGGTTTCATTGCCGTAGCTTGGGTCATGTGCCTGTCTCTGCATCAACCACTGTGACCAGGGAGATGGAATGAGCTAACTGGCCAGGCCAAGGTCATGAGCTCATCTGGAGAAGGGCTGGGGCAAGCCCATGGGGCATGAAGGCTGGGTAGGGTGAGGGTGGTTCCCAGAGGGAAATTGGTGGGCAGGTACCAGGAGGACCAGACGGTGGGCAGGTGCCAGCAGTGCGCACCCACCACGGTCCACCTCTGTGCCTGCACCCTGTGACTTGGTGCGGGTGGGCGTGACGTGGCCCTCTCAGGTGCAGCACGTGCTCGGGCAGGGGGAACAAGACCTGCACCACCTGCAAGGGGGAGAGGAAACTGCTGCACTTCATCCGGCTCGTCATCGCGTGGTACGTGGCAGCGTCTCAATGCCGTGGGCTGGGCTGGTTTCCGGAGAGAAGGCTCACACGGGCTGGGGCTTTCACAGTGTAGGTTCCTAAAGGAGAAAAAGGGTGAAACCCCAAAGGAAGAGGCATTCTGGGGTGGTGGGATGCAGAGGGACTGCTGAACCGACAGGCCTGAGTTCAGGTTCTGCCGCCACCACTTTCCAGTGTAGCGGACACTCAACAGCTGAGCGCTTCCATCTGGGAATGGAGTTGCCGCCTCCTCCTAAATTCCCGAGGGAGCATAAGGAGTCCCTCTATTAAGGGCTCCCCATGTGCCAGACCTGTGGAAGTGCTTCATGGGTGAGGGTGCAACGAGGTAATAGCCCTGAGTCCTTGCAGCCCAGGCTCAGAAAGGCTAAGGAACGTTCCCAGGGTCCCCCAGAAGTGAGGCGCGCCCTCGAGCCCAGGTGTGCCTGATTCCAAAGCCAAGTTCTTACCCTGCTGCTCCGCGTGCCCCTGTCCTGTCCTCTGTGCTTCCAGGAAGAACAACTCGTCTGAGTTCGTGTCTGAGCACCAGCTGAACTGCCCCCCGGAGCTCCTTGCTAAAGCCAAAGGAGAAAACCTCTTCAAGGATGAAAACCGCACGGTGAGGAGGGCTTTGAGGACAGGGACGAAGGAAGCCAGGGCCCTTCTTCCCTCCTGCGGGGCAGGGTCGTCTGGTTTTCTGTGGGGGCGGCTTACAGTGTGCACAGGACAGGCTGGGTGGGAGGAGGGCTCTTGCCCCTCTGCCCCTCCCCTTCCCCCTGCCCCTCCTCCTTCTCCCTCCCCCTCTGCCCCTCCTCTTCCCCCTGCCCTTCCTCTTCCCCCTCTCCCTCCCACCTCCCCCCTCTCCTTCCTCCCTTCCCCTCCTCCTCCCCTCCCTTTCCCCACCTCTCTCCCTTCTCCCCTCTCCTTACATCCCCTTTCTCCCAAGCCCCTCCCCTTTCTCTCTTCTCCCTCTCCAGCCCCTCTCCCTCCCCTCCCCTATCCCTTCCCCTTCTCCCCTCTCTCTACATCCCCTTCCTCCCAAGCTCCTCTCCCTTCTCCCTCTCCTCCTCCTCCCCCTCTTCCTCCCCCCACCTCTCCTCTCCCTCCCCCCACCCCCCACCGAGTCAGCCTCAGGGGCCCGGGGCTCCAGGCGCTGACCCTCTGGCTCCCCAGCAGCAGGTGCTTTGCCACAGGCCTTCCCTGGAGCTCCTCTCTCCCGCCCAGGTGTACCCCATCGTGGACTTCCCCCTGCAGGAGATCTCCCTGGCCTCCCAGCGGGCCATCGCCAGGCACAGCGCAGCCCTGGCCTCCGGCGCCCGAATCCTGCAGCAGGTGAGCTGGGGGTGGGGGTGCTTGGGAGCTGACCAGGAACCGATACTGCCCCTTGCAGCTTCTGGCCCTTCCGGGATTGGTCTTGGGACCACTGGGTGGGGGACCCTCCAGTGCCCTCGGGACGTTGTCCATCTGTCATACACAGGAGATGGGACCGTCCTCACATGGGGCTCCTGCCTGAAGTGCCGGGGCTGAAGCTTGGGCAGGAGAGGAAGGAGAGGCCGAGGCCCAGGTTGGGGGGCTGCGGGGAGCCTGGGGGCTGGCCTGAGGCCAATGAGGCCAGAGGGCAGGGCAGGGCTCTGGGCAGGAGGGACCATAGGTTTATCAAAGGGTTTCAAGTGTCGGTGTGGCACAGTGTGATTTTGATTGCAAATGCCTGGTATTTAGACAGATCCAGATCCCAGGTCCTAGACAGGGCTGGATCCTAGATGTCCTGCCCCTCAAGTCCAGGGCACCCCACAATTCACTTCCCACCCGGTCCCGGCAGGACCCAGCTTTGGCTGCTGTACTCAGAGACGGCCACTAGATGGTGCTGGTGTCCAGCCTCTTCCCCAGGAGCAGCTCTGCACTTCCCTCCTGCCTTGAGGGCTGCTGGCTGGTTTGGGGGCTCAGAATACGGGGCTTTGGTCACAGAGATCCCTTTGCTAGAGCTCTGGAAGGGCAGACACCTGCCAGCCAGGGCTCTGAGTCTTGCAGAGCGGGCTCACATCCTTGTGCCCCAACACGCTCTGCACCCAGTTATTTCCTTCTCCTTCATGTCCAGGTTTCTCATCTGTGAAAAGGAGATGAAAACAATGGACTCTGAGGGTTTTGCAAGGAGGAGATAATCTACAGTGCTTGCCCACCAGTGCTTAAAACATCCCTTTCTTTGGGCCCCCTGTGCAATGAGAATCCTTATCTGCCCTCTCCCCCCCATCTTCCCTATTTGCAGGAAAGAAGGGGATGCATTTAATTAAAAGTGAAAAAGGGTCAACTTGGAGCTTGTTTTAGAAATCAGATTTCAGGCACTGCACACTCAGATGCCTACCAAGGCCAAGTGGAAGCTTGTGGGGGAAAGCGCCCCCATCCAAAAGGCAGTCACCACTCAGCTTCATGTAGGACAAAAACCAGAGTTTCCAGACCTTCTGAAGTCCAGATTTTTATATGAAACCTTCCAAATTTTCAATATTGGCAACCAAATTAAAAAAAAAGTTGCTGAGAACTCTGTATGGGCTGACAGGATCGCTTTGACCCGTGGGCCACTGTCGGCTGCCTCTGATATAATCCAAATCCAATACTTTCTCAATAAATCCAAGGAGGCCCAAGAGTGGTAATAATTTGCCCAAGGTCACACAGCCTCTTAGTGGGAGAGCCCAAGATTAGAACTCAAGTTTCTTAGAGTCAAATGCTTTTCTCCACTGAAATCAAGAAGCACAAGTGACTCTTTGGAAACCAATGTTACAGGAACGTCAGCAGCAGGGAGCTGTTCTGTGGGACAGATATCTTGGGGACAATCTATTTAACGGTGGCTTCCCAGCTCTGGCTCTCACTCGTGGCCTTGAGCCCGTCTCCTCCCTTCCTGGGCCTCATTTTCCGCTTCTGTAAAACGAGGGAGGTTGACTGGGCCGTGTCTTCGGTTGGACTCTGCAGATGCGAACCCTGCGATTATATGTGCCATTTTATGAAGGAAGCACTCCCAGGAGAAATTGGTAAAGAGAATTCAAGCAGGATGGGGTAGAAGCCTGGCTGGGGTGTGAGTGCTGGGGGTGCCCCAGCCTCTGCCGGCTCCCACGGGCAGCCCTGGAGCACCAGTCATCCCTTAGCCATAGGCCACCGGAGGAAGGAGCTGGACCTTGTGCTTCAGCCCCTCTGCCCAGCAGATGCGATGTGCCGGCCCCTTTCTGCTCTCGGATGGGAAGTGGACTCTGTATCCCAAGGACAGTCCTCTGAAGGCAGTTGAGCTCTGAGCAGCAAAACCCAGAGAAGCTGGGGCTGGGCACGTCAAAGCAGGTCCGAGGGAATCTGGGGGGTGCGTGAACAGCATCCGCTTAGACCCCCGAATGATCTGTAAGGGAGCTAGCTCTTGCAGCACTGAAATTCTACGACTTGCTTGTACTCAAGTCCCCTGGATACTAATGTGTCTGCTCTGGGAATGGGAAAAACAAATTGTAGAGAAACACTGTTCACGGTGAGGAACCTGTTCTAGCAGGGCACAGACAGTTGGTTGCGCGGGGGCTCATTTGGAGAAGTGGAAGCTAGGCCCAGGCAGATGAAGGGAGCAGCCCAAGGTCCCACAGGAAGTTCATGGGAATTCCCAGCCCTGCCTTGGGCCCCCTCCTGCCCAGTAGCAGGAGACGTCAGGCTGGCTCTTCCCCTGCAGCGGAGCAGGGGTCTGCTTCTCATGCCCTCCCCGCCCCACTCTCCTCGGGGGGGGGGGTACCAGGGCTAGGAGAGCTGAGGCCGCCTGATGCCTTTGACTCTGACTGGCTCTCCTTCCTGCTTTCCCCTTTCCCCTGGGCTGGTGCCCTCTGCCCTCTGAACCTTAACCCTAGTCTTCTTTGTAAGGAGGAGGAAATTTCCTGCAAGTAGAGATGGCCTGACCCTGAGCCGATCACACCAGCTCTCTGTGTTTGGGGTCCCCAAATCTGCATCCAGGAGCGGGTAGCAGTGTGTGGGGGACGTAGGCATTTTGACACAGAGCTTGACCCTCGGCGGGTCCCCAGGGGGGCCTAGCAGAAATGGCTGGGAATGCTGTTCTCAGGTCAGCTGCGTGGTGTGCCGCCAACAGCCTAACAACCCAAACTCAACGGAGATGCTTCGTGTCAGTGTAGCCGGTGATCGCTCCCAAAGCTGGGGGCTGCTGTATTCTGTTTAGGGTCCCAGAGTTTAGGGCAGCTGTGGAGTAACTGCCCAGAGAAGGGGCCAGGGAAACGAGGGGCTGTAGAGCCACACTGCGAGGGAGGGGGTCCCGGGTCTTGTTACTCAGGCATTTAGGAAGAGGCAGGTGCTGAGGCGGGGGTTCGAGCATCACGTGGACGGCCCTTGAACTAGATGGTCTCCCAAACCTGAAATTTCTTGAGCCCATGGACCTCAGTTTCCCCCTTTGTAAAAGGAAGGGAACATTAGAGAAAGAGTCTTCTCAAAGGAGGGTTTATACAAAACAGTGGGTGGGCGGGAAGGAGAGAGGAGTCTGGGAAAACAGCCCGAACCAACCCACCAAAAATTGAAGTTTCTTTGCTGTCAATGTTTAATTTTAAATTTAATTAAAATTTTGTAATTTAATCCCTAAGATTTCCGTAGTTGTTTTCATATAGATGATTTTATTGTCCATCCTTCCCCCCGATCCAAATATCAATGCTCCTGGAAGACGTCAGGCTCTGCTGGTGGTTTTATATTGTCATGGCCCTCCCCTATAGATTCCCTTGCCCTACTTGGCAAAAACTAGAATCAGATGGTAGCTAAAGATGAGGAGTCATTTTGGCCAGAATGTAGGGCCTGGGAAGGGGCAGAATAGGAGATACATCTAGAAAGGCAGATTGGAGTCAAATTGTACAGGGCCCTGAAGGCAATTCCAGAACATGGACTTCATCCCATGGGCAGCAGGGAGCTACTGAAGGTTCTTGAGCAGAAGTGTGCCTTGAACAGATCACTCAAGGTTTTCTTGGCCATTTGTTTTCTCAGCGCCAGACCATCGAGCTGATCCCCCTCACGGAAGTTCATTACTGGTACCATGGACAGACTTCTGTCTACTACATCTATGGCACTGACCACAAGGTGTACGTGGTGGACTACCCTGAGCGGTTCTGCTGTGGCTGCACCATCATATGACCATGGTCACAGCTCTCCTCCGAGCCCGCCACTCATCTCATCCACGGAGGGACGATTGAGGTCTTTGAGTTGACTCATCTTTAGCTCCATTAGACAATCTTTTACAAACCTCCTGAAGTGTGTCCTTCTAGAGAAATCAGCTTATCATCAGCCATGCCACAACTCCTTACTGAGTCCTTTGACGGAATCCATCTTATATTTAACGCACATGAGTTCAATATACACATTCCTTTTAGACAGATGAGAGAAGCATTTAAGTAGCAGGGGCTTTGCTTCCGGTCTCCAAGCTTGTGCCTCGACTAAGGACATGGACTGAATTTGCCTTTTCCTTGGTTAGTCTCGTTTCTGGCGCACCTCTTCTCGAGTGAGCCTCTCACTGAGGAGCGTGTTAGAAAAATCCTTAGAGAGCTGGGAATTGCTTGCCTCATAATGCATACCCATTTTGCATGTAGCCTTAAAGCAACTGTTCATTTGCTCCCATTCTGTGGGCAGGGCGCAGTGAGGTGGTTTGTCTGCTCCATGACAGCGGCCTCATCTGGAAGACTCGAAGGCTGGGGTGACACGTGGCAGGGGACTGAGATCACCTGAAGCCTGGTCCTTTTGCTCTTTTGGTGGTTGACAGCAGCCGAACTAGCAGCAGGACTCACCCCAAAAGAAGAAGCGGGGAGAGACCCAGCCAGGACGTCTCCATCTGCCCTACAACGAGACCTATTGAGATTCCGAAAAAAGGAACTAAACATCAGGGTGATCAGTCCAAAAGCATTTATTAGGGGAGAACTTATGTACAGAGAGCTGCAGCTGCCTTGCAGTGGACAGCGAGACAACAAAGTCTACTTGAGTCTGTCCATGCCTACGGTGACTGCTCTTTAGGTTACATAGGACTGGGGTCAAGGGTGGCTCAATGCCAGAGGCTTGTGTGCAAGTTTTGGGAAGACATATGGGTGTGTGCTCTTTTCTCAAAACAAGACACGTTCGGGGCAGGCAGCGTTCAAGATTATAGCAGCCAAATCTCCTGTGCTTCCAGGGAGATATGGGGAGGGTTGCCTGAGGCGGGGCGAGGCAAGGCCAGTCCTTGACCTGGTGGGAGAGGCTGTGTGGCTCGATCATTAGTTTTTAGGGGTTCTATGACAAATACCACACAATGGGTTGGGTTAAGAACAGGGATTTATTTTCCCACGGTTTTGAAGGCTGCAAGTCCAACACTAAGATGTTGGCAAGGCCATGCTTCCCCTGCCGGTTGGTAGCGCCCTGGTGCTGGCCACCTCCCATTGCATGATGCTCTCTCCTCTCTGGCTTCTTTCTGGCCTCTGTCTTCTACTGACAGACTGTGTCCAAATTTCCTCTCTCGATAAGGCCTCCTGTGCTTTGGGTTAAGACTGACCCTGATTCAGTCCAGAATCACCTTAACTACTAAGAACATCTTCCAAAGGTCCTACGTACAAATGGGTCTCTGCCCACAGGAACACAGTCTAAGATTTGAACATGCCTTTTGTGGGGGACACGGTTCAATCCCCACCACAGGCTGTCGGCTGGGACCTCAGCCAGAACACTTACACGTGGCTCCCCAAGTAGCCTGGGCTTCCTTACAAAATGGCAGCTCCCAGCCTGGAGACTAGGCCAGCTGTGCTGGGTGGACTGAGAATCTCCAACGTGGCCCCTATGGAAGGGATTTTAGAGACTGGTTTTGAATGTATGCTGTTTTGGGTTTTTTTTTGATATCACATGCTGACCTTAGAACCTGCCCACTAAGATGTGAACCTGATGCCCTGATGGACCTGCAGGACCTCCCCATCTGGTGTGGTGAGGTGGGGTGGATGGAAGGGACACCCTGGAGTTTGGTGTGAGCCCCAGAGGCCTTACAGACTGAAGGCTGGTCAGCCTTCGGAGAGGTGGAGCTAGGGTGGGTCTTTGCATGTGGGTGGCTAGAAGGTCTTGTCGTCTTACAAAACCTGCCCCACACCTGGAAGGGGATTGCTGCAGCAGGGGTGACTTCAGGAAGGGGTGCCTTCTCTTGATGCCCAAGGTCCAGCCAGCACTACAGGAGGATGAGAAGTCACAGGCCTAGGTGGAGAGGTACCGGGAGGCCAGGCTGCCACTGATAAATCTTTGTTTTTTAGCATTTATTTTTTCAATTGTATTTTTTTAAAGATACTTAGGTAAAAAGAAAATGTTACATTAAAATATACAAGAGGTTCCCACATACCCCACACCCCACTCCCCCCACTTCTCCCACGTCATCAACCTCTTTCATCATCGTGGCACATCCATTGCATTTGGTGAATACATTTTGGAGCACTGCTGCACCGCATGGATTATAGTTTATATTGTGGTTTACACTCTCCCCCAGTTCATCCAGTGGGTTATGGCAGGACATATAATGACTTGTAATCGAACAACTTGTGTCCTCACCTGCCACCACCCACCCGTACCCCCCAGATTTACCTTGTCTCCTGCTCAAAAGTTGCTCTTTCCCCGGCGTTTGGCTGACCGTGTGCTGACTAGACTTTGCTCACAGGAGCGGCAGGGTTTGGGGTGGCATCGGCTTCCCTGGGCTGCCCAGAAGCCCAGAGGGACTTGACCGAGGAGCAAAGGGAAATGAACCTCAGCTCTGGGAGCCCAGCAACCTCCAGGCTCAGAATTTGGTTCCTGCCCTGACTGACTTACTGCCAGCCCCCTCCCAGCCACTGTCCACTTGTGGGGGAGGCCAAGGGCATGATGAGGCCCCCTTTAGGATGGGGTGCCCTAGGGGTGTGGGAGGCAGCTGGGCCCTCAGGGCAGAGCCTGGGGGAGGCAGGGGAAACATAGTGTTTCCCAAGGAAGCCCATTCCCTCCCCTTCCTCCTGAAGTTCTGTGCTCAGGTCTGGAGGCCCCTGCCCTGGGTTAGCTAGGGAGGCCAGCTCCTCCCACCCCCAAGGCCCGCTCCTGTGGTATTCAGAGTGGGGCGCTCCTGCCGCCAGCGGTGCTGTGTAAATGGGAGGGGATGCTCTTGGTTGTCGCAGTGATTGGCATTTGGTGGATGGAGTCCAGGAAAGCCAGATCCCAGCCACGCTGAGTACATTGCCACACAGCAGAGCACTATTCCACGTCTTACACGACTTGCAAACACTCCTACTGATGCTCAGGTAGGGTACTGCTAGTGATACACAAAAGATTCATCAGTTACTACTGAACATCCTACTAACTGTTACTTAGTGCTCACTTCTGTTCTCCTGATTTCCTTCTGACCATCTCACGTCACGGAAGCCCACACGTGGGCTGTGAGTGCGCAGGAACCTCGGACGACTTCACTGAGGTCCTCCACGTACTTGGACCCGAGCATTTACAAATTGAAATACAATGATTTTAAAAACGACTTTCTTTTGATTTCTCCTTTATATTTCAGCTTGGGCATTTCACGCTTTTTAAACAAAAATTGCAAGTGGACTCTAGATGACTTTAATTTTAGGAGAGAAAGAGAGCATTGGGCGTGTTGGGGCTGTTCCCCGCAGCCAGGCTGTGACGCAGGGTGCCATTCCTGTGAGCTCCTGTGCCCACTCGAAGTCGCTGGCAGGCAGAGAGAGCCCAAGGACAGCCTGGCCCCAACACGGTGGCCACAGGCTATGGTTCTGGACTCAGTTCAGCTGTGTCGTTAAAGAACTCCAGACTCAAGTGGCTTGTGTTTTCTTTAGTGCCCACCAAGGGAGGACAGCACCCCACCTCTGCACCAGTTAGGGGCAGTTGCTGGGTCTCTGCAGGTGGCCAGGGCTGGGCTCAGGGCGGCTTCGCAGAGGCCTGATGTCTCTGCCCTAAGTTTACAGGATAGTAGGAGAGAATATATGTGAGCGGAGGAAAAATGAATCCATGGGAGAGTTGGATAGCTTTATAAGAGGAGGGAAGACCCCTACAACCCTCTGGATGGTGGGGGTTATGAGTGACAGAAATGCAACTTAAGGTGACTGAAGCAAAAAAGGGAATTTATTAACTCATACTTGAAGAAAGTTAAGAAAAAAAAGATTTTTTAAAGCTTCATTTGTAGCTGGATCCAGGGGTTTGAAGATTTCGTTCCAATGATCTCCCCTGCTTTCCTTCGACTTGCTTTTCATGTCTGCTTTCTTTGTTTTTTTTTCCTCAGGCAGGCCTTCCCTACCTTTATAGATGAGAATTAATAGTAGATCTAGAATGTTGTAGAACTAGAATACTAGTTCAGCAACTCCAACAGTGAAGAGGGTGCTACAAGCTAATTTGCCAATTAGCTCCCACCAAAGTCCCAGGGAAGGCTCTCAGTGGCTGGACCTGGGTCACATGCTCATTCTCAAGCCAATCACTGACCAGGAAATGCAGTGACTGAATTGGTCAGCCTAGCTCACATGACCCTCCTCCCCACCAGCTGGGGTCAGAGAAGGGAATGGAAACTGGGCGGGCAGAATCATTTGTCCACTGGAGGAGCAGACTTGGTTTATCCAGGATGGCATTCTGGAGTTTTCCAAGTGCTTTGTCCTAAATGGGTCTTTTCCCTGCCTGAACCCTGCATTCCCCTGCCCTGTATTTGCTGGGGCTGCAGGGCTGCTATGCTTCCCCACTTTGCCTATTAAAAATAAGAATTTGGACAGTTCCTGGGGTTTCTTCTCCAGGCCTCTGGGGAGGTTTGTGATTCTGGAATGTGTGTGTATGTGTGTGTGTTTTCCTAATAGGCAAAAAGGCACCTCTTTCCTCCACCAAGTTTTCCACTCCTTGTGTTCAGAGTTCCTGTCATTCCCTGAATTTCCCAAGACCCCAGCCTTCAACATGTGGTCAGCTTGTTGTAAGATGGCAGGCTTCAATTTCCTGTTGATGTGCAGGCCTTTACGTGGAGACTGATAAAAGAACTGTGTTTTCCCCCACAATCAGGACAAATGACCAATGGAGTTACGTTTCTCAGCAGGAAAGAGCCTTGTAGAGATAGCTTAGATCCTTCAGGCTTACAGATTTCCACCTCTCTCCTTTGTGCTTTCGTTTAATGGTCTGGGATTGTGAACAGACCATGGGTTTGGGAATCGGACACTGCCCATTATTAGCTGTGTGCCATTGGGTGCTTTAACTAACCTTGCTCAGCCTTGTCTATGAGAAGGGGATGGCGCCATTTCCTTTGCAGGTGAGACTGCAGAGCTCAGCATCGATAGCTGCTCGGTGCCTGGGAAGGTCTGACTCCCCAAATGAAACTCCCTTGGTGGGTCAGGGCCTGGGTACTTGTCATCACCTCTCAGGTGGCTGGTGAGGTGCACTTCGAGACCTTCCCTTCCCTTCCTGCTCTCCTCTATCCTCCTCAGTCCCTCTTCAGGAAAGCCTCCCCTCACCCCTGGTGCAGGTCCGCTCCTCCCGTCGTCTGCCTCGAAGGCCCCGTTTCAGAGCTCATACCTCAGTGGCAAGTGCATGTGTGTTGATTGGATGAGTCGACCTTGAGTCGGCCTCTCCCACTGACTGGGGCCTCCTGGGATGGAATGCTGCGCTCCCCACTGGGTCCCCAGCACGTGGCATGTGCCTGCACAGGAAGCACTACTGAGTGTGCCTGAAAGACTGAATGGAGGTGTAGGAGGTTGATTTATCCAAAAGGCATCAATTTATAATTCTGGTCTGGCCTCCACTGGCTGGGTGACCCTGAATAAGTCCTTTCACCTGTTGAGCCTCAGTATTTTTTGTACTGTGGAGATTTGGTTGGATGGGTGTCTCATTTTCCCTTTTCTTTTTTAGGGCACTCTTTATTTCTCCCTCAGATAAAATCTTATAGGAGAGCCAGATACATAAAATGGATCAAGTGGAGCTGCTGTGGTTGGGGTCCCTGAACCCACCCCTTCAATACCACCCCCTTCTCACCTGTAAACTTGGGGCTCTAGGAATCCAGTTGAACTTGGCCAGAGTCTCTCCGAGGCTAACGCTCTGTGAATCTGGGCTGGGCTTCAATTCTAACAGAAATGGGAGCTTTTCTCTTCCACTTTTCCACTCCTAGAAGGTTTTTTTTTTTTGGTGTATTCAGTCCTTGATGGGAGCTTATTTTATGATAGGGTATTTCTCAAACTGAAAAATGTATAGAGAAAAAAGTATTCTAGAAAGTTCTGTTTCAGGGGACTCCGGGCAGTTGATCATTTCCCCCCCTTTTATCTGGAGCACAAGGTCCTGGAACATCCACATATGGGGGTTGCCCTCTTCTACCTTTGTCCCCAAGCTGGGGGAGGGTGTGGCCACTTGTCTCTGTGACTCCAAGCGTGGGGCATTTCTTTGCTTTTCTCCCTTATTTTCCCAGCTGAGGGCATTGAAATTTCCAGCTACAAGAAAGATGTGACCGGGGCATGGGGAGCTAATTTTTGGGGCTGAAATGAGTCACTGCCATCTTAGTGATCGGAAGGGGGCTGGTACTCAGGACGCGGGCATTTCGTTGGAGACAGTCCTGGGTGGGACAAAGCAATGCTGTGTGTGTTGCCCTCCAGGGTCACGGCTGGGATTCAAATCCTGGCTCTCCTGGGTCCCACCTGCGTGGACTCTGCTTGTGCCTAGAGCTCCCCTCTGGAAAATGGGAGCAGGGGCTCTGAGAAGTGTTGTGAGGAATGAATGAAGGGTGTATGTAATGTGCACGGTGCATGAGTTCTTAAGAGATATTAGCTATTACTGTTTCAGGAAACACAAGGAGAGGCAAAGTCTGGAGGGAGAACTCAGACCCCTGGTCTTTGGGAGGTGGAAGGGGTGTCCAGGGGCAGGTGATATAAAGCAGTGCTTTCCAACAGCTGTGCAAGTCCTGGGATCCAGCTGGTTGACCAACCTGAGCTGGAAAGCTTGCTAAAAAGTTAGATTCTTTGTCTTAGCCCCAGATATGAGGGTGATGATGGCTAGAGTCTGCTGTTTTAACCAATTCATCCAGGAGATTCTCATGCACAGTCAGATCAGGAAATTGGCCTATGAAGTTAAAATAATTAGGATGTGGAATCAGAATTCAGCCTTAAATTTCAGTTCTTAGCTCCCCACAGACTGTCTCTGAGTCTCAGTCTCTTCATCTGTGAAATGGGAATAATCTCTGCTCTACCTTCCTTGCAGGATTGTTTGAGGGTTCATGTAAAACATTGACTGTGAAAATGTCTTGCAAACTGTAAAGTACCACACAGTTTTCTTATCAGGTGTGGGAAAGACCAGCACAGAAGGAGCCTTGTTGGTTTTGATTCTGTCCACGAGGGGGCAGCAGACACACACACTTGAAACCTGGAAGCAGTTTCTCGCACACCTAGGTCAGAGTCTGGGGAAATCAGCCCTGGCAGGGTCTCTTGTTCTCAGCAATGCCTGGGCCACGAAGCCCCTGCAGGGCCCAGAGCCTCAGGGAAGTGGGGGTGGCTCCAGAAGGTCTCTTCAGAAATGTGTTTGGCATACTTTCTATTGTTTGTAGACTCCAGTTAAAACGGTTTCATCCTTCCAAAGGGAAGGATGAGAAATGATACTGACATTTAAGAAGCCGGGCTCCAGATGCCAAACTGGAAGGTAACAGTCTTTCTTTCTTTCTTTCTTTCTTTCTTTCTTTCTTTCTTTCTTTCTTTCTTTCTTTCCTTCCTTCCTTCCTTCCTTCCTTCCTTCCTTCCTTCCTTCCTTCCTTCCTTCCTTCCTTCCTTCCTTCCTTCCTTCCTTCCTTCCTTCCTTCCTTCCTTCCTTCCTTCCTTCCTTCCTTCCTTCCTTCCTTCCTTCCTTCCTTCCTTCCTTCCTTCCTTCCTTCCTTCCTTCCTTCCTTCCTTCCTTCCTTCTTTCCTTCTTTCTTTCTTTCTTTCTTCATTTCTTTTTTAAAAATTTTTAAGAAAAATCATGCAGAAAACACAGCAACACTTCAGCTCCCGAGTCCAAGTCATTCATTCATTCATTCAACAGATGTAAACTGCGTACCTTCTCTGGGCCATGCCCTTGGGAAAACAGATAAAAGGGGAGTCAGGTGCTGACCTTGCCTCGAGGGCTCCTGGTCTTCAGAAAAACCAGGCATTTCTTGAGTATGAGCCACGCGCCAGGTGCTGTCCTTGGCTCTTTGATAACTGATGTGAGTTCTGAGAGGTAGGTGTTCTGATGATCTCCGCTTTACAGAGGGGGGACCAAAGCCCAGAAAAGTTAAAAAACGTTTCCAAGGTCACACATTTAGGGGAGAAGCAGGGATTTGAACCGGTGGCTCCAGAGCCCACGCTCTCTCTGACTTAGGGGGGAGGCAGGGTAAGAGGCAATAAAGGTGATAAGAGTTTGTGCCTCCTGGAGCAGACACTGGGGATGCCCTGCCCCTACACCCTGTCAAGTCCTTCCTGGTGCGCTGACATGCCTTACCGTGAGCCCCGGGGCTGTCCACCTGAGCGCTGCTGCCTGCAAGCCAGCCGGCAGTCGGGAAGTTCTGGGGAGATGATGCCCTGGGAAAAATCTTTAGCCAATAACGGTGAGAGTCGAGGACAAATAGCCCAGCTCCCTGGGGCGACGCAGCGCAGGTGCGTGTTCTATACTGCCTCCTGGTGTTCCCCAGTGGGATTGCGCCCCGGTTGCTCCCAGCTGCACCTGCCTCAGGGAGGCACCTGTACCGGCTTCCTTCCCCGCTTGCCTCATTTCCCCATTCCTCCACTAGCGCTTCCAGGGATCACCTCCCAAATAAACTGTTCCCACCGAGCTCCTTGGCTCAGGATCTGCTTCTGGAGGAGCCCTGCCTAGGACACCGCATCGCCCTGAACTTTGTATCCTTGAAAGCATAAAGCGCGGAGGTGGATTCATATCTGCAGCCCCAGCCCAGACCCTGGACGGCGCGGAGTTGAGTTAGCGGCTGGAAAGCCTGGGCCTGCGGGCTAGCAAAGGCCTCTCGCAAGAGACGGCATCTGAGCTGCTGACGTAGGCACCCCTAGTCTACTTGGACATGGGACTCTCCCTCACGATTTTCTCCTTGGCTTTGGGACCCCCGTGCCTCTCTGCGGTCTTGGAAAGCCGTGAGCAGCGCAGCAGGATTCCAGCGCCTTGTGAGTCCCACACGTTCACCCTCAGGGCGCTTTCTTCCTATGTCTTTACCAGACATCCTGAACGACTGGTAGCTTTTCATCTCATGTGCATCTGAGGCGACGCACGCCTGCTCCACCAGCTTTCTGGTGGATTTACTCTTCAGCCCCGAAGGGCTCCTTTTTCCTTGCCGACTTATGGCTCACATTCGGATTTCCTTCTGCGCCTTCTGCGCGCCACGTCCCGGGTTCGGCTCACGATGAGGATTCTGGGGCAGGGCTCCAGCTCTCTGCTCATCAGCGTCACCTCCGAGGGCATCTGTTTCCACATCTGTAAAACGAGCACGGTGATGCTTCCCTCCCCTGGTGCCAGGGAGTCTCTACTGTGGTGAAGGGTGAGAACCAGCTTCAGCACCCAAGGGCGTGGCTGGGAATCCCCCAGGGGTCTTCACCCGGGGGCTGTGCTGGCACCGGGAGCGAAGGTGGCTGGTTACCACTGCTGTTGGCCCTCTTCCTGTGCTCTCAGGGGGAGAGGCAGGCACAGAAACCAGTCTTACAGCTCAGCAAGGTGGACGATCTCTACATCCAACTCTTGGCCTCCCTGGCAGTGTCTTGGATGCCTGGAAGAGAACAAAGGGGGAGATGCTCTCCTTCTTTCTCTATTTTTTTCTGGATGCCCCCACATACCTCAAATAAATTCAAGCATCTCGTTTTAAGGGTTCATGCCCAAACTGTCTCCCACCTCCACCCCCCGAGTGCATCCAGGAGACCCCAGCATAGCATGTGGACTTGGTTATGCCATCAGAACCTTTGCCTCTTCCCCTACCTCAAGTCATACTACAAAGTTCCATGCCATTTGTCTAACCAAACTTGGGAGACACTGTGACCCTTCTCAGTTCCTATTTTCCTTTTGAACTGATTGCAAAAGATAATCATAATGGCAAATATTTATTAAGCCTTTACTAAGCACTGTTCTAACCATCTTACAAATGTTAAGCCCCATTTTACAGATGAGGAAATTGAGGCCCAGAGAGTTTAAACCACTTGCCCGCAGTCACAGAGTTGGGAAGTGCAGAGCCAGGCATTCTGGCTTTCTGTCCTATGGATGAATGTACAGAATGTACAGGTGAATGGTCACAGCTCCCCTCCAGGACCTGCTTGAGTCTGGGGTCAGTAGAGCATTGTGCCCAACTGTGGGCAGCTGGGAAACAGCGATGGCTCTTGGGAGGTTCCAGCCCTGGCTGCTATGGGGCGGAAGTGAGTTATTCTTCTTGAGCCAACATTTTGTGCACAACTGTCTCTGTCACCACGTGTTCTTAGCCTCTTCTCAAGGTGGGTTACCTCTTTAGCCACAGAGGGCCGATGGTTGTTTTAGTTTGCTAAAAGCTGCTGGGAGCAATATACCAGAAATGGGCTGGCTTTTACAATGGGAATTTATTATGTTAAAAGCTTGTAGTTTCGAGGCTGTGAGAATGTCCAAATCAAGGCATCGCCAGAGATGCTGTCTCACTCAAAGTTTGGCTGCTGGCAATCCTGGACTCTTTCTATGTGGCAAGGCAAAATGGCGGCTCTGCTGGTCTCTGCCATCTCCTGCAGGCTCACTTTTCCCCCAAGCTCAGCTGTGGGCAAACAGGCACATGTCAGGGTCTCTCCCTCTCCTCCGGGCCTTTTTGGTTTCGCTTCTTGCTCTGTGTGGGTTTCTCTCTCAGCCTCTTGGGAGCCTCTTTCTGTGACTCTGTGCTTCACCGATTCCAACCTCAGCCTTTGGCCTCTGGGACCTCTCTGTCCCTGGAGGTTTTTTCCCCCTGTGTCTTTTTATCCTTCCATTTATAAAGGACTCAGTAAGAGGATTAAGATCCACCCTGGGTTATGCCCTCCTGAAGTGATCTAATCAAAAGGAAGGTCTCTTAACTGAATCTAATCAAAAGTTCTCATCTATAATAAGTTTACATGCACAGGAATGGATTAGCTCTAAGGACATGATTTTCTGGGGTCTACCCAGCTTCAAGCTGCCACAATGGTTAAGGAAGGAAAAGCACAGATTGTTCCTAAGGGACGTCATCTCCTCAAATGGGGCAAGATGCAGATTCTTTAAGTAAAATGGGAGAGTGAATGAGGACTATCTGGGCTGCAGGGGTCAGTGTGGTCTGACCCTGGGTAGACATGGCTTTGACTCTATAATTTTTGGTGGGCATGAGGGCCCAGCCAAACTGTGGGGACAGATCAGATCTGATTACACAAACATGAAAATCCTCTCTTTCCAGCATCTGCTTATTTTTCTCATTTTTCCAGCTTGTTTCAGAGTTTTTCAAAAAAGAGATTCACTCCGTGGCTACCTCTTACAGCTGCAGAAAGGCCTCTTTAGTTTTGCCCTGGAGCATATAGCTGTAGACACAGCAAATGATCCGTGAAGGGATGGGATTTGTATTGACAGACATGTGTTTATCCAGATCACTTAGGGGAAAATTATATTTTGCAACATTCCCTGAACAAGGTTTTACAGCTAATAATGGGTTTGAGCTGTGCAACCTGAATGACAAAATGTGGAAGGAGATGAGAAAATTTTTTTCCAGATTGCCTCTTGGGGAGAGCATGGTATGGCAGGAAGAAATGCTGCAATGGCCCTCTTGGAACAAGGGCATGATGCACTCTGAATTGCTCTGCCTCTGCCTAATTGTGGAGGGATTGACACTGGGGAGGGAGAGAAAGGATTCAGCAAAGCTGACCACTCTGTGGAGGAAGGGCATGAGGGAGGGAAAATAATAGCACTGCTGAGAAGGGCATAAGGAATGCTGACACATCAGAGAGGGACATTCATGGTGCTGGGTGATATGGGCCACTCCAGTGAACTTATACATGGTCAGTGGAGACTGTTAAGAAATCCAAAAATGCTTGGTGGGATGAATCCCATCCACTTACGCCTCCAGATTCACACATCACCCTTCTCTGCTCTGGCCTGGGCCATGGGAGGTTGTCCTGTAGTGACTCCCTTGCCACCTGGCTTCCTTTGGCTTTGGTCAGTAGGAGTTTCATTTGGGTTTGGACAATGGGGAACTTCCCTTTGGGTCTGGCCAACAGGGAACTTTGGATTTGGTCAATGGGCAACTTCCCTTTGGGTTTGGCCAATGGGGCACTTCCTTATGGGTTTGACCGTTGGGAGCCCTGGCAGGGCATCAGAGGGAGGGAGAAGAGTGGTGCTGGGAGGTGTTTGTTCCCCCACCCCTACTGCAGCATTGCCTTAGGCTGACTGTTCTTTCCACAACAGGTCAGCTATGGTATGTGGCCCTCTCTCTGAGGGCCTCTTGATCTCCTGGTTTCGGTAGCTGCTCCCTTCTTGACCTCTGCTGTTGCAAGCACTAGGGAACTGCATGATCTTTGGGTTTCTTTACAGCCTGCCCACATCTGTGTAATTTTTCCTTTATTAAATACTCCTCAGATGATGCTAACTTGAGTGTGCTGGCTGTTTTCTGGCAGGACCCTGACTAGTACACTTGGTGTGAATGTATTTCTCACAGAAGCCCATCTACGGGACGAGCTCTGTGTCCTGGGTGACTAAAGCAGTCAGTGTACATAGACAAGGGGGGAGCTGACTTTTAAGTTACAATAAAGGCTTTTGGGAACTCTCCAGGTATCTTCTGGCAGCCTGGTAGCTCCTTGCAGCCATGGCCACTTGAAAGTAAAAATTTTGATTCTTAGTATATCAGAGTGGCCCTAGGATCTCACCCAGTGGGGTTCCTGGGGCTATCGTGGAGTTCTCTTCTCCCTGAGTATGGGTAACCTAGAGTTGCTGGATGTGACCATCTAACTGATATGGAAACTGAGGCTGAGAGAGGTGACACATCTAGTCTGAGATCATCCAGCTGGTGAGTGGTGGGGCCAGGAGTAGAATGCATATCTCCAGATTCCAGTCTGGTGCTTCACTTATTTTTCCTGTGGTTTGAAAGAGGTAGAGCCCCTTAAACAATGAGTATTACTGGAATCCTCTCAACTCATAAAACAGATGAAAGTAGTAGGGGAGTGGGTTATATGTGGCACGGAGCCCTGTCCACTAGTAGCTTCTGAAGCAATTAAATGAAACCACAATTCTGCTTAGAAGCCACTGGTATTCACCAAGCATTCTGCTCCATTCATTTATTTATTCTGTCATTCATTTATTCATTCATCAAACTCATGATGAGTATTTATTACATCTTAGGCTCCATGCTCAGCTAAGTGAACTACCTGGTGTCCTTCTAATATATTCCCTACTCTTGCTTTTTGTTCCTATCTTAAATTACTCACAGTCATTTTCTTTGCTTTCCATGAAGGAACCCTAAGTCATACAAGGAGTTTATATTATGTACATGGTAGAACTTCTTTGCAAGATTTTAGGAGGGAAGTGTCAGAGACACACTGAGTGTTACATAGATCATACTGAACAAGGGATGGTTTGGTTCTCCTGGGGGAAGGAGGGAGACAGAAGGTGAGAAGTTTGGTTAGGTAGTATTGATGTCCAGGAAAGAAATACAAAAGGCCTAAGCTAGGCCAGTGATTGTACCAAAGGCAGAAAGGTATAGTGAGTAAGATCTTGGGCTCTGATGCTAGACTTGTGTTCAAATCTTGACACTGCTGCTTAGTTGGTGTGCAATGTGGACACGTCAATTAACCTCTCCAAGTCTGTTTCATCATTCATAAAATAGACTGGACAATAGTGTCTCTGCCTGGAGGGGGTGGATTCCCTGAGATAACTAAAGTGGAGACTAAGCCCAGGGACTGGCTCATAAGAAACATTCAGTAGATACTATTCACCATTAATGGTGATGATGGCAATGGTGATGATGATGATGGTGATGTGATGATGATGACAACAACATGATGGTGGTGACAATGGTTATGATAGTGATGACATAATGGCAGTGATGGTGATAGTGACAATGATGACACTGTGTTGGTGACGATAATGGTGGTGGTGATGGTGATAGTGATGATGATGATGATGGTATGGTGATGATGACAAATGATGATGGTGACGATGATGGTGCTGATGGTGCTGATGATGATAATGGTGATGGTGATGGTGTGGTGAAGATGGTGATGATGTAATGGTGAGAGTGATGATGACGACAATGATGGTGGTAACGATTATGGCGGTGATGATGGTGATTATGGTGGGGGTGGTGATAACAATGGCTCTAGCTATAAGGGATGGAGATGATGAATGGGATTTGACGGAAAAATAAGGGATGGCTCCTGGAATTCTAGTCTCAAGAACTGAGGAAGCCCTTTGTAAGAAAAAAAAAAAATACAACATATTTTTGTATAGTCCTATGCTTTGTAGAATTTGCAAAAATTAGATGTCTTATCCCCAACACCTTCTGTCTCCACTCTTACTTCCCTTCCTGCATGTTTTCTCTTGTGCTGGGTGATGCTGGGGCAGCTTCGTTTGCATCACGTTAAATAAATCCCTCTCTGTTCCTTCACGATCTGCAGAATGCCTGAATTATATTTCCTTAACATTTCTTTACATTGTCTTATGGGTGTGCATGGAAACCAGCATCATTTACAGAAATAGAAAGTGGCTATAGAATTAAATATGATAAAGATCAAATAGTTATTCAATATTAACCTGATTCTGTTGGATATAAAAACATTAAACCTGAGGCTTGCCCTCTTTTTTGTTAAAAAGGGGGATTAGCTAGTGGTAGAGAGGTATTAAAGGCACCAGAATGAGGCTTTCTCCTCACAGTAATCAGCAGGATTTGAAGAGGCTTGATGAACGGCTGTGGTAAACTTCTCTCCGTGTGAGTCAGTGTTACGTAATGCTGTTTCCATGACCCACGGATACCCACGTTCTGAAGTGCTGGTGGTACCACCCTGCACCAGCGGCAGTCCTGCCCTGAAGGCAGGCAGAGAAGCCTTGTCAAACAAGGTTTATATTTAGGGAAGGCATCTGAGCAGCTGGGTTTGGGATGCACTGGGCTCTGCAGAGGGGCTGCTTGGGTCTCCAAGGCAGGCTGGTGGCATGACTAGCCAGGGCACGATAGTCCAGCTCAGTGAGCAACAGGAAGCAATTAAAGCGACAAGAACCCCCACATCTTCTTGGGAGCTTCTGTAGAAAACCGCCCTCTCCTGGTGAAGGAGGCCGCAGCCAGCAAATTGGTCCCCTGGAAAAGAGAAGTGAGGAGAGCAACGTTTTGCCATGTGTTAATTAGTGTGCATTTCTCAGTCCCTGGCCTGCTCAGCAGTAATTTGTTCACATGACTTCCAGGAAGACTAATAAGCATGAACATCATCATGAACACCAGAATTGACCTTTGCAAAAATATTTGCATCCTTTTAAATTCTCCGTTTAGGCTGTGACATTAGCAGCGACGCCCAAGGCAAGATCTGCTTTTGAAATCGTTAATTACAGAAAATTTCAAACACGTACAAGAATAGAGAGAATAGTGTAATGAACCCTGCCGCCCGCCCCCGTGTACCCAGTTTGAACATTTACCATCTCAAGGCCGACGTTGTTTCATCTATTACCAACCTCCTCTACTCTCCAGCCCCTCACCAGGTTGTCTTAAAGGAAATCCTAGGAATGCGTCATTTCATCCACAAATACTCCAGGATGTAGTAGGCTGAGTCATATGTAATTGCTGGTAACCAAATACATATATATTTAATGTTGGCTTATTTGAATCAGGGTTCAACCATGGCCCATCCATTTCGGTGGCATCATTTCTTTGCTCCACATATTCACTTCCCGTCTTTCTTCTTATGACCCTGTGTTTACAATCATCCCAAGAGGGGACATTTGGGAAGGAGGTAATTTTATCTTCTGGACATCCCTTCTTTGTCTGCTTTGGGGGGGTCTCCCCTCCACCTCCTCCTAACAGTCAGAGATTGTAGATTTTCTACCCCTTTGGGAATTTTACTCTCAACCAACTCTGATTCCCTGAAAATGAGGCTCCAGAAATGAGAGAGCCAATGGATTGGAGGAGGGGAGGCCCTTCTTGGCAGTGCTGGGCTCCATGCGGCTGACCTTCCTGTTTAAGAACACTTAGGTTAGGTTGGAAGAGTCCTGCGTCTTATCTCCAGCCTCGCCACTGCTCTGTGACTCTGGCCAAGCCACTCAACCTCTCTGGGCTTCAGTTTCCTCCATTGCCACAGGAGAGAATGTTTGTTCTCTTATTCCCTTTTTCCCACCATTAGACTCAAGTCTGCCTTCTTTATCACTTTAGCAGAATGCCTAGCCTGTAGTGAGCACTCACTAACATCTGCTGAGTGAATGGATCCAATGCTCTCAGGAAGGCGCCCCCCCCACTCCTCTCCGCTCAGAAGCCCTGTGGGTCAAAGTTAGCCAAGACTCCCTCGCCCTGCCCACCTCCAGACTTCTTTCTTCCTCTTCACGGCTTCCCTATGCGGGGACTGATGCATCACGGTCCTTTACTTTGCTTGGTTTATTGACAAGGAAACAACGGCAAACTCCAGCGGAGGGGGAGGAAGGGGACAGGGATGTTGGAGACCCCCTCCCCAGTGTCCTTGACTGGAACGCTCCTTCTGGGCGACACCCTGGAGGGCGGGTGCTCAGCTCTATTTCTGTCACCATTTGGCGCTTGTGGCTGGGCTGAGGGCCCGCCCCCCCCTTGGGGACAAAAGGCCAGAATCTGCTACAAGAATGGTAATTGGAGGGACCTTGGCCCCCTGCCCTGGGGGCTTTGGTGTTCTTTGGGACAAGGCGAGTGATGATATCATAGGACTTAATTACTTCATGGACTTCTTGGAGCCCTTGTCTCTGGGCTCCAGTCCTTGGGAGGCCCCAGGGAGCCTAATTTAGGAAAAGGAATCAGTAGGCTGGCAGCTGTTGAAAGTGCTCGACTCCCACCTTCAGCCAGAGAACTTAAGAAAGGCGCCTTGGGAGCACCTTGCTCTATGGAGCAGCTCTTCTCCCGCTCTGCCTCCTGTGGTCTCCCGGGAAAGGACTCTGTTCTTGGAGAAAAGGGGCCTGCAGAGGTCATCCTGGCCAACTAATCCTCCTCCTAAGATGTCTGAGAGGTGGTCATTCTGGCCGAGCTTGATTACTTCCATGACCAGGATGCTCAATCTCTCTAGAAGCAACCGGTTCCCTTGTAGGATCACTCTCATCGCTGGAAAGCTCCAATCTGTCTTCATACATAGCCAAAATCTACCTTGATTCGCTTTCATTGCCCTGATTTCACCCGGTGGAGTCACACAGAACAGTTTAAATGCCTCTTCCTGTGACAGCCCTTTAAATATTTGAAACCAGCTCCAGGCCCCCCTGAGCAGCTTCTCTAGGCTAAACATAGCCCTCTCAGCCATTGCTCATATGACATGGCTTCGGTCCCCATCACCTTCCTCATTATTTTCCACGGGATGGTTGCCAGTTGTTTTTTTCTTTTTTTTAACTCCTCTGCTTAAAGCGTGGGGCCCGGAACGAGAAACACGGTCACCCCGGAGGGTCTGATCCGAGATTTGCTCTGACCCTCTCACCACGATTCTTGCCACTCTCTTTGCCGGACATCCAACCCTCTCAACCCCTGAGCCACATCAGCAACCCTATTTATTTTTATACTTTGCTTTTTTCCCCCAACACTCTATGCAACAAGACCCCCGACGACTTTCTCACACTTGCCGTTGCTGAACCTCACCCCACCCCCTTTGGGGTTTGGGCAGCTGCATTCCAGGGCCCAGGCACAGGGCATTAAACCATCTGTCCCCGTTAGCACTTCGCCTTGTTGGACGTGCACTTTTGTTCCAGCCTTTGGGATATTTTTGGGTCCCGATTGTCTCGTTCAGCTCTGTGCTCCCGTGCAATCGAGAGCACGCTGTCTGTGCCCACACCCCCGTCAGCGATGAACGTGCTGGGAGGGCCGGGCGTGAATGTCCCTGTCCCACTTCACAGCTCTTTAGGGGACGGTCCTTCAGCTCATTACAGGTTGTGCGGTCTTGTAGCTCCTGGTTTTTCACCTACTCCCCAAGGCGGAGTTTGGAGAAACTTGGTTGAAGTCCACATATTCCATCTCTGCACACAACTCCTGCCCGCAGTGCCTTGCCTCACTGGTAAAGGCAGTGAGGTGAGTGTCCCACGGCCTTGCCCCATTGACCCTCGTCACCTCCCAGGGACCTCCACTGTATTTCTGAAGGGCCAACCTGTCCTCAGGTTGCCTGGGAGGACAGCAGGCTGCAAAGCTGCGCGTGAGGGTTCCAAGGGCAGGCTGGTCAGCAGGTGCACGAAGGCTCAAGGCTCCAGCTTCAGTCACCAGGAGGGCTGAGGCCCCGGGTGACAGGTGAAGGCCGAGGGGAGCCTCCTTCCTCGTCCAGGTCAGCTCCCCTGTGGAACCATTTCCAGAGGCTGGACTCGGTGGCTAACTAGGGTGACTAGTCTCACATTTCCCTGACTTATTTTCCTTCCTCCTTCCCCTCCTTTTCTCTTTTCCCATCTTCTCTGCCTTCCTTTTCTTCCCCTCCTTCCCTTTACAGGGTTTTCTTTTGAGTACCATGTCTACACCCGCCATTGTGCCGGGTGCTGGGCTCAGAGGTAAGCGTGACTGAGCCTCTGACTCTAGGTCACGTGGGGGAGTCCTCGGCCAGTGGCCCTCCCTGCCCGAGGCCAGAGCTGGAATGCGGAGCTTCTGGGGCTGTCCTAAAGCTCAGTGTTCTGCCCCGTGGTTGACATGAACTATCAAACTGTCCCTGGATTGACCATATTTTGGTGTCCAGATGACCACTTCCTGGTCATTTACTCAATTGTCATTTACTCAAGAAGGAGAATTAAAATTCCTCCGTTAGATTCTGGGCATGTTTTTTGGCTTAGAAAATGTGTCCCCACAATAGATGACCTTGAATTCGGCACAGGTCAATTTGGGACTCAGGAGGCTGTTAAATTTGAGGTCAGTGTCATACACTGGAACCATATCTGGGAGAAGCAGGAGCTCTCAGCACCCACTGGAAAGGGTGTGGACTGATACCAGACTGTGTTGGGTTTGTATGGCAGCTGTTTGTCTCACTGGCTGTGTGGCCATGGGCCTCATAACTTCACTGGGCCTCAGTTTCCCATCTGTGTAAAATGGGGGTAGTACTTATCAGGGTCATTGTAAAGATGAATTGAAACAGTATGGGAATATGGTACACAGTAGACACTATTCTATTTATCACCTTGCTGCCCTGCCTCTAATAACACGGCATGCTCTGAAAAAAATCTGTGGCTCTTCCAATAAGAAAGTTAATGGTGGGGAACATGGATAATGTAGGTTCCTTGGGCTTGAAAGATGGTTTCAAACCATAATCTAATCTGTGATTCTTATGCAGGGAACTTTTTGTAAGTTCTTTGCTGTTAGATTTTGTTAGGAAGTCTTTTTCAGAGGAGAAGGTACAGCTGTTTTTCAAAAGCAAAAATTTGTCCCAGTCCTTGCCTTTGCTTGGAATAGTTGGGCCCCACAGAGCAGGGATCTGGGAGCTTGTCCTAATGGGCAGGGACAGGTGGGTGAGCATCCATCGAGATCTGTGCAGGGGGCTGGGCTGGAAGTGTTAAACATGGCTCGCCGGGACAAATGCATGGCTACGTCGTGGGGTGGCATGCAGAAGGAACACATGCGTTGCCATCACGTTTTTGGGACTAGGGGCCAGGGTTTGAGGAACAAGAGTCTCAAAGTAGGGAAGATTCCTTCTGCTCCTCCAACCTTCCCCTGCTGGTCCCCATTTGCAAGCCCAAGACTTCGTTCCATCTCCTGCACCCTCTTCTCTCCTTGAAGGACTCAGCCCAGCCTCGCTGCCAGCTCACTGCAGGCCAATCTGATCCTCCTCTGATGACAGTCTCTTGCCTGTATTTCTCTCCTTCCTTCCCCTTCCTCCTGAGCCTTTCATTAGGATTTCCCAACTCTGAATGCCTGTGAGAGGGCCAGGCCATGCCATTCTGCACTAAGTTAAGTCAGCACATTTCATCCTATTTATAGGATGATGCAGTGATTCAGACTTGTTGCCATCTCTGCTGGCCTGGCGGCCACAATAGAATCTGTTTTCTTTTCTCTTTTTTATTTATTCTTTAAACAAAGTTTTTTTTTTTTTGCTTTTTTTACAGTGAATAATATACAAAATGATTTACAAGCAATGTGCAAAGATAGTCTCACTAGAAAATATTTTAAGAATAGAGAAATACAGAAAGAATATGTAGTTCCCCTTCATCTGATTCTGACTACTAACAGTTGGGTGTGTTTCTTTCCAGGCTTTTTTTTCTATGTATTTACAAGTTTATCTGTGTAAATACACATGCAAATATACATGTTTCTGGATATATATGTATGTGTACTTCAAGAAACCCAATTTTCACATAATTGGAAATATTATTCATGGTCCTGGGACTTGAGTTTCGCCTCTCATATGCTTAGACATGATCTTTAATCTTTCTGTTTCTCAGTTTCCTCATGTATAAAATGGGGCTAATAATAGCACCTGTCTCTACCATGTTGTTAGACAGAGGTATAAACAGGTATTTGTCAAACTCTTAGGACAGTGTCTGCCATGGGTTATGGCTCCATAAGTGATGATGATGATGATGATGGTGAAGCTTTCCAGAAAAGTCCATTGAGTCTAGCATACTGCTTTTAGTAGCTGAATGGTTATCAATTCTATTAGTAATCTCTGGGGTTCCCACACCCAAAGTAGTAGTTTGGTTACCATGGTGCTTTGTGGGAAATGTTTCTTTTGCAGCACTACAAAGTTGGGTAAATTAGCCAGGCTGGTCTGGAACAAGGATTTATCTAGCACCAATTATTTATCTAGAAAACATTAATTTGGCACATGCCATATGCAGAAACTCAGTCCTGATAATTGGGGGGATGACAAGAAGAAGTACTAAGCACTTTGCCCTTCACAGAGTTTCTTTGTTATTCAATATGTCATTGGATTTTTCAGAGCAACTCTAATGTAGTCAAGCATTATTATTCCCATTTACAGGTGAGAAAACTGAAGCTCAAGAAGCTAAGCACCTTGCCCATGGTAAATAGATAATAAGGGACAGAACTGGTAGACCAGCTGTCTAATTTGGTCAACCTTGTAGTGCAGCAAAAGAATCATTTCCCACAAAGCACATCTCATTGTGTGTATGGGTGTAATAATATTGTGACCCTGGTATAGACCTTGTCTATGAGAGTCACATTCAGGCAGGGAAGGAGGGCCACAGAACTCTTGTTCTTTCCCCAAGACCTTACTAAGAATCCTGGAAGATATTCTGCAAAATCTTTGAGTCACTAGATCTTTTCTATTTTGGCCTAACTGCCCCAGTTCCTGGGCCACTAAAAACATATTCCTTTGGCCTTTGGTAAAGAACCATTAAAAAAAATTGAATCTAAATGAAAAACAAGCTCCTGAATTAGTTTCCTTTGCATCTTTATCTGCAAACATAAATGAATGGCTGTCTCCGGAGGGTATTTTTATTTTGCCTTCATGATCAGATAATGCTTGCTCCAAAATACAGCTGAAAACAAAAAAGAATTTAATCTCTGCTGAGCAAAGAAAGAAAATTCCAGTTGAAAGCAGGGATGGCCTCAGGTCAGTGAACCAGTGGCTTGGAATTCTTTTCTTTTATTACTTGAGTGTGGGCGCCAAAAGAGTGGCTTGATCCTCCTGAGCTTTGAACTGGCAAAATAAGGTAATCAATGAAACTGGCATTTTAAAAAATATATATAAACTTCAGTTTAGGGTACACCTGATGGACTTTCCTTCTCCGTGGAGAGGACCCTGTGGGCAGACTGGGGCACAATGCCATAGACTTGGCAAATGCACCAATCCTCCTTCTGGCATAAGGGCCCCATTTGGTTCTGGAACCTGGGATCTGTTTTCCTTTTTGGAATCACAGGGGCAAATGTTGTAACCATCCTCTCAGGCTCTTTTGCTGAGGACTACAGAACTGCTGGAAGTTGGGGGATTATTTTGGAAACTTCTGTTCCTGAGAAACTTCTGCTCAGCTGAAGTCATAATTAATTTGCTGAATTATCCAGCTACTTTTAATTGGGCACCTACAATGTCTCAGCAAAAGAGCTAGGTTCTGGGAATACAGCCATGAATAAAACAGATGTAGACTCCTTGGGAAGCTTGAATACAGGGGCCTTGAGACACTTGAGGCACCTTATTCAAGATCAGATCTTTTCCCAGTTATGGTTCCTGCTGATACCCACCACAAGAATGTGGAGGAGGCAGAGATAGTTTGTCCCATTTTACAGATTCAGAAACTGAGGCTAGGAAAGGCAAAGTGAATTGTCAACAATCACAGGCCACTATTGGAATCAAGTCTTCAAGGCCACAGGTTTTCCTAAAACCCTTGACTTCTAAGCCAATAAACTTGCAAACTTGGGCAAGCTACTAATGTTTCAGAGTCACAGTCTCCCATCCTGTCAGATTGACATAACAAAATCTATTTTTCAGAGTTGCTGAGCCAGTTGAATTAAGTGATGTAGATGAATATTAATAGAGATAGATGAAATAGATGATAATATACTTGAAGCACTTCCTCAACTGCCAGGAACATAAGAATACTCACCACTTCAGAAATAATTTTGACTAATATTTTTTGAGGGCTTACTATGTTCCAGATAAGTTTTATTGCTATTTCCATTTTCCAGTTGAGGAAATTTAGCCATGAGGATGTGAAATAACTTGCCTGAAGTTACCGAAGTAAAGCAGACATTCAAAACTTATAGTTATATGCTATATATACTTCTTTCATATATAGATAGCTCCCTTTCATTTTACCAATGGAAAAGAAAAGACAATTATTTTGAACCACCAGAGGAAAGGATAGAAATCTTTCCCACATAATTTATAATATATACAGACTTTCCAGACGATAAGCTAGATATAGCCTCCTGAAGGAAACAGGGCCTTCAGTTTTCTTACCTGTTCAATGGGGATTATTATACATCCCTCAAGGTTGTGAAGATTCAGTAAAAAGTGTGTGAAATGCTTTGTAAACCCAGAAGGGCTGACCACAAAAATTGCTTGTTTTTGTAGGCCAAGCTCAGAGGGCCAAGATGTTTTGTGTTATAAGTGTGTAATGATGCACTTTTAAAAAAAACGATGCACTTAATAAAGAGATAAATCAATCTACGTCTACAGCCCAAATGATATATATATAAATATATATATTATATATATTATTGGGGCAAAAGGACACCCAAATCACCATCTTGGAAACTACAAGTAAACTATTTAAATTAAATATCTGATTATTGATGACCTACTCTTCAAACTGAAGCTCTGACTTTAATCTCATTTTTACAGACTCTATTAGAAGTTGTTTTCTTTTTTCTGATTTTGCCATTAATCACCTGTTTCATCTTCAAATAATAGTTGGCATCACTGTATTGATGTGCATAATTTAAAGGGTAAAATCCCCCATAAAATGGGAATTGCATGTGCCTTAGGAAGCAAGAAAATTGAAATTTTGTATTTCTCAGGAAAGAAGAAAACTAGAAACACCTTCTACTGCTGCACAGATTTTCAGATGTGAAGGAGAAGCAGCTTTGGGTAATAATTCCTTTTAACAGACTGTTTGTTTTTTAATATTTGTTCAACCAACGGGATTGAAACCACCGCCAAGGAGTTCCATTTCCAGTATGGCAAAGTAAGCTCCTAACAGGCCACCCCTCCAGCAGAGGATAACTGTAAACTCTGGGTAAAATACCCAGAAACAATGACCTGGAGGCTCTGGTGAGCAGGCAAGAGAGGGTCAAAACTGGAAGGAAGGGACCAGTGTACTGAGTTCCCACATTTTATGGCCTTAGCCAGAGGACAGGTCACCATCCTGGTAAAGTGGGGAGTGGCTAACATACCACACCTGGGGAACCAGCGACCAGAGTGTGGGGCTGCCTGTGGCCAGTGGAGAGGGAAGGTGGAGTTTAGGACAGGAGAGAACTAGACAAAGGGAACCCCCAAATTCCTCGCATGGACTCTGCCCATGCCTCTGGCTGAACACTGGACACGCATGTGTGGGGCAGATCAAAGTCACTTCCAACATTCCAACAGCCTTAACAAATTGGGAATAAATTTAACCAAAGATGTCCAAGACCTCTATCTACGTTGGAAGATATCTATAAGGTGAGAAATGAAAGAAGACCTAAGTAAATGGAACACTGGAACTATCATATTCAGGGATTGGGAGACTCAATGTTGTTGAGTTGTCAATTTTTCCTAAATAGATCTATGAATTCAACACAATCCCAATTAAAATATCAGCAGACTCCTTGTAGAAACTGACAAGCTGGTTCTAAAATTTGTGTAGAAATGCAAATAACCTAGAATCAACCAAAACAATTTTGAAAAAGAAAAACAAAGTTGGAAGAGTTACTATAAAGCCAGAGTAATCAAGAGAATATAGTTTTGGCAAAGGATAATGTATCAACCAGAGGAATAGAATAGAAAGTTTGAAATAGAACCCCACACACTTGATCAACTGATTTCGAGAAAAGTGCCAGCAGGGAGAGAATAGTCTTTGTATTCTTTTGGCCAAAGCAAGTCACAAGGCTAACCCACATTCAAGGAATAGGGAAATGAATTCTACCTCTTGATGGGAGGGGCATGCATGCAGGGAAACTTGAAAGACTGAGTTTTTCCTTTATGTTCTATGAGCGCAGGTATTTTAGTTAGCTGAAGGCTGCCAAGGTGATGTACCAGAAATGGGTTGGCTTTTACCATGGAGGATTTATTAACTTATAAGTGAACAGTTCTGAGGCCAGGAAAATGCCCAAATCAAGGCACAGATGATGCTCACTGCTCTCTCACATGACGGGTCACCGTGGCATCGTCTGCTCTCTCTCCCTTCTCCTCCTGGCCTTGTTGTGTTCAGCTTCTGGCTTCCTCCAGCTTTCTCTCTGCTCCTGTGAGTTCTTCTCTCTCCTGGGTTCTGTTGATTTCAGCTTCTGGTTTCCAGGACTTTCCCTCTGAGTTTCTGTGGCCTTCTCTCTCTGTATTCGTCTTTTTATAAAAGACTCCAGGAGGAGGATTAAGACGCACCCTGGGTCATGCCTTACTGAAGTAATCTAACCAGTGGGACCCACCTACAATAGGTTCATGCCCACAGGAATGGATTAATTTAAGAACATAATTTTCTGGGGTCCACAAAACCTCAAACTACCACACCAGTAGTTTGGATGAGCCTTTGGGGTCACTTATCAGTCAACTGTGCTTATCTGCCTAGGTCCCAGTACAAATGCCACTCCTTCTGGAAAGTCTTCCTAGACTGTTTTACCTCAAGGTGACCCACAATTATCTTTTTCTTAAAACGTATTTTGAAAGAATTCCAAACTTACAGATAATTTGCAGGATAATATAGAAACAGCACATAGAACTCCAACATACTCCTGTACCAAGTTTCACCAACTATTTGCCTTTTGCCACATCCACAATTATCTTTTATCACATCACCCTGTTCAGCTCTGTCTTAGCTCTTCTACAATCTTGCTTATTTATTTCTTCATTTGTTTCTTGTCTGTCTTCCCCTTAGTCTATGACTGCATTTCAGATGGCTTTGAATATTATTGCAGTTTAAGGGGAAAGAAGCAGGACTGGAGAAAGAGCTAGAGATTAAGGATTGAAGGGCTTAGATGTCCCAGGAAGGAGTGTAGACATTATGTTATAGAGACCTGAGGAATCATTAGAAGTTTTGAGCAAAGGAGTGACCTGATGAAATTGGTATTTTGTAACAAGATCATTATGGCACAGGCACTGACGTGGAATTCCTTGGCCCTTTCATAGTGGGAGGCGGTATGAAGGGAGGGCTGGGAGGGGTGGGAACGGGGACCGAGTGGCAGTCCTTCTGGTGGCTCTGAGTGAGAGTGGACGAGCCTGGCCAAGAGGCGATGGCAATGGGGAGGCCGGTCCCCGAGGGGCTGGTGTGACTGGACCTTCTGATTTTTCAAAGGAACATGGACATTTAGATGTTCTCTGTGGAGACTCACAATTTCTGAGTTGACAACTAATAAAAATACTTAAACTATGTTGGGGAGGGTGAGCCCTGCAGTCGGATGGCCCTTGACAGCCCTGGAACGCTGGCCTCTTCTCTGCCAAGACTAACACGACCATGGTTGCGCAGGCATTCACAGGAACTGAACCTGGATCCTGGGCATCCAGGCTTCTGTGTGCAGCCCACGAGGCAGAGCCAGGAGACAAGGTCACGAGGTGCAAAGAGCACGGAACGGCAGGGAGCTGTGAGTCCCACGGGAGGCCCAGGCCTGCTCCCTGTTCCCAGGAACCTTGGATTCTAATTCACGATGTGTGGTCAACATGTGGCTCTGCCACCAGCTCTGAGAGCCCGGCCAAGCCACGTCTTCACCTCTTGGAACCCGTTTCCACCTCTGAAAAATGGGAATTATAATCCCTACCTCTTAGAGCTGTTCAGTGGAGAAAATCAGAAAATGTCGGGGGAGCTGACACTCATGTTGGGTGGCAGTGCCAGCAGTTCTATCCCCTTTGCCACAACAACTTCACTTAAAATTCACACCAACGCTATGGCGTTGTTACTATCATTTCCTTTTATGTATGGGGAAACTGAGGTAGGGAGGCTAAATAATTTGTCCAGTCTACATGTCTACAAAGTAGCAGAGCCAGGACTCAAACCTTTAAAATCTGTGGTCCTTGCCACTAGGCTACACTCCCAGAAGAGAAGGCATCTGGCACTTAGCAGGGCCTCAGCAAAGTCATTCATTTATTATGCACCTTCTGTGTGCCAGGCTCTGGGGATAGAGTGCTAGAGTAGAGAGGCCTGGCTCCTGCCCTCCTTTGGTTGCTGGGTGCCGGGCCCTGTGGGAGACTCTGTGCCCGGGCTGTGGTTCTGAACATGCTTCCGCCCGAGAGGAACGTACAGCTCTGGGTGGAAGGAAGGCCGTGGAGGGAATGAACAGTGAAAAGCTCATTCATTTATCAAACCTTTACTCCTTCATTCAACTTACCTTTACTGAGCACCTACTATGTGTAAGGCCCTGGCGAAGGTGTTGAGATTAAAGTGCAGATGAGGTCCCTGCTTCGGTGAAGCTTACATTCTAGGGGAAGACAATGAGTGAACAAGCACACACAATTTACAGACCTATAGTGAACTGTGTTATAAAGAAAATAAAGCAGAGATGGGCTGTAGGGTGACTGGGGACAGGGTCTTTCAGATACCGTGGTCAGGGATGTCCTTTCTGAAGAGGCGACATCCTAGTTGGCACTGGGTGGCCAGATGGAGCCAGCCATGTGAACTTCAGGGGAAGGAGGGGCATGACGGGAGCGGGAACAGCAAGTTCAAAGGCCCTGGGGCGGGAATGGGCTTGTTCGCGCCATCCCAGGCACAGCATGGAGGTCCGTATGGCTGGAGCATAGCGAGCGAGCGAGGGAGTGGTGGGGGGTAAAGTGGGAGAGGTTGGCAGGGAAGGATCTTATAGGCCCTCTAAGGAGACTGGGTTTTATTCTATGGGGAGACCTCACATAAAACAGCTGATTCACATAAAAAATCAATCTAATGGGATGGATGGTAGGGCAAGAGAGAAAACCAGCTGGAGGGATGGGAATCATCCTGGGGTGCCACGGCAAGTGCCTAGAGCATGCCAGGCTGTGCAGGGCATGGGGTTTCTGAGATGAAGCCGCCACAGTCCTGGACCTGAGGAGCCCACACCGAGGAGAGGAGGCGCCAGGGAGGAAAGCTTCGCAGAACTAGAGCGGCCTGTGCAGTGCGTCTTCTCCTGACCCGTCTTTGGGAGCCTCATCTCCCAAAGCAGGCTGTGGAGTTCTCGAAGAGTCCCGCTTTCTCTCCAAAATAGCCCTCCTGCTGGGAGAAAGCAGCAAGGCCTCTTTGTAAAGTGGCCCCCGAGAGCCATCTCCCGGGCTCGTGAAGCCGACCTCCACCTTTAGACGCCAGGAGGAGCACGTGGCGCGAAGCTCTGGGTGAGATATGAGCGGGACCCCTGCACCCTCCGCTTCTGCCTTGAACCTGGGTGTCTCCACTGGCGGCTCTGGCCCATGGCTTCTGTGTCCTGTGATGCGTGCCCGTTGGAGCACGTGGCTCAGAAGGGTCTCCCCAGGCCAGTCAGCACTTGAATTTGGATTCTCACGCAGTGCGTGGAAGCTGGGTCTCTGGCAAACTCTGGGAGTCTATCCGGCCTGAGAGACCAGGTCAATACGGGTTAAACTAATTGGGGAGGTGGGTTTATTTGCTGGTTTTTAAACTGAGAATTGAGGAGCAAATTGCATTGCAGAGCGTCTAAGCGAAGAATTACAGTAAAACAGGAAGGACTAGTGCTTGTTCAGCATCCATCCCTCCTACGTTTATTGACCTAAAGGAAATTCTCTAAACCCTGGTCAAAAATATGATGTGGAAAAACAACAGCAAATAGTGACAACAACAACAATAAGTGTGACTTGTCTCCCCTCTTGCTGCCACCTCTGTGAACCAGGAGCAGAAATGTCTGGTGACCAGAACTCCGGGAACCTGGGGTCCAGTGCCAGCTCTGCTGCCAACCAGCCGTGTGGTCTTGGGCAAGTCACATTGTCTCTCTGGGACTCAGTCTGCTCAGGTATAAAATCCCCACAACCCACGGTGTTACCCACGACCCGACAGGAAATGGGCCTGCCTGGTTCAATAGCCCCCAGGCCGTGCTCTTGGGCGTGCCATGTTGATTTTCCAGAGGTTCCTCATTTGGGACCAGGGACTAATGACATCCACTGTGTAGACCAGGCCCCTGGTTCCCTGCCACGTGCCTGGGACATGTTCTTTCCTGGCGGCCTTGTGGGCGGGAATGTCTGCTGATGTGAGCAGCCCCAGCGTTTCCCCATTACACATTTCCTCCACTCCACGTCGAGAATCTGGTGATCTAGGATGACCCCCTTCAAGGACACAGACTCGGCTGGTTTTTGAGCTTGTTTCTCCACGTGCCACGGGGCCTGTCAGTCTGGGGAAGGCACAGACCCGAGCGCTTCCTCGCTGGTTTCCTGCGGCCTGAGCTGTGATGCGTTTCGGCATCTACCTGTCGTCTCTGGGTCGGGGGAGTGGAGTTCGGTGGGACAGAAGGGGCCATCCCGAGTTAGCTCGGGCCCTTTTCAGAGCTGGTTCTCTTCCTGACATCAGCATCCCGGGTAGGACGGGAGCTCCACGTGGGAGACCCTGCAATCCGGTCTGGGAACCGGCAGCTCGGGGACAAGGTGCTGTGCTGGCTCCTGGTGAGGATAAACAGCCCCGGCCAGCTCCCCGCAGCTGCCGCTTTCGCATCACCTTGTGGGTAGTTTGGACAGAGTCTGGGTGGTGGTTTTGCTTGCGTCATGCGTGAAGAGAGCCTGGCCAGGTGAGACGTGAAGGGGAGTAATTCAACGAGGCCTTTGTGATCTCCAGCCACTGGGTCATTCGCAGTTCCCCCAACTGACACCCTCTTCCCTGCCTGTCTGCCTGGAACCCCACTGTCAGTTGCCAGCTGTGCCTTCTCTCCCCTCTCAACTTCCCTCCTAGCGGAGCTTTCCCAAGGAGATGGGGCTGGCGGTCTGGGAGGGGACACGGGACTTCTACTCCTGCTTCTGCTTCTTACACAGTCACTGGTCAGGAATCAGCTTTAGGAGGGAATCTGGTCTGGATATTTTCCGTATTGGTTCCTGGGGGTTCTGGAGGGTCTGTGGAGAGGGCTCGGATTCTGCCATGGGGTTGGGGTGAAGGCTGATCAGGTGGGTGCCTGGGGCGTCCCTGCCCCACTAATCCTTACAGCCCTACTTTTATTTTTTCTCTATACAGAGAGATGGTGTAACGTTTCATTGGAATTAACAGTCCAAAAATTGTTGGCACATACCTGGATTAGCCCATGAGGTGCTGCTGAAGGACCACTAATCTCAGATGAGATTAGGAGTCAGTTGGGATTTCCTTGAGGAATAGCCAATAATGAGGCCACACATGAATAAGGCTCTTTAAAAGGCACAAAACACTTTCCTATCTGCTCTCTCATGTGGTCCACAGCAATCCTGAGAGGTGGTTGGGCAGGATGGATGTTATGTCCCTGTTTCATTAAGGATTAGAGATCTGAAGCCTTCTAGGAAGTGTTAAAGCCTGGATCTGAACTCAAGTTTTCTGCCTGCCTGGGCTGGTGCTCTTTGTCCTGCTTCAGGATGCTTCAGTGCCAGGACAACCAGGCAGGACCAGGTCGCTCTGCGTGGCAGTGAGAGGACAGTGGCTAGAAGAAGCCCAAAGGTACAAGGGCAGCAATGCGATGGGGGCAACAAGCAGGGCCCTCCAAGTCTTCAGGGGCCTTGGAACGTTCCTCTAAGTAACTACAGGGGCTGATTTCTCTCATGGGTAACGGGTGGTGCTGAGTTAGAATGTCTGTCAGTCTCCCCCTTTCTTAACTTTTACTGGAACACTGAAGTTAGAACACTTACGCAAGGGGGAGAAAAGGGTGTGTGTGTCCCTGGATGTGTGGCCTCAGGTTAAGGGGGCTTGTAACCCATTTTCTTTCCATAGAAAGAGCCTCTCTCATGTCTCTAACACAGTGGCCACCAACTCTAGCGTGTACTTTCCAGACAGCTGCCCAGTTGCCTGGAGAAGACCTTGCCTTTTGGAAAAAGCCATCACCAGGTAAAATGGCTCTGATTTTGCATTATTAATGGTACAGATGAGATACAGATTAGCTTCATGTCTTCCTATTTTCTCCTTTTAGAAAATTTCCTAGCAAGGAGGTTGCCACGTTGTGTCATAAAACCTATGTCTTGAACTGGGTTTGGTGGTGACGTTCTCAATTTGCCTTTAAACCCTGGAGTGCAAAGAAGTTTCCTAGAATGCAGAATTCCCAGAAAGTTAGACCCAAAAGTGAAATTAGTCCTCTGAGTCCTCCTAATGTGAAATGGATGGTCGACAAATAGGGCCAAGTGTAGATTCTCATGCAAGGGGATTCCTTTGCTAGACAATAGAAAGCCAGTACAATTTTGGCAAACTCTGGGCAGATTGATAGCCTAACAAAAAAAGAAGCAAAACAAATAAGTATACTCATCAGAATGTGGAAAAAGAAAAAAAAGTTGAAAGAAAAACGAGTCCCCTGAAGTAGCCTGCCAGATATTTGTAGACCTGAATAATTTTGACTTCTCACCGGTTTGTAGGAGGTGGCTCTGGAGCATCTAAACTATAGTTTAGTTCTTCCAAAGTACGTGTTTTAGTTTTAGACTGTGGGCATCTTATTTAGAATCTTTAGCATTTTCTTCTAGCCCCCCATTTTAACAATCCTTGGATTAAAAATGCATTCTGTATTCCAAAAAATGTGAATAAGTAGCTGCAACAATCAGGGCTCATTCTCTCTGACCCACATGTGAATTTGGAATTTGTGGTAATTCTTGATCTTCTCAAAATGAATATGGACAAGTCTACTTGTGGGCGAAGTCACACTTCTGCCAGGAAGCCACAATTTCCTACCACTGGTTCCAAATGAATCCAGTCCATTCCTCTAAGCAAGCTATGATGTTCCTCCTTCATGGAAAGGCATTGGCTGCCCGGACATAGAAATTCAATTTGTCATAGCCCATCGCTGTGAGGACCTAGGAGCTGAATGGCATTGCGTCTTAAACCCCTCGGAGATTGATTCCTTTGCACAAGTTGTTTCCAATTGATCTGATGTCACTTTGTACATTTGTGTTCTTGATTGAAAGACCCCATGAAGTGTAAGACATATTCCTACTTAAGTAACAACTTTGTGTGCGTGTTTCTGTGGGAGGGGGACAGTGAAGGGGAGAAACTCAATCTTATTAAACGTATGATGTACCTCTAAATGCCTCCCCATTTTAGGAATGTAATTTTTCTTTTAATGTGTATTTTGGAATTGAGGAAATGAGATTAATGTCTCTCCTCCATTTCTACAAACTCAGAGATGACATGACAGCATTTTATTGACCTTGAAAGTTTTGGCTGCATTTTAAAAATACTGTTCTATGAGTCATATTTTTATAAATAAAGACCATCTCCTACCCACCCCCCTCCCACAAGTTTGTCTAATGGCAGGGGTCAGCAAATTACAGCCTACGGGCCAATTCTGGCCCAGTACCTGATTTTGTCAATCAAGTTTTATTGGAAGCCAACCACGCCCATTCACTTACCGATCTCTGTGGGTCCATGGCTGCCTCAGCACTGCGACAGTGGAGTTGGGTATTTGCAATGACGACCCGATAGCCCCCAAAGCTGCACGTAATTACTATCTGGCCCTTTATAGAAAAAAGCCTTGCCAAACCCTGGTCTAAGGCTATAAGTGATGCAAACAGGCCACCTAAAGGCCCGTCGTAGCCTTTTGTTTGGTCTGCTAGTGTTTAAAAGATGAAGCAACAGGCAAACACACAGCAATTGTTAGCATCGGCTGCCTCCTGAATTGAGCTTACTTATTGGCCCCTGAGGTGCTGGGATCCCGTCCCTGGTTTAGCAGCAGATCCAGGAAAGGAGGAGGCCTGGGTCCTGGCCTTGGCTCTACCTTGAACTTGCTGTGTGATCCTGGCTAGGCTCCTTCCACTCTCTGGCCCTCAGTTTCCCCACTTCTTGGGTGAGGGGTTGGGTTACATACCTTCTGATGGACTCTTTCAAATCTGACACACTGTCAGGTTTGCTTCTCCATGCATGGTCCTCGGACCGGCAGCCTCAGTGTAAGCAGGAGACTGCTGTGAATGCAGAGTCTCAGGCCCCAGCCCAGACCCGCTGAGCCAGAACCATCTGTTAACAAGATCCCCAGGTGAGCTACACATTCTCTAGTGTTTCATTTTCCTGGTATGATGTTAGTGGGGTGTGCTGGACTCCGTACTCTGAAATAGAAGCCTTTGAGCTATTTCTAAACTACAGTGAGTTTAGGTGAGAAATAAAATGTCTGGTCTGATGAATAAAATGTTTAATACATTTCCCAGCCTTCTCCCAAGTGTTCTCTTAGGGCTTTCTAGGATCCATTATGAGCTTGAGGGTAGAAGTGGCTGCTTGCCATTCTTAAAACATCCACAGCACAAACCTGACTTTGAAATGGCAGGTCTACTTCACCAGCAAGGAAGGAACTCTTGAACGATGAAGGAGGGCTGGAGATGACCAGCTAACAGATTCAACAGGCTTCAAAGTCAAAGTAAGTTCACCTCATCCCTCAGCCATTTCATAGCTGAGTGACTCCCAGCAAGTGTCTTAACTTTTTCAAGCTTCAGTTTCCTCATCTGTCTAAGGAGAGCAATGATAATACCTGTCCCCAGACCAGAGGATGGCAAACCTTGTCCGTAGAAGACCAGAGAATAAATATTTAGGCTTTGCAGGCCATACACCTTCTGTCATAACTACTCAGTTTTGCCCTTGGAGACACAGACAGTATGTAAATGAATAGGCATGGAGGTGTTCCCAATAAAACTTAATTTACAAGAATGGGGGGTGGGGCTGTTTGTGAGGGGAACTGAATTTGTCCTGAGGGCTGTAGTTTGCCCATTCCTTGCCCTAGATGACTGTGAGGATTGACTAAGATAATATAAAAATGAGCTGAGCACAGAAGCTGGACTTCCAAAATTCCCAAGGAGCCATAGTCTCTCTAGGATATCATTTTTACCATCAGCGTCATCTTTAGAATGATTTACTTCGAGAGGTAGTTAGTGAGCTCCCTGCCACAGAGGCCCAGCAGCCACTTTAGAGGAATCCTTCCACGTGTAGCTGAGGGCCAGGGCCAGGGTGGGGTGAGTGCTGCGCCAGGGATGCAAAATCTTAGGAGGAATGCACGCTCAGGTGCCAACCCTGCCCTGGCCTGAGCCTGAGAGTAGGTGCTTCCTTCAAGTTTGCATACTCATTGCCACACTGTACTCTCTTCCGGGCCCTTTGAACCAGATGTCCCACAAATTTCCTTCCAATTCCTAGTTGGGGAGTGAGGACCAGTGGGAAACCCGAGCTAATCCAGAATTAACAATTTTCAGTGCAGCCCAGGCTCAGTGAAGAGATAAGGAAGCCAACTAGTGAGCGCTCTGAAGTACTGCCCTTTTGAAAGAAAATTAGCTTTGTTCCATATTAAGATAGACATAAGTGACAAAAAATAAAATTCATCATTCATTCATTCATTCATTGCACATTACTGGGTCCCCCGTGTGCCAGGTCTGGTTCCTGCTCTTCAGGGCCTAGTGGGGGAAATGAGAGAGTGTGATGATGGCAATGACTGCGCAAGGAAAGAAACAGAAACCACAGTTTGCCAAATGAACTCCACTATGGCCTGCAAAGCTGATGTGCTGTCCGGTGCCATGATATGCCATGCAAAACAGCTGAGCTCAAATCGTCTCAGCAGCAGCTCGTTCAGGCCCATCCGTGCCAAAACAACACCCAAGGTGAACTGTTTGAACAGTAACCTGCGTTCCCTCTGAATGTTCCCGCAACTCACCCAAGTTTACAAATCCCGACCATCTCTGCTTAAGCCTCATTTACTCGCTCTCACCCCACACCACCCAAAGAGTAACTCCTTCCCAAGAAAACCCTGCAAGGACCCTCCGCTCTCTTCCCCCTTTTGAGACACTCCCCTTTTTAGGGACTGGGAGATGTCTCCCTTGCTAGAAACTGGTAAACCCAGCTTTGTGTGATCCTCAGATTTTCCTGCTGGTGCCTGGTGGTAGGGGTTTCACAAGAGGCACACCCAGGACACTGTGGGACCACGGAGGTGGAGGGAAGAAGGGCTTCCTGGAGGAGGTGGTCATGGGACTGGAAATGCTACAGCTTCATACAAATGTCCTGCAGTGCTTCTGGTGGCGCTTGATGGGGAATGCAGGTGATGCCGATGGAGCATTGAGAGTAGCATGGAACCATTTATGGCCAGGGCCTAGAAATCCAAGGAACAAATTCTTTGGCACTTTTTTCCTTTAAATTATTGCAAATTAGTCTTGTTATGTAGTGTTTTTTTTCACAATTTTTCCTTTAGGTCAAGGATGCTGCCTTCTCCTTGCTCTGTGAGTCCTCCTATGGCACAGATTCAGCAGGTCTATCTCTGCTAGCTCTCTGCCACTCTTGGTATTTGTTGCCTCCTTGTGAGGTTCTGGGCCCCCAGTGAGTGGCTTCTTCCAGGACTTCCTAACCAGCCCCCTACTCAGAGCCCAGGCTCTGAAATTGCTCTGCTTATACTCCCCTTCTCTAGGATCTGAAAAATCAGTTTGCTTATTTGTGCTCAAATGTGAATGACTGATAGATCTCTGTGACCTCTCACAGAAGGATGTTTACTTAACTGTTACTGGTATTTCTTACCCTGAGATGGTTCTGGGAGTTAAAGGGGTGGGGTGATTTTCTTGGTCCAGCCACTGATCTTGTATAAATGATTTCTCTAGGCCTCGATCATTTTATTTACAAAATGAACAGGTAGGGCAAAATCAGTGCTTCTCACCCCTGCTGCCTGTAGAATCACCTGGAAACCTTCTTAAAAATACTGAAGCTTGGGCCCCAACCCAGACCTGTGGAATCTCCTGGGGTAGAGTGCCAGACATCAGGATTTTTTTTTTAAAGCTCTGCAGATGGTTCTAATACGCTGCCAGGACTGAAAGCCTTGGAGTGGCTAATGCTTAACCAGCTAAGCATTAGACTCAGTTAGGGAGCTTGTGAAAACTCCATCCTCTCCAACCCCAGACTTCCAGAATCTAAATCTGCCTCCCAGCAGGAGACCCAGCCATGCTTCTTTCAGTGGACTCTCTGGGAGATTCTGATAGGGACCCTGGTTAAGAGACAGGACAGGGCACCTAAGCCTTTGACCTGCCTAGGAATCACCTGAGGATCTACCCAAAATGCAGATTCCAGTTTAGCAGGTCTCGTAGGGCTTGAGATCCTGCATTTCTATCAAGCTCCCAGGTCCCTGCTGAGGCTGTTGTCCCAGGGAACACCGCTGGGTGGCAAGGATGTCAATAAGTCCAGGCCTTCTTCTCGCACTAACATCCCCGGCCGAGCCTCTGGCCCAGCTAATCTGTACTTTGTGTGCGCCCCCTCCTCTCCCAAGCCCTGGGATGATCTCAAGTCCCTTTCACAGTCGTGACTGCATTTCCCCCTCATATCCCCTATCAGGCAATGTTGTATGAGCCTCATTTTACGGATGGTGCAGCTGAGGTCCAACAGGGCTGAGTAACTAGCCCAAATCAACATGGCCCCAGACCATGGCAGTTAGGGCTCAGCCCAAGCAGCCACGATGACACCATCAGCACCACTGGTCCCTGTTGGCACCTTGGGTCTGCTTCTGAGAGGACCTCTTTCTATCCTCATTGCAGAGCTGGGGTCTCAGTGTGGCTTTACTCGGCAGCTGAAACCACCTGGCATGGTTTTCTTGTGGGTGAAAAATGGCCTTTGAGGAATGCCAGGCTGGGGAGGCCTCATTTGCCTGAGTCGTCCATCCAAGATGACTGCTTGGGTGGCCTTGGACCCCACCAGGCACCCTGTCCCCAGGCACCACAGAGAGGCTTTCAGGCCCCGCAGTGACGTGGCAGTAGTCGTATGCAGTGTCTGGGGGTCTGTGGATAATGAAGGAACGGCTGAACCAAGCAAAGAGCATGTAGGTTCTTTAATAATATGGTTAGGCACAGCCTCTGGACGTGCCCCTCTGAAGAAACGTGGCTTTTTAGAAGGGATTGGAAGGGAAGCAGCTTTTGGCATTTCAAAACTTCTGAAAGTGCCTTCCAGCTGGCGCAGAAGCAGGCACTCCTACCTCCATCACCCTAAGAACCCCATTCCCCTGTCCTTGGCTTTGTGTCCCTGTTTTTGAAGATTTTGTACATCAGATAAACTGGGTTCAATAAAGGGTTATTGAATGGGAAGATTAAGAGAGACATGCGGCAAGTGATTTTGGCTCAACTGATAGAGCGTCCACCTACCACATGGAAGGTCCAGGGTTTAAACCCAGCGCCTCCTGACCCATGAGGTGAGCTGGTCCACGCACAAAGAGTGCTGTGCCACGCAGGGTGTACCCCATGTAGGGAAGCCCATGCACAAGAATGTGCCTAATTAGGAGAGCTGCCCTGTGCGAGAAAAGCACAGCCTGCTAAGGAATGATGCTGAACACGTGGAGAGCTGACACAGCAAGATGACCCAACAAAAATAGACACAGATTCCCAGTGCCACTGACAAGAGTCCAAGCAGATACAGAAGAACACACACAGGGAATGGACACAGAGAGCAGACAATGGGGGCGGGGGAGGGGAGGAAGGGGAGAGAAATAAATAAAAAATGTTAAAGAAAAAAAGAGAGATATATGGGTGCACACTGTTGACACCTAGGTGTTTAATAGATATTTGCCGTGCTTCTCCTATTTGTTACACTGCTTCTCTTTATTGGAGATATAAATACCTGCTAATCTAAGCATAACCACCATCACCACCACACTAATATTTATTGTGCATTGTTCAATAAATGCACAAGTGTTTCTGGATAGTAAATGTACAAGTTATCATGTCACCCATGTAAACACATAGTAAGAGCATAGAAAGATGCCCTGTCATTGCTATCATTTGTCACATTTAATATAATTGCCCAGTGGGAAGGTGTATTAGTCAGCTAAAGGGGTGCTGATGCAAAGTACCAGAAATCTATTGGTTTCTATAAAGGGTATTTATTTGGGGTAAAAGCGTACAGTTACAAGGCCCAAAAGAGTCCAACTCATGGTACCATAAGAGGTACTTTCTCACCCAAGTGAGTTGCCAAGTGTTGAAGTAAGATGGCGGGCAATCTCTGCCTGGTCTTTCCTTCCTTCATCCTCTTAAGGCTCTGTGGGCCCAGCTTCTTCTGATCTCAGCTGTAGGTTGGCGTAGGATTTGTTTCTTTCCAGGTTTTCTCAGCTTAGCTGCTCTGTTCTCTTCTGCACAAACTATCAAGCAAATGGCTCATCTCTCTTCCTGGGGCCTCAAGGTCAAAGTTCTCTTCTCTGCTGTGTCTGTGGAGCTCTCTTTCTTCTTGTGTGTCTTCCTGAGCGAGTGCTTGTTCATACAGCCCATCAAGGGGGTGGGGGACTTAACCTGAGTTACGCCCTTCTGATGTGGTCAAATCAAAGCCTTAATCTTAACAATTTCATCAAAGACAGCTCAGCAGAATGTGATACAATCAAAGGGAATCACACCTAGAGGAGTGATTGCAAACATAATCTCTCTTTTTGGAATTCATAAATAATCTCAAAATGTCACAGAAGGCATAGAAAAACTTAGGACAGTACACCTCTTTAAAGCAAAGCAATCTGATCACCAACAACTGGGAATGTGATTGAGTCTGGTCTGTCTTCCAATCAAGCAAATGCCCAAATGTGCATATTGATTAGATTTAAAACTCTTTCTCTGAAGAACCAGTGCTTAGGAATCAGGCTTCTGTTTGTTCCATAATTCATCATTGCATGGAAAAAACTCCCAAAGATTCCGAGTATATCGTTTGCAGTTTTGGAATGAGAAGGAAGAAAATCTCTTTGCCCCTAGGTCTTTCCTGCCATCTAGGCTTTCCCTCCTTATTTATGAGAAGAATGCTGCTACATTTGCAGTTTGTGTGCATATGTGTCTATCAAGATGCCGAAATGTCTCCCTTCCTCCTTCCTCTTAAGGCTTCGTGGGCCTCCATGGGATGTCATACGAGGTCATTTGTCAGAAGGTTTCAGAGATTAGAAAACTAAGAAAACTATAAGCAAATTTGCTAGTGGACTTTGAGAAATATATCTAGAATTTAAAAAAAATTATTATTTACAAGAATAGAAGAGATTGTAGCTGGAGTGATCTTCCAGAGCCTCCTGCTGGGTAATAAAAGCAATTATAATGATAATAGCTAGCACTAATCAGACACTTACTGGATGCCAGGAGTCCTTCTAACTCTTTAACATGGGTAAACTCACTTAATCCTCACAACAGCCCCATAAGGTAGATGCTATTACTATCTCTATCTTACATTGGGTACATTTAGATGTATAAACATTAAGTGGTTTATTTAAGGTGACAGTTGTGTTGGCAGGTTTTCTCTAGGTTCTTAGCTAAGCTACAAAAAATGAATTTTAGAAGCAAGCAAGTTTAGTTAGGCCAGTAATTTATTAAGGAATGGGAGAAAATAACAGATTAAGGGTTGCAGGTAGAGAGGAAGGTGCTGAAAAGAGATAAAGATTTACAGACTACAATTCCCCATTACAGTTTACAAATCTCCAAATTTACTTGCATGCTGATCCAGGCAGGGGGAGAAAAAGCAAGAACAGGGGCTTTCAGATTTTGCATTTGCTTTTTAAACCATTAATTATTCCACCCCTTTGCTAATGTCAGGGAAGGAGTTTCAATTTTTGGCTGTTTTGATTAATTACCCCACCCATCCATCTCCTGGGAGGGCCCAGTGAAGAAGGCCCCTGGAGAATATCAGGGCTTCTCCTGGCTTGTGGAGGAAATCCTGGTCTGAATGGAATTCCTTGCAAGGTTCCCAGCAGCCATCTTGTGGGGTATCCATGGCCATATTTTTAAGGCAGTGGATTTTCTGCCAGGTTCCAGATCCCTCTATTGATTCCTAATCTAGCCTGCCTCAGTAGAGTCTGAATAGACTTGAGGCAGTCTAGCTAGCTCCAAAGGCCACTACGTGACAATGCCATGTGGCCAGACCTGTCTGGATATATTTGGTGAGCTGGTGGGCAAGACCAGGCCTGGGAAGGAACACGAGCTGGGAACCTGCTGGGATTCAGGCAGGTCAGAGTAGATAACTGCCTGCTTCTTTCTTGCTCTCCTCTGATGGATTCTGAAGCCCCTAGGGCAGGGATCCTGCCTCTTTTCCGAGTTTAAGCACAACACCCAAGCATATGCACCAGCATAACAGGTGCTGAGAGTAAATGCAGAGCAAATGAATGAATAAAAGAAGAACTACTAAGTGACTGAATTGTCTATTATTAGAAGGACAAATCACAGAGTCTTGCACAAATACTTTCTGGTCAGAGGCTAAATCAATGACATGGTTAGTTGAGACTCTGAGAACCCAAAGGGAAAACTAGAACAATCAGCAAGGGCTTCCTGGAGGAGAGAGAACTTGTGTTGAGCCTTGAAGGCAGACGGGGCCAAAGGGAGGCCTTCCAGATAGCCTTCCCAAACACCAAAAGCGCAGTGTATATACTGTGGTTCAAGATGTCATAGGCACCTCCCCTGCAGAGCGAGACCACACAGGCAACATAGCCAACAGGCCTTCCCACTTGGCCCTGGGCTCCTGCTGGAGCAGGTTCTGCTGTCCAGCTTTGGCACCGCGCAGCCCCCTCCATTTGTCAGCCAAGAGTGCCCTCCCATCTGCTTCTGCTCCCTCTCCCCTTATCAGCTGAAGATGAACTCCACAAAGCTTTCCTGTCAACTGAAGCACAAACTATTCCCTTGTAGGGCAAAGGCTTGCGATTCCTTGCAACAATATTTCATAATTTATATATTTTATTAAAAACTAGAATCCATGCCAGTGGCCTGCATAATCTAACATATTGAGATCATTAGCTGCTTGTGTCACTCTTCTATTTTAAAACTTTCCATATTTGAACTCATCGAAGTACATCCTTCACATTTATTAAACGTTTCCCATAAAAACAATTCAGTAAGTCTCCATCATGTTTCATAGATTAAAATAAAAAAGCCACAGTAAAACTCTTTAGATATTTCATCCAGGGAATACCATTTTCTCTAGGCATTTAAAAACATGTGTCTGATCTTTCCAGTACTTACAAAAATCCAAACAAATGAGACTTTTATTGGCCTTATAATGACTTCAGCATGCATTTGGCAAGTTGGCTTCCATCCTTACTCTTTACTGCAGCCCCTCCCAGGCATTTCATGAGCCTCAGTTCCCCAAATCCTGTGATGTCTCCATTGGAGACACTTCCTCCAGTGACACAGTCTTGTCTCCCAATTCCTTGGCTTGGTCCTTTCCCGGCTTCTCTGAGTGCTCCTTCTCTGTTTTGCTCCTATTACTTTATCCACGTGGAATACTCTTGCCCCACTTTAGGGAATGGACCCAGCTCCCCTTTGCCCACAGGCTTTCCTTTCCCCTCCTCTCTAGCAGGTACCTGTTTCTTGGGATTTGATTGTGGTTGTCTTTTCTAAGCCCTTCCCCTACCTGAGAGAGGTTGCCAGGACAGCAGGTGCGCAAGGCCCTGCCCATCAGAATGCCCCATCAGTCTGGGAATAGTCATTGGTCAAGGGTAGGCACATGACCCATGTTTGGTCAAAGTCATTCTTCAAACACATGGGAAAGGGATGCTCCCTATTTGTTGAGGTCACTAACTGCCATTTGGGGTGAGCCTGCCTGAGGATGAAACTAACATGGAGAAAAACAGAAGTAAAAGGTGAGGAAATGGAAGGAGGTTCTTTACTACGTAATTTGAACTCCTGGATCCAGTAGCTATGTGTTTCTGAAGCCAGCTGTCTCCTGAACTCTGTAGCCATGTGGATGCTTACTCACCTTTTTAAACTTCAACTGGTTTAAATTGGACTGTCCTCATTTGCAACAAGAAAGACCTGGGTGACATTTCTCCTGTCGGCAAGTCCAACTTTCTGCTTTCAGGGACCAAGAGTGTCTCAAACTCAAACCAAAGGGACAATTTTTGTTGACTCCTATAGATTCTGTTATGACAGAGCCAAGAGAGTCAGACCAGGAGGTCATTTTTCTTCACATAAGTAGAGTATGATTGAATACAAGAATCACTTGAGAGAAAGAAGGAATACTTCTTCCTCCACTAACATCATCTCCAGTCTTGGCTGGCTGAAAGCAGAGAAAGATGCGAATAGCCAACACACATGCCTTTGCATGTAACTTTCTCATATTTGAAGCCCCTAAACATTTGGAGCCAAAGTCTGATAACCCTGTGGGTCCAGTGCTCATGTCACTATTGCTCATGTCTCCATAAGGCAGACTTGATTAAAAACCCAAATGAACTAGGAAGGGTAATGGTTCAGAAAGGTGTAATTCACTCAAGCTAAAATGGGAAACATCTTGGGTATTGGTCAAAATTTTTTTGGCTACAATTAACAAAATCTCCCAAAATGAAAAACTATATTGTTGAGTAAATATATTAAATAATGAGAAATGTTTTGACTCCCATAAAGGAAAAGGAAATAAACTGTTTGATTAGAGTTTGGTTCACTGGCCTGTAAACATATCAAGGACTTAGATTCTCTCGAACTCTCAGCACTATCATCATCACCTTATTGGTTTGGCTCTTAAATTTGTCCACTCAAGGTTCCAAGATGGTGCCAAGAGTTCCAGCCCAACAGTACCCAGCTTAAAAAGAGAGAAGCAGTAGGAAAATGGCTGATTCCATGGCTGGGGCAGGAAAGATACAAAATGAACTTATTGTGCTAGCCTGTGAAAATTTGCTCAAAGGGTGCTGGGGACATATCAAAGCTAGCTTGAAGGAGTTTCTTGGGCCAAATCTGGACAATTTGGGCATCCAAATAAATAATGATAGTAATACACTGCAAACCATTTCATAAAATAAAAATCTATAAGTTCAAACTGATGTAAAAAAAATACATGAGTAAATAAATGAGGAGAAGATAATGTTTATCCTTATAGTAGAATGCTAACTAATAAACATTAAAGAAAGGGTTGAGTTGGTAAAAAAACAGCATTTGGCAACTGTCATAGTAATAATTGAGTCAAGAAATATCAATGGATTGTAAAAACTAGTGGGTGGAAGTTTGAGGAGGAGAATATCGTTGTGACTGCTTGAATTTTCTGGATTCCCCCCAGGAGATAATGTTTTTGAAACTAATCCATTCCTGTGGGTGTGAGACCCTTTGATTGCATTAGATTGTGTCAAAGGACCTTGATTAGATCACTTTTGATTGGACTGTGTCAGTAAGGCATGACTCAGGTTGGATCTCTGCCCTTTTGTCAGGCCTTGTATAAATGGAGACACGGAGGAAGAGACACACAGAGAAAGGAAGCCACCATTTTGATACTGCCATGTGTGAGAGAGAACTGCCATGAGAACAGAGAAATTCTGAGAGGCTGAGAGAGGCCCCAGAGTCTGGAATCAGCAAAGCACAGAGGCATGGACAGAGGCCCCTGAGGGGGTGGTGCATGGAGCAGCTCAAAGTCGAGGAGACAAGCCCTGCCATATACCTGATCATCCACAGCTGAACTCCAGGGGTCATGAGTCTTGAAGGGAAGGCAGGAACCTCTGCAGAGATCGGCTGCCATCTTGCCTCACCATGTGACAAAACGCCAGGATCACCAGTAGCTGACTTTGGCAAGAAAACATCACCAATGGTGCCTTGATTTGAACATTTCAAGGCCTCAGAATAGTAAGTTTTACCCCAAATAAACATCCTTTGTAAAAGCCAACACATTTCTGGTACTTTACCTCAGCAGTTCTGTGGCAAACTAAGACAATGGTCATAGTCTCAAAATACCTCCTCACAAAAAATGGTAACTTTACAATGGAAAATACTGACAGATGCCAGCATAATCAAGGGCTTGAAGTTAACATCACCACTAATGGAACAAATGAAAATCCTGTACCATCAGATAGGAAGCAATGAAAAGAAAACAGCATCACATCTGTGGTATTCCTACCAAAAATGTAAGACTGACTCTCATTATGAGGAAACATGAGGCAAATCCAATTAGATGGACTCAATAACTGGCCTTTAATTTTCTACAGAGTCAAGGTAATAAAAATCAAGGAAAGAACAAGGAACTTTTCCAAATTGAAGGAGACTAAACAGACAAGATGATGAAATGCAACACATGATCCCTGCCTAGATCCCTTTGCTGTAAAAGGTATTACTGGGGCAATTGGCAAAACTTGAATGGGGTCTGAGGCTTCGATGGGAGCTATGTGTCAGTGTTAGCTTCTGGATTTTGATGGTTGCATTCAATGATCCAGACAGGAAAGGGAGTGCCAGGTGCAAGAACGGGATGTCACTCATAGAGCAGGCCCTGGGTGGTGCCCACTGAGGTCTGTTGTAGGGATCAGAACAAAGTCAACCAAGAGTTACGCTGCGGTTTCGATAGGGACGAGGTCATGTATCTAACAAACTTTGAAGGCTCCATTGCTTCAAGGAAAGTGACCAGTCTTTGCTGTTGCCCACAAAGCTGGAGCAGGCTATCCCTGCCTACCTCTCAAACCTCAGTACCCACCCTCGCCATCACCTCTGGGCTCCTGCCACCCCCATCTTCTGTCAGACTGTTCCATGGCCATGTTCATGGCAGCACCTCTAACCCCAGTATGTAGCTGTAGAATAAAGTTGTGCTGCTGCAGCCACGGGGCCTTTGTACATGCCATCCATGTATCTATCCTTAACAATTGGCCTTCCCCCCTTTGCCTACTTAGGGTCTACTCATCCTTAAGATGTCAGTTCAAGTGTCCCAGGGGCACCATCCCAGCATCTCTGATGCTTTTATGTGCTTTCTAGCATCATGGACCTCTTCTTTATAGCATTCCCTGTAGCTGTAGTTTTACATTGACTTGTGGGAATATTTGCCAGAGACTTGTCTTCCCCCAGGACTGTAAAAGCCATGGGGATGGAGTCATGGTTTTTTTGTGCATACTGGACTTAGTACTTAGGATGGGAATTGGAACTCTGTGGTGCTCAATCAATATTTGTGGATGAATAAATGAATGAGTGAGTGAATACTCCATTGGTTCTTCAGGGAAGTGTCTGAGAAGCAGGTTATGTTTGAAAAGTTCCTTAAAGTAGAGACAAAATCTCAAAAGATGGAGTTGGCCTTCAGTTAACCAGGACAGAACTAGAAAAAACGCAGAGGAGGCCTTGATCAAAGGGAGTGTCTGCACCTTTTGGGTTCTGAAGAAACAGGGAAATAGCAATCTAGGGAAATAAAGGATTCTATGGCCGGAAAGACAATTAAACTAAATTTTGGAAGAATTCAAATGTCAGGGTGAGGATTTGTTCCTAACACGACAGGCAATAGGGAGCCATGGAGGGTGGCAGAGGAAGAAATACTCTGCTTCTCTTTGAGAAGAAGGGCCTGATGGGGAAATTGAGGGTGACTGGAGAGAGGAGCTGGGTACAGAAAACCACTTAGAAGGCTATCACAATCACCCTGGTAAAACTCACAAAGCATATGAATGGGGGTATGGTAGATGATAGATAGTGAGAAACTTGGCATCAGATGAAGAAGTAATAATAAGAAAAGAAGGCCACTGGTGACCACACAATGAGCTCCTAGGACCTGTCTTCTTTGCATTCTGATATCCCCAGTAGAGTAAACATATGTCTTTTCTTAGAAATTGTAGGAAGAAAACTAATTTGGGCACTGGAAAATGCTCAGAGACGCCATAAAAGAGAGATCAAATCTGGCCCAGAGAGCCTGTTATTTGGTTTATTCAGTGTTCAGTGGGTTAAAAATTGGAAGATGTCTCATAAAAAATCTCGTATTTCTTTAGGCCTGCCCACACTGGTGACCATGTCCCACGTGGCACCTGTTGGATGAACTTAGAACAGGCTGCTTCCTCTGACAGTGCTTGGGTGGACCTGTATGGCTGGTCCCCCACACTCCACCCCTTTTACCCATTCCCTTTCTGGACACTGAGGACATGTGAGTTGGGGCCCAGGCTAACAGGAAGCTCCTTCTTTCCAGGAGACCACTTTTTAGACCACCACGAAACCGTGAGGCTAAAGTGATGATCATGTTTCCAACAGTGATCTGGGGAATTCCTGAGACAGGGGCGTGGAAGTCTGTTCTGAGGATCTCTACTCCTAAAATAAGTCTGATGGGACCAGATTGAGGGGAAGTTCATTAGTATTTACAGTATTTTCTGCCAGCACCAGCACTCAGGTTCATGGAGTCAAATGGATCCTGTAAAATCACTGCCCCAACGTAAATAACTAGATAAGGGTATCTGTGGAATTCATAAAACTTTTATTGATAGGTTGATCATGCCAAAAAAAGTTTTGTATTTTTTTTTTTTTTAATTCAAATTCCATTGGGAAAAGAGGCGACAAGTGATAGTTGTGTTCCCAGCCTGCTACTCGAGGAGCTCCCCTGTCATGGAAAAAGCACGCACATCCTATAGTTACGTGATTTGATCATTCAGAATTGCATTCTGGGAAATTCCTCCTAGAGGTGCCTTGTGGGAAGCCATTTTGTGCCTCATTTTGTTGTAGCTGGGAAAACGACAACAAAAACAAAAATAATTCCATCCGAAGACGCCTCCAAATGTTTTTGGCTTTTAAACTACTGACCCTCAAGAATCCACCACCACCCAACCTAAAAATCTCTCTCTCTCTATATTCCCATTGGAAAAAAAAAAATCAATGTTTTTGCTGCTTGCAGGCTGTGGCATCAGAACCTTAGGTTGGCTTCAGCGCAGGCTGGCTCTCCTTCTCGGCGAGGTCCTGTGGATTCCTGGTGGGGGTGGGCAGGCATTTAGGAGCGTCTGGACTTGCTGCAAGTTGGGCAGAGGAGCTGGCCCTTGGTGATGATGTATGCCCGGCCACTCAGCTGCTGCTCGCAGCCCTCACAGACAAAGTGCTTTCGGTGCCAGGCCAGGCCTTCCACACGCTGGTAATCTTCTGAGAATATTATCTGGGGAGGGGAGCAGAAGAAAAGCATGACTCAGGTTTCATCCTGAGGTAGAGAGAGTCTACCAAGGAGAGGTTGTAGGCAGCAGAGGTGGCTCAAGCAATTAAGTGCCTCCCTCCCACATCAGAGGTCCTGGGTTCGGTTCCCGTTTCCTCCTAGGGAGACAAGGAAGATGAACAAACACAGCAAGTGCAAGCAACAAGGGGGTGGGGAGAAATAAAAAAATAAAAAAATCTTTATTTTTGAAAGAAGGACAAGTTGTGGGAGGGTGTTTAATCCACCCCATTCTCGTTTTGACCTCTAAATGCCTCAGTGGACGTAAACATGAGGCAGTGAGTACAGTGCTTGGGCAAGGTGGTTGTACTTTAGCTTCTTGGATAGAGGAAAAAAATCCTTCGTCTCAGGCAGGTTTTTATTTATCTGGCATCTCTGATTCTCTCAGCAAAATCCAAAGCCCAGTTATTTTCTGAGATGGGATTACACACCTAACTACAGCTAGATTTTAGGCGTCTGTCTTCAAGAGCAAGAACACTTGGGGTTCCTGGGGTTTGAAATAAAGTAACCCTCAGGAATATATATGGCAAGGAACCCCTAAGGCTCAGAAAGAGCGGAACAGCATGCCAGTTAAAAATGCCTTCTGATTTTGGAGTCAAAAAGGAACTGAGGGAAGCGGACTTGGCCCAGTGGTTAGGGCGTCTGTCTACCACATGGGAGGTCCGTGATTCAAACCCCAGGCCTCCTTGACCCGTGTGGAGCTGGCCCATGCACAGTGCTGATGCGCGCGGGGAGTGCCCTGCCATGCAGGGGTGTCCACCGTGTTGGAGAGTCCCACACGCAATGAGTGCACCCCGTGGGGAGAGCCGCCCAGCGCGAAGGAAGTTCAGCCTGCCCAGGAGTGGTGCCGCACACATGGAGAGCTGACGCAGCAAGGTGATGCAACAACAAGGAGACACAGATTCCTGTGCCGCTGATAACAACAGAAGCAGACAAAAAAACAAACAAAACGAAAAAAACACTCAGCAAATGGACACAGAGAGCAGACAACTGGGGCGGGGTGGGGGGGGTGAAGGGGAGTGAAATAAAAAATAAATGAATAAAGACATTAAAAAAATGTTTATTAAAAAAAAAAAAGGAACTGACTAAGCGTTTTCACTTACACACTTACCAGCTTTGTGACTTTGAGAATATTACTGAACCTCTATTTGCCTCAGTTTTCACATCTGTAAAGTGGGGATGCAAATACTACCAATCCACAGAGTTCTATGAATACTAAATAGGCTGATATATCTGAAAAGCTTGGAGTGGTCACTGACACAAAATCAATGCTAAATTATCTTCATTGACCTCTCTGAGCTACAAATTTCTCAAATGTAAACTGGGGATAATGATAGTCTCTCCCTAAAGGATTGGTATGATGTTTAAATGGTACAATGACTATGAAGTATGTTGCAAATTACTGACCCATTGTAAGACCTAATAAAGGAGAGAGTATTGTTTCCCCTAGCTTCCTTTAACAGTGTAGAGGATATGAGCAGTGTATACTGTGGTCATTACAAAGGGAGGCTATGGGGCAGGCCTGCTGACAGTACTTTTAAAGGACCCTTTCCTTCTTAGAACTTCTTGATCACACAGACGTTAGGTAAGAGACCTCAGCAGGACCCCAGAAAAAGCCAAAGTAGATATATCCCTAGGTACTGGTTCTCCTGAAGGCTACAGAGATCCACAGGGTATATGGTCATGGCAGATAGATTTGGAGCTCTGTGCCATGTCAGAGGGCCCTACTTTGGAATTTTTGCTCCTGAGTGCGATGGCGCTGGACTCAGATGTGACTTTTCTACACATCTGCTTCTTCTGTCACATCTGCTGAACCTGTGGTTGGCACTATGGATGGTTCATACTCAGGAGACTTGAATCTCTGGATTACCCATGTGCCAGCTGGGCCCTGAGCCTCAGCAGAGTGGCTACTCCTACTCTCTGGTTCGTTGGTGTTTCCCAGGCCAGCTAACAGGGAGGTGAAGATGGTCAACCACCACACCAGGGAACTGAAAGTGCCTACAACTGTAAGCAGAGGAATTGCATCCATCATCCATGTGGAATCTAAGCCCCCTCTTGATCTAGAGGTGGAGAGGACATCACCATCCCAGGGTCCACAGAATGGAGGAATAAAATATGGACTAGAGTGGACTTACTGATATTCTACTATAAAACTATTATGACAAGTAATAGGAGAAATTTCAGCATCAAGGTAGATTAAGTGGTCACAGTAGTTGCTGAGGGCAGGGAGAGGGGAGAAGAGATGTGATCTGGGGCATTCTTGGGATTTTGAGTTGTCCTAAATGATATTGCAGGGTCAGATGCTGGACTTTATATGTCCTGCCATAACCCACTGAATGGAATGGGGGAGAGTGTGAACTACAGGGTAAACTATTATCTGAGTAGTGCAGCAGTGCTCCAAAATGTGTTCAGAGTGCGATGAGTGTGCCGCAATGATGAGGGAGGTTGTTGGTGTGGGAGGAGTGGGGTGGGGGGTGGGGTGGGGGGAATATGGGAACCTCTTATATGTATATATATTTTAAAAGATTTATTTATTTATTTAATACCCCCCTCCCCAAGTTGTCTGTTCTCTGTGTCTATTTGCTGCGTCTTGTTTCTTTGTCCGCTTCTGTTGTCGTCAGTGGCACGGGAAGTGCGTACGGTGCCATTCCTGGGCAGGCTGAACTTGCTTTCGCGCTGGGCGGCTCTCCTTACGGGGCGCACTCCTTGCGCTTGGGGCTCCCCTACGCGGGGGACACCCCTGCGTGGCACGGCACTCCTTGCGCTCATCAGCACCGCGCATGGGCCAGCTCCACACGGGTCAAGGAGGCCCGGGGTTTGAACCGCGGACCTCCCATGTGGTAGACGGACGCCCTAACCACTGGGCCAAGTCCATTTTCCTCTTATATTTTTTAATGTAACTTTTTTTGTGATGTATATATATCTTAAAAAAAATACAATTTACAAAAACAATGAGGTGGGGGGGGTAGGGAGTGGGTTATATGGGAACCTCATGTTTTTTTGTTTTCTTCTGTTTTTAATGTAACATTCCTTGTGATCTATTAACTTTAATTAAAAAAAATACAAGCAATAAAAAAATATGTTGTATTAAAAAAAAAGATGTTAGGTAAGAGGGCTGTGGTTCCTCAACCTCACTTGGAGACCAATACTTAGAAGGTGGGAGGAGACAGATTTGGGTTTCTTATGAATATGACATTTCTAACCCCTAGATGTACCAAAGATGAAGGCAGTGTGTTTCCTGTCACCAAAGGCATGTGGATAGTAATTATTATGATAAATATGATATAGCCAGTTATCCTAATTGTTATTAATGTAGAGTTCCTCTGATCCAAATCCATATGGGAGAATTGAACTCTTTACTTAACATCTCTAGCTATTCATTGCATTGTATTATGCTATACTCTTATGTTAGAGGAATACTATTATAGATTATCATAAGACTAACAGCAGCTACCATTTATAATTTACGAGGTCAGGCCCTGTGCCAAGCTTTTTCCTACATTATCTCTTTTACCCTCAGCAACTCCAAGAGATGAGTACTAATAGCATTCTCTTTATACAACAGATAAAATTGGGGCACGCGAGTTAGATACCCAGCCCAAAGCCACTGAGGCCGGGTTTGAACACGGCGATCTGGCTCCTGGACACCTCCCATTATGAGGTTTCTCCGGGTTTGCTAAACTCCAGGCAAGGACAGGGCTCGTCCCAGCAATCCCGTGGGTGGGACCTAACGTTAGCCGTGTTGTACAGAGGAGCAAACGGAGGCTGAGAGAGCGAAGCGAGGCCTCAGCCTCCGTTTCCCAATCTGTGGGGTGCATCAGCGAAGCCATGCAGCAGCGGGTGCTCTCACCTCATCGCAGCCCGAGCACCGGGGCCGCAGGCTCTCGCAGAAGTGGCGCCCGCACCAGGGCGCGCCGTCCTTCCAGAAGTAGATGAGGTCCACCAGCGGCTCTGAGCACTTGGCACACACAAAGCAGGCCGGATGCCACTGCTTGCTGTAACCCGCCCTGTCTGAGTAGACCACAGGACTGTCGGCAGGGGCCAAGCCCTTGCAGAGCTCGCAGACCTGGAAGGGAGGGGAAAAATCCAAAGATAAAATGTCACTGTCAGGGGAGCTTAGTGCCCAGGTTTGAATTCTGACTCTGCCCCTTTAATTACTGGGTAACCCTGGGTAGGTTATTATACCTCTCTGTTCCTCGGGTTTTTTTACTTGCAAAGTGGGATAATATTGTCTGCCCGATAGGTTGCTGTGACGATTAAATGAAGTATTTATTTAGCTTTGTGATTCTCAAAGTTTTTGATCCCAGGACTCTTTAACTCTTAGAAATTATGGAGAACCCCAAGAGTTCTTGTTCAGAGGACTAAAATCCAATTTCTACTAATTGATATTAGTAGAAATGACAACTGAGAAAAATTTTAAATATTTTAACTCATTTAAAAATGAGAAACTGGCATTGCATTACATTTTTTGCAAATCTTAATAGAGGCTCAAGAGAAGACAGCTGGATTCTCATAAATACTTCTGCATTCATTTTTTTGCAATATGTTGTTTTGGTTGACTTTTGTAAGAGAAAATCTGGCTTTACACAATATGAAATTGGAAAAGAGAGAGACAAGTCTTCTAATACCCTTTATAGATAATTGTGGATATTTTTCTTTGATACTATATCGGAATTCGACAAGTGGTAGTTTCCCAAAAGTTAGTTACAACGTGGAATCTGAAACCGCATCAGTGAATCTTTCATACTCGATTACATTAAAATTAAAACCTGCTGGTCCATCTTGCACTTTGAATGGATCTTTTGCCCATGCATGATTATTTTTAGTAAATTTTAAATTTTGAATAGTTATAGGTTTATAAAACTTGTGAAGATATACAGAGAGTTCTCATATCCCCACACCCAATTTCCCCTATTAGTGACATATTAATATGGTACATTTGTTACAATTATTTAACCAATATTGATATGTAAGGATTTGGTAAGTTCATACTTTATTCAGATTTCCTTAGGTTTTACTTAATTTCTCTCTCTCCTCCAGGATTCCCACCCAGGATCCCACATTACATTTAGTTGTCACATCTCTTTGGGCTTGTCTTGACTGAAAGTTTCTCAGACTTTCCTTGTTTTTGATGGCATTCACAGTCCTGAGGAACACTGGTTAGGTGTTTTTGCAGAATGTCCCTCAGCTGGATTTATCTGCCGCTTTACTCACGTTAGACTGAAGTTATGTGTTCTTGGGGGGAAGACAACAGGGAAAGAGTCATTCTCATCACATCATACCAAGGCCACATACTGTTTAGTGACTCACCACTATTGATGGTGACCTTGATCATCTGGTTGAGGTCATGTTTGTCAGGTTCCTCCACTGTAAGGTTACTCTTTTTGACCCATCCATGCTACACTCTTTGGAAGGAAGTTCCCATACACAGCCCACACTTAAGGAGCAGGGAGAGTGATGCTCCACCTCCTTGAGGGCAAAGTAGCTACATAAATTATTTGGAACCCAAGCATAATCTCAGATTCCCCAGAGGGATTCTGGGTGCCACCCAAGGTTCCCCAGACTTCCCTTTAAGAACCACCAATGGTCTAGCAGCTGGACGCAGAGCACATTAGCCAGCATTATCCTTGGGACATCTGTGTGATCGTTTGCTTTGTGTCCATCTTCTGTACTAGACAGCTGCAAAGTTCAGGGAGAAGTTGCTTTGCCCACTTCTCTGACCCTGCACCCTGCGCAGTGCCTGGCACATGCAAATTCCCCTCTCAATGGTTGCTGGTTGAAGGAATGCTCTGCCCGGCCATGGGGTCTTTGCACATGCTGTTCGTCCCACTCCAGCTTGCCTGATATACTCCCTTGCAGGTTTTGGATCTCAGACATAAAGATCCTTTCTTCAGAGGAACCTTGTCTGACCCCCTCCAGGTTCTTAAACCTCATCTTAAAGCTTCTCCTCTTACCTTTATCTGCAGGATTCTTTGGTATGCATTCTTTCCATCTTATATGGAAGCATCCTGAGAGCAGAGCCATATCCAATTATGCTTGCCTCAATATACTGCCCCAGTATCCGGCTCATGGTGGATGCACAATGATTAGTTGGAGGCTTCTGCTCTCCAACCTCAAGCTTCCAACCTCGGAGGCAACAGATGAAAGAGGAAGACAGTGGATAAGGCACCTGTCTATACCTGGGGCTGGTTTAGCCTCTACAGAGAGCAGGGCAGGAACGTTCGGCTGTGTGTACAGGCCTTGGGAGCTTTCAAGGCACTCCTTTCAGGCATTCATCCAATGTTTTCTGAGTACCTACTGTGTGCCAGGCCTTGTAATAGTGCTGGGGATACACAGTGAATGAGAAAAGGGGAGGTTGGAGCCCTCGGGGAGGCTGAGGATAGAGTGGCAGAAAGGAAATATGTAATGAACAGACAAGATAAGTAAAGTGTGAGGCATACTATGAGAAAATAACTGCATAAGGGGTTGTAGAAGCAAGAGGCTTGGGGTGGGTAGTGGCAGGGGTGACTTTAACAGGGCCTCAAGTAGGCCTCCCTTAGTCCTAGGGGACTGGAGGTCAGCTGCATTCCTATTTGATCTTCACAGCTACCCTCTGAGTATCAGTAAAGCAGGTACACAGGAAATGTACCCATTTTATAACTGAGGAAAGCGAGGCACAAAGAGATGGAGTAGCTTGTCCAAAGAGCACAGCCAAGAAGCAGAGCTGGGACTTAAGCTTCAGCCCTTGACACGGTGGGAACTAAGCAGGGTCTAGGGGACAGCCAGACTTAAAAGGGCTGGGAGGGCTCCCAGGAGAGTCCGTTCTGGTGGGAGAGAAAGGCATGCCCAATGGCTTAGAGATGGCCGGCCTGTTGGCAATGAATGCAGCCAGCCCCTGGCTGCCTCTGCTCCTCTTGCCATCTGCGTCTCCTCTATCTGCCTTCGACTACCAGCAACATTTCCACTGCTGGCTCAGCAAAGGTGGAACTCAACTCAAGTTGCTCCTGAGCTTCAGTTCTAATAAAGACTTTATGGGAGGGGGAGAGTTCTTGGCAGAACTGGGCTGTGAGGTTTCAAGATTGCTCTCCTCTGCCCCTTCCCCAGAAGCAGAGTTTCTACATATTCATTCATTCATTCATTCATTCAATTATTTGTTTAACTATTCATCCATCACTCATTTATTGACTATTCACATTCTCTAAAGAATGGGACCCTGATGTCCTCCATCCATAAAGTCTTATGAGCCATTTTAGCACTCAACGCTCTAATGACAATGTTGATGGTAATGACGATGGCTGTTGTGTGCTCAGAGTCATCTCTAGCTCCAGCACTGTGCTCAGGACTTTGCACTTGTTAGCAAAATCCCTTAGACCCTGGAGACTTATTTCCCCTTCTAGGGAAATCATTGCTTCCCCTTCTAGAGAGCATGAAACTTAGGTCCAGAGAGAGTCAGTGATTTGCTCAGTAAAGTACACCTGATAGAAGACAAAACTAGAATTTGAACATGGACCAAGCCTGATTCCAAAACCCACGTCCCTTCTATTACATCATGTGGCCTTTTGAGCAAAGGTCAGCAAACCCCAGCCTGTGGGCCAAATCTAGCTGCTGCCTGTTCTAATACAACTCATAAGGTGGATTTTACATTTGAATCGCAACTAAGTGAGCTGTAACCCCCCTCCCCAATATTCCATTTTTCTCATTAATAAGCCTGTATTACAAAAAAACACTGGTTATTATATTTTCTGTTTCATCAATAAAAGTTTTACAGAAATAGATTTCTCTCTTTTTTACTTAAAGTATCTACGTGATATCATTGATTCTGGCTCTTGGCTCACAAAGCCTAAAATATTTACCATCTGGCCCTTTACAGAAAAAGTTTGTTGACCCTGAGTTTTAGATGATTACTCTGTACTTACTAAGCACCAACTGTATGTCAGTTCAAACAGAAGTATGTATTGTTTTGCCACATAAAGTTGGGGAGGCATGTGTTAAGAGTCTGAACACTTAGTAGACTTAAATAACTTTTGTATACGAAGAGGAAATAATAATTAAAATGGTAAAAAATGAGGAAGGAAAACCAAATGACAAAGAATGTCCCTGCACTGACGGTAGTTCCCAAGCATGGCAGTCATAGAATGAATGTCTCGATAGGGACTGTGTTTGCTTAATGGAGTCTAATTTTGAATTGGATCCTGATTGCCTGGTAAGTGTTCCTCAGAATGTGTTAAATTTGTGGCTTGAGTTATGCCCACAAATAAATGGCGTGATGACTTTACCACAATGAAAACCCTATTCCTCTTCACACGATAGAATCCCAACTGCCTGGGACTCATCCAGCGCTAAAATAAGTGATGAATCAGCATCCACTTATTCTCACCAACTCTTCAGCAGAGCTGGGACTTTGGCAAGGGCTGTCTGAGTACGAGGCAAATTTTCGGTCTGCCTGGCTTCTAAATTTCACGGAATGAAACTTCCAGCCCTTTTCCTCCCACGCAGAAGGAACTTGCTCTTAGTCGACTACACCAAAAAGGATATCACCATGAAGACAGTAGAGTTCCCAGCTCCAAATTTCCAAATGCTGCTTAATAGGGAAGTAGGGAAAGAGAAAGAGATATAAATACACCAGGCTTTGTATGGTGAGCATCAGTTGGCACCCTGCAACATATGGAAGGAAACAGAAGGGCCTGATACCAGGAAGGCAATCTGGGGTGATTGGGGGAGGGCTTTGAGCCCAGGCTGAGAGGTGGGACTTGGTGGGGGCAATGGGGAGCTATTACTGGTTCTTGAGGTGAGGAGTACTATGTCCTGATTTGTACTATAGAGAGCCGGCTTTGGCGGCAGTGTGCAGGAAGGAAAGAGAGCTCTGTGCTCCCAGATTTTGGTCTCAACCTTCTCGTTTGTCAGGTGCCTTTCAGGCAGAGTGTGTCTCCCGTCACTTTCTCCCCAGCATTCCTGGCTCTTGGCCTCCTTACCACCAGTAGCCAGCCCTTTTAAGCAAGCAATGTCACTGCCATTTTGTGAAAACAAGATGTCTGTATAATGAGCCCTGTCAACATGTATCAGGAATCACTTTTCTCTTCTTGCCTCTGGACTATTTTCCCTGCCCCTTTCCCTGTTGTCTCAGAGCATGAGTGATCTGAGGGTGTCCAGGCTCACTGCACCTGGTGCCGGAATGCACAGGGATGGCGGCGCACCCTCAGCCACGGGGACAGGCTGGCCACAAGATCAGAACGCACAGCCTCTGCTTGAGCGCTTTCCTCAGAGCAAACTTACTCTCCTACCACAATCTTTGGTACTGAGGTTTATAATTTCTAAACTGCGGTGGACGATTAAGGGGGAAGCTCGCTATAAGCTATATATACGCTATATATAGTATTATTGAGCTGAATAAAGGAATGACGTTTTTCTATGAGGGACACCATGGATGAACCTTAAAGACATCATGTTGGGGAAATAAGGCAGACACAAAAGGACAACTACTATATGATGTCACTGATACGAGATAATTACAATAAGCAAACTCATTGAGTCAGAACCTAGAATACAGGTTGGGACTGGGTGGGGGCAAAGAATAGAGAGTTAAGGCTTAAAATTTAGAGTTTCTATCCGGGATGATGGAAAAGTTTTGGTAATGGGGGTGGTAATGGTAGCACAACACTGTGACTATTATTAACAGCACCGAATTATGTATTTGAATGTGGTTAAAAAGGGGAAATGTTAGATAGAAAAAGAAAGGAGAGCTCTCTCTAATCAGATTGCTTGAACTCATAGCTGTGTGATCTTGGGCAAATTACCTAATCTCTCTGTGCCTCAGTTTCTTCAGCTGTCCACTGGAGATACTAATAACACTCTCATAGGATTAAATGAGATAACAGAATTAAACTTAACAATAGAGCTCAATAGTGATGAATTAAAATCTCCTGTTATCCTTTCCCCAGCCTCCCTTATTAAAGTCAGGGTCTGATTCTGATTTGGAGGCCTGGGTTTCTTTTCCATGACATCAGAGCATGTTGACTAGCAGGGTTTTTTTCATGCCTCTGATGAACTTGTTTTTTTTCTCTTCTTAGTTCTCTCCATCCATGCAAAGCCATTTTTGTGAGTCTGTCCACTCATCTGTCACTACCCCCGATGCAGCTACAGTGAGACCGCAGCTTGGTGGGCCTGCTCCCCTCTCTCTCTAAATGCACCCCCTTAGCCAGTGATTCTCAGACTTGAGTATGTCTCAGAATCCCCGGGGGAGCTTGTTAAAACTGATTGTTTTATCTCATCCCCAGAATCTCTGGTTCAGTAGGTCTGGAGTCAGGCACAAGAATTTGCAAATCCCCAGGGGATGCTGATGTGGTCAGGGGACCACACTTGGGAACCATAGCTATTTCATGGAGATGGTTAAGTTCATGTCAACTTGGCTATGGTGCCCAGTAGCTTGGTCCAACACTGGCCTAGATGATGCTGTGAAGGCATTCTGTAGAAGGGATTAGCATGGACAATTGATTGACTGTAAGGAGATTGCTCTCAATAATGTGGGTGGGCCTCATCTAATCAGCTAGAGGCCTTAACAGCAAAAACTAAAGGTTCCAGAGGAAGAAGAAACTCTGCCTCAAGACTACACCTTCTACTCATCTTTGAGTTTCCAGCCTTCTCGCTTCCCCTGTGGATTTTGGACTCAAAATTCCAACATAACTCTCACTAGAATTTCTAGCCTGTTGGCCTGCCTATGGATCTTAGACTTGCCAGCCCTCACAAATGCATGAGCCAATTCCTTAAATAAATCTCTTATACACACATCTATCCTGTGTGTTCAGTTTCTCGTGAAGAACTTGGGCTGAGTCAGTAGTGTTAAGTTGACCTTATAAATGGGCTCGGCAAAAATGATAGCTTCAACTTGGTGAATTTACAGCAAAAGCTAATTTGAATTCTGAAATACTCAAATTCTAGGCTTCTTCTAGAAAAGCGTAATGTGGTCATTCTCAGGTTATTTCCCCTATGAAGATGGTCAAGTATAGGTTCTTTCGGACTATTTCAGAAGGCAAAGAATTTTTGGGACATTGGAGTTGTCCTATATGACACTGCAGTGATGGATACAGGCCTACAAAATTATGCAGGACAGTGTAAACTATAATGTCAACTGTAATCCATAGTTAGTAGCAATGCTTCAGGTCATGTTCATCAATTGTAACAAATGTACCACACTAATGAGGGATGTTGTTGATGTGGGAAAGTGTGGAAGGGAGAGGGGGTGGGGCAGATAAGAACTCCTTATATTTTTTATGTGACATTTATGTAATCTAAAGCTTCTTTAAAAATAAAAAAAAATTAATAAAAAAAAGAAGGCACAGAGAAAAAGAATTTATCATTAGCATATCAGCTGCTTCTTGTTCATACTTCCAATTATCTAAAATCGGAGCTTGTTGATTAGAATCTAACATTTACCATATAACCTGGTTCATGGACTACTTTCCCCTGGGGGAGAAGAGGCATGAAATGCACCTTTCTTCTGTGGGTGGAACAATGTGGTTTTGTCCTCTTCCCATGAAATGTGGCCCTGTCCCCCATTCACATGTGAGAAATTCTTCATTAAAAGGGTCTGAGAGGGTTTTAACATTCTGTACTTTGGGCCTTTGCCATTGTAAACACGTATTTTGAGAAAGCTGAGAAACGTTTTCAATTCGGTTGTCTCAAAAGCTAAGACCCTCCTGGGCTGAGAGCCCCTCGGTCGTGGCGTGTTCAAGTTGTGTCGGCAAGTTCTTTGACACTCCTCTTACCAAGGTGGAGTCTAAGTCCCTTCCTTTGACTGTGGTCCAGCCTCAGCGAGTCAGTGAGATAGACCAGAATGTGGTGCAAATGAGGCTTCATAACTGGCCAGGGTAGGCCACAAAAGGCAGTGCAGCCTCCACTAGGCTCTCTCAGTCCACACAACAAGGAAGTCCAATATCCTGAGGCCTTGGGGGTCAGGTGGACAAATGCTATAGTGAGAAAGGGAGATCCCCGAGAGGCCCCTGTGGGTCCAGCCTCCTGCCTCATGCTGCCCCAGATGACATCAAGTGGAGCAGAGGCTAGTGGTCCTCACTGGGCCCTGCCCAAAATAAATGCTGTTGATAAGCAGCATTAGATAATACACATGCAGAATGATAAAGACTTCTGAAATGAAAGCAACCAAAACACAAAGTGTTTTAGGCAAGAGCAGATCAAGGATAATGGTCAAGAGTTACATGGCTGAAGAGCTGTCTCTAAGGACAGAGCTGTGTCTGCCTTCAGAGAGAGATCAGCAGACGTGGAGAAACCTCTAAACTGGCAATCATCTCTCCATCGGCGTTGCCAGTTCTTTCCCAATCATGCTGTTTTATTCTGGAAGGCTCTTATCTGAAGGCCTACCCAGTCTAAACCTAAAGTGCCTTGTGAAAATCTCACTATAACACTACAGTAAATATTATTAACACAAGGGACTTGAATTCAGACGCTGGTTTCTTTCCAACACAAATACTCAACAATTTACAAACAGCATCTCCCCATTTCCTCTTATGGTGATTATTCACCCTCTTTGCTTTGCAGCCACATGTATCCCAGTGTATTTTTCCTTCTTTTCTGGCCTAGCATCGTTTCTGGTGTCCTTAGCTTTCTTGTGCTCTGCTGTTCCCCTTTCTAATCTTCCCAAGCCTCCTTAGGGTGCTGTCGGGTGAGCTGGGCGTGCAATGGGTAGGAACACAAGGTCTGGAAGGTGGTTAGTATCACGGCTGCATCACTGGGTAAGACCTTGGACAAGTTGTTGACCTCTCTGAGCCTCAGTTTCCCCATCTGTGGGCCCTATCTGGTCCACCAAAAATGCTTTAACCAACGACCTCACCTTGGGCCTCTTGTCAGGGTGGGGTATATAAAATACGGGGTCTGCAAAGTGGGGTAAAACATGAAGCGTCTCTAAGTAAATCTCCTTCACTCATCATCTGGGGAAATGGGGAAATGAAGCCAGGAAGCCTTCGTAAATGCTCCATGTCTAAGGCAAGACTTCTGCTTGGGGTTCTCAGGCCCAGCTGTGACAAGCATGTGCCCCAGGGCTGCTTCTCCACAGAAAGGCCCACGAGCTGAAGAGGAACAAAGCTGGGCTCATCTCCACCTCCACAGCCTTGCTCGAGCCTAGAGCTACTGGATGCTCCGGAAATGGGAGCTTCTATTACTTGGAGTCTGTGTGGGGTTTGGGGGTGAACCCGGCCTGGGTTCCAGGTCTGGCTTAACCCCTCACCTGCTAGGTGATAAGACAATTTCCTCAGCTCTCTCCAATTTTTTTTTTTCAATTTATTTTTTGGCTGTGATCCACAGCAGAAAATATATTTTATGTCCCGATCTGGTCCACCCACATGCACCTCTGAAATAAAGTTTCTGAGCAAAGGGGCAGCAACAGATTGGAGAAGCCTGGTAACCATGGTGATTTTGCGGCGCTTTCCAGGCTCCTGCCTGTAAATGGCCTGGCCTGTAGTAGAGTAGGGGGCTGGGGCCCCCCTGAAAGGAGGTGGCAGTGGGTTTGTTTCTGGGTCTCTCACACGCCTGACCTCCCGCCCAGCCAGGGCCCACAGGGTGGGCGGTGGTTTCAAATTCCCAGAGAAGGGCCAGGCAGGAAAGGCAGGCTGCGGGGCCCACAAGCCAAACATCTGCTCTGACAAAGACTTGGAAGTTCCTTGCCCGCAAATATGTACCTCGTTGGGGCTGGAGATCGGGCTGAGTCTGCCAGCTGCTAGAAGTTTCCATCTGAGAGACAGACCTTGGTGGGAAGAAGGAGGGCCAAGCCTCCCCAACCTCCTCTGTGCATTCCTGTGGGGAGATGGGGGCAGGGGAGCCAGACTGCGCTCGCTGAGTCCCGAAGGGTAATACGGGACCAAATGACCACAGCTTTATGACTGCAGGGAATGTCTCAACATCTCTCAATTGTTCTCTCCCTTCTCATCTCTCTTTGGTGCAACCATGTGGCCTGAAGAAGGTGATGGTATGCAGAAAGGGGCAGGCAAGGCAGAGGAGGCTCCTAGCGGGAAGGACTAATACTGAGCAGTGGAGATTGTATTAAGTGCTATGTTCTGGCTTTCCCCCCTCTTTCTTCAGTTACAAGTTTGGGGTGTGGAGAAGGGCGGAAATTCCTGGGCAAAGTGACCATGCCCAGGAAATCTATTTAATTTCTGAGAATGTATCCAGTAAGCTCTGTAAACGCAGGGAAATGGTGTGGTGGAGCTGTTCACAGAGCCTGTGGCACAGGCACCCGTAAATTCCATGCAGGTGGGAGAGGTGGGGAGCGGGGGACTTGGGAAGCGGATGCAGGGCGTTAGCCAGGTCTGTGTGAAATGGTCCAGGGAGCTGGGGTTTCCTCCACCCCCCCCAATGGCCATGGGCCTCTGAAGCTCCCAAGACCCGTAAGAACCCGCTGTGAGTGGAACAGGTGGGGCAGGGCAGTCCTTCCGTTGTTCTGGGCATGCAGATACGAGGCCCCCAAATTCTTCCCTCGGTTGGGGCTGTGAGTTACAGCTAACAGTTGGCTCACCCCCACACAGGCCTGCCGGGGCTTTGTGTCGTCCCCTTTCTGGGACTCATCCCAGGACAGCTCAGAGTCCACCCTGCTGTGAAGGAGACAGACTTGGGACTGACACCCACCCCACCACTCACCAGCAAGCTGGCCATCCACTCAGAGCCGTGGGCTCTGCATCTGTAAAATGGGTACATGAACACCAAACCTGCTCACTGGTCGCTTCAAAGATCCCGAGATGGAGTAGATGGAGAGGGCTCGCTCAGTGCCTGCTGGCCGGTAACCCTTAGTTCCCTCTTCCCCTTCCCTGGGCTTAACTCAGCTCCCTCCACCGCCACCCAGCCTGCCACGCATGCACACACATGCGCACACAGTGGGCAAGCGGAGGAAAGAGAGGGAGCTGAGTATCTGCTGTTAGTTGACCTCTCTGGTTTGCAGGGCATTATGCACGGTGAGTTCTTACGGGGGCTTTTGGTCATGGTATTTCCTCTGGCAGAGGAAGGACTTCTGAAAGCTCGGCGGCTGAAGGCACTTCCCGCAGCGTCTCTGCCACTGGAACTTCAGGGTAATAAGCAGCTTGCAGCGCTCTGCTCGGAGGTGGGCGAGGGCAGCCTCAGCTCTTGGGTTCACTTTTCCAGCAGACAGATGGGCCACGGCTAATTTTAGGTCCTCTGTCAGTTGGGCCTGTCTGAAGGCCTCGGGCTTGAGAGCTGGGGGTGGGGCACAGACCTGCCAGCTGCGTCCGGGGGGGGGTGGAGTGGTGTCAGCGCCGGCTGTTGGGATGGGGTGGGCAGAGGTGGAATGCTCCCTGCAACCCGGCTGGCCCTGTGTTCTCTGGCTTCGCTGGAAAACCTCAGCCCTGCAGCGGAATTCCACAGGCAGACTTGGAAAAGGCCTTGGCAATAGCTGCGCCTCTGGGCTGAATAACCCTTTCCTCTAGGGACGGTGGAGGGGTTGGGGCGGAGGCCTTGGCAAGCTGATCCTCCAAAGGCTCCCGTCTGAGGTTCTCTCAGGGTCCCAGAGCAAGGCCAGTGTCCTCAGACGCTGACCCTGCAGCATGCTGGAGCCAAGTGAGCTCAGAGAGAACAGCCTGGCAGTGAGGGCGGCTTTTAGAGAAAAGCTGGGAGCTCATGGGCCTCAGGGTCCTGAGTTTTGGAGTGAGGGTCAAGGACGGGGTTGTTGGAGTGGGGTATGAGACAGTCTGAGAGTCTGTGCCTGTGTTTCCAGGATGCCCCCCATTCTCAAAGTTGGGGTCCCTGGAGATAGTCCTCCCCCCCTGCACCCTCTCCGCCCGCAAAGCCAAGAGACAAGATAAATCTAGAAGACTGCTCATGTTATCATCACTTAGACATTCGCTATACACCCAACTGGTGATCTCATTTTTTGCTGAGCCTATTTCTAAGGTAATGTTTGACATTCTATAGCTGTGGTTCTCAAATGTGTCCCTGGAACAGCATTGCCATCACCTGGGAACTTGTTAAAAATGCAAAGGCTCAGGCCCCACCCCATTCCTACTGAGTGGGCAACTGCCCAACCATCTCTGTGCCCACAGCTCTGCACGGGATTTTAATTTGAGAGACCCCGCATTAGCCCAATAAAGGCTGTGTGAAGTCCTGCTATAAAGACATCCACTTAATTTGATCCATTCTAATATCTTCCAAACTTGCAATATCCCATAATCCCTTTTTAGGGCATAATGTTGATTAGCTTTCCAAGGACCAAATTTTGGGAAATAGGAAAGAACATGGACTTTGGAGTCCGACAGATGCTGCTCTGAATCCCAGTTCTGAGCCCAGCAGCCTGGGGGGCTGCAATCTCTGAGCATCATGGGGTTGCTGTGAACTTTATATCATGAAGTACTGTGCTTAGTAGTGCTCTTGCTTCAGAGCTGGGCACTGCTAATGACAGCAAAAAATAGTCGTTATGATTATAAAGTCATGTATTACCAATATAGTAATTGCATAATTTTTTTTTCACCTGTCCCTCTTTTTGCCTTCCATTTGGCTCATCAATCCCTGTTTGGATTTGGGGTTTCAGGTCAAGTCCTGCATTGCCTCCCCACACCTGGGTTCTCAAGTGAAATGTCCTGATCCCAACTGCTAGCCAAGTTCGCTATCCATCACTAGGGGAGCAAAAGTCAGGCTTCCTGCCTGACGCTCGGCTCTGGCACTGGTTAGTTCTATGCTGCCCTTTTCTGAGAAACAGGAGGGTCAGAGAGCACCTGGGCACAGAGGCCACTCAACGTGGCACTCAGTCGGGTAAGGCAGCACAGTTCAGGGTCAGCCCACATCCACGCTAAGGTGGAGTTGCTAGTGACACACAGTCTGTTGGACTATCCGCTGCCTTTCCCGGTAGGGCTCACTCCTTCTCTCCAAAGGGATAACCCAAGAGTTAAAGAAGACAACCCAGCCTTCTTTCTTCCTGGAACAAATAACAAATAGGGTTTCATAAACTAGCGCCATGTGGTGGAGAGAATATTGGCCTTGGAGTCTGCAAATCTGAAGGCACATGCCAGCTCTGCCCCTAAAAGCTGTGGGACCTTGGAAAAGTCACCTAACCTTTGAATCTCAGATTTCTCACTTATAAAATGGGACTGGTGAAATTCACCTACCAGGCAACTAGGTGAATTAAACAAAGACTGGGAATGTATGAGCACAGAATTTGGAACAGAGCAGGTGCCTAGTAAATATGGAAATGGAATTTCACTATCCTCCTGGGTTAAATGTATATTTAAATTGTTTCCATTTTTCCAGGTCTACTTTAGGTCAAACATTCATTCATTCATTTGTTAATTCATTCATGTGTCACATATTTATGAGTACCTACTATATATGACACATGCTGCAGATGCAAAGATGAATGAGGCAAGACCTCCGCATCTCAAGGAGGTGACAGACATGAAAACATTCCTTACATAATTAGCTATTAAATTAAAATTGTGACTAGGGCAAGGAAGAAGTCTGCCTTCCCCAGCCAACATAACCCAACCAATGTCGGCTTTCTTTAGGTTCCCTGCCTTAATTTCTGACCTTGGACTTGCTATTTACAGTCTGGTATTGTTTAATTGCCTCCAAAGTGCCAGAAATATTTCCTAAAGTTGACTGTTGGCAAGGAATCAGGATCTCAGGCTGTCTTTGCCCCAGTTCCATGTTGAACAAATATTTGGGTCTCAGTCAAGGATAAACTATGTCCTCAGCTCAGCACATCTGCCCTTGGGAAGGACAATGAAAACGGGATCTTTTGCAAATGTCACCAGGAGTTAAAGAGGTCTCCTTTCCACTTAAAACTACCCAGTCTTTATTATTTAAGGATAGACAGGTATTTGAAGGTGGTGATAGAGTAGGTTTGCAGGAGGAAACCAGCTTATGAAACATGGTAACTGGATCTACTTTTTTTTTTTTCCTTAATAACTGGGCCACATATTCTTCCTGAAAAATGGGTCTTTTAAACATGATAGGCAAATGTGTGGCAGAGACCCTCCATTTCATTCTTCGGACTTAGAGTTGTGAGATAAACCAGTGTGAGGTCATAGTTGGTTGGACAGCAATCCTGGGTGAAGGCGCTAACAAGATGGCGGCTGGAGTTGGGAGACACATGCTTTGAGTCACTTCAGGGAGGAAAGAGTCGACCCTCTCTCCTGCTTCGATGGGGCTGGCATTTTCTTGGGTGGTCTGGCTCATGTAGGGACTGACAGCCTGTCCCCAGGAAAGCAGGCGAAGTTCTTGTGGACCCCATGTGTTGGGGACTTTTAATGCCAAATGGAGGCAAGTGAGGCTGTTAGCTGATGGGGGATGGGGGGATGGGCAGAGGGGGCAAAAGGTAGAAGGCATGCCACACTTTTCTCTCATGGAACTTCCTTCAGTCCTTTCACTGAACTTTACTCTTTCCCACTCTGGGCCTTTTTTGCACGTGCTCATCTCTTTAAGGGGGCACATGTTCTCTTAATGGCCTGGTTGGCTCGTGGTGATTCTTGAGCATCCAGCCCGGGCCTCGCCTCCTCCTGGAGGCCTGCCCTCTCTCCCTAAACCATGCTGCATGCCCTTTCGCTAAGCTGTGCCTGCTTGGTCCTCTCCAGAGTGACCAAGTGACCTTGTATTATTTCCCATCAGACAGTGCCTGGCACAAGGTAAGCAAGCCACCAAAACCCGTTGGAAGCGTGAAAGCATAGACGAACGCGTGAAGGAGGGGACCCAGCCACACGGCCGGGCTCTGCAGGGGCCGCCCCCTTTTGGGAGGCACAGGAGAGACTTACGTATTCCATTTCTTTGGAGGGGTCGCCAAGGCTGCCGTTGGTGGTGGGCGCCGCCGACTCTGCGCCCTCGGGCCTCTCCTGTGGCTTCCCCTCCTCCTTGGGCAAGCCGCCCTGCCCCGGGAGGGCCACTTCTCCCACGCCGAGGGCCTCGCTCTTGTACTGCTTGACGAATTCTTCCATCAGCTTCACCTCGTTCTCCACAAGTCCGCGGCAGCGAGAGGGGTCCTGGTCGTAGATGGGGAGCTGGTGCATGAGCTGGCGCCGGCGGTAGTAGGCGCCCTCGGTGCCCGTCACTGGTTGCTTCTCCTTCGGGATGAGCTCCATGTACTGGAGGCCCTGCGGGGGGGAAGGGAAAGCATGAGGCCGTGAGGACGTGGCTCCGCGGCCTGTCGAGTGGGGCCTGAGGCTGAGAAGAAAATCACAGCAGATTCTACCCCAAACTGACAACGTAGGATTTTCTAACATTACCAACCAACTGAAAGAAATGTGGTCTTTATTTTTTACCTCTAGTCTGCAAAAGCAGAGTAGAGAGAGAATGTAAAGGGAAAATATGCAAACTCAACTGTGTGCATTTTGGAGATGTTCTGTCCCTTGATCGCGGTGATAGTTCAAATGTAAAAAGTCATCAAGCCCTGCACGTAAAATTCATGCACTTTTCTCCATGTATGTTATACTTTGATTTTAAAAGTATCTGGAAAAAAAATTAAGCCTCCTGGGCCCATGACAACAGCTCATTAATGACTTTGTGATTATCCTTCCAGATCTTCTCCTATCTATTTATTAACACTTGTTTAAATGTTATTTTCCATGCACGTGTGGGTGAATTGCAATTTAAAACGAATCTCTGATCCATGGGTTCCTTTTTTTAATGACTGTGGGATAAAGGACAATTTTTATGTGTGCAAAAGAAACCTTTGAATGTATAAATGTGAACTTTATTTGTTCATCGACTAGATAGATTTCTGCTTGTTCATAACACTATTATTTTATTGCTCATTCTCCAAAGACTACTGTAGCTTTCAGTTTTGGATAGCATTGGGAAGAGAAAACCCTACTTGTGGGCTAAAACCCTACTTGTGGGCTAGGTTTTCCATAAAAATTTGAACAGAGATTATTTTGCCTCGTCTCTGTTTTGCAAGTAATGTTAATAATTACAAGTATGCCTCTATCACCAACAGAATGCTGCTATGTTAAAGCCTCTTCTCTAGTATCATTTGCTGGACAGTAGCCAATTTATAAGACTTTTTGAAATATAATGACAGAAGTAATGCAAACCAGCTGACCTTCCATGGGACTGTTTCCTCACTGGCCTCATGAGTGATGTGCTTATTTCTAACTTTGCTCCCAGAATTGCCCTCCCTAGAAGGAAAAGCTGCTCTTGTTTTTCCTGTCCTTACAAGCAGTACCACAGGACTGAGCCACTCCCTATTCTCTAATCGTTTCTGGTATGTTTGATTTAACAGTCCATTGTCCTCTCTACCTTCATGGCAGGAGTGAAGGCTCTCGAGTCAGTCTGTCCTGAGCTGAACTCCCCAGAGCTGCCACCTGCCAGTTGTGGGAGCACAGCCACCCTTCTTTCTTGGCTGCAGGGATCCCAGCACCTAGGGCCACTGTGGGGTAAGTCGTAGACATGCAGCACGTGGCAGTCAGTAAACACCCCATATACTGGCCTTCCCTTTTCTTTCCTTTCCTTTCTGTGATTTTTCTATCTTTTCAAATCCAGGACTGCAGTTCTACTTGCCAGCTACCTACTTCAAAGCAGCCTTTCTCAAATTATAAGATGAATAAAAACAAGGAGGAAAAGTTACTAAAAATGTAAGTTCCCAGGCACCAATCCTGAGGGATTCCAATTCAGTAGGTGAGGTGTGGGGTCCAGTAATCTGCATGGTGAGCAGGAATCCCACGCAACTCTGATCTTGGAACTTGAACTCCCGTTTCAATGTTAAACTGTCAAGAAAGCAACTAGTGAGGTAAACCAACTCTGATTCTCAAGCATCCAGGAAGAGACCTGAGAAAAGTCTGGTGAACAAGTTCAGCTTCCTCAGGCTTTTGCAAAACCAAGCATTCTCAAAGAAAACATGTGAATTTTGCTAACACCCAGGAAGGTGCCTTTATTCTCCCCCCACATTGGAGCCACAGGTTAATGTCCTTGATGAGAATGATGCAATTTAAGTAGATGTTCATTTCTAGATTCGCTGGTTTTACAACATGGATTTTGTTGCTTCCAAATCAGGCCATTTTTACTTCATTTACTCCATGGCAGCACTCCTAATTTAAAAAGTCAATCTGGTTTAAAATTGCTTTTCTTAGAAAAGGGTAATTAAATCATTATGGGCATAACGTATTTCATGGCTTACTAATTCAAGGGCACCTTCTAATAGTAGACTTGACAAGGTCTCAAGTCAACAACATTTCTATTTTGGTATCACTCATAACTGAATATTAAAATGTACACAGATAACTGTCCAAGTGGGCCTTTTTCTTTTCGTTTAAGTTAACAGAAATCTTACACCTGGGTGAGTTCCAGAGATGGGACGATTAGGGGGAGTTAAAGGTTAAGGCCATGACATGAGATACCTTGAATGCACATTATTTTATTCTTGACAGCTGTTTTCCATTTCTGTGTCCAACCCTGACCCTTGACACTGACCACTCCTCTCCCCAACCCTACCATGTTTTGATTCCCCTGGCCCAGGTGGCTGCTGCTATATTTAGGCTTAGAAACCATCTGCCACATACCTTACTTATCTCTTGGGGCTTGACTCATTTTGGAATTATGGAAATCAACATGGAAATGTATATTGAAATTCACAATGAATAATCCCAGTTGTCTGATTTTAGGGACTAGAGGTGGAGGTCCTAGAGCCTGGAACTTGCCAGGCTTCATAATAAATAACTTCTGGATATGGACATTGTTAGAAGAGGGAGTGGCAGGTGACCTGCAGCTCCTGTGGGGTTCCTAATTTAGGGGTGCCAGGGTGGCTGTGGATGTCCCATTGGTGGCTTTGCCCTAGGGGCCACCTGTCTAAGAGGCATTCTGGCATCACAGCCTCACACGATAGCCTATTACATTCTGGAACATTCACAGAAGCCTTACTGCTTTTCAAGGTAGATGCCCTGGAGTGGTGCATGGGTTCTCTGGAAATCTGCTAAACCACCTAAGCCCTCTGGGCATCAGTTTCCTCTTCTGTGAAACTTGGGTAGATTACATCATTACTGGGGTCTTGACCACCATGAGAAGTTCAGGACAACCTCATTTGGTCCTCACTACCAAGGGAGAGAAGAAGGGCAATAGCATGAGAGGGACTTGATAGCCCAGGAAAGAGGCCAAAGAGGGAGATAGATTCTGACTGGTATAGGCCAAGATCCTCCACCCAACACTTAGAAAAATAAGAAGCCAGAGGGGCATGCACAGCTGACCGAATGTTCCAGAAGGGCATGTCTGGGAAGACCAGGGTGAGCTGGGCGTTTCCTCTTGGCCATTTTGAAATTGCAGGCAGTTCCAACACTACTGCCTAGTCTGGAGAACCTTGTCTCAAATGCGAGTGTGCCTAAGAAAAAGATTCTCGGGTCTGCCCTTGGAGTCTGACTTAGGAAGGCTGGCACTCCTAGGTGAGCCTGAGCAGGAACATCTAAGAGTTGGAGCCTTTCTGGGGCAGTGGGGGAGGGATGGGGGATTTGAGATAAGAGGGCGGCCTGACAGCCAACAGGCCGAGCCAGGGCCCAGGGCCCTGGGGAGATGGTTAGGGTGCAGCCAGGGGAGGCAAGTGCCCATACCACCCTTTTCCTAGTTCTGGCCTGCCCTGGCCCAAGGAACTAAGGAAGGATTATGAATAAGTGGAAACAAGCGTTTTTCTCACTCTGCCAGGATAGTATCCAGACACAACCAACATCTGACTAACTCCAGGTATTGAAGCAGCCACAGTCCCAAGGCTGGTCCAGCTCATGGGAGAAGAATTGCTTCTCCTTGTGAAGGCTGCTGACTCCCCCAGGTTGAGTGGCTTCAGGAATAATAGTTCTAGAAGCCTTGCTGAAGAATGGAACTCAGGGTGCCTGCTCCTTCCTGCCCTTTTTACTGCTGGCCTAGCTCTCCTGGCATGGCCTGGTGGGCAAGGGCCCATGCTTTAGAGTCAGGGAGGCCTGAGCACAAGACCTGGCTCTGGCACTTAAATAGCTGTAGGACATTTGGCTCGTTGCATCGCCTGAGCCTGTTTCCTCACCTGTAAAGTGAGGGTAATAATAGTGTATGCTGAACACTACTGGAAAATCAGATGAGCTTGTGCATGCATAGCTCTTAGCATCATGCTGGGCACACAGAAAGCTTGAGGCAGAGACCTACCAACCAACCAAAAAGCCCTGAGCCTTCATCACAGAGTTTAAGATTCAACAAACCTTAGTGATTATGTTTATTGTTTCTGGGTTTCAAAGGCTTAAGAATTTCTCTGGCCTTCGTTGTGGTTAGGGAGGGTGACAACAAAATTCAGTGCCCTTGCCAAAATACAATCAGTCCTGATGGCTTGGTAATTAAAAAAAAAAAAAAAAGTTGGAGGGGGCAGGGTGTAATGGGGAAGGGAGAGAGCTGTCCAGTCTCAGAAATGCAACTTGCCTCTGCAATCCAGATGAAGGGCAGACAGAGGGGCCCTTTATAGGCCTGTGGTTTTATGAGCCCGCATTAATCACGGCCTGACGATGCCTTCCTCTGATTAGTCTGGGGCCGAAGCATTTGGGGTTTTCTCCACCCAGTTCTGATACCCACAACCAGCTCTTTTATGAGCTGCTTGCTTTAGTTCCCACTGACATCTTAGAGTCTTAGATAACTTACCCAGACACAGGCACTGGAGGCAACCCTGCATTCTTAGACACCTGGCATGTCCTGGCTGTGCTGCTGTTCCCATGCCCCCTTCTGTGGCCAGGCACCTGCCCCTGCATGGCCCTGGGAACTTGCAAAGTAGCCTAACTGTCCAGTGTTTCTTTACTCACAGGTAAACAATTCCTACTTCACAGGTGGCTGAGCTCATGAATGGTAAAAGCATTCTTGTAAAATGCCCTTTATGCTTTAAAAAAAAAAAAACAACTTAAAAAAGTCCTTTCCCCTCTTTCACTTTATCTAGAAGAGGATTTTTTTGGTCCATTAAGTGACAGTGTAGAGCTGTGCTTCTTAAACTTCTCTGATACTGAGGCTATTGTGTCAACTCGGCCAGGTAATTGTGCTCAGTTATTTGGTCAAGCAAGCATGGGGCTAACTGTAATACAAGAGCATTTATGGACTGTAGTCACCATTGACTTTACTACAGTGGTAAGTCATAGATAGCTGCTTATAATTACATCAATCAGGGAGATTGCCATCAGCAATGAGTGACGCTTAACCCAATCAGCTGAATGCCTTAAAAGGGGAAGTGATTCCAGCATTGAGAGAGAATGTCCCAGCTTGTCTTTGGAGAGCCAACATCTCCCAGAACTTGTCAAGAACCTTCATTGGACTTTCATTGCAGCCCCTGGTTGCAGCCTGCCTGCAGAACCTGGACTTGTGCATCCCCACGGCTGCGTGAGAGACTCTTATAGAACTGCATACTATTGACAGATATCTCTTGTTGATTCTGTTTTTCTAGAGAACCCTAATATAGCTGTTGATAGGTTTCTGCCTCTTGCAGAATGATTTGGGGTCTTAAAGCACATGATTGATATGTAGCTCAGGCATGTGTGATTTCTGTGTGAGTCTAAGCACAACTGAACTCTGTTCAATGGGATAGGTTCCCTGTTTGTATGCTTGGATGTGAAATTGCTACAAAATTCTCTCAACATTGACTCTCACTCATCTCATTGTGGACCAGTGACAGAGGCCCTGTGGAGCAGCTCCAGTCTGCAGACCCACTTCAAGTATCACTGACCTAGAGGGTAAGATACCACAAACCCTTACCAAGCTTGCTGTGTGCTGTGTGCTGTGCTAGGTGCTGGGGATGTAATGGTGCATATGACAAACCATCAGTGTGGGTGAAAAGTGATAACTAAATAAAAAGGCACATGAAATAATAACAACTTGCAACAATGAAGCTTTGAAAGGCACAAGCGAGAACTGAGATAGACAAAAATAAGTGATGGGGGTGGGTATGTACTGTCGATTGCGTAGTTGAGGAAAGCCTGTCTGAGACCTGAATGTCAGAAGGACCCAGACTTGCAAAGAGCAGGGAGAAGGAGTATTAAGAAGAAAGGAGAGCAAGTGCAAACTACCTGAGCAGGACAAGAGCTTGGTGTGTTCCAGAACTAGGAGGAGAAAGGTCAGTGGGTTGCGAGGTACTGAGTGAAGAGGGAGTAGCAGGAGCCAGTGGCAGACAAGGGAGTGGGGAAGAGATAATGCAGGACTCCAAAGGCTCTCATTTTCTTCCAGTAGACAATGCCATGCTTGACTTGCATCTCTAAAACTCTAGAACTTCTTGTATTTCACTGACTTGTGGAAATCATCTATGCCCTTGCTATTCAGAGTGTGGTCAGGGGACCAGCAGCAGCAAAATCTCCTGGAAGCTTGTCAGAATGGCGGAATCTCAGGACCTGCCCCAAACCTATTAGATGCATTTTAACAAGATCCCCTGATGATTTATATACACACTGAAATTTGAGGACTGCCAGTCTGGTCCAGTGGTTTTTAAATGAAGTTTTAGCTGCATATGGAGTTACCGGGGGAGTTTTTAAATAAAAAATGCTAACATCTTGTGATTTCGATTTTGGAATCTGGAGGTTCTGATTGCATGGTCAGATCAGGCCAGGGCATAGAGACTTTTTACAGCTCCACTGGGCATGCCAGTGGCAGCAGGATAGAACCACCAATCTGCTCCACTTTTTGGGTAGTATTGCCACAGTTCCACATACAAATTGATGAACTTAGCTATGAATGCTTGTTTGTTGTTAGATATGTACTTTCTCCTCCTTGTTCATATTTCTATATAAGCTTCTCAATGCTAAGTGCATGGTGTTCCCCTGATTGGCAGGGGCTGAGAATAGTTGGACAAGGGTAGGGAGTAAAATGACACAGTGCCAGTCCTCACAAACTGGCAGCCAAGTGGCTGGTGAACAAAGGCATTTCCACAAAATGCGAGAGAGCAAGTGGGAGATGTGAAGAAGAATCCATTCCCTGGGCATGGGAAAAGATTTCATAGGGAAGGCACTGGCTTGAAAAATGAACAGGCATTGACCATAGGGGTAGAGCATTCAAAACCTGAGAATGGCCTGAAGCCTGAAGGAGTAGGAGATGTGTAGAGCTGGCAAGAATGCTGACTGAATGGACAAGTAGTAGGGGCAGCAGGTAGAGACCAGATCATGAAGGTCCTTGAAGGCCACTCAAAGGAAACTGAATTTGACTCAACCAGTTTGGGGGCTGAAGGTAGCAAAAGAGAAGGTGGAGGCTCATTCTGGTCTCCCTTCATAGAGGTCAGGACTGGATGAGATTAATTGGCTAAAGTGGCAGAAGACTTTGCTACTATGTTATGGAACCTGCAATAGGTAGGGTAAACACATCATTCAAATAGAATCAATGGGTACTGCTTAGACTTGCGCTGGGATAGCAGGGCAAACTGTTCTGGGCAAATGGATGCATTATCACCCAAGGTATACGCCAGCCCATTGTGTTGGCATTTGGGCCACAGACAAAGCTTCCTGTCTCCTAGTCCCATGCAAACTATTGCTCTCGGCAATAAACACTCTAAGTCGAAGACCACCGAATTTCCATCTGTTTCCCCAGTTCTTACCAAAGCGGGACTTTTGCAACTGATCTCATGACTGAGCACCACACTACTATACCTGGCACTTTGCTAAAGGCTGCTCATGGTTATCCCCCCAATTTGCAATCACAGAGGCAGACATGGGATTCAAACCCAGGGAGTCTGACTCCAGATTCTATGCTCCTACCACAAGGTGGATGGTTGCGGTTCACTCTGAGTGGAGAGGAGGTTCCTATACTCTGAGGGTGAATGACTCAGAGGGGCTCCAGGGGACTTGAACCCCCACCTAGTAAGGGAGGAAAGAGAAGCATGTGGAGGACTCAGAAGGGAAGGCAGATGTTGGAGGGGCACATAGCACCTGCTCGGTTCATCAGGGAGCCCTTCTGGTCTCAATTGGTGCAGAGACCTGACCACAGTGCGCTTTTACCTGGACAAGGAAAGAAAAACTGAAAATATATATCCAGGGACCACATCACATCAACTGGTCATGGGGTAGCACCAGACCAGGGTGCAGGAGCTGGTTCCAATTCTAGGATCTGCCACCAAGTATGTAACCTCATGTGAGTCACTTGCTGTCTCTGGGGCTGTGTCCTTGACAACCTCTTCAGGCCAGTCTAACCATTTGCCTCTTCCCAAGGGTTGTGAAAAACCACTTAGGTTTTCCCTTAGAAGCCAATGAGTCTTCAGAGAGAACTGTTTCTCTGCTCTCCTACGGGTCCAAACCAGGTAACCTTGAGAAAAAACGAGCATCTTGCAGATGGAGAGAAGTACTCTGAGAATTCCAAGTGATAAACCATCCCCTGTTCAGAAGTGGGATGCTCCAAGGGAACCTTGAAAAGACCCTGCATGAGATCTGGAGAGGCCCTTAAGAGTCTATAGTGCAGTGGAATCTAAGCCCCCTCTTGATATAGATGTGGAGTGGACACAACCATTCCAAGGTCCACAAGATGGAGGAATGGAATATGGATTAGAGTGGACTTACTGATATTCTATTCATGAACTATTGTGATTAGTAATCGAAGAAAATGTGGCATTGGTGTGGAGAAAGTGGCGATGGTGGCTGCTGGGGGTGGGGAATGGGAGGAAGAGATGAGATGTGGAGGCGTTTTCAGGACTTGGAGTTGTCCTGGGTAATGCTGCAGGGACAGTTACCAGACATTGTATGTCCTCCCATGGCCCCCTGGGTGGACTGTGGGAGAGTGTGGGCTATGATGTGGACCATAGACCATGAGGTGCAGTGGTGCTCAGAGATGTATTCACGAAGTGCAATGAATGTCTCGTGATGATGGAGGAGATTGTTGCTATGGGGGAAGGAGTGGGGTGAGGGGGGTGGGGGGTATATGGGGACCCCATATTTTTTGAATGTAATATTAAAAAAATAAAGACAAAAAAATAAAAAATAATAATAATAGAAAAAGAGTCTATAGTTCATATGCAACTCCCCGCCCACTTCATGGATGAGGAAAACTGAGGCTCAGCCAATCTTCAATTCAAGATCACCAAGTGAGATGGAGAAAGGCCCAAAACAGAGCCACTCCTACCATTTTTGTAACCTTGCTCTTCTCCTACATCATCTTCCAAATTCAACCCCTGGCATGGCTAATATTTACAAAGGTATGACAAAACCCACTTGACTGACTGGAAGCTGACTTACCAGTTTCTGGGTGACTCCTGGGGGAGCCCACTCATAGGTGATCGTGTCAAAGGTGGGATCTTTCCCAGTGGCAATTGGGTTGGTCATGATCATCCGGTTCCTCTTGTAAATCCGGATGCCATCTCCACCTTTCACCCGGGCCGTGAGGGTGGAATACTTGGAGTCCATCAGCAGGCGGCCAATTTTTCGATCATCGTCCAGGTCGGAGGTCAGGCAGTGGTCCTCTTGGCTGCATTTGCAGGACTTGCATATTTTCCTGGGGTGGGGGTGGAAGTGGGGTGGCATAAGTGAGATCAACCTCAGGAAAAGAGAGACAGAGCCTCTAGGCAGTGGCATCCACCCTTTGGAAAGCAACCTTAAGGTTTAACAGTTAGTAACTTAGCAGCAAACAAATGGTAACCCTGGACAAAAAAGGCCTTGGGATTTGGAACTCTGGCAGAAGCCAGTCCTTCGTTCTTTGGGGAGTATGGGATGTTATTTTGCTGAGAAAAAGAATAGCCTACTCTTCCTTCTCGTGGGCATGGTGGCCAAGGCTTGTTCATTCATGAGAGATAGTCTAAAGCAGGGGTCTGCATGGCTTGTGGGTCACACCTGGCCCACAACCTGCTTTCATAAATAAAGTTTTATTAGAACATGGCCATGCCCATTCATTCACCTATTGTCATGGCTGCTTCCACACTACAATGGCAGAGCTGAGTTGCTGCTACAGAAACCATTTGGCCTGCAAAGCCTCGAATATTTACTACCTGGTCTTTCCAGAAAACATTTGCTGGCCCCTGCTCTGAAGAATTACTCAAACTGTTTATCTAGATTCATGAGCCTTGGAACTTAAGCAGCTTTTAACCTCATTTAGCACACGTGCTGAAGCAAGAACACAGCTGGACATTTTCTTCAAGAGCCTTGTGGACAGAACACAGGGGGAAGAGAATAAACTTAGAAAACCCAAGCAGGAGAGATTGATAATCACTGGGCAAGTCTTTGTCATGAGGTTGGGAGAAGGGGAAGCACCCTGGGGAAGGTTCAAATTCACTTGAAAGCCCGATGCTCTTCTCTGACAATTAGAAAAATAGTGTTTGGCTGCTTTGTGTCATGCTGTTAAGGCTCAGAAATCCAGAGAGTTCCACGGGGGAGAGGAAAATTGCTCCTCTCCCTTTCCGGCCTGCCACTGAAGACCTGCTGTTCTGTGTCTCAGATGCTCAGATGAGATTGAAGAGCTTGTTAAGTGAGCATCATCAAGACCTACCGCAGGGCTGGGGAAAGTCTGAGCGTGGGAGACTTCATTGCCAGCAAGCCACTTCATAGCCAGGCAAGCAGCAAAGAACCCTCATTTTCTCTTCTAAACTCCACAGATTAACAACTTTAATCATACATTATAAACACTGATTTCAGGGCTATCATGGTCTACGTCTGTGGTAATGTCTGGAGGCATTTTTGGTGGCCACAACTGACAGGGTGGGAGATGATTATGATTGTCATCTGGTGGATAGAGGCCAGGAATCCTGCTAAACACCTGATAAAGCACGGGACAGCCCCCGCCCCGCCCCCCCAAGAAATAATTATCCTGCCCCAAATGTCAATAGAGCCAAGGGTGGGAAACCCTGCTCTATATGAGGAGAAGGAAGGTCTATCAAACCTCTAAGGAGCTTACACTCATGGTGAGAGAGGGGGAGGAAATCAGATGGAAACTACACATAAGTAGGATAAGGTTGAGTGTATGCTCTGGGCTAGTTCTACTTGTCTAGCTAGACTAGTAAACCAGGATGTTAGTAGGAGGTACATGGAAATGGTTTCAGTGGCCATGAGTTTGGAAAATAGTGGGTTAGAGAAGGTTGAACCCATTTCTTTAGTGCAAGTCTGCTTCTTGTCTTTAATCCAGTGATGTGGGTTACGTATTTTCAATGGGGAAAGAATGAAGCATTTCCACTGTTATTTGAGAAGTTAGTAGTCCAAGTTCACTTTCAGTGGGCTGCAGTTTCCAAATTGCTAAAAGAGATGATCTCAGCACTATAAAAGAGAGTCTGATCCTAAGGATAATGCAGGACAAAAATGGGAAGACTTTTCTTTTCTCTCATAAAAGGGGGTTGCTTATTTTAGAGTTGGAGCATCTTATTCATGATTAGTAACATTCTCTTGCCTATCCCTTCTTTGGAGCAAAGCAGGGAGGACACTTCTTCCTTAAGAAGACAGCAGGTTACGCCATTAGTTTACATGTGAGGACTAACAACAGCATAGTGGAAGTGCAAGAAGGCAGAAGAAGGGCGTGAAAGAGAGCCAGTGGGAGGGACTGGGGAGGATCCTTGATCCCAAGCCTCCTGTGTCCCATCTGGTCCTCTGACCTCCTCATACATTCCATACATGGAATCGGATGAGGAAGCTGCCCTTTGCTTTTATGGCTAATGTGGATTCTCAGGATGCTATGAGAGATGTTGGGAATGCACAACATTTTGAAATGGAAAAGTTTAACAACTACGAGACATCCTTTGAGATGACATCAACATTATTTCTCCTTTCATTCAACAGCATGTCTGGCATGCTTTCCATGTTGCCAGGCACTTTGCTGGGACTTTAGAAATGAGAAAGACCCCTTTTCTCTGCACCCTTGCCAAGCCTTCCAGAATACAGAGGACACATCCAGCAAGATCCTCAATGGTGCTCGAGTAGCCATTTCTACAATCTGTCATAGGCAATCTGGATTTGGGGGAAAGGCACAGTCTGGCAACCTAACCCCAGCCTGAACACTAACCCACCACAGGCTCATGGTCAAGTTCCTTCTTTGTAAAATGACAGGTTTGCTCTAGATCAGGGGTTGGCAAACAATGGCCCAAGGGCCAAATACGCCCCATCACTTGTTTTTTGTATGGCCCAGGAGCTAAGAATAATTTTTACATTTTTAAATGTTTGGAAAAAATTCCAAAAGAATATTATCTCATGATGCCTGAAAATTATATGAAATCCACTCCTCAAAGTTTTATTGGAACACAGCCACATACATTCATTTATGTATTGTCTATAGCTACCTTTGTGCTAGGGCAGTTAACTACATGCAACAGACACCAGATGGTCTGCAAAGGCTAAAATATTTGCCATCTGGCCCTTTACAGAAAGTTTGCTGCCCTCTGGTTGAGTTTCCAAATTTTGCTATGCTTTAAAAATCACCTGGGAGCTGATTAAAGATGTCGATATGTGGGCCCTCATCCCTGGCTGGTTTGATTCATTGGCCTGGAGTGGGACATAGGCCTGGACACTTTTTATCAAGTTCCAGAGATGACTTGGATAGATGCCAAAATGTGAGCATCACTAATGGCTCCTTTCAGGAAATTAAATGGCTCGGGCTGATTTTCTCTAGACCATCCCTTGGGAAGCTTGGGAAACCCATCTATTACAGATGAGTTATCTGTGACCATCCCCTTACCCGATAAGAAGAGAGAGAGTTAAGGCTATAAATTCCCAGGGCAATTGCTGAAGCTGGCCCAGAAATAGCAATGGGATGAGGAGATTGGGAGAATCTATCAAGAGTGGCTCCTGAAGAATTAAAAAATATGTAATTTGAAGAGTGAAATGGTCTCTTCTATTTTTTATCCTGTGGCTCCTGCTTCCCTGCTTTTCTCTCTCCACTTAAGTCAGTGTGAAGCTAGGCAGAGACATTTTAAAAAGAAAGCTATTAAAATAAGAAACAAATCTCCGCAAATAAGAAAAAGACAATGAATTAGGCTCTCTTCAAAGAGCCTGGCTCTGCAAAGATTCCCCATGCCTGAGTCCTGGAGCTGTTTTTCCCCTGTGAGAGGATTTGCCCTGAATGGTGATTTAGCATCCTTTGAGGCTGGTCCAGGCTGGCAGGGAGCCCCACACGGCCATTTGGAAAGCAGGAAATCAAAGACTGCTGGAGAACTTTCCCCTGAAGCTTTCTTTCATGGTATGTTTGTTCTGAAAAATCTTGCTCTCATCTTCACTCTGTACCCTCTTCTCCAGATAATTCTCCCGTTCCATGCAAGGTCACTGTTGCCAACCACAGGAATCCATGGTGCAGTTACACACAGTGTGCCTGAAACTATGGAACTGTAAGGAGGAAGGGGAGCCTAGGGCACATCAGCTCCCACTTGCCCATTTTTCAGATGGGAAATCTGAGGCTTAGAGAAGGGAAGTGTCTTGTTCCAGCACAGCCAGCCCTTGTTCTAATCCCATGCTTGTAGGTTGATGGGCTAGTCCACTTAGATCATTCAGATATTCTTCAAATTATTGTAGAGCATGAGAACTAGAACATAAGAAAGGTTGGACCTGGTTTCCCCCTCCAAGAGCTTGGCTATCTGAGACTCTACTGCTTCAACACGGCATGGATTTAGGTCCCTATTTTGGTGGATCGAACCAAAGGGGACATTTAATAGGCAGGACCTACAAGGTGCAGTCTGTATTTCTCAAGGACACGTTCCTCTGACTGTCAAGTCCCTTGTAGGTTGATAAGGAGAGGTAGGAATGAAAATAATGCTGAGATTTCTGTTTCCAGCCATGAAGAACAGAGCCCAGAATTCCCTCCCATCATAAACAACCAGAAAACCAGACCAAATATATAGAAAATGACTCTTTTCAGATGTTGGACAGCAGGCAGCGAAGGACTGTGAGAGAAGAGAAAACATCATTGACCTGTCTCGGTGGGTACATTCATGGAACATTCTTCCTGTGCCCCCAGAACTTGACAGCCTAGCTTCTTCAAAGAGCTGAGGAGGAGTCAGCGTTATCCTATGAGATCCTGAAGGGAGATTCAGGAGCCATGGGTTGAAATGTTAGGAAGCAGACTTTCCTCAAGACCAGAAGTTGGGTAAGCCCCCTCATGGAGTGTGGTAGCTGTAGCAGGAACTTGTGCAGGAGGTGGGATCCTGGACTGGATGACTGTGGAGGTCTCCTGCATCGAGCAGAGTGTATGAGCTCCTTTGAAGTCAAGGATTGTCAGGGAATAAAGTCAAGCTCATGGTCCACAGTACTACTGCAGGATGGTTAACAGGCTGGGATTGGACTTCCTGCAGGCCTGAGTTTGAATCCTGCCATGCATTTAGTAGTTATCTCCTCCTAAGCCACCCTCAGTTTCCTGGTCTGCAAAATGGAGATACTAATGCGACTGCTTAAGGTTACATTGACATTGAAATATAAAAGGGTCAGCGCAACTTAGTGAGTGATAGCTATTTTTGTAATTGCCATCTCACCATGGAAGTCAGATTCTCTGAGAGAACACCTCCCAAATTTTGTTCACCACTGAGCACCGAGTGCCCAAGGCAACACTATGGCAATGAGGACAAAATCCCCTTCTCTGCTACCATGCTTTCTAGAGCTTATCCTCTCTCCCAGGGCTGCAGGGAACAGTCACACTGGTGGTGTGCCCTGCACAACTCCAGGGGGTGCCATCCATACAGAGGCTGATGTGAATGGTGCCCCTGGAGCTGTGCAGTGTGGCAGCCCTGCCCCTTGCCATCAGAGTCCACAGTGAAAAAAAAATTCTGCAAATTGAAGTCCAGCAGGATCATATGGCCTGATCACGTGTCCCTAAGAACCATGTCCTTTTTTTAAAGAATTGTGTACAGAATGACTTTTACTTCCATCCCAGGGTGACTCTTAGATTCAAGTCCACTACCAGGGACGATGGTGCACTGAGGAGAGCTCAATCCCGTCTAGCACACCCCAGAGAAGATGGTTCTTCCAGAATGCACCAGGTACCAGCTAACAACTGCCCAAGTCTTCCCAGTGCAAGACTTGCTGGACTGAGCTTGGAGACCTCAACTTTGGAAAGCATTACAAAGCACTAAACTTCTTCATCTTTGCTCCCCACGGACTTTTTTGTTGTTTCCAAATGAGGCCAAACCTTACTAAGATCAGAATCAGGGAATGCATCCACTCTGGAGCCACCTCCCCACAACAATGCATGCATCCTAAGAAGTTCCAGCAAAGGAGAATGAATAGGCTTCCCAGAAAGAACAGCCAAGAGATGGAGAAAGGCAGAGCCCCTTATGACAAAATCCGTTACCTCCATGAATGTGGCTCGAAGCCCGAACACGTCCCCTTGCATCTCAAACAAGGCACACCTCTTGCTGACTGCTGCTGGCCCAGGGACATCTGGAAAAGAAGACAGAAAAGAGGGTGTTTTCCTTTCAAACATCTTGGACTGGGGCTACTCGACCTTTAAGAGACTTGGCATGCCAGCAAAGAGATTGTGTAGGGCTCAATGGGCTCGAGATGAAAATGCCATCACTTCCTGTTTACCAGGAACAGAAAAGTCTTGTGGGAATGCGGCAATAGGGCAGGCAAATACAAAAGGGTGGGCCCTTCTCAATAAAAATGGAAAAGGGCCTCCTTTCTAGTCTACAGTACTGTTACAAAACACCAAGGCTGCATTGGAAAGCTCCACTGTGAGCGAACACCTGCTCCTTCTCCTACCCCCCTCCACTCCTCTTATTCACTTGTCAATGGAATGGAACCTTCCAGTGAGTGTCTTCCCTCCCTCATTTATCTGTGATTTATGGATAGGGTGTGATTTAACTAAAACTACAGGTGCAAACAAAGGTTTATGCTGCCAAGTGTTTATAACTTGAGGCATAATGGAAATATTTTGGTAAAACATTGGAAATCAAATGAACATTTAAAAGCTGGGCACCGTTTGGAGAGAGAAAAATGCATGAGATGGTTTTTATTATTTGTTACTAGGAACAGGTAACTGAGGTGCACTGGCTGCTGCTGCTGCGTCTAGAGTTTTGCTCTCCAGCATCGTTTTCAAGCCAGCAGCCCATTTGAATCAGAATCTGCACTTTTACAAAATTTCTACATTAAAGATGGAGAAGCAGTGGGTTGGTATATGGATCTGTTGGCTGAGAAACTTATCTAACTCCTCCATGGGAGGTGAGGATGACTTGGTCCAGGTGTACACACTTACTATAAGTATACTATGTTTTAATCAGAAGCAGGGCTCAGGCAACTAGTCAAAACAATGAGCTCCTCGTTCAACAAATAAGTCATTGATTCATTTAACTGCTTATTGAGCATCTGCTATGTGCCAACCACAGAAGACACAAGTAAAATGTGCATTAGAGGAACTCACAGTCCAGGGGGAGATTTACAAGGAAACCAATGCTTATGACCTGCTGTTGGAAGGGTAGGTTTGAGGCAAGGGAAGTTGCTGTGGTAGAAAGTGCTAGAAAGGTATGCACTTTGGAGCCGGAGAGACCCAGATTCCAAACCCAGCCTTGCAACCTAACATGGACTTGTACAGACATAATGTATGGAAAGTGCCTCTCCAGGCACTGAAAACAGTAGCTGCTTTTATTTTGCACACAAACCTTAGGAGCACAGAGGAAGGTGTCAATAAACCCAAACAGTAAGTCCAGGGAGGCTTCCTGGAGGAGGTGACTTTGGATCTGGGCTTTGCAGGATGGGCAGGAGTACAGCAGACCCAGAAGGAGGAAAAGGGGATTCCTAGCAGAAGGAAGAGAATGGGCGAGGAAAAAAGAGACCTATGGGCATGATGGGTGGGGCATGGCAATCTGAGCATGCTCTCTGGAACATCACTGGTCCACTCTTCTTTTGCTTTTAAGAGGGAAGCTATCTTCGTTGCTGATATTAGAATCCAATGATGTTATTCCATAATAATTCTCATCTCCACACCAAATCCATACAATTATGCCTAGTGCCACACTTCCTGTTTGGTGACTGCTATTTACACGTCTCCACATACTATCCCATTTTGTCTATTACAAATTAACAGCTTCAGGGAGTCAGAGCCATGTTGCACATATTTGGGGAGGGGAAGCATGTTCTTTTTGTGCCTGTTAAGTGCTATATTCATATTAAAAGTGAAAAAACGAGCTGACTCTCATCATCAACTCAGTGTCATCAACTGGGGGCTTCCATTAGCAGGTAAAGCTTTCTCTCTAAAGCCACTGGCATATAATCTAACTTCTACCTCTCGTTCTGACGCCTTGAATTCTACTAGTCAAAGTACGGTGACCCCTCCATAGTTAATTTTTTAAAAGATTTATTTTCTATTATTTATTTCTCCCAACCCCTTATTGGCATTTGCTGTGTCTGTTGTGTGCTGGTCTTCATTTTTTTAATGAGGCACTGGGAAATGAACCTGGGACCTCCCATGTGGGAGGGAGGTACCTAATCACTAGGGCCACCTCCACTCCCTGCTTTGTTATGTCTCTCATTATGTTTTTCCTCCATGTGCCTCTTGTTGCATCATCTTGTTGCATCATCTCACCATGCCAGCCCATTGCATCAGCTCGATGTCTTGCTCATCTTCTTTAGGAGGCACTGGGAACTGAACCTGGAGCTCCCATGTGGTAGAAGAGAGCTCAGTCGCTTGAGCCACATCTGCATCCCCACACTTAGTTTTTGAGTGATTCAAATGTTATTTCAGGAGGTATAAAATGTACTTGTAAGACTTCATCTTTGTACCCTTGTGAGGCTGCATGGTCTGATCATTTCAGACATGCCCAGAGGCAGCAAGGCTTTGAAACAGAAGGGATAAGTGGAAGCATTTCCTAAGGGTCAAGCATCCTGCATGCTTTTCAGTGTTCTAATGAGAGGCTGATTTAACTACCATCCTACAAGGGGGTGCGTCCTGCTGCTCAGCACAATGAGTTTAGTGGCAATTTAGAAATAGAGGAGTGATGCAAGATGGGACAGGACAGCAGGGCACTTGACTGCCTTGGGTAGGGGTTGGGGGGTGCTTTACGGTGCAATTTCTGACCTTTATTAGCTGTGCAACTGAAGGCAAGTCCTTTACTTGCCCACCCCAAGTTTCTACTCTGTAAAAGGAGAAAACTGGCCTGGGTGAGTGATGCCCTCTCATTCTGGGAGATGCTACAAAGTAGTTGACGGCTGCAGGGAAAGGACTGCGTGATCAGGGAAGAATGGCAGCCGTAGGGAAGACATAGGCTTTCCCAGAGCCTGTAAAGTTCCAGCCTGTACTGGAGGCAGAAGAGAGAGGGAGAGCTGGAGCTTTCCCAAGTCAGGAGACCCAAGTGTGGGGGCAGTCAGGTCTGGGTTTTCATTCCAATTCTGTCCCTTTCTTCTGCTGGACCTGGGCAAGGGACAGTGATCCTTGAGTCTCAGCTCCTCATTTGTTTAATGGGGATGGTACACATCCAACCTGCCTCAGTGAGCATGGAAATGGTTCGACACAGTGCCTGCACTTATTAGGCACTGCATATTTGCTGCTGTTGTTACATCTTGTGAAAAATAGTTTGAGAGACCCGGAATTAGATGTTCTCAAAAAAACCTTCAGAATTTGGCGGTCAGTCAGATGAACTCTTTCTAACTGCATGCCCCATAGCCTTCCTATTCTCTAGTTTGTCTCATGCATATATAAGTGTTATCTCTCTGACTAGACCAAAAAGAAAAAAAAATAAGTAAAAAAAAAATTAGGCTTTACTTCCAGCTCCCACACATGTTCCATACTTGACTAACTCAGGAAGGAAAGCCCTTCCTAGCCCTTTGCCCTTACAGTAATCTGTTGCCCATCACCTGAAGAACAACTACCATTAAAAATCACAACAAGCATTGAGAAAGACATGTCATTAGACAAGTGATGACAGGAGAGTCTGTCTCAATGGACCATGACACCAATCCAAATGCAGGTTTGGGAAGTAGAGAGCTGGCTCTTTCCAATTCCTGCTTCTTGGGTGGTTTCCAGGGCAACAGAAGTCCTTGGGAGAAGAAAACAAATGACCTTTGCAAGGAAGAAATAGATTTGGGCCATCAGGCCACACTTGCAGCCAGTTTCCTGGCTGATGGTTTAACAAAATAGTCATTTGTCCATTGCATGCCATTCATCCAGGAGCCAGACAGACGGTACTATCTCGAACACAGAGAAAATGATATTGTTTATCGAGGAGGAGGAAAAATCAGCCGCCAGCAGTGTTTAAAACTCGATATTCTGGTTTATAAACAGCAGGTTTCTGTGATGTGACTGTCTCCGCTGAAAGAACGCACAGTCCTGCAGTGTCTCCCAGTAGCTGAGAACAGAAGAGCCTAAAGGTAACCAGCACTTAAAAAGGGTGTCTTGGAATGCGGCGTCTCCTCTGTCCTGTTTCCTGAGGGGAGGAAAAAGGTTTTCACAATTGTCTTTGGCTCAGGTTGGAAGGATGTGGTTCACCCCATGTTGTGGTGCAGCTGGATTGTGTCGGGGACTTCAAAGGACTTAGATCCTAGGTGGATACCTAGGAGTTCCTGGGGACGCCAGGAGCAGGGGCGATGCTGCCTGGGCCCCCTTAAGGAGCTGAAGGTCAGGATGACATGAAGGCCAGGGGGAGCCTTAAAGGGGAAAGTCACCAAAAACAGTGTAGGACTGAGAAGCCAAGGAATTTAAAAGAGGAAATGCAATATGGAGTTAAAGGATGAGGACGAGATTTAGAATTAGGAAATGTGGATTCTCCTCTGAGATCATCTGCTTCTTCCTCAGTTTCCTCTTCTGGAAAATGGATCTTCCCTTCTGGCCTCAGTATGGCTGTTGTTTGCATCCTTTATGATGGGAATGCTCTTTGCAAAATGAAGTAAGTCATTATTTCATCACATAAAAAAAAATCATCCCCAACTTGGAAGTAAGGCAGAGAGGTGGCTGGAAGGTCTTTTTGATGTCATATGATGAGTGACAGTGAGTCTAAACAAGGTGAAGCAATTTGCTACCAGAGGACACTGAAATTCAGTCCCAGAGAGGCCAAGCCTCTTCTTCAGGATCCCACGTGGTAGAGCCAGGATGTGAAGCCAGGCAAGTCTTACTACAGAGCTGGTGCTCTTAGTCAACCTTTTATAGCACTTTCCACCAAGGATACAGCACTTTACAGTTTACAGTATAGCCACATCCCTTATCTTATTTAGTTTTCACAACAACCGTGGGAGGTAGGCATTTTTCATTCTGCTCATGAGAAAATCAAGATCATAGAGCCGTAGGGGTTTGCTACCAAGTGGCAGGGAGAAAATAAATTCTCATCTCTTTGGAACCCAGATCCTGTGATTTCCTACGACAGTGGGAGTCTTCAGGTCCCAGGCAGACTTCTGAGTGTAGCCTTGACTCTGGGCAATGAGCGAGTAAGATCCAAAGAGGCAGGGCCGTGGGTCTGTGAGGGTGGAGGGGTTTGGGCTGGGGGCAATAGGACAAGGTCCAGACAGCATCCTTCGGGTGTGGTTTTCAAGATAACAACCTGACATCAAAGGCAGATGGAGGAACATTGGCCGGAGGAGAAAGTGAGTCAGAACCACATGCAGGGCTTGCTGGGAACAAAGCGCCCGGACACTGGTTTCACTTAGACCTTAACATCTGCCTGCTTATCCCTGGAAGCCTGAACGGACCACAGGCTGCAGTTTCTTAGTACCAGACTAGGGGGCGCCGCATGTTTGGGTGCATGTTGTAGAGATGGATGGATGGTGGTTTGAGGGGCTACATGTGGAAGACTGTTTTCTACAAATGGTTAGCCCTTAAAAATAAAAAGAACAAAAATTCATAGGAACTGAGAAGCAAGTCTCTTAATAGTTTGTTTCTCTTAAGAAGACCAGTGCCCATCTCACTCTGAAGTTAGACTGGACTGATTGAAAGGGGGAAAGGCTGTTGGGTGTCTGAAGCCACTGGGCTCCCACGGTGTGGCCCGCTCACTTCACCTGACCCAAGTTTTCTATTTCTATATTATCTACTGTTGCTACCCAGATTATCTTTCCAGTCACCTGGACCTTTGCAGTTCTCCTAAATATACACTCTGTGGTTTTGCTCATTCTCTTCTAAGCCTCAGGGAGCTTCACCTCCATCCATTCTTTAGGGACCAGCTTAAGGCCCATCTTTTCCTTATATAAGAAAAATAACAGCAGCAGTAACAAGTACTAGGATTCGCAGGTTCCCAGGCACTGTGCTAAGTCTGACCTTATTCACTTCTTGCAACAATCCTGTAAAGAAGGTATGATGCAGTAATTCTCAAAGTGTGGGCTCCAAGCAGCAGCAGCAGCACCAGGGAAATTGTTAGAATTGAAAATTCTCTGGCCTCACCCTAAAGAATCAGACTCTGTGAGTGAGGCCCATCCATCTGCTTTAACAAACTTCCGGGGGATTTGAGGAACTGATGTCTGAGAACCACAGCTGTTATCATCTCCAGGTTACAGATGCGTCGCCTGAGGAGTGCCCTACTAGTCCAGTTTGCCCTCAGGGTGGTTTGGAAGCCTAGAACTCAGGAGTCTAGTGAGAAAACCAGGAAAGCCCTGGGCACACCAGAACAAGAGAATCACCCTAATCTACTGAGGTTCAGAGAGGTCAAATTACAAAACTAGAGCTGGAATGCAATCCCAATCTCATCCCCAAATCTACACTCTGATGTAACCAGCCACACCAAGAAGCTTTTCTAGATATTTTGGGACCCTCACACTTACCTTTCAAATAACTCGCATAAATGTAGAATTACAAATACAACCAGTGCTAGGAATGACACAAATATGCAACGAGACTGTACTAAAGCAGGGGCACTGGGTCTGATCTGTGTGGGTTTGGAAGGCAGTGCTTCTCAGTCTGTAGTGTGCATGAGGATCACCTAAGGATCTAATTAAACTGTAGATCTGGTCCAGTAGGTCTGAGGTGAGCCCAAGATTCCATAATTCTAATGACCTCCCAGGTAAAGCCAGTGTTCTTGGTCCCTGGACCCCACCTGGAGCAGCAAGGGCCACACCAGTGGGTCCCAAACCTGCCTGCACACGGGAATCACCTGAAGCTTCTTGGAGACTTTCCCAGGCCAGGTCACCAATTTTGCCACTATCTCTTGGGGTGGGTGGGTGAGCCATAGGCATAAGTAGTTTGGGAAGCCCCCAAACTACTTAGTTTGGTACAACTTGACCTTTCGTTGCAGCCTCAGCTGCTCCAACCTGGACTTTAAAGAGCTCAGCTCATGGACTTAGTCAACTCTCCTTCCCAAACTCTGCCCAGGGACCATCACTTCCTACAGGGTGAGCTTTTCACGGGAAGTCTGACTTTTGATATTTCTTATTGGTCACGTTTGTGCTGGTGAAAGACTGCCTCACAGGTTTTAGTGCCAAGAGAGGAAGCTTGTTCTCTAAGTGTTACTGGGTGACTCTCCTTGGGGCTCACCCTTATATAGAGACCTTCGGCCAGGCCTGAGGTCAAGGGTGGTGTGGCAGTTTGAGATTATTTTATGAATCCCCAAAAGAGAAGATTGTGTTTGTAAACTAATCTGTTCTTTGGTGTGTGATACAGTTTTTTAAAAATGTTTTTTTAAGGGACATAGATCACACAAAATCTTATGTTAAAAAATATAAGAGGTTCCCATACACCCCTACTCCCCACCCTACCCTCCTCATCAAGAACCTCTTTCATCAGTGTGGCAGTGATATCTTTTGATTGCATTAAATTCAGCTGAGGGGCCTTTGATTGATTACTTGATAAGACTGCTTTCGGGCTTTGATTTGACAATGTAAGGTGTGACTCAGGTTGATCCCGCCCCCTTGCTGGATCTGACATAAACAGACTCACACAGACAGACACACACAAAGGAAAAAAGAGAGCTCTGCCATTTTTTATCCTGCCATGTGACAGAAAGGAGAGGCTCAAACAGTTGAGGCCCAGGGGAGAGATAAGTGCTTTGCTGAGAGCTTAGAGCTGAGACTGATATAGGAGACCCAGAAAGAAACCAGTCCTATACCAGGAGAGAGAGGACTAGGATGTCCTAAGCACGAGCCTCAAGAGGTTGGGCCCATGGAGCTCAAGAGGAAGGGGTGAACCCAGAGGAGAAGGCAGGGCCAGCCAGAGATCACCTGCCATCTTGCTTCAACATGTGGCAATTGACTTTGGTGAGAAAGTACCTCTTATGGTACCTTGAGCTGGACTTTTTTACAATCTTGGAACTGTAAGCTTTTATCCCAAACAAGCCTCTTTTATAAAAGTCAACAGATTTCTGGTACTTCGCATTGGCACCCCTTTGGCAAACTAATACAGGTGGTAACCCACTTCTTCCTATCTGCCCCCCTCCAAAAAAAAGGCCAGTGTGAGCAGGAGCTGCCCCACAAGTCAGGGTTAGAGGACCTGTTAGCCAGGGTGAAGGGGCACTGCAGGTGTCTGTCAGATGGGAGAGTCCAACCTGGGAACACGGAAGGGCCCAGATGGCTACAAGCTACATGGAAAGGCTTTTTTTCCCCTTAAGGAATATGGTCTTTTGGGGAGTGGCCCGGCTGGCAGGGCCTCTTAAACTTGCATATTTAAGAACCCCAAGGTCTTTGACAGGGGCCTGAACTTCTTCCATCTCCTGAAGCTCCCCAGTGATTGAAAAATGAGTTGCCAGAACAGGGTTACAGCACGTTAACAGAGAAACAAGATCGACAAACACGCAACTGTCCCTACAGTCCACACTTGTGGCCCTTCCTGAGTGTGAACCCTAGCACCCCAGGGATGTTGGGGGACAGTGGACAAACAGACTCTTGGGAATCTGTCTGCTCTGAAACACGAGGGTGACTTTTTGCCTCCTATACTATAATACATTTTTTTTTTCTGTTTTAACCCAAAGTGAATGCCTCCCTGCCTTCTGCCCTCCAATCCTCTAGTGAAATTGTTGCTCCTTGTTCATGCTCTGGCTCCTTGCTCGCTCACGTCACACTGAGGCTCACACACTGGTTTGGGGAAGTCCCAAGCTAGAGGTTCAGGTTTTTGCCAAGAGAATCCTGTTTTCCCAAATAGGAGATGAAGAGCGGGTCTTCTAGCCCTGGTCCCGGAGGTTTCTTTGACTGCACCCAGCATTATGATGGCAGGTTTAGGGTACCATCTCAACAGGAGAGGGATAAGCATGACTGGATGGGGGTGAGTCTATTTTTTTGGGGGGGGGTACTAAATAAATTTATTTGAAGGAATGGTACCAATGAAAGAACTTGGTAGACATTGATACAACTTATAGAAAAGGTAAACCCAACACACATGCACTACCCTGGGGCTCTGAAGCCGACATAAGGTTTAGCTCTCATCACTGCTTCCCAGAGCGTGCTTGTCAAAGAGATAATCTGCCAAGCTGGAATCCGGGGACCCCGTCTTGCGCAGGTTGGTTATTTGAACTCCTTTCCCCACTGGCTGATCTAAGCCCTGGTGCGCTGACGTGGAAATCAATCGCGGAGACTGCTTTGATGGATAAAGCACCTCCCGAAGCCACGGTAAGTCTTACCACACTGGAAACCGCAGAGACCTCATCTGCATTAGAGGTCATCCCTGGTGACAAAGTTCAGAAAAGATGTTCTTGAGGGGTGTGTGTGTACGTGTGTCCAAACGTGTGTTTGTTTCTACCTCCAGCCTGCTCCTTTGGCATTTGCATGCCGCTGTCTGGACAAGCATGCTGGTGGCAAACCCCTTCAATTTAGACTCCCTTTTCCTGAATTGTGTAACGAGGATGAAAATGCACAGACTAAACACACTGAGACTGCCCTGCTGTTCTAGCATTCAGAATTCTGTGGATGGAAAACTTTTTGTGGTTGTTTTTAAAGACCAAGACTATTTAAAGCCACTGAATAGGGAAATACCCTGGCGAGTGATGAGTTGATTGCTGGAGTGTAAAGATTTAAGGGTAAAGATTCCAGTTTTTCTTTATTCAATGGTTCATGTGTATCACATTATCCTTTGTGTTGGCAGTGACTAAAAGAGTCAGTGGGATGGATTCATCTTGCCCATGTTTGGAAGGTTTGGTGTCCCAAATGAAGTTTTAAACAAATTCCCAATGAAAGAATACTTTTTATTCTCTAAGAGAAACAGTGGTGTTTTTTTTGGTTTGTTTGTTTTTTGCTGTTTGGTTTGGTTTGGGTTTTTGTTTTCTCTTAAGATAATGTTCCAGGGTGAACTGTAGGAGAACTTGCATTTGGGGCACAATAGACCATGGTTTTCTTACTGTCCCCTTTTCTAAAGAGGTTTAACAGGAAAAACCAAGTTAAAACCAGGCCAGCCAGGAAGGAGACACGAACTCAGGGAGGCCCTGCCTGCTTTTTGGAGCATGTGAAAGGTTGGAGGATGCAGGGCCCTCCCCACCCTTTGGGGTGGTGGAGGAACAGGCTTTGCTCCTGCACCTCCCACACCAGCTGCCCTGGAAGCCGTGTGGCAGGATTCTTGGGGCAGATGCACGCACCCCAAACCCCTGCAATGCTGGAAAAACTCTAGCCAACTCCTCCCATGGATTCCTCGGGGAGGTCTTTGAGTTTACTGTATTAAGGTCCCCCTGCACCTCTCCACCTGCAAAAAGCTCCTATACCATCGTGTATTTATCTTTATGGAGCACTTTGTATACATGCTCAGTTCTGGCTTCCCCTACTGGGGGTGGGAATTATTAGACATCCCACCCGAGGCTGAACAAAAAGGGCTAATGCTGCTATGAAAACAGAGTAGAAAAGGAAACCCATATGCGGAAAGGGAAATGTAAAATGAAAGATTTCTCTGTTTAAGACCCTCCCTTCCTTCCCTCCTGTCCCAGGGCCGTGGAAGGGGCAGCTTAAGCAAGTCTTCAGAAGGGCTGGGCAGGGTGGTGCTCCTAAAACTGCCTCCCACCCAACAGCCCATCCCAGCCTTAACTGTCCACATCCTCCCCGTTAAACACCCCAGATGATTGCAACTGCAGTTCTCCCTGTATCTGGAACCGAATAAAACTACTAGTCATTTATCTCCCTTACCACATCATTGCTTGGCATAAATGGAGCAGATTCTTTCAGTGCTCAGCTAGCCAAGATAGAGGATTATCTACCCACCTCTTTTGCTTCTCCTCCTTTCGGTCTGTGTTTTTGATACAAATTTTATGCTTTTGTATTTTTATTATAGCACTTTCATGAAAAACAGGCAAGAGGTAATAAGACTCAAATCAGAACATTTTTCAAGGGTATGCAACTCTGAGCAAGGTCTGACATGAGGGACATCTGGACAGAACTATAGGAATTCTAAGAAATAATTCACATGGCTCTGCTCTGTCTCCTAGTTGGTATTGGCAAGAGCCCTTGAAGTTGGGAAGCCTGGAAATATTCACAGAATATCTATTTTCTCTTGCAAAGGTGATGGGGCTGGGGGTACTTTGAAAACAAAGAGTGCATGACAACACAAAAAGTTCCAAACCCTAAATTTAGTGGTTGATTACCCAGCAATTGGATCTATGCGATGGTGTATGGAAAATTTAGGAAGTTTGCAGTCCTGGCTCAGGACACGGGTTCCTTTATTTAATGTTCTGTTGGCAGGGTGAAAACAATGATGAAAGGGAGAAAGGAAACCAGTCTGTTTGACTGCCAGTTTCTTGCTGATAGCTGATGTTTACATGTGGCTGAATCAAAGCAGGTCCACAAATCTTAGGGATAAAGGACCCCACTGGACTGAAGCGATAGGATTTTTAAGACTGAACTAATATTTTCCTTTGATACCAGTTCCCTTTTTTTGAACTAGCCACAGACACTGCCCTGGCTGACATGAATAGTGAATTGTACAAATGCAGACTGTCAAAATTAGCAGAGGGGGCAAAATCCTTCTCTCCTATTTTTGAGAACTGGCCAAGTTTCCAGAAAAGTTAGCCCATTATTTAAGGCGCTTGATGCTTTGTTGAAACAGTCTATGGGAGGGGGGTTCCTCCTATTTCCCTATACCTTCTGACTTTTTATCCATCTTTTGAGACCACTTAAGCTTTCTGAGTGGGGTCACTGTTTTCACTGACTACAAAAGGGATTCCTATATGGGAAGAGTTTACCTGGCATTTCTCCCCAAACTAAGTGCTTTCAGATGCTGCACTCTTTTTTTTCCCCCTCAGAGTTGCCTTTTGTCCTTTCTTGGATATGGAAGGACATTTGGAAGATGTAGTAAAGCCACTAGCCCTGCTATAAGCCTGAAGTAACCCAAGACCCCTGGAATCTTGTCTGGACATTGACCAAGTATCTTGAGAGAAAAGTCAAGATAAAAGAAAATAATGTCTGTGCAGGAAATTCTTACTTCTTCCCATTTCCTAAATGAGAAAAAGCTGTCGTGTCCTCAGGCTTGATATCTTCAGGTTACACTTGGAAATTAAAATCTAATTGGTTCCATGGTTCTTAGGTTTCTACTCTTTACAGACTCCTTCTCAAGTATAAAACTGTAAGCTCAAGTCCTATAATATTAGTACTTATATCTCCCCAGTTTTGTGAGACTCTCCTGATTTTAGCAGCCTGATGCCTTAAGAATGTTGTCCTATAAGAATGTGATTTGGTATTTGTTTGTCTATTTGTTTGTGTTTGAATTCTTCATTTGTAGCATTACTGATCTTTCCAAAGATAACACATTTTTATTGGCATTAATTTTGGAAAACTGGGAGATGTAACCAAGTTGGGGAGTTTTCATTCTTGCCTTATCTCCCCTCTTAATATCTTAAAAAGAAATATGCTGTATAAATGTTTAGCACTGTTATTAAAAGTCTGAAGGCTTTACTTATGCAAATGTTTCTGCTGGGAATCTCATACCTAAATTCTTAGGTTAGTTTAGGTTAGTTTATCTGACAAAGGAAGCATTCACACACACACACAAACAAACACACAGAAAGGGATTTTCTTTAGCTAACATTGATGCCTTGCAAGGTAAAAACAAAAACAAAAACAACAAAAAACACTTGTGTTTTAGTATAGTGCCTTTAGTAAGTTTTCCTGATTTGAAACATGTATCCTTATAAATTACTCCCTTCTCTCATTTTTGCTATCATACGTTTTTAAAACTTGTATTAGGGGAAGCGGATGTGGCTCAACTGATAGAGCATCTGTCTACCATATGGAGGGTCCAGGGTTCGATCCCCAGGGCCTCCTGACCTGTGTGGTGAGCTGGCCCATGCTCAGTGCTGCTGTGCGCAAGAATGCCATGCCATGCAGGGGTGCCCCATGCACAAGGTGTGCGCCCTGCAAGGAAAGCCGCACTGCATGAAAAAAACACAGCCTGCCCAAGAGTGGGACTGCACACAGAGAGCTGACGCAGCAAGATGACTCAACAAAAAAGAGATGCAGTTTCCCAGTGCCGCCAGATAATGCAAGCGGACACAGAAGAACACACAGTGAATGGACACAGAAAGCAGACAATTGGGGGGTGGGGAGGGAAAGAAATAAATAAAATAAAGAAACCTAATATTAAATACTTTTTTTAGTAGAAATAATTCCTTTCCTTGATTTCTTCCCACTACATAATGATCATGTTCATCATATTATATAGAGCTGAATTGTGCATTTGAGAAAGTCAAACACAAGAATATTAAAGATTTTTAGACCAAAAAGAACCTTGAGTATTTGGGCCAAGCTTTCTATGGCCGGTTTCAAGAAATAGAAATTACTGGATGGCCATTCTCTTTGCAAAAAATTCACCTTCAAGATCTCACTTTCGAAAGCGCATCTAAATGTACAATCAAAATGTAAAATCAAACCAAGCTACTGTCCAGGCAATTCTTTCAAGTAAAATTAGAAGGATTCCCTTAACTATATGCCCTGGGAAAGATGCCAGATTCCCACACACCGCTGAGCATTCTCATGTGCAGTTCCTTCTGCTTAGACCATTTCTCTCTCCCTTCTTTACTTGACAAACTCCTATTTGTCTTTCAGATCCCCCTATCATGGTCTTAGAAAATGCTGTGCCCCAAACTTCTTTGTAGTACCCCTCACGATGGTAATGATTTAATGGTGTATATACCTGTGTAATGTCTCTTTCCTGCTGGACTGTAAGCTCTATGAGGGCAGGGTTCCCGTGTGTCTAGTTTCACTGCTCTAACACCAGCAGCAGGAATAACACCTTGTACACAGGAGCTCCTCAATAAACATTTGTTTCAATAACTCCTTTTCTAACCCTTTCTTTTTCGCCTTTTACTATGCTTCTTGGCTCATCAAAAACTAATGCATGTTTGATATTCTACTCCTGAGGCTGCTTCTCTTGGGACTGAAACTGCTCAAATGGCTTCAATGATTTCCTCCAGTTCTCACCTTCTCCTCCAAGAGTGTTTCCAACTTGTGAAATCTCTTTGTGGATGGCCTGATGGAACTGCCAACCTGCCTTCTTTGCCATCCAAACCCTATGGCTCTTCTGTGTCCCTCCTCATCTGGTCACTGGGACCTGACTTCTGAATCATCAGCAACTGCCCAAGGCAAATGGACTTGGAAAGAAATGCTTACTTACTGCCTCATGCATAGCCTGGGTTTCTACCCTGGGTAGCCCATTTCTCGTTTGTGGTGTACCCCAGAGGGCAGGAGCTGTGCCCCAGATTAATCTGGTCTCAGTTCAGCCTTGCTTTATTTGGAGGGCCAGTTTTCTTTACCTTCTGGGAAGGTGATTCACTAAAAACAGAAAATCAGATTTTTCTCAAGAAACTCACAATATAGCAAGCTTCTCCCTAAAACAGATTATGTACGAGGAAATTGTGAAAACCTAGGCCAATCCATGTGAGCCACTCAACATTATAAACGTTCCGTGGCATTTCTGATCTTGACTCATTGCTCTGAAGTATCCCTTTCTCCACTCCTGCCCTTAAGAGGATTTACTGGCATGGTTTTGGGAGTCACGGCTCATGTTGGAGCTTGAGAAGTTGAACCCCCTGGCTACTTTATTCATTACCTATGTGACTCCAGGAAAGTGATTTTTACTCTCTGGACCTCAATTTTCTCATTGGTGAAATGAGCTTTATGGAGTTGTTATGAGGATCAAATGCCATAAAGAACATAAGATGTTTTGAAATCTGTAAAGTGTTGTGGAGATCAGGGACACTCAATTTCAGGTGTTTAGGAATCCCCATGTGTTTCCTTCATGAATACAGTCTGAGCAATTATTTACTCATTTTTTAAAAAATAAACCACTTTTTAAAACCTTATTTTTAAAATACGTTATCACTAAAGTATATAAAAATAGAAGGTAATCATAAAAATACAGATATAAAGCGTCGTCATTAAATTCTAGCTAGATGCCAGTGCCTGAGGATTGCTCTCCCTCTCTCTAAAGAGAAGTTGAGCAAGGGTTCATGAGGTGTTAAAGATAATTTACCACCAGATAGAGACTTACTTTCTCCTTGACATAATCAGAAGGATGGAAGAACTGAAAAGGGAGGGAGTTTCAGACTAATGTGATTAAATGTAGTTAATGCATGACTGTGTAACAACTAAATTCATCTTGTGAACCAAGAAGTTTATGGCCCACATTTCTGGAATGCTGTAAAAATGCTTAGAGGTACGAGAAGAATTGTATAGAGGGACAAGGGGGAGGTGTGGATTGAGTTTCCTAGATTTAATAGACGTTCACATGTTAACCATGGTTACTATGTAACCATGGCAATTTCCTTAATCCCTCTGGATCTTACTTTTCTCATCTGTAAAATGGGGATGATGCTAGATTAAGAAGCAGGAGTTTGCACAAGGCCTGGCTCAGTGCAGGAGCAAGGCGTCTGTGGAAACCCCTCACATCAAGGGCAAGTCATGGCTGAAGCTTCTGGTGCTTGGGTTTGGAGGGGAGAAGGGAATGACTGATAAAACTGAGGAGAAAACTTGGCCATTTCTCTACTAGCAATGAAGAGGATGAGAATTAAAGTGATTAATTGAACCATTCAGATTTTCAAAAGAAGGTGAATAGCAACCAAGCAAAACTGTGACTAGACTTATCCACTCTTTCCGAAGAGTATTTGTGGTCATCGTGGTGTCAAGGGCTTGGCTGGAATTAAAAAGCACTAAGAGGTGTTGATATTCAGCATTTTTAAAACAGGGTAAGCCAACTCTAAGTCCTCAGGATAAGAACAAGTATGGGTCCAGGGCCTTCTCAGAATTTCTCACATTTCAAAGAACATGTACTTGGCAATGATTCCGCTACTTTCCTGAGTTTGGTCCATGTGGCTGCGGAGAGGCAAAACTCTTAAAACCTATGCAGATGGAACTTCTCCTCTGGCCTTATTTTGGTATAAATAACCATCAAAGACCAGAAATTTAAAGTAGATGTTGGTCTGAACTACGAGTGGTTTGACCGAAATTTCAGCCAGCTTTCTGTCCCACCTCTCAGGAGGGCCAACTCATCTGAAATGTTGCTGCTGTTACTCCATGATCTGAGCCAACTGCCTCCCCAGAGCTGTGGAAATCACTAGGATTTGTTCTCAAGAGACTTCTAACCAGGGAAAGAGGCCCTCAAGGTTCAGACAAAGCTTCGAGTTAGTTGTTTGGGGGGAAAAAAATTGAATCAACACTTAACTTGTCCACCATCCTAAAGTCAATCCTTTGGAGACAAGTTTGAAGGAGTGTAATAAAACTTGGGGCCATCCATCTGAAACTCATGGTCTGGTTGGGAACGGTACCTTCAGCCTATCTCTCTCACTTTCATTTCCTTTTTCATATATATATATTTATCATATATCATTTTATTAGCAAAATGGTGAACTTACAAAACAATCATGCATAATATGCAGAATTCCCATACATCACCCCTCCACCAGCACCTTACCTGTCATTTCCTTTTCATCTTAAAATTCCTCCTAAACACCACCAAGGAACATTCCCTATCATCCCCCACCCCTTAGTAATGTGTTGCCGGTTCTGACCTTAGTCCCCAAATCAGAGAGTTTTAAAACAAGCAGCATGTGGGGCGGGGGGCACTGAGGGACATTGAAAGAGGACACAGCCTTGCCTACTCTATCCTACCTCTACTTTGTCTCTCTTCCATGTGTATTCTCTCTCTCCTTTTCTAACCCCCACCCCCAGGATTTTCTGTCTCTTTCAGGAAGAAGAATGAAACTGCTCTGACCTCTTTTGATACCTTTTTTTCCCTCTTTCCTATTCCCCAATTCCAAGTCATTTCCTTTTCTGTCCGTTACTCTTCTGGAGCCTTACTGTATGTGTGCCAGGCTTTCCAGGGAAACACAAAGATGCAGAATGCATGCTCCTCACCCTCAAAGAGCAGACACGTGGAAACTTTAGGCCTTAACAGAATGCTATGTTACAAGAGTTAAGCACCCAAGACAATGACTGCAGATGTTACAGGGTCACTCAGAAAGTGAAATGTGTGCTCAGTAAGGGAGTAGATCCCTGCTAGGAGTGCGACTGCTTGGTCTGAACAGACAGCTTTGTGGAGCAGGCAATGAGGAATGGAGAGGACTTGTACCCATAGAGAAGGCAGCCCTCTCAGCATGCTGGTGAGAGAGAAAAAGTTTAAGGGAACGAGCAACCAATTACTTTGGGGGAAGCAGAATGTTGCAGTGGGAAATGAGGTTCCCAAGGGGCCCATCAGGCTAGAGGAAAGTCAATGGAAAGATCTGAAAGGATAGTAGCAGGTCCCTGGAACAAATTTCTCCTTTATATGTGGTCTCCATTGGGTTGCAGCAAGAACTCAGACCTCTCCCTCTCAATTCCCATATCCTGCTGCTTGGACATATAACATTTTCCAATGGTTAATCACATATTGGCTTTAAAATTTTTAAAAGTACTTCAACGTGATATAGCCATATAGTAAAAACTTACAAAGCTCAAGTGAACACTTGGTCACTTTATATGCATAACCAATGTGCCCATATCCAGATAATGATGTCGAACTCTTCCAATGCCCCTTCCCAGGCAATACCCAGCTCTTCCCTCAAAGGTAAATACTATTCTAACTTCTAGCACCAGAGTAGTTTTTCCTGTTCTAGAATATCCCACAAATGGAATTATACAGTATGTGCCCCTTTGTGCCTCTCTTCTGCCCAACATGATCTGTGTTGTTGGATGAATCAGTAGATCTTTGTGTGCTTTTTTAAAAAATTAGGGGAGGGGGCAAGATGGCGGCTGAGTGAACATCCCTGTTAGAGTCTTCTGCAGGGAATCGGCTGGGTGGCGTTGGAGACTCTTTGGGACCGGATTGTTTCGGGATTTTTGCTGGTCCGGAGGTGTCTGGACATCGATTTGGAGGGAAGGTAACAGAGAGGATTCGTCTGTGAAATATACACGGAGATCCCAGCTACCTGCAGAGGATTCCCTTCTTGGGTAGGCAGAGACGAGGCATCTAGCCCCGCTCGGTGGGGCTGAGCCAGGCCGGGCCGCAGCGGCGGACGCCGGAGCGGGGCCGGGCGGGGCCGGTGCAGGCCCCGGCTGCGGGCCGCGGTAGCGCTTGGAGCCGGGCGGGGCCGGTGCAGGCCCCGGCGGCGGGCCGCGGTAGCGCTTGGAGCCGGGCGGGGCCGGTGCAGGCCCCGGCGGCGGGCCGCGGTAGCGCTTGGAGCCGGGCGGGGCCGGTGCAGGCCCCGGCGGCGGGCCGCGGTAGCGCTTGGAGCCGGGCGGGGCCGGTGCAGGCCCCGGCGGCGGGCCGCGGTAGCGCTTGGAGCCGGGCGGGGCCGGTGCAGGCCCCGGCGGCGGGCCGCGGTAGCGCTTGGAGCCGGGCGGGGCCGGTGCAGGCCCCGGCGGCGGGCCGCGGTAGCGCTTGGAGCCGGGCGGGGCCGGTGCAGGCCCCGGCGGCGGGCCGCGGTAGCGCTTGGAGCCGGGCGGGGCCGGTGCAGGCCCCGGCGGCGGGCCGCGGTAGCGCTTGGAGCCGGGCGGGGCCGGTGCAGGCCCCGGCGGCGGGCCGCGGTAGCGCTTGGAGCCGGGCGGGGCCGGTGCAGGCCCCGGCGGCGGGCCGCGGTAGCGCTTGGAGCCGGGCGGGGCCGGTGCAGGCCCCGGCGGCGGGCCGCGGTAGCGCTTGGAGCCGGGCGGGGCCGGTGCAGGCCCCGGCGGCGGGCCGCGGTAGCGCTTGGAGCCGGGCGGGGCCGGTGCAGGCCCCGGCGGCGGGCCGCGGTAGCGCTTGGAGCCGGGCGGGGCCGGTGCAGGCCCCGGCGGCGGGCCGCGGTAGCGCTTGGAGCCGGGCGGGGCCGGTGCAGGCCCCGGCGGCGGGCCGCGGTAGCGCTTGGAGCCGGGCGGGGCCGGTGCAGGCCCCGGCGGCGGGCCGCGGTAGCGCTTGGAGCCGGGCGGGGCCGGTGCAGGCCCCGGCGGCGGGCCGCGGTAGCGCTTGGAGCCGGGCGGGGCCGGTGCAGGCCCCGGCGGCGGGCCGCGGTAGCGCTTGGAGCCGGGCGGGGCCGGTGCAGGCCCCGGCGGCGGGCCGCGGTAGCGCTTGGAGCCGGGCGGGGCCGGTGCAGGCCCCGGCTGCGGGCCGCGGTAGCGTTTGGAGCCGGGCGGGCCCGGGTCAGGCCGCGGCGGGTACGGAGCCGGGCAGGGCCGGTCCAGGCCGCGGTGGCGGGAGGTGGATGCCGGAGCCGGCTGGGCCGCTGTAGCGAGCGGAGCTGGGCGGAGCCAGGCCAGGCCAAGGCGGCGTGAGGAGCCGGGCAGAGCCGGTCCAAGCCTCCGCGGCGGGCGGAGCCGGGCCTGCGGAGGGGTTTCTGTTTTTTTTTGTTTTTTTTTTTGTTTGTTTGTTTGTTTGTTTGTTTGTTTGTTTTTTTTAATTTTACTTAAATTTTTTTTTTTTTTTTTTTTTTTTTTTTGAGCATCTGCAGTACTGGGGAGTTCGTGGGCCCTGGGCAGCCTATTGGGGGTTTGTGGGAAGGGAGGTGCTTGCAGACCCATTTGGGCAGACAGACGGGGGGGTTTTAGGGCAAAGCGGGGGGAAGTTGTTGTTTTAGATAGTGTTGCAATTGTGACACGTGTGTACCTGTATCTCTCTTCTCCCTATCCGTTCCCCACCGTTTGCCCATCCTCTTTTTCTTTCTTCATTTCTTCTTGCCTTTCTTTTTTCTCTATTATAATTAATTTGTTTCTTTTTTGTTTGTTTGTTTTTTTTCGGTTTTCTCTTTCCCTCTTGTCCCTCATCTTCCACTTATTTTTACTTTAATTCAAGTATACAATAGGTGCTACAGGGAACACCTCACATTTGCTGGGTTTTCCCATCCTCCACTGCCTCATTTCTGTGTGAACTGATTTAGGCTACCTACACTATCCCCCTTCCCCTGCATCTTGATATCCACTATCATCTACTGTCTCTCCTATATTCCACCCCCCACCTCCCGTTCTTTGATCCACAAAGTGTCTAACTCTTAATTTCTAATAACTTTGTTCTGTTTTCTGTCTATTATCCACTCTTGAAACTATTACCTTTCTTTTCTTTTTCCCTCTCTCATGAAAACAATAGCTGTGTAGTTCATACCATATTCCTCCCAAATTCAGTCATCAACTTCATAAAAGGTACTCTACCTACAGCTATAACTCTATACAATCTACATGAATCTAACCTCCATCCTTCCAGATCTCATATTCCTGCTTTATTAACATACATCACCAATACAACTTTACACTTTTCCCTTGCTTACACAATTGCCTTTCCCCAACACTAATACTTTCCTCTAAAGTGAACTTAACCAACAACAAGTAACTAGAATAAGAAGATAAAAGTGACAAAGAGAAGATATAACACCTGTGCAAAAATAACAACTAATTAACCTCCAAGAGCAGACAAAGAAGCTAAGGAACTGATTAAATTCGTCAAAATAAAGAGATGACCAGAAAGCAACAAAAATCTACGAACCAAACCAATAATCAGGAAAACATGGCTGAATCCAATCAACAAACCAATAATCACGAAGGGGAGCAAAACTTGGCACAAGCAATGAAAGATCTCAGAACATTTATCACCGACAAAATTGATGCAGTAATGAAAGAGGTTAACAACATGAAGACATCACTTGGAGGGGAAATTGCAGACATACGCAAAAACATAACAGATATGATGGGAATGAACACCACAGTTCAAGAAATCAAAAATACACTTGCAGCAAATATCAGCAGACTAGAAGAGACAGAGCAGAGAATTAGTGATGTGGAAGACAGTACATCAGAAATCAAACAGATAGTAGAAGGGGTCAATAAGAAGATAGAAAAAATCCAATTAGGATTTAGGGACCTGAATGACAATGCAAAACGCTCAAACATACGTATTATAGGCATTCCAGAAGGTGAAGAGAAGGGAAAGGGGTCAGAAAGAGTGTTGCAGGAAATAATGACTGAAAACTTCCCAAATCTACTGAAAGAGACAGATGTACATATCCAAGAAGCACAGCGCACTCCACAAGTCATAAACCCCAACAGGCCCACCCCAAGACATATACTTGTCAAATTATCCAATGCTCAAGACAAAGAGAAGATCCTAAAAGCAGCAAGAGAAAAGAAAACCATCACATACAAGGGAAGCTCAATTAGATTAAGTGCTGATTTTTCTTCTGAAACCATGGAGGCAAGAAGACAGTGGTATGATATAGTCAAGGTACTAAAGGAAAAAAATTTCCAACCAAGAATACTCTATCCAGCTAAACTAGCATTCAAACATGATGGAGAGTTCAAAATATTCGCAGACAAACAGAAACTGAAAGAGTATACCAACAAGAAACCTCCCCTTCAAGAAATTCTAAAGGGAGTTCTGCAGGAAGAAAGGAAAAAACAGGAAAGGCAAAGTTGGAGGAGAGTATAAGACCAACAACAACAACAAAAAAGACAAAAAAAAATATACAAACAAAATATGACAAACACAAATCCAATCAAAATATGGCTAACACAAATAATTCCTTGATAGTAATAACACTGAATGTCAATGGATTAAACTCACCTATCAAAAGATTCAGACTGGGACACTGGATAAGGAAATATGACCCATCCATATGCTGTCTACAAGAGACACATCTTAGACCCAGAGACGCATGGAGATTGAAAGTGAAAGGCTGGAAAACAATCATACAAGCTAACAATAACCAAAAAAAGGCAGGAGTAGCTATATTAATATCAGACAAAATAGACTTTAAATGTGAAACAATTGTGAGAGACAAAGAAGGATACTACATTTTAGTCAAAGGGAAAATCTGTCAAGAAGATCGAACAATCATAAATATCTATGCCCCTAACAAGGGTGCCTCTAAATACGTCAGGCAAACGCTGGAAAAACTAAGTGAAAGAATAGATACATCTACAATTATAGTGGGGGATTTTAATACACCACTATCAATTCTGGACAGAACATCTCAAAAGAGAATCACCAAAGACACAAAACATCTGAATAGTATATTAGAGGAGCTCGATCTAATAGACATATATAGATCGCTACACCCAAACACAGCAGGATATACATTTTTCTCAAGCGCACATGGATCATTCTCCAAGATAGATCATATGCTAGGCCACAAAGAAAGGCTGAACGAATTCAGAAAGATTGAAATCATACAAAACATTATCTCTGACCACAGTGGAGTCAAGCTGGAGATTTGCAAGGGAAAGAAGCCCAGATTTCACACCACGATTTGGAAATTAAACAACACACTCTTAGAAAAACAGTGGGTCAAAGAGGAAATCTCAAAAGAAATCAATGACTACCTTGAAACAAATGATAATGATAACACAACATACCAAAATTTATGGGATGCAGCAAAAGCAGTACTGAGAGGGAAGTTTATAGCCATAAATTCATATATCAAAAAAGAAGAAAGAGCAAAAATTGAAGAACTAACTGCACATTTGAAGGAATTAGAAAAACAACAACAAAGTAACCCAACAGGAAGAAGAAGGAAGGAAATAACAAAGATAAGAGCAGAACTAAATGAAATAGAAAATAAGAAAGCACTTGAACAGATAAACAAGACCAAGAGCTGGTTTTTTGAGAAGATTAACAAAATTGACAAACCTTTAGCAACACTAACAAAGAAAAAAAGAGAGAAGATGCAAATACACAAAATAAGAAATGAGAAAGGCGATATCACCACTGACCCCACAGAAATAAAGACTATCATAAGAGGATATTTTGAAAAACTATATTCCAACAAAAATGACAATCTAGAGGAAATGGACAAATTCCTAGAAACACATAAACAGCCCATATTGACAAAAGAAGAAATTGATGATCTTAACAAACCAATCACAAGCAGAGAGATAGAATCAGTTATTAAAAATCTCCCAACTAAGAAGAGCCCAGGGCCAGATGGCTTCACAGGTGAATTCTATAAAACATTCCGGAAAGAACTGACACCAATCCTGCTGAAACTATTCCAAACCATCGAAACAGAAAGAACATTACCCAACTCCTTCTATGATGCCAACATTACCCTAGTACCAAAGCCAAACAAAGACATCACAAGAAAGGAAAATTACAGACCAATTTCTCTAATGAACCTAGACGCAAAAATACTTAACAAAATACTTGCTAATCGTATTCAACAACACATTAAACGAATTATACACCACGACCAAGTGGGATTCATCCCAGGTATGCAAGGATGGTTCAACATAAGAAAATCAATCAACGTAATACACCATATAAACAGATTGAAGGAAAAAAATCACATGATTATATCTATTGATGCAGAAAAAGCATTTGACAAAATACAGCACCCTTTCTTGATAAAAACACTCCAAATGATTGGAATACAAGGAAAATTTTTTGAACATGATAAAGAGTATATATGAAAAACCTAAAGCCAATATTGTTTACAATGGAGAAATCCTAGACTCCTTCCCTCTAAACTCAGGAACAAGACAAGGATGCCCACTGTCGCCGCTCCTATTTAACATTGTCTTAGAAGTACTTGCTCGAGCACTGAGGCAAGAACCAGAAATAAAAGGCATTCAAATTGGAAAGGAAGAAGTCAAAATTTCATTATTTGCAGATGACATGATCCTATACATAGAAAACCCTGAGAGATCTACAACAAAGATTCTAGAACTCATAAATGAGTTTAGTAAAGTCGCAGGTTATAAGATCAATGCGCAAAAATCAGTAGCATTTCTGTACACCAATAATGAGCAAGATCAGGAGGAAATCAAGAAACAAATACCATTCATAATAGTAAATAAAAAAATCAAATACTTAGGAATAAATTTAACTAAAGAGGTAAAGAACTTATACACTGAGAACTATACAAGATTGTTCAAGGAAATCAAAGAAGACCTAAATAAATGGAAGACTATTCCTTGTTCATGGATAGGAAGACTGAACATTATTAAGATGTCTATCCTACCAAAATTGATCTACACATTCAATGCAATCCCAATAAAAATCAATGCAGCCTTCTTTAAGGAACTAGAAAAACTAACTATGAAATTTATTTGGAAAGGAAAGAGACCCCGAATAGCCAAAGACATACTGAAAAAGAAAAACGAAATTGGAGGAATCACACTACCTGACTTCAAAACATACTATAAAGCTACGGTGGTGAAAACAGCATGGTATTGGCATAAGGAGAGACATATAGACCAATGGAATCGAATCGAAAGCTCTGATATAGAACCTCACATATACAACCACATAATATTCGATAAAGCCACCAAACCCTCTCAACTGGGAGAGAGTGGCCTATTCAACAAATGGTGTCTGGAGAACTGGATAGCCATATGTAGAAGAATGAAAGAGGATTACCATCTCACACCTTATACAAAGATCAACTCAAGATGGATCAAAGACCTAAATATAAGAGCCAAGACCATAAAAACCTTAGAAAGCAGTGTAGGGAAACATCTACAGGACCTTGTAATAGGTAATGGATTTATGAATATCTCACCAAAAGCACGAGCAGCAAAAGAACTAATAGATAAATGGGACTTCCTCAAAATTAAAGCCTTCTGCACCTCAAAGGAGTTTGTCAAGAAAGTAAAAAGGGAGCCCACACAGTGGGAGAAAATATTTGGCAATCATATATCTGATAAGAAACTTATAACTTGCATATATAAAGAACTCCTACATCTTGAAAATAAAAAGATAAACAATCCATTTAAAAAATGGGAAAAAGACTTAAACAGACACTTCTCCGAAGAAGAAATACAAATGGCAAGAAAGCACATGAAAAAATGCTCCAAATCTCTAGCTATCAGGGAAATGCAAATCAAAACCACAATGAGATACCATCTTACACCCATAAGATTGGCAGCTATGAAAAAAACAGAAGAATACAAGTGCTGGAGAGGATGTGAAGGAAGGGGAACACTCATCCACTGCTGGTGGGAATGCAGAAGGATCCAACCATTCTGGAGAACAGTATGGCGGTTTCTCAAACAACTAGCCATAGATTTGCCATATGACCCAGCAATACCACTGCTGGGAATATACCCAGCAGAACTGAAAACAAGAACACAAACCAATATATGTACACCAATGTTCATAGCAGCATTGTTCACTATTGCCAAAAGTTGGAATCAACCCAAATGCCCATCAACAGACGAGTGGATCAATAAAATGTGGTATATACACACAATGGAATACTACTCGGCTGTAAGAACAAACACACTACAAACACATGTGATAACATGGATGAATCTTGAGAACCTTATGTTGAGTGAAGCAACCCAGACATTGAAGGACAAATACTACATGACCTCAATGATATGAAATAAACAAGCTGCCCTAGATAGCAAGAGACTGAACGATAGGCTTGCAGGAAATCGGAGGGTGGAGGAAGGATATGAGCCGATGTCTGCAGGGGTGGAATTTAAGACGAGATGGTGGTAAGTATGAACACAAAGAAGAGATAAAAGGGGGGCAAGGGGTTGCCTTTGCTTGGGGCTCTGCGGGTTTGAGGGTGGCTGGGGAGGGACGGGTGGGTAACGTTGCCCAAAAGTGGGGGGAGGGAGGGGTAGCATACGAACCAGGAGAGGGTCAGGTGTTGGTGGAGAGTAAAATGCCGAGAAAATCATATCAAAATATAATAAAGAGGGTTACCTGTTTAGAATGCTCGGAGGGGAGGGTCTGATGCAGGACGGGCTCCTGGGGAATGTCTAAATGCTCATTCTGCCAGAGTGGGTGACACCATGGGGTAGAAACCCAAGTAGTGAGAGTGGGGGTGGACCCACATCCTGGGGAGGACTAATGCCATCCAATAGAGGGAACTGTATCCCTCGAGAGAAAGGGTGGCTCCCAGGGCATTGGGGCAGTTGAGCAAGTTAGGCCCTGAACACTATTCCATCTATCTCTGGAAGTGGCTCCTCAGGAAACGGAGGTTGGCTATCACTGAGGGCACTAAGGTGGAAGGGAAAATGGACGTTAAATGTGTGGAACCAAAGTAAATGGGGGGTAAGAGAGGAGTTTCTTGAGAGTACACAAGGATGGATATAAAACATGTAATATTACACCATAACATATAGGAGATGACAGACTGATAATGTAAACCATAATGTAAAACATAGGATAACTAAAAATGTAAAGAACTGTGTATCCTAAAGTATGCACCATAATGTAAATACAGATGTCACCTTGTTAGAAAGCTAATGTCTCAGACTCTGTACATCACTTTAAGTAAATATGATATGAATAGGGCGTAAGAGTATCACTGTGGAAGGGAAAAGGTTTTCTGGTGGATGTGTGGGAGTGCTGTATATTATATATATACATTGCTGTGGTCTAGGACTCCTGTGAAGAAAAGCTGAATAATTAGGGGGGGGGGGGGGAAATAGGATGTGGAATTTTTTCAAGTCAACATTCTTTATCTAAGTTCTTTATCTAACTTTATCCAAGTTCTTTATCTATCCTTTAAACTCATCGCTATATGCCATTCCCTAGTAAGGGACCATGACATTATATTGGGCTTCAAATTTCGGGGAGTTCTGGATCACAGAGTGTTTCAACAATGGCAATGGAGGGATACTGGTATGGGATACCAATGACAGATGATATATGACTGACAGGGAGCTGTACAGAACATATGTCCAGGGTGCATGGTAATGTTTGGATATACTCATAGTGGCAACAATTAAAAACCACAGTAGGGGGGGTACTGGGTTCCCGGCCAGTGGTGCTCTGTCGTGGTCCCTAGGGGAGCAGCGACAGTCTCCCAGGTACAGTGGTGGGGACCGGGAGGGAGTGAGGGTTCAACAGTGAGCCCCTGATACTAATGACTATGCTTGTGAGCTGATAAACCCAAAATAATAACAAGGCCTAGAGCAACTTTGTGCCTGGGAATTCCCTTCTGTCAGCCTTCATGTTACTCAAATGTGGCCAGTCTCGAAGCCAAACTCAGCATGTAAATGCAATGCCTTCCCCCCAGCGTGGGACATGACACCCGGGGATGAGCCTCCCTGGCAACGAGGGACCACTATCAACTACCAACTGATGATGCAACTGGAAAATGACCTTATATGGAAGGTTCAATGCGGATCAGCAGAATATCCATGTCTACATAAAATACCATGACTTTAAAATGCTGTTTGACCTAAAGTAAGGGGGAAATGGAAAGGAGAAATGAGTTTATATGGCTACGAGTTTCTAAAAAAGAGTCTGGAGGCTGGCAGAAGGTTTGCCCTCATGCACAACTGAGCAGAGTCAGAGAGACAGATAAAGCAGATACAACCCCCAGATATTGGTTCCTTTGAGGGCTAAAGAGACCCATGGGAGTTATGGTCATGGCCGATGGGGTTAACTACCAGGGCAGATGGCCCCTCTTTGGAAATGGTGTTTATGTGTGATGAATCTGGACTCAGATGGGATCTCCCTTCATAAGACTTTCATGCTAATGTGCTGGAGATGCAGTTAATGTAGGGGTTTAAGATATATTTAGGGGATTTGAATCTCTGGACTGACAATGTGATAGCCAGATCCTGAGCCTCAACAGACTCCAGCACCTACAATCTGATTTATTGGACTTACCACACTCAGCTAAGATGGAGGTGAAGAAGAACAACCACCACACCATGGAGCCTAGAGTGATTACAACTGAAAATGGGAGGATTGCATCCAGCATCCAGGTGGAATCTGAGCCTCCTCTTGACATAAAGGTGCAATGGACACAAACAATCCAGTGTCCACATAGAAGAGGTGGCATTGGATTGGGAAAAGTGGACATAATGGACAAAGGGTATGGGGAAAGGCAGGAAGAGATGAGAGGTGGAGGCGTCTTAGGGACATGGAGCTGCCCTGGATGGTGCTTCAGAGGTAATCACCGGACATTGTAAATCCTCACAGGGCCTACATGATGGAATAGAGGAGAGTATGGGCCATGATGTGAACCAATGTATATGAGGTGCAGAGGTGCCCAAAGATGTACTTACCAAATCCAATGGATGTGTCATGATGATGGGAACGAGTGTTGTTGGGGGGGGGGGGAGAGGGGGGGTGGGGGGGTGGGGTTGAATGGGACCTCACATATATATTTTTAATGTAATATTATTACAAAGTCAATAAAAAATAAAAAAATTAAAAAAAAAAAAAAAATTAAAAGTTTTTTTACTAGTGCTCTGTTATATAAATGTACAATGATTTGTTTATCCTATCTCCTGTTGGTGGACATTTGAATTTCTAGTTCTTGGCTATGATGAAGAAAACTTTGAGCATTCTTGTCCAAGTTTGTGTGTGTGTGTGTGTGTGTATGTACCTATGTGCTTCTTTCTCTTCTGTATAGACCTAGAAGTAAAATTGCTGGGTCATGGGGGTAGGTATATATTTAACTTTATTAGAAACTACCATTTTCCAGAGTGATTGTATCATTTTATGTTCTCCCTTGCAATGTATGTGAGTTCTAGTTGTTTCACATGTTTGGCAATACTTGTATTTTTGGTCTTTAACTTTACCATTCTGGTGGTAAATGTGTCTTATTACATTGATAGTTTTTATTTCTCTGGCTAATGCTATTGAACACCTTTTTTTCTCATATTTTTAGCCATTTAGATATCTTCCTCATTTGAGACATGTCTATTTAAGACTTAACCCATGTTCTAAAAAATTGGGTTGCTTTTCTTCTCATTATTGATTTAGAGGGGATACTTATGTATTCTGGATAATTCTTTGTCATATATATGCATTATGAATATTTCCTTTCTGTGGACTGCCATTTACTTTGTTCATGGTATCTTGTAATGAGCAGAAGTTAATTTTGATGACCAGCTCTCATATTTGTTATTGAACACTTTCTGATCCTGAAGGAAAAGTCACAAAGATGTAAAATTTAGATTATTCTCTTTCTATGCTAACATTCCACATAGAAATAAGCTATGACAACTATGCAAATATATATATATATAAAATCTTGGATATTACCTCTATTTAAAGAGGTTTTTCTTTTTTCCTTTTCTACCTTTGCTTTTTCTGATTTCATATATATCCCTTGTTTACCAGGTATTTGGCATGTGAAACAGTGCTGATTTTTCATAGTGAGTATGACATGGGTTTTGAGTTATTCTCTTAGTGCTTTAGAGCTATTTCCTTCTTGCCATGTTTTTCCACTTTAAAAACCCTCTTTCAAGATACTGAATAATTTGGTGGGACAGACGTGGCCTTCCCAATTGGTTGTGGATAAGGGAGAAGGAAACTTCTTTTCCAGATGGAGGAACAGACACAAAAGTGATCCCAAAAGAAGAAGTGGGGGATGCCCATTGGCCATCCCGCCAGGCTGAAAGATAACAATATGTCTCTAAGAAGGTAGAAAGAAAGAGGAAATGGATGCTCTGACCCTAATCCTGACCAATATGTAGGCTGTGGTTGGGGAACTGGAATTTTAGGAAAAAGTGCCCATGGAATCCTTGCGCCTACCAAGGAAACAGAACAAATGGGGGGAAAGTTGCTGAGAAAGAGATTTTAACTCAAAATAAGTTCTAATAATTAGAGGGGCTAAAAAAATAGACTTCTTCAAGGGGTATGGTCACCCTTCATTGATATTCTTATAGCTTTTGGATGCCCAGTTCATCTGATGCTCCAGTTGTGGATGGGGATGCTAGACAAAGGAGAGTTTTAAAAAGTCTGTTTGAGGAAAGCAGACCTGGCCCAATGGATAGGGTGTCCGCCTACCACATGGGAAGTCCGCAGTTCAAACCTGGGGCTTCCTTGACCCGTGTGCAGCTGGCCAACACGCAGTGCTGATGCGTGCAAGGAGTGCCCTGCCACACAGGGGTGTCCCCCGCGTAGGGGAGCCCCACGCGTAAGGAGTGAGCCTCGTAAGGAGAGCCGCCCAGCATGAAAGAAAGTGCAGCCTGCCCAGGAATGGCACCACACACACAGAGAGCTGACACAACAAGATGATGCAACAAAAAGAGACACAGATTCCCAGTGCTGCTGCTAAGGATAGAAGTGGTCACGGAAGAACACACAGCCAATGGACAGAGAAAGCAGATAACCGGGGGGGGGGGGGGGGGGGAAGAAATAAATAAAAAGTCTGTCTGAGTCGGAAATGCTATGAAATCCTGAATTCTAACCCTCCCTATTCTAGCTGGATGATCTTCACCTATCCATACTGGATCTGTTTCCCTGACTGTTAAAGAAGTTGACAAAGAGAATCTTGAAGGTTCTTTCTGGTACATTCCACCTCTTAACAATTAATTTGAATTGCTGAAATATATAGCAAAAGCATTATTCAATTAAGTACAGGATGATTTCCCCACTGATAGTCTCAGCCTTGGGATGGGCTCTAGGTAAGGGACAGAAGCGGGGGATACCAAGAACCTTATTATAGGATTTTCTCACAGACTCTCTAAGTGTGTTGCTATGTACAAGGGCAGACTTGAGGAGACAGAGCTTTTCCATCGAATCTTGTTGATTCTTCAGGGTGATGCCCATAATTTCATTTTCCAGATAACTGACAGATAATCATCTAGGATTTTTTTCACTGTTTATTGTACCAGATGCAACTGACAAAACAAGCATGATCATCCTAGCGGCATTTCGATATCCAAACAATGTGCTTCATTTCAATGCATCACAAGGTATTCTCTGCTCTAAAATTTGACAAGGAGCCTGCATTTTCAGACTAAGAAATCTGATAAGAACTGCATAAAAGAAATGTTTTGATGCAAAATTTCACACCTTAACTAAGTCCCATATTTCAAAAGGTTGTTTTTCTCCCTTACAGTTCATCAAGGAATCCTACTTTGAGTTTCTTTCCCTTTTGTTACCACTTAAATGGTTTCAGAGTTTAAAGCAGAACCTCAGGTTGCACACACTCATACTGCTGTCCTCTAAATAGTGTCTTAATGTTCTGCTCACACACACACTGTGCTGAATCTTGTAGGGTGAAGTGGTACAGATTGCTACTCTTGAGTCTGTGTGTGTGCGCACGCGTGCTCTTTTCTTGGCAGATATATTGTGTTTCCTCAGTTGTCTTTTTTTTTTCTGTCATAAAACGAAATCTCCTTTTCCTGGAAAAATCTAAACTCATTGGGGATGAGTTTACTGAAATTCCATTGCTGGGCTTGAGAGAGTTTTGAGCCTTATCAGATTTCCAGCGTGCTGGCCCGGTAGGCCCTGCTATCCTACCACCCCAAGGGGTTTTGGCTGAGAGGGAAGAGGAGCAAGTTCTCAGATGGGAAAATAATAAAAAGTGTATCTGTGTATGGATGGACATCCTGGAAGGTATCCCCAAGTCAAAAGTCAAATAGGATGGAGAAGACAAGTGTCAGATTTAGAAGGCATAAAGCTGGAACATGACCTGATCTTAGTAGCTCATTCATCCTGGTCTTTCAACACTCTGCTTAAAAGTGCCTCCTTGGGACGCCTTCTCTGACCACCAGGAAGGGGTCAGTACTTCTCTGCTGATCTCCCCTCAGCCTCCTGCTCACAGCTCCCTCGTGTCAAGGACTTTGCTCTGCTTTGATTCTTAGATGAACTGCATGATTTATTCCTTCACTGAAATCCTTCATTATGGGTTTCCTTTCCTTTTATTTCTCCACTTACCAGTTCAGTCCCCAGCATATAATAAGTGTATAACACATGTTCAGACAAAATAAATTCTTAAACTCAGCCAAGTAAAGGTGGGTAATAAGTTTCATCAAAATAATATTTTTATTCATTAGCTCTTATAATGGGAGTGATAGCTCACGTTTAATACACATTATTTGTCAAGTACTGGACTGAGAATTTAACAGATTATTTTACTTAATCCTAACCACAACTTTCAAGCCCATTTTATTGATGATGAAGCTGAGGCTCAGAGATAATATGACTTGTCCAAGGTAACATAGAAAACTAGTGGCAGAGACGGGATTCAAATCTAGTTTGTCTACTCCAAAAGCCTCAGCTCTCACCCCCATTGTATCTCTTTGTGTGTCTATTCATGTATTTACGTATGTATATAATATATACACATATTTCTCTGCATGTATGTGTGTATAATATCATTAAAGCTTTATCTTGGTGAGAAAATGCCAGGAAGTTCCTGAGTCAGACTATCAATGAGTCAGAAGACCTTGATCTGTGTGTGGTCAAAGGGATGACTCTTAATGTTTTGGGGTGCCTTTCTCACAACAATGTTTCAAATACATAAAATGAAACAAGTAGGATTACAAAGGAAACCAATGTCGATGAAAAAGCATCACAATATGAAAACACATTTGTGATTGAGTGACCTACGTGCCTGGGTCTTGTGGCAGGGAGGGACAGAGAGGTAACTGTACTTTCCTTGCTTATTTTGTAAACCTAAAGCTGCTCTAAAAAATAGTCTATTAAAATAAATCCACAATCATGGGTACACTTTAAAAAAAAAAAGAATGACTTCCCCTAGACTCTAAAGTCCACAACACAGGGACTAAATCTTTCTCATTCAATGTTCAGCATGGTGCCTATTAAATACTTGCTAAATGAAGAAATGAGTAACTATTACCTTACCTAATAATCAAGACCTCCGAGGTTTGGAGTGGGTAAATGCCTGTGTGAACTCACACAGCAGGGATAGCAGGCAAGGGGACTATTGCCTCTGAAAGGATAGCAGCAACCAGACACCCGAGGCAAATTGTTGCCATTCTCATGATTTTGCATATGATCTAGCCTGGGTATATTTATGACTAGAGCTAAGTTTAGCTACAAAGACAAGGTTCTGCTACCAAGCTGAGAAGTCACATGTGATGTAGGTAAACTGAATTTGGTCTTCCAAGTTCTGCACTTAGCCAACTATGGGATCTTAGGGTTGTGTTGATGAGAAGAGATATTTATCGTAGCAGCAGCAGGAGGTAATATGTGTTGAGCACTTACTATGCATCCAGGCCCTTTATGTGTTCTGTCTCATTAAAATGTTAAAAGAATGTGGTCAGACTATTGTTAGATCATTTTCTCAAATAAGGAACCAAGGTTCAGAGAGGATGGGTAGCTCAGCAAGGTCTGAGAGTAGCAGCTAGGGCTCTCTGCTTCCAGAGATTGCATGTTTAACCACTCCTTAAGATGTGGTTAAACACACCTGGGGGTCGAAGCTGAGTCCACAGTCAAAATGTTCCCCACTGGACCTTCTGAAGTTGGGGTTATGAAGGAAGGACAGGAGGGCAGGGAAGCAGGACCATCTAGGTACAGAAGTTCAGAACAGAGAAGAGACCCCTTTCTCCTTCATTCATAAACGATGCCTTGAGTTGGTGCACCTCCATCCCGACACCTTTTGCTCATGTCTCAGATAAACCCTGGATATGTCATTTCTCCCCCTGGGTCTTGCTTTTCTCATCTATAACATGAAGAGTTTGAACAGGCAGATCACTAGATTCTGCTCATGTGCACTTGTCTCCAAATGATTATTGCAATGATTCATGTGCACTTGTCTCCAAAGATAATTTTTACAAAGGAGCCAATGGTTTAAGATGAGGAGGGAAAAAAATCCATAAACAAATCATCTGGATTTGAAACAGCCGCCTGGCTCTGGACCCCAGCTCTTGCTTTGTCCTTCAAATGGGTGAAGTGCCAAACGCAGCCTTTGCTTTTCTCCATCCGCCGCAATCTTACTTCCTTTTAAAGCATGGCCTGGTTGGGGGTGTGGGCCCAGTGTTGTACTTGGTCCTGATTCGCATGCTATTGGATAGACCATGAGTCAGGCTGACCAGGCCTGTAGAGATGCAAATTCCAGACACCAAGCTTGTCCCCAGGCTAAAATTTCCTGGAAGCTCTGAGACTGGGATTTCTAGGATTTTTGTTTGTTTGTTTCTAAGTGTCACTGCTGCTGTTTTGGCAATTTTCAGCATAGTATGTACAATCCCTTTAAAGGTCTCTCTACCAGCCTCCTGTCTACCAAGTTCTGGGAGCCTCCTAAGAAACCTGGAGAAATCTAGACACTCCTTGCTCTATACCTGGGAATCAGCTTTGACTTGGTATGGATGACAGTAAACAGCTGGCAGGAACCCAGAGAGATCAGAGGTAATGGTGAGAAAATGCTGAGAAGTTCCTGAGTCAGACTATCAATGAGTCAGAAGACCCTGATCTGTGCGTGGTCAAAGGGATGATCATAGTCCCTCTTTACCAAGCTTCTGGTGAATATCTTTTTGTTTCTTGTGCAGTGGAAAGAGCTTAAGGTTAGAATCAGAGAGGCCAGGGTTTGAGGCATTATCTGCCATCATGTGACCTTAAGCAAGTCAATTTAAATTCTTAGTCTTAATTTACACATGTGTAAAAATGGCACTAGTATTTTTGCCTGGCAGTCCTTAAGGTTAAATGATCAACCATATGAGCAAACGCCAAGCATCCTGTGTGGCCATCTAGAGATGTCTCTGCCCCTCTGTTTTGCCTCCTCCTAAACGTGCTTGTCCTAATTAAGAACAGAAAAGTCTTCCTGCAGAGTCCTTGCACAGCAAGGCAAGAGTCCAAATTGATGTTAAAAGTAAGACCAAACACATTCTTTCTGAGAAAAAATGCAAAAGACTTAACTTCTCATATAAAAGAGCAGGTAATGAGCCAAGGAGGTCATCTGGGAGCTTTCTGAAGCTTTGTAATTGCATTAGTGTTTCTGTGTTTTGTGAAAACAAAATTCCCACATTAAGTATTTCAGCTTAGATACCAAACATACGTTTTAGACCTCTAAAAGAGTCTCAGTACACAGTAAGACCCAACTTCCTGCTTAACTCTTTCTAAAAAAAGTCTTTAAATCACAGAAGCATTTTCCAGTGCTTCTGCAGATATATGCTAGTGATATATGAGAAGCTCTAAGAGTGGGCTTAGGACACCCCGAATACGCCATGTGAAGTTAAGGAAAATGGGGTGCTCTTGGGGTACTCCTGTAGAAGGGGCTGGGGGTTCTCCACCTGGTGAGACAAGAGCAGCCCTCCTCCTGCCAGCCATGTTCTCTTCCTGTTATCATGTGGAAGGGCAGAGGAGTATTTCCAAAAGGCACTTAAAGAGCAACAGCTGTCCCTTTGATTTGGATGTCCTAAAAAGCTGCTCCACGACAATTGTGCTCTCAGTGGATCTGAATTTCTTCTGCCAGCGTCATTTGGTATTTAGGAGGAGGCCTGGTGTAAAGGAAAGGTCAGTGCATGGAGGCAGAAGAAAGTACAGGGGCTCATCCAAGTACTGCCACTTCCCAGGAAAAGGGATTTGTCCAATTCACCCCGTGAGTAAATGCCTACAGTTACTGCAGTGACTCAAACCCTGGCTGGAAATCTGTTCTTATGAGAAATTTTTAAACAGTGTTAGGTGAATAGTGGGAAGAAAAGAACTCCCAGGTCTGTTACTTATCATGGCAAACTCCACTTTATTCTACATAAATTATTTTGAAAGTGCCAGTTGGAAAGAAAGGAGGATTCTCTTTCCCAAGGGCAAACCTACCACCTCTTCTGAAGCCCAGTCAGCTCTCTAGAGGAATCTCTACCTCATTTATCCACTTGTTACCCTATCTCCCCTGAAGTGGCTAGAGCAGGGGTAGGAAGGAGCAGGAGAGAAAGAAGTACATGTGGGCCCTTTGCAAGTCTCTCCAATCAGGTCCACCGTCTTTGCCGAATTCAGCCTATTACCCTTTTCCTTCCTTGTCATCTTTGGTCAATTATTATGGCAGGAAGACCAAACCACAGGATCCTCAGACACCAATGCCAAAGTCACTTTTCCATCTTCCTACTACTAGAAGTTTTGCTAAACCCTGGGTGAAGAGAAGAACTCGAAGACGAGATGGCTTAAATTAAAACCTCGGGATTATTTGTGATTAAGTCTTTCCTTACACCCCATCACCGTAGCTGGTGGCTGTATTTGCAAAAGACTGACATCGGTGCCCAACCCACCCATCCAGACACATCTGCCCAAGATGGCAAGACCCTTCAGTTTACAAAGTAATGGCTTTAGCATCAGTTTTTGGAGCTCCTTTAAGAGGGACTTAAATTTTTAAATAAGACTCTCTTTGGGGCCAAGCTGCTTAAACACCTATGGGCATGTCTCCAAAGTCTTGGCTATTAAGGTCTTTAAGGGAGAGCTTACTATGTTCTTAAGATTGAGGGAGCCAACAACAATTCCGGACGAGCCGTGTTTATGTTGGATCGGCTTGTCTAGGCGACGGGCCAATGCTCTTGTATGCTGCAGGAACTGGAGGTGAGAGCAGGAAGGCCTGGGAACAGAGGAAAGGACTAACCTGGAGGACAGGAAAGCCAAGAAGGACGTGATGCCGAGAAATGTAGGGGGAGACGCCTGGTGGCATCTGGCAATGCACTAGGAAATACCATCATTTCACGCTCCTTTGACATTGTGTTGAGGGGTAAAAAATAGAACCGTTTGGAGCAAGTCCATTGGCACAGGCAGAGTCAACAGCGAACGTGCTTTCAGATCTCTTTGTTCTGGTCCTTTCTAAATTCTTGTACACGCTTCCCGACAGCCAAGGCATCTGTATTCTTGTGGACCTAACAGGCTTTAACACATTCTCAGCCCTCTCAGGTAAGAAACTCGACCCCCCTGGGGCTCAGCGTCCTTATCTAAAAAGTGAGGAGAACTCCAACTCCCCTTGCAGATCTAAATCTGTGACTCTAGAGTGAAATGCTCAATGACTGGCCATGTATGTATGGAAAGAGAGACTCCTTGTAAGGTTTTGTATCTGCTGGGCTAGAAGGAAGGCAACATGGGCCACAGTCCTGGCTTATGAAGGCTGAGCAGCCGGCATAGGTTCAGCTGAATGGGGCTGCTCTTCAGATGTGATGGTCATAGGGGAAAACTCGCCCGGTGACTCCGCACTCATTCACCCATTGAAATGTTCCACCGCATTCGGACGATAGCAACAGCTAACTCTTACTGAGTGCTCACGCCAACCACTGGGCTGAGTCTTTTGTAGACATAGTTGGGTTATCACAGCCACCATCGGAGGTGGGTCCTGCTGCTGTCCCTGGTGTGCAGATGAGGACAGACTCGGAAGGTAATGGGCTTGCCCAACATCAAATAGTTAGAAAGTGGTAGAGCTGAGATTTGAACCTAGATCTGAGGCCAAAACCTGTGCTGGCAAGCAATATTCTTAAATATGCTTAATAAACAATAAAAGAGTATAAGTCCATAATAGCAGTTGGTTCCACCAAGAGAATTGGCACTTGGCCTTCAAGGCGCTTTGTTACTAAGGAATGTTGGCAATTTCGCCATTTTGCAGAGCACGCTCTGTACTAGGAAACCCTCTCTTTCCCAGTACAGAAACAAATCAAGGCTCACAAGCAGCCAGTGGGAGGACTGGGCTTAGCACAGAGATGAGGTGGGGCGCTCCTTCTAAGCTCTGCCACAAACCAAGTGCGTGACCCACAGGGAGTCCCTCAGCCGGCTGGGGTTAGTTAGAAGATTCCTGAGGCTATTTAAAATCTTTGGATTTTATATTGTCTCTTGAAAACCTTTTTTTTTTTTTTTAGCTTTTTTTTTTTTATTGTATTTTTTTTGAAGATACATAGATCTGACTTTGGAGTTGTTGGGGATTCCTGGCACCACCTCCCTTGGGGGCAGGGTAGCAGAGACAATTGGCAAGCTATTTTCAAACATTCTCATTTTTTAAAGAGGTCCCTTGCAACCCTGAGTCTATAAAATTGTTTCAAAATGTCTAAGTGTGATTGTGTATCCTCAAGCCAAATGCTATAAAAGCCCCACAGTTGAGAGTTAAAAAGTAAATATGTACTAAAAGCTTTCTAGCATGCAGCCGATATGACACAGTACTTAACTACTGCTGTGATGCTCAGCAGGGCCCACTTCTCACCATTCTCCTCTCCCCATTTTTTGAGTTGGAGTTGGTTCACCTACAAAGTGGCCTTCTTCCTTCTGATTGTCACGGTCTCAAGAGGTAAAAAAAAAAAAAATCCACCCTTTCATCTCAACCCACCACATTCTTTCTCTAAGCCTGTAATTGGATCTAAATGGAAAATAAACTCTTTGCAGGCCAAGAAAGTTGGCACTAGAAGGTGACGAGAAGGAGAACGTGTTTCTCCTCTAATCCGCGTAATCATATTCTCCTGTGCAAAGGAAAATAAAAACAAGGCTTCCTGCAAGTGGCAGCCAGCACATGGTGAGGAGGGGTGGCTGGAAACCCACCTCAATCCACACATGAACCATCAACCAGCTTGTAGTTAAAAAGACCCCGGAAATCATCTGAATTTCCCGAAGACAGTAGGACTCTGTCCCCTTAGCTCTATCACCTTGGCTGGATTTGGGGAGGTAGTTCAGACACACACATACCTCAGTGCTGTGGCAAGTTTTAAAAAAAATGCATAAAATGTACTACGCTCCAACACTAGGGTCTTAGATGGATGAATATTGCACAGTCCATCCTGAAGTCCTGCTGTATACAGTGTATCATATAGGAATGGAGATGAGTAAGAAAGGTATGTCCTGGAAGAGTTTAGAAAGATGGATGGGGAACAAGACCAGTACATGCAGAATCCATTACTAGGTAGAAATTAATAGGTATCTTATAAAGGTCTGAAGTGTTATGGGAATTCCATAGAGGGCGTGATGATTTGGACCTGCAAATATTCTGGCAGATGCAAAGGGGCATGGTACATTCCAGAGTGATGGCCTGATTAAATTTGACTTGGTGTACAGATTCAGAAGGCACTGCTGAACTCCTCGCTTGGGGATGTGGGGCAGGTGGCCAGTGCCAGGGTTTGGCTATCAATCAGCGGCATGCTGAGACTCTATGTGGCTCGCTTGCATTTTTGTTTTGATTCTGTTTTAGTTGTTTTTTTTTTTCCCCCTCTCGTTCTACTCCACAGGTAATTGCAGATGCCTCAGGAGCCCTATGCCCCTCAAGACTAACTCCCCTGAAATCAGAGATTAAAAATGACTGATTTGGGAGGTTGCTCTGCATTGTCACCATCACTGTGACATCACTGTGGCTGTTTCATCTGATGTGAATACAACCACGGTGGGGAGAGGCAGGGCCTGTGGTTAGAGACAAGGAAAGCGAGGCGCTTGGTCAGGAGCGTAAGGCTAGAAAGTGGCCGAGGCAGGGTTTGAAAAGCGATTTCCGAGGCTTTCATTATACCCTGCTGCCTGCTGGAACCATGTCTCTCTGACCTTGAGCCTCAGTTTCCCCATCTGTAAAGTATGAGGGCTGGCCTAGATTGTAAGTCTCCAGCCTGTGCCCTCTTCCTGCTGCATTCAGGTAAGTGAGGAGTGGAGCTGCAGCCCCTCCTGCGGCTTACCCATGACCGTCTGGTCTCCGGGCCAGCCCTTCTTGAAAGGGAAACGTGCAGACCCTGGAGACAGAAATGAGTTCCCTTGTGCAGGAACCTGTGCCACCGCCAGCATCAACTAAAGAAGCTTTTGTGTGGGGCAAAAACCAACACAGGACAAAACACACTGGGATGCGAGCAAAAGGGGGGAGATTCCTTCTGGATAAATATCATTCCCTTGCTACCCCCACCTCAAACTTAGGCAGGATGGGGGGCGAAGAGGAGAAGCTGAGATTTTTTTGTTGTTGCTCCGTATTGACCTTAAGATTACAAAAAGAAAAAAAATGAACCTTAAATTTTAATGACCATCCCCAAGGAACTAAGATCCTTTGCAAATACTGCCAACTTTTAAGAGTAAACTTTGGTGTGTGCGCCTCTCGGCGCCAACATTTATTCCCAATGATTCCGTTTTCTGGGAAGTCTTGGACTTCTCAGTAAGCCGCGAGCAGAAAGGAGAGGAAAACTGGGGGGAAAAAAAGAAACTGGGTAGAAAGGACGCAGCTCACCTTCTGCACTCCTGGGTTGAGGTCCTTAGCCACCTTGGCCATCTTCTCCCCGGCTGGAGACGCAGCGTCTGGCTTCCCGAGCAGAGGCGCGAGGGCGCGCGGCGGGGCCAGCGGCGGCTCAATGGCCAGGTTCGCGGACCCGGCGGGGAGCTGTGCGCGCCGCGGGGCGCACCCGCGCCTCTTTAATTGGAGAGTCGGACTCCCTCGAAAACCTCGCCAGCCAATCGGGGCGGGCGCTCGCACCGGGCCGGCCAATCGCGGCGCGAGGCTCGCCCCCACCCCGGGCCCCGCTTTGGGGGCCTGCGGCCGCGGAGGCTCTCCCCCAGCGCGGAGCTGCCCTGACGTCAGTGCGGCCGCGGCCTCCGCCCGGGGCGCTCACCTCGGTCCCTCGGAGCGGCAGGAATCCGTCCCCACGCCCTTCTCCTTAAAAGGACAAGGGGCAGAGGGTGGGGCGGGCGGCCGGGCCTCCGCGATCCGTTCAGGTCAAAAGGGAGAGGGATCAAACAGGAAGGCGGAGGTATTTTTAGTGAGCTGGAGTCAAAAATAAATTCTGAGCTGCGCTCCCCTTCCCACCCTTTCTGCCTGCTCGTGGGCGGGTGGGAGTGGAGGGGGAGGCAGCCGGCTGGTGGCCGGCTCACTGCATCCTCCTAGGGGAGATGCGAGTCCAGCCAACTGTGATTCTTTTAAACTAATCCTTTGTAAAGCATTCAGCCTCCTTTCATGGCTTGTGGCCATGAGCCGGTGTACATCGGAACATTCGCTTTTTTATTGTAGTCTAACAATTCCTCAGGTGTTATTATCAATCCCATTTTATAGGTGAGGAAATAAGAACAGAGGGTAAAAAGGGCCCAAAGTAGAACTCTTCCAGCAAGGCTTACCTGGGCAGAACACAGGGTTAAGAGCCATAAGCTAGGAAATCAGTACTTTATTTTAGATAATTGGGTTTACCATGGCCAGAACAAATGAGATTATATTTGTAGAGTCCTCAGACCTTTGGTATGAAGTGTCCTCGCAATATCTAACACAACTACTCACATAAGACAAATTTGGCCAGGCCCTCTCTGTGCCGTGTCCTTTGTCCCAAGTCCACACGTCTGTTTTGAGCACTTTCCACAGACTTGGATTCCCAGGGACATTTTTTTTTTCCCCTATGGCCAGGCAGAGGATTAAACACAAGCCGCTTTTATCCCAGTGAGTGAATCCTACCCTCTCTGCTTTGTGGTTTTCATCCAGAAACCCACATAGGCAGTGACCCAAAGGGACTAACAAAAAATAGTGATGGCAGGTACATCTGTTGGTACTGATTTGGGAGGTGTGGGGGGATGCAGGCCATATTCTAGGACTGCTTCTGTTATTGTGGACTTTTTTTTCCCTTTAAGCTGCCTCCAATTTAACGCATCATCATCTCCAGTGATCCCACACCGTGATTCCTTTTTCACATTCCTCGAAAGGGCTTTGCGGTTCTCTTTCATCAAGATGAGGGATGGACCTTTTCCTTCTTTCAAGGATGTTTGCTGTAATTGATGTTTGTCTTGCTCCCAGCTCTATCCCCGACAGCGAGCACGTGATAGATGCTCGCTGTGCATTTGCTGAGTGAATGAATGCTAGATTCTGGTTTTTAAATCAGCAGTCCACAGGCAAGCTGGGAACAGGGAGAGGGAGCAGTGCTATCCTGGTAGGGTTTGTCCATGCCTCCAATATGGGACGTGTGTTAAACCAGCATGTAAAGGAACAGTGGCCAACAGGAGCCTGGGCTGGGAGAGGCGGTTTCCACGTGAATAGCCCTTTCAGTAGCAAATCCTTGGAACAATGGAGTGCTAAACTGGGAGGGCATGCCAGAAGCCTTTATATTTCAGAGCTGTGGGAACAGAAGCCAGGAGACCGACAAAGGCAAGCTTTATTCCTTTCAAATTAGGCAAAAGCCTTCCCAATGAAGTCATTTCCCACTCTTCCCAGCCACCCTTCTTGCCCCATCTTGAGAAATCATTATTCCACTAAATAACCCTAATTTTATTAACTTTAAACACTGTTTAGCTCCAACCACAGGACGTTATTTTTACCCTGGGCCCTAGGTATGCAATTAGGGAGCAAATATTGTGGCTTGTTTCTTAGAATGTGAGGAGGAGGAACTAGTGCCCAGGGTGACCCATTTCTGCCTTTCTAGAGAAGGACCTGTTTTGGGCAGAGAGGTGGCCCCACTTCCTGCAGGAGCCTGGTACACGAGGATGCTGGCTGGTTCTAGAGACCCTATTCTCTGACTCTGGCAGCCTGTAGCAGAGGCTTGCCTGGACACCTGGACAGACTATTATAACTTGGAAAAGTGCCAGAAAACAGGAACTATGGTCACTGCCTTGTGGTCACCTCACTCCAGCACTGTGATTCCTCAGCCTCTCTTTGGAAGAAATTGGGATGGATGTCTTCCAGGGTGGCACAGCAGGGAGACCCAGTTCTCCAAGGTTCATTGCTTTGTGCTGCTGGAGCTTTACTGGACACATTCATTCATCCATCAAGCAGTGTTTGGGGCACCTGCCTTAAGTGCCCTGTGATTGGTGCCCAGGAGACACCCAGGTAAAGAACTTCCCTGCCCTAATGATACTGGGGTTCTTTGGTTGACAAAGCTCTTATCTTGCTTGAACTTCGAGGCAACCACTTTTGGGGAAAATGGAGATTCAGCACAGTCAAGGACTTTATCTGAGCTCACACAGTAAGTGGCAGAGCTGAAATACAAATTCCTAAGACTTCTAATTCCAGGCTGTGTCCTTCTCAATGCACCATATTGACTCATATCCTGTCAAGGATGTTAAGGACTCCTTAGAGGGAAAAGAGGACAGCACTCCGAGTAAGACGATGCTAAGGCTGTTGTGTCATTGTAACTGGGTTGTCCTGAGTGCTTTGACTGAGTCTCCTGCTCTTTTCAACCTTCTTCCTCCCCTCCTTCCTTCATCCATCCATCCATTCAATGAATATTTAATTAAACAGGTGAACAAATAGTTAAACAAGGTACTTAAGGATGGCAGTGAGTGTCTAGGAGGAAGTAAATGAAAGGAAGAGGGAGAGTGTCACTGACTGTGACCCCTTTTGATCATGTGGTCCAGGAAGGGCTAATTAAGGAGGTGACATGTGAGCTGAAACTTGAAGGAGAATGAGTCAGCTATGAGTAGAGTCACCATGCAAAGAATATTCCAAGAAGATGAAAGCCCCTGAGGTGGATGAGGGTTTGGTAGGTCTATAGGATTAGTAATGCCAGTTTGGCTGGGGGATCATGAGGGACAGGAGAATGGCATGAGGTGACCTGGGAGAGGGAGGCAGGACCAGCACATTGGGTCTGGTAAGCTATGCCAAGGAGTTGAAATTCTATGCTGAGATCAAGTTTTAGACTGTGCTATCCAATTGAAACATGGTGTGAGCCACACTTGTAATTTTAAATTTTCTAATAGCCACATTACAAATGAAAAAGAGGTAAATTTTATATTTTATTTAACCCAATATAGTCAAAATATTATCATTTCCACTTGTAATCGATATAAAAATTATTGAGATGTTTTGCATTCTTTTTTCATGCTATCTTTCTGAAATCTGGTGTGCCTTTTACAGCCACAACACACCTCGATTCAGATTAGCCACATTTCAAATAATAATAGCTACTTAAGGCCAGTGGCCACTATATTGGACAATGCAGCTATAGAGGGTTTCAAGCAGAGGAGGGACAGTATCTGATTTATTATTTAACTTACAGAAAGGACACCCTAGAGGGGCTAATAGAAACCTAACTGTTAGCTAAGAACCCCTCATTATCAGATGGAGAGGCTGAAGGGTTGAGAACCAATCACAGAGAGTCTACTCTGCATGTAGTTCAAGTACTTTGCAGGGAAGGGCAAGTGCTTTGCCCAAAGACACAACATAGAAGGAGGCAGAGCAAGAACTTGAATTCAGTTCTTTTGGTTTCATGCCAGACACTTTGGAAAATCTCCAAGTAACCATGGCTCACAATGATGGCTGTACTGTTACAGTGTAGCAAGCACAGCCCAGATTGTTTTAATGTGCCAACAGAATAGCTACTTTTTGGTTATGATTTTTTTTTAAGATATCGCATTTGTTCAAAACACCCAACACTTTAGGTAGGTATAATCCATGAACCACATAGTATATTTTAATATATTAACTCATTAAAAATACCATGATACACATTATAGAATTAAATTTTCACCAATTTGGACAATTATTTGGACCATATATAGTTGAATTATTCATGATGTAAATTTTTAGGGGGGTTCTTTCCTGCCACTTTTATAAAAACTTTTATTTTTGAGTAACCGAATCTAATTTTCTCCAGATAGCTGGATGGCCTCCTAGATCAAGAAAGGCTTTGTCTATAAGGCCAAAACATCTGGATCAAAACAAAACATGACTGTTGGACTCAGCATTCTCCTGCCTTAGTCTTTCTCTGACAGACTTTTGCCTCTGACAGAAGGCAAAAGGAGAATCTGCTCATCATACAAGAGCACTAGATGGAAAGTCTGTAGCCCTGCCTTTGCTTAAAATGGCATGGCTGACCATTGCCACGTGCAACTCAAATGCATTATAATTGACTGGAAGCAAGAATAAATTTGCCTTGACCAGGTACACCTGATGGTGCAATGGACTCATTCCACTACTCATCAGCTCAGCAAGAGAGTAGAGAGAACACAAGATTTAGACCCAGAAAATCTTTGCATGTTTCATCTCCATCATGGGCAAGCTCAGGAAATTGGGCAAGATGCTTGAGAGTCTCTGAGTCTGTTTCCTGACCTGAAAATGAGGATAATGATCTTTATTCCTCCTGCTTTAGGAAGATACATTTGTAAAATGCAACACTGTACCCACATATTCATCTCTAACTCTCTATAGTAGGCAGAATTCTAAGATGACCCACAGAATGGCTGGTATAGTCCCTTCCCTATGAGTGTAGGGCAGGGGAGGCAGACCTGTACCTGCTTCTAACCAATAGAATATGGCAGAGCTGATATTCCCATAGTTATGCTACGTTTTGTGGTAAAGGTGAAGGGAATTTACAGACGTAATTAGGTCCTTAATCAAAAGGGAGATTATCCTGAGTGGGCTTGATCTAATCAGTGAGCCTGGAACAAGAAGTGTAGAAATCAGAGGCAATCCTTCTGTCCTGCTGGCCTTGAAAAAGTGACCCACTACACACTTTACAGCTGCAAGGAAACGAATTCTTCTCACAACCTGCAGGGGCTGGGAAGAGGAGCCTGAGGCTCCGAGGAGACCCTGGTCCCAGCCTGGAGCCAGCCTTGTGAGACCCTAAGCAGAAGGCCCAGCTGACTGGGGTCTGGACTCGTGACCCATGATCTGTGGGATAATTATCAGTGGTTTGTTACACAGCATACAAAATGAATATACTCTCATTCCCATCATTCTTGGATTTGTTTTAAGGATTTAACTCTCTGCTACTTCTTGGGATGAAGACATTTGGAATCTCCATTTAAAAGAAGTATTTGTCCTTCCCTCAATTCCTAAAGCTTCCAGGGGCAGTAAGTTACAACGAGCTATTTCCTTTTTAAAGCAGCATTTAATTTACTCATATGCTAGCATTAAGGAGAGGGTTCCAGTTAGAATTCTAGAGGGTTTAACCTTATTACACCTTTCATTTAAAGGTACATAATATACAGTGATACCTTCAGCCTATCCATTCTCTTATCATGTGCATGCATCTGTGTTGTGTCCGTCACCTTGTTTCCTGTAGTTGAGTTGGACTGGTCTCTCTTCTGAGTGGTGGGAAGGAAGTGCCCACAAAGCTGGCATGTCCTATTCACCAACAGTACTTTATGCACTGAATCCTTAAAACAACTCCTGGTAGCAACTATTGTTATTCATATGTACAGATGAGCCATTGAAGCTTGGGTGGGTTCCATAGGACACTCAAGGCTTCACAGCTGGTTGGGATTCAAAGCCAACTTGGGATCCCTCAGGAAGCCCATAGCTCGAGGGTGAGGACCTAGTTTGGACCTAGTTTGGGCTCCCAAACTTTGGAAATTGTGCTGGATGTTCTCCATTTGCCCCTCCGGATTTACTTTTCGCCTTTCTCCTCTGCTCTGCACCTTGGAGGCTGACCCATGGAATGAAAGTGTGGCTCCTATGCCGTGTTCCCATTGGGTTAAATTACTGGGAGGCCCCAGCCGGTTGTCACAGGTTGGGGTATTTGTTCTCCCTTTTCCTGCCTGCTGGGTTTGGGAGGTGGTTGTGTTCCTCTCCCAATAGCCCCAGCTTCTGCCTCTCTGGTAACAGCTCTCTCTTTTGGCCCTTCCATGCCTGGGAGTGGCCCCAGCTCCCTGCGTCACCCTTCTGGATCCATCCTTTACCCCAGTTTTCTCCTTCATAAATAGCCCTTTCATTAAACTCCCTCAGTTGCCTGTTGAGTGTGCTACTTGTTTCTAGCTGGGACCCTGACCAATACAGAAGCAAAAATGAATTTTAGAGATAAACTTAGACCCGCTTTCACTGGTGGTTGGTATATAGACTGCTCTGTATGTTTCTTATATATTCTCTTTAGCTATTGGTATATGAATTAATTAAAACAATTTGGGATCTGGCAATTAATTAGGGAATCCAGCTAGAGATGCTGGGAAAGGAAAGAAAGTTGGGGCCTTCTGCTAGGGCTGGTCTGTCTGCGGCTCTTTTGCCATGAGAAGATGGCAGATGGTGAGTTCTTGGCCGCTCACAGTAACATTAGGCATTTATCCCTTTGTGCTTCAGTCTCAGCTATAAAAGTGGGGCTTATTGTGAGGAGTGAGTGTGAGCCTGTATGCAAAGCATGCTTTAAACCCAGTGGCCCTTTTGCATGTAAAGCGTCCCTGTGCCAAGAGGACTGGCTAATATAAATCTGGCCTTGATTCTTGGGGATGAGGCTTGAGAGTGAGACCTTGGGAAACTTGGAACAATTTCTTGAGCTGGACCCTCGTACTCTTCTTTAAATGACTGTAGTTTGCTGACCTGCATGTTGTTTGCAGCCAAGATATAGTAAAGAAATTGTGTTCTATATGGCTCCCTGGGAGTGAAGCATTGGGATGACTCACTAAGGAGAAAGCTTATGGAATGGGATTAAGAGGTAATACTGTGGTTCCCAGTTCCTAGTTTAAGAATCATTTTGATTCTTGGGGGGAGAAGTGGATATAGGAGTAGGGGTGAACTAGCTTGAAGGGGGCTGCATGGTAGATTTATGGTGGCCTGTCAAAGAAGCCATTGACCACCCCAAGGAACATTCTCAGGATAATTGGTACCAAGTGCCATGCCTGAACTACCAACAAGAGACTTCGCCAAGCACTATCCATGCATTATTTCAGCAAATCCTCTTAACACCATCCTGAGACTGGTTGTCTTATCCCTATTTCACAGAAGAGAAAACTGAGCCCTAAGGAACTTAAATTATTTTCCCAATGTCATATAGTTGGGTGCAGAGTCTTAGTTTGGACACGTGTCAGACTCCAAGGTTGATACTGATAAAATCTACGTAACAGCAATAGAGCATCAGCAACCTTTTCTTGGACTTCTACCTCATGTCAATCTATGCTAAGCACGTTTAATCCCTATTCTTTAGGGTCTGAATCCCTAGCATAAAAAGAAAAAAATATTTCTTTTTTCTCCTTCTCCAACTCCCCACTTAATTAACACCTATGGTCTAATTGTAGGTGACTTTAATTATGGGGACATTTTTCTATTTTAGAATAACATTCTACATAGTAGATAATGGGGGAAATCAGAGCTGTTCAACCCATCAGGGGATCTCTAATTAGGGCAGGAAGCATAGTAGCACCTCTGTTTCCCAGGAGAACCTAAAAGACAGAGACAAAATAAACACTGCGATAATCACATCATAAGCGTCTTTTCCCATTGTCACATATTCCATTCTGTTCTGCCATGTTGGCATTTCAGTTCTCCAAAACTTTATGATGCTGTCTTACCTGTCGACATTTCCCCATGGAATATTGAACTCACTTCATTCTTTAGGGAAAAAATGGTGAAGATGCTTCTGTGTGTTTTCTTTGTGAGCAAAGTTGACATATGTGGGCTTTGTTCAGATTGAGATCTCTGTGATTCTAACTCTAAACCTGGATCGTTTGCAATCTGGAAATAGTTCCATAGAGTGAGCTTGAGGCCAAGATTAGACTGAGGTACAGAAGAGACAATGTCTGGCATTGATCCATTTCCCTTCTGTTTCTTATCTTTCCTCAATGATTACATTGGCTGTTTTCTAAAACCTGCCTTAGCATCCCACAGTGAGCTACTCCCTTGTGTCCTACTCTGTGCTGCAGCTATATTATTCCTTTTCTGTCCATCAAAACTTACCCCTGCTAAGTACCATTCTGTCAGTGCCCTCCTTGGCCTTTCCTTCGTTGGATTTGGCATCATTCTTTTATTTTTATTTTCCCTCTTAATTTTTAAAAAAATGTTACAGTCAAAAAATATAAGAGGTCCCCAGATACCCCCTACCCCCCTCACCCCACTCCTCCCACATCAACAGCCTCTTTCATCATCGTGGCACATTCATTGCATTTGGTGAATACATTTTGGAGCACTGCTGCACAACATGGATAGTGGTTTACATTGTAGTTTACACTCTCCCCCAGTCGCCCCAGTGGGCCATGGTAGGACATACAATGTCCAGCATCTGTCCCTGCAGTACCACCCAGGACAACTCCAAGGCCTGAAAATGCCCACACATCTTATCTCTTTCTACCCTCTCCCTGCCCCCAGCAGCTACTGTAGCCACTTTCTCCACATCAATGCTACAATTTCTTCCATTACTAATCACAATAGTTCCATAGTAGAATATCAGTAAGTCCACTCTAATCCATACTCTATTCCTCCATCCTGTGGACCCTGGGATGGTTATGTCCATTCCACCTCTATTTCGAGAGGGGGCTTAGATTCCACATGGATGGTGGATGCAATTCTCCTGCTTGCAGTTGTAGGCATTCTTGACTCCCTGGTGTGGTAGTTGACCTTTTTCACCTCCCTGTTAGCTGGCCAGGGTAACTCCAATAAACCAGAGGATAGGAGTTGCAAGTCTGCTGAGGCTCAGGTCCTGGCTGTCACATGGACAGTTCAGACATTCAGGTCTCCTGAGTATACACCAACCCCAGCACCAACCACAGATCCGGTAAAAGTAACAGAAGAGGCATGTGTAGAAAGGTCACATCTGAGTCCAACTCCATCACACTCAGGAACACAAATTCCAGAGTAGGGCCAACTGACATGGCACTGAACTCCAGAGCCATCTGCCATGACCTGTAGAAACTGTGGGTCTCTGTTGCCCTCAGGAGACTCAGTACCTGGGCTTCTATCTACTTTGGCTATCTCTGGGACTCTGCTGAGGTGTGCATAAGTGTGACCCTGGATTCAGCATCATTCTGTTAAGAATAAGAGTTTCGAAGTGAGGCATAAACTGAGTTTGAACCCTGGTTCTTCTACATATTATCTACATGTGTTCTATCCTTAAAATGGAAATGATCAGCCATCCTTCCAGAGGATGGTACAAATCATGGCTTGGCAAACAGCAAGTACCCATAGTTTTTTCTCTTTCTCCCTTCTAATATCCAGCTGATTCTCTGACATTAATATCGACCTCATAGTACTTCCATACAGATTAAATTGTGCTGCTGCATATAAAGCATGCAGTCTAGTGCCTGCCATAGAAAAGGCGTTGGCTACCTGGCAGCTTTCTAATTATTATTTGCTAATTGCCAGGTGGGTAGTCATCATGCTTAGTTTAGGTTTTGCTCAGCCTGGATTTAGGATTCCTTTTGTCTCTTGTAACAGGAAAATGACATTAAAAGAGTAATTCGTTTATTTCACTACACTCACAGATTTTTAGCAGGGGGATAAGATAGTCAAAACACTGTTCGACAGTCATTTTAAGTATGTTCATTCATGGCAGGCTATAATTTAAAAAACATAATTTGGATCTTCCACGACTAGCCACGTACATCCTAAGAGGTCCTCTGGGGATGCAGTGGAATGTTCAGACAGCATCGGCAGAATACCAGAGTGAGCTGATCACTGAGTGTTTCTGAGAGATGATGATGCACAAAGTATGAAGGCACCAAATCCCCCAGAATGAAGTGTAGCCGTGCCTCACTGCTGATTAGCTTTTCTGGAAAGACCAGATGAGTTCACCCAGAAGAAACGGGTGGGTGGGAGATTTCAGGAAAGATTCTGAGTTAGAAATTAGACAAGGATCTGGAGCTTCCTGCTGGTTCCCCCAATTGCTCTTACAACCCGAGATGCATGGCTTGGCCATGATGTCATCAGACATGGATAGACACGCCGAGGCCAGAGCTGTCAAACAAATCCTGGCTTGTGACGGAGGGTGGGAGGAGATAAGTAATGTGGTGCCACGTGGTGTAGAGTGAGTAATGTTTTCCAGTAGAGTACTATCCCCCATACTGTCATTGATGGGGATAAGTGAGGGGGAAGTTGAGCTCTTCATGATCTTCAAGTATAGATATATGTCTCCTCAAAGATCCTACTTTTCCAATTTAAAATCCAGTATTTAGCAGGCTCATTTCTTGTCACCTAGGAAAGTGCTTTCATATCATATGGTTGGCTCTAGATGGCCAATTTCTATCATTTAATCAATAGCTCATTCATAAATTCACTCAGCTTGTCATTTGATCAGATAGGTGGTGATTTAGTCAGTCATTGGGTTGGTTATCACTCATTAGATCACTCGGTGCAGTCAGCTAAGTCAGTCAACCTGTCATTCCATCAATCCATAGATGATAAAATCTTTTGGTCATTCAACAAATAATTACTGCCCCTCTCTTACTGTAGCAAGAACTCTGCTGTGTGGTAGGTGTGCAGCAGTGAACAAAAATGAGCATGGGATCCACTCTTGTGGGGAAGACAGATGTTAAACAACAATAACAAAAGGTGATGAGTGGGGACCCATACAATAGGAAAAGTATTGGCTCCAAAGCAAGAGAAGTTCAGTTTGGCTGGAGCTTATGGTTTCTGTTATGTAAAACATCAGATTCCAGTGGCTTCACTACTAGGGTATCTAAATAAAGAACTTCACACACTCCTCCATTAGAAAGAATGAAGCTAGCCTTTGTGGAGCTCTTGCCATGTGGCTGGACACTGAGCCAAGTGCTTTAGAGAGATAGTCATTTTGATCCTACCAATAATCCTATGAATTAGGGACTGTAAGTATCCCCATTTCACAGATGAGGAATCTGAGCCTCAGAAGGGTTAAGCAACTTGTCTGCAGTCACACAGGGGAAGGTAATAGGAGCTGAACCCTGGTCTGTCTGACTCCAGAGCTTATGGTAATGACCATGAATGCCTTTTCCTCCCACATGCTCAGGGACTAGAAAACCTATAAAAAGTAGCACTGAGACCTCAGGGCAAGAAGAACCTCTGGACCTTCCTAGCTTAGTCCCAAAGAAACAACAGCCCTGCAGTGAGGCTCTTAGCCCATGGGAATGAGGGAAGGAACTTGAGGTGACCAGGTCACATAGCGTCTTGGGGTGACTGTGTTCTGCATCCCAGAAGGAATGAGAAAGCTATGCAGGAAGTTACTTGTAATAATAGAAAGATATTAGGCAATCCATCCTAGAAATGAATCCATCTTATGTGTACAGGCATTATGAATGTAGCTAGAATAATATAAACCAAATTAGAAAGCCTAATATCCACATGACATCTTTATTTGGTTGTAAAGCAATCTACTACACATACTCTCTTTCCTTTTCAATGATCAAAAAATAAAGTGAGTCAGTCTCTTTTGCAAAAATAGGTCCTGTGTTTCAAAAGAAGATAAATTGTTTCTCAGAGAACATAGCCTTCTCTGTATTTTTTCTTTCTCCTTACATCCCCTTTCTCCAACTCAGGGATATGTATCTTCTGTCTAGATATTAGATCATTTTGAGCTAACTTGAAATAATGATTAATTTGGAAGTGATTTATCTACAAATTGAGTAGTACCTAAGTTTGGCAGCATTGGGGACAGTTGCCAGTGGTGGTGGTGATTCAGGCTTGCCAGTGAGTGATCTGTCTCCTATCACCTGAGATGTAACTGAATTGCTGTGATGACTCAGACTGAGCCTGTACATCTGTAAATACAATGGTGCACTCCCACAGCAGCAGCTTTTCTTGGTGTTTGCATGATCTGGAATTGCTCTGTACTCATGGGCACGGCTGAGTTTGTGCCTCATATTCACAAGGAAGGTGTGAATGATTCATGTTTCTATGTGTGTCCTTGCAATTCTATTTGGTCATTCTGAAGTTACTTCAGGCTTAGTCCATGATCATCTCCTTCTCCAAAAGTATTCTTTTGCCTTATATCTCAGTTATCATTATTAATATCCCCTTCCTTTCCAGACTCAAAAATGGTGAGCCTCAGAGTCTGACCAACTTGCCTACACTCCATATTACTTAAATAGTACTTGCTCTTCCTGACAACAGCTAGTACTACTCTACTGGTGTACTACTATTGCCAGCTTTACCACCACCACCACCTCCACCACCACCACTTCATTGTCTACTACTTAGCAACTTTTTGGAATACTTACCATGTATGGGCACTGGTTTGAGTTCTTTATACTTTGTATCTCAATTACTCTTCAAGCCAATCATAAACAGTATGTGCTATTTGGATCCCTGTTTTCTTTAGGAATAAACCATAGCTCAAATGAGTAAAGTAACCCACCAAGTTCTCAGCATTAGTAAATGACAAAAGTGTCATCTAAACCCAAGTTATCTGAGACTGTGCTTTTCATCACACCATCTTTGCTTTCTACCTTCACGATCTTTTGGTACCATCTTTTATAGTCTGTGCTGTTATTGATTTAATGTTTTTCTTTAAATCATTTCATGTGTTTTAGTTAAATAAGTTTGCTATGAAATAGTTTTTAAAAAATCATGATCATACATGGGAAACAGTATTACTCACTGCAAGTGGAAGATAACAATGCAAATGAATGCCTAACTATTAAAAATTTTTAAAAGTTTATTTATAGACTACTAAAACCATTCTGTGTACCAGCATACTGCATCTTAGGAGTACGGCTAGCTACCCCACTCTAGTTCTTTCCAAAGCTAATAATCAAGTGCTCCAGGATGGGCTGTTGGCAAAGAAAAAAAATAGATATCCAGGAAAACAGCCATTTAAAAGGAAAGACAAAACCCTCAAAATTCATTCAAGACCTGAAATCCCTTTTCTGACAGAGAAGTGGAGTTGATAAAAATGATGGAAAAAGTAGAAAAACTTTGTGAATGGCTTGAATTACCAAATGTAAAGGGCTTGAATGCAACATGAATATCATCTTTGAAAGAAGTATGAAAGGCTGCTCTGAAAAAATAGAAGAAAGAAATGAGCAAATTAGAAAAGAGGAAGCTGAGAGTCTTATATGACTTATATGACTTATATAAGAATGCAGAGAAATCACTTGGTAGAGGTGGAAATGGTGGTAAAAATTGATCTGAAGGTGATCTATAATTAATAATTAAAATTGTGGACCTCTTCCCTGCTGGAGGAAATTCAAAATGGGATGTTAATAACAATGGCATAAACATACATCGTTCTTCTGGTATCAAAAGAACTGCCAAAACAAAGCAGAGAGTGTCCAAAAAGTTGCCCTCATAAAAAAGATTACATAAACCAAAAGCCTTTTCATTAATTAAAAAAAGAACATGGGGTGGTGGTGCCTCAAGCAGATACTGCCACACCTCAGAACGATTTGAAGGTCTATGCACAGATTCCAAGCCTTAGACAACAGAACAAAAGCTTTTGGAACAAGCCTTGGAAATGTATCTAGTACATACACCTGAAAGATGGAAAAAGTAGAAGCAATGACTAGCAGGACAAAGAAGGACTATATAAAATGATGTAAGGAACTCATGGAAATGGTAAAAACAAAGCAAGCTACTCAAGGGCAAGTGCCAAAAGCAAATAGCACCAAGAAATAACCTTAATGACAATCATTTTTGTGTGTGCCTTTTTATAATAAAACTGTAAATACTATTTCAAAAAGGAATCCCCTGTTTTCCAGGTAGAGAGCTGAACCCTGAATGTTTCAGTTGTCAGGCATGTGGACAGGTACCCCCAAAGCCTAAGGTTAGTCATGTTTGGAGAGGCCAGGCTGAGCCAGATGCCCCTGCTGCCTCATGGCTAGCATCATCTGGCCCTCAGGTGCCTGGCACTCACCATATGGGCAAAGTTGCAAGAGCAGAGAAGCCATGTTAAGCCTGCAAAACTTTTAACCTGGTGATACTCCAGCCACTATTTGCATCATCCACCAAAGTAAATCCCATGAATGAAAACAGAAATCCTATCTCTAGCCTAGACTCAGAAAGATGAATTTGTCAAGCTCCCAGTCTTGGCTCTGTGGTGGATATTTCACTATGGGTGTCCAGATATGAGAGCTATTCTCCAAGTCTTTCTTCCTCTTTGCTTAATGACTACTTTCCTCTAATGCTGACTTTAGTTCTTTCTAGGCATAGTCTGAGGGCATCTATAAGATTCAGTGCAAACTTTATTTTTCTAGTTGGAAAACAACTCTAACCTCTTCCCAGGAGGACCTGGTGGTGTGTTTGGAAATGGGAAATTATTCTGTGGTTTCCAATTGCAAGGGGCCCCCAGTGAGTGGCAGCTACCAGTATCACCTTTAGATCCAGGCAAGGGGCTCCCATCCTGGGGCCCGATGCTAGTCCTCCTCTGCACTCACCCCTACCAGGCCAGGGGCTAGGTACCTTGGACCCAGAATTTCCTGCTCAAGGGGCCCTAATCCCACTTCTAGAGCACAATATGCCCCTTCTCTAGGCCCACTGTCTACTACAGATGGAACTTGCTGCAGATGTGTGCTTCCCTAGGCCCAAAGGATAACCAAGAGGTGGTTATTTATGGGGGTGTAGGTGGAATTTGAATATCTGCACCTGTGTGAGCAAGACCCCTTGAGGTGGGGGATAGAGTTAGGAGTGGGAGGAGAAGGTGAGGACAGACCAGAAGCCAGAGACTAATTCAAGGAGTCCAAGAAATTCAAACATGGTCTTCCAGGTTCTGGAGACATTTGTTGTGGTAGGAAGACAGAACGTATTTTTATTTAACAGTGTGCTATAATTGATGTATGACATTTATATATTCAGACATTCACTATATGGACCTCTACATGTACCTTTTGTTCTGGGTCCCTCAAATGTTAGGAGGAGGCCTGTTAGCTACCACTAGGGTGACCAGCGGTCCCAGTTTGCCTGGGATTAAGGGTTTTTCTGGGCTGTAGGACTTCTAGTGCTGACTGAAAGAGTCCCACCCTAGACAACCCACTGTCTATGATATAACAACTGCTATTGATTTGTGTAACTACACATAAAATAGACTCTTTCCTTCTGGGTCAGTAAAGAACTTCTCTTTATGTTACCATGATACCGCTACACCAGAAATTCCATCTAAAGAGTGTCCAAGGGGTAATTAAAGGTCTTTTTAGCTATGAACAGACCTCCTATCTCCAGTACAGGGTAAGACCTATCGGCAGTGGCCTCTGTAAAATTGCCACCAAAACCAATAATGAGCATTAACCACTAAAAGAGGAAATATCTTCAAAATTGTTGCTGGAAGTCAAAATAGGCTTCTAATCCTTGGTCTGTCTTATTTTTCCATGAACAAGAAGACTGGGGATGGCTCCATATACTATTTCTGTTAATAACCAGTTCAGACTTTGCTACAACTGTCTAAAGTGACTCATTTTCAGAAAGCCAACAGATAACAGAGACCTGGGGATGTTTTGAGGGTATTTGGTAACTGAAATAAGATTGGGTGGCAAATTCTTTAAGCAGAGGACTCCCTAGGCAAAACTGAGATGTAGGCAAAGTTGATCTCTGCCTATGTGGTTGCTTCCCCTTTCCCTACCATCTTGGGAACAAGAATTTCATTCATTCATTCATTCATTCACTCATTCATTCTGTAAAGGAGGCCAAAGAGTAGTAGAATCCCAAGCAAACTGAGCTACAAGAGCAAACACCCTGTGGCAGGAACATAAAGTGCAATGGCAAAGACCAATAAGGATGGATGGTCCAACAATGAGCCCTTGATACTGATGGCTATGATTATGAGCCTGTGCACCTGATATATTAACGAGGCCTAGAAATGCAGGGTGCCTAAGAGTTACCTCCTGAGAGTTTCCATGTTGCTCAAATGTGGCCACTCTCTAAGCCAAACTCAGCATATAAATGCATTACCTCCCCCCCGCCCCAGCATGGGACATGACTCCTGGGGACGAGCCTCCCTGGTGCTGAGGGATTACTACCAAGCACCAGCTGATGATGTAACTAGAAAAAGACCTTGAATAAAAGGGGCAACTCAGACCAGCAGAATATCTCAGTGTACATGTAATATCAGGTATTAAAAACTGCTTTATGACTTTGGATAAAAGGATGAAAGGAACAGACAAATGAGTTTATATGGCTATAAGTCTCCGAAAAAGAGTTGGGGGTCATCACAGAGGTAATGCTTACACATGTCTCAGCAGGGTCCCAGAGACAGCCAAAGTAGATAGAAGCCCAGGTACTAGTTCTCCTGAGGACTACAGAGACACATAGGTTCTTTGGTCATGGCAGATGGCTCTGGAGTTCAGTGCCATGTCAGTTGGCCCTACTTTGGAGTTTGTGTTCCTGAGTGTGATAGAGTTGGACTCAGATGTGACCTTTCTACACATGCCTCTTCTGTTACTTTTACCAGACCTATGGTTGGTGCTGGGGTTGGTGTATTCTCAGGAGACCTGAATGTTTGAACTGTCCATGTGACAGCCAGGCCCTAAGCCTCAGCAGACTTGCAACTCCTATCCTCTGGTTTATTGGAGTTACCCTGGCCAGCTAACAGGGAGGTGAAAAAGGTCAACTACCACACCAGGGAGTCAAGAATGCCTACAACTGCAAGCAGGAGAATTGCATCCACCATCCAAGTGGAATCTAAGCCCCCTCTCGAAATAGAGGTGGAATGGACATAACCATCCCAGGTCCACAGGATGGAGGAATAGAGTATGGATTAGAGTGGACTTACTGATATTCTACTATGGAACTATTGTGATTAGTAATGGAAGAAATTGTAGCATTGATGTGGAGAAAGTGGCCACAGTAGCTGCTGGGGGCAGGGAGAGGGTAGAAAGAGATAAGATGTGTGGGCATTTTCAGGCCTTGGAGTTGTCCTGGGTGGTACTGCAGGGACAGATGCTGGACATTGTATGTCCTGCCATGGCCCACTGGGGCGACTGGGGGAGAGTGTAAACTACAATGTAAACCACTATCCATGTTGTGCAGCTGTGCTCCAAAATGTATTCACCAAATGCAATGAATGTACCACAATGATGAAAGAGGTCATTGATGTGGGAGGAGTGGGGTTAGGGGGGTGGGAGGTATATGAGGACCTTATATTTTTTTGAATATAACATTAAAAAAGAAAAAAGAAAAAAAACCTAAAAAACAAAAAGATCTGAAGTTGTACCAGGAGGAGGAAAATGGAAGAAGATGGGGCCTGAGAGGTGGGCAGGGGACAGACCACGAGGGCTTTATGGACCACAGTGAAGACTCTGGATTTGATTAAGTGCAATGGAAAGGAAGTGTGATGTGATGAATAAAGGTCTCCCAAAAGATAGCCATACCCTAATTCCCAGAGCCTGTAAATATGACCTTCTGTGACCAAAAAGGACTTTGTAAATGTGATTAAGTTAAGGATCTTGAGATGGGGAGATTATTCTGGACCTCTGGGTGAACTAAAGGCAGTCCCATATCTCTTACCAGGGTGGGGGAGAGAGAGATGTGACACAGAAGGGGTGGAGGCAGTGTGGCCAGGGGCCTGGGCATGCTGGCTGCCACCAGGAGCTGGAGGAGGCAGGGAAGGGATATTTCCCTGCAGCTTCCCGAGCTCAGCCCAGCGAAACTGATTTCACATTTCTGGCTCCCAGAACTGCGCAAGAAAAATTTCTACTGTTTTATGCCACCAAGTTTTCGGTAATTTGCCATGGCAGCCACAGGAAGCTAGCCTAGGCCATTCTTCATTTTTAGGCTGGAGTATGGTATGAGGTGATTCACTTCTTTCAGCAATCACTTTGAGTGCTTTGTGGAGAAGAGACCAGGAGGGCAAGGATGGAAGCCCGGTTGGGAGGTTACTGCTGTCATGCAGACAAGAGACAATGGAGCAGTGGAGGGGGAGAGAAGCAGAAGAAGCAAGATTTTCTTGGGAGAAACTATGACCAGATTTGCTGATAGATTACCACTGGGAAAAGCAGGCTCTGAAAAGTGATCATCAATTTAGTCTGAGTGGAAATGTGGTTTTTTCTCCTGGGGAAAACTTATCATTTTAAAAAGAAGCCTGGAGATCATTCGGTGGTGAAATTTCAGGCAGTGTAATACTCCCAGTGTGGAGAGAGATGCTTGGTGGGGCTGAAGTTTCCCTAGAGCTCATCCTGCTATGTAGTTAGCTGACACCTGCTCTGTTCCTAAGCTGCCATAAATCCTTTTTTAGATGTGGATGGGCTGCAAATCAACTGATGATGTTCTCCACTCTATCTAAAAGGGAATTTTTTGTGACACTCTTGTGTGTGGATGCATCTGAAAGATACAGTTGAAGTGCCATAATATGGGCATTCTTAGGACATGTCAAAGGTTTTCTGTATTGGTTCTCATATTTCAGTGTGCATCCAGTTTGCCTGGGGAACTTATAAAACTTGCAGATTAGAGAGATGCAGCTTCAGAGATTCTACTTCAGAAGATTGGAGCGCGGGCTAGGGCGATGCTACTCAGACTTTGAAGTCATTACCTGGGAGCTCCTCAAAATGCAGATTGTGATTCAGGAGGTCTGGGGTGGAGCCCTATAGTCTGCATTTCTCACCAGCTTCCCAGTGCTCCTGCTCCTGGTCTAGGAACCACACATGGAGTAGCAAGGTGCAGAGAGATAACTTTCAGCGGTTTTAAGTCCCCGTGTGTCAAAGATGCAACAGGCTCCCGTTTGGATGCAATACCACGTATGTCAGGAAACAAAGGCAGCTCTGGACGCATCGCCAAGCCCTCTTGCACCATGGCCCAGCTGTGATCTTGGTTTAGCAGATCCTTTCCCTCTCTAAACCAGGGACACTCTGCATTCCCGACGGCTGAGCTCATAAGTGACTCCTTGCCAAACCCAACAGCCAGCTTCCCAGTCTGGGTTTTGAGTCTGAGGGTTGCCAGTCTCATCCCTTCCGAAAGTGACCATCATGGCCCAGGCAACTTCCTCAGCCCAGGTCCATCTCACTCCAGGCCGTGGGAGGGTCTGCACGCCACAGACAGCATGCTGCTTCTAACATATAGTCCTGGTCACTCTCCCTCCTACTTCAACCCTGCCCTTGGCCCCCATTGCCCTCAGGAGAGGATCTGAACTCACTGACCTACCCAAAACACCTCCACTTCCTCTCCAGGTGTTTCTCCCTCCACTGCTTGCAATCTACAACCTGCCCATATCGAACCACCAAAGGCTCCTTGTTTCAAACACTCCTTTTCTCTTCTCTCCAGGCCCAAAGAGTCACCGTTGAATTTAGAAACCATCCTCTTACAATTGGGATGACCTTGCACATCAAGGATCCAGGTGTGGGGAGAGAGGGACGAGCTTTGGGCAAGAAGAGAGGCAGAGCAATCTAGTGGTTCAGAGCACAGACTGTGCCGTCAAGGCCAGCTTGACCACATCTCAGCTCTGTAACCTTGGACCAGTCTCTGGGCCTCAGTTTTCTCATCTGTAAAATGGGAAAAATTAATATGTTCTCTTGGGACTGTTGAAAGTATATGATGAAATAATGCATTTAAAAGGCTTAACCTCATGCCAGGCATGCAATAAGCAGTCAGGTCAGCAATTACCATCCCTCAGTTTCTCCCTCCCTTTTTTTCTTCTCTTCTCTCCTCACTCTTAATCTCAGGCTCTTGGGACCTTCATAGATGTATAATTTTTGGCATTTTCTCTAAGTTAAAGTCCATAGGGTAAGGGAATATTGCTTGTATTCCAGAGGTTGTTTTTAATAATCAACCAACAGGAAAGGTTTTGGACTGCCCACTTTACTGAATTATCAGCAGCACTTTAAAAGGAAGTGAATGGAAATGCTCATTATTCCATCCATTCGTCCATACTTGGAATGAGTAGGAATTTCTAGGTCCAAACATGTTCCCTGCAAATCTTTGTTTACCTTGGAGACGAACATCAACACAATTAGGTTTCAGTATCAACCACATGGGAAGGTTTCAAGTCAAGGGCAGCGGAAGCCTTTTATAAATCCAGTGTCCAGGGCCACACTTTTTTTAAAAAAAAAGATTTATTTATTTATTTCTCTCCCCTCCCCACCCCCCACCCCGGTTGTCTGTTCTCTGTGTCTATTTGCTGTGTCTTCTTTGTCTGCTTCTGTTGTTGTCAGCGGCACAGGAATCTGTGTCTCTCTTTGTTGCGTCATCTTGTTGTGTCAGCTCTCTGTGTGTGTGGCACCATTCCTGGGCAGGCTGTACTTTCTTTCGCGCTGGGTGGCTCTCCTTACAGGTCGCACTCCTTGCTTGTGGGGCTCCTCTATGCGGGGCACACCCTGCGTGGGACAGCACTCCTTGCGCACATCAGCACTGCGCATGGGCCAGCTGCACACGGGTCGAGGAGGCCCGGGGTTTGAACCGTGGACCTCCCAAGTGGTAGACGGACGCCCTAACCACTGGGCCAAGTCCGCCGCCACATTTAGCACCTTCCTTTCTAGACTGGGCTGGGTTGCTTTGCTCTAGAAGGTAGGGAGGCATCCCAAATTCTCTCCATTAGATTAACCAGGACTTGACGATTAGATTCCAGATGTGACCATCAATAGAAGTAGGGGGATGCTCCTTGAGTCTGTGTAGGTAAGATCCAAAGATGTCACTCTTTGCTGAGGCTCATGGTGGTGGCTTTTATAGTCCCTCTGTTGCCAGTCAGATGAGGCATAATTTGTCCGTGGGTCACTCTAAGCAAAAGAAATAGAGGGCTTTGCTCCTCTTGACATAAAGGTGCAATGGACACAACCAATCCAGTGTCCACATAGAAGAGGTGGCATTGGATTGGGAAAAGTGGACATAATGGACAAAGGGTATGGGGAAAGGCAGGAAGAGATGAGAGGTGGAGGCGTCTTCGGGACATGGAGCTGCCCTGGATGGTGCTTCAGAGGTAATCACCGGACATTGTAAATCCTCACAGGGCCTACATGATGGAATAGAGGAGAGTATGGGCCATGATGTGAACCAATGTATATGAGGTGCAGAGGTGCCCAAAGATGTACTTACCAAATCCAATGGATGTGTCATGATGATGGGAACGAGTGTTGTTGGGGGGGGGGAGAGGGGGGGTGGGGGGGTGGGGTTGAATGGGACCTCACATATATATTTTTAATGTAATATTATTACAAAGTCAATAAAAAATAAAAAAATAAAAAAAAAAAAAAAAAAAAGAAATAGAGGGCTTTGGCTGGGGTTCATCCATCTGCTTGACAAATGCTTTCCAACTTCCTAGTATGTGGCAACCTCTATTCTAGGGGCTGGTGATACAGCTCTGGATGAAACAGACATAATTCCCTGCCTCCAGGGAATCCACCTTCTTTACATCTTATTAACATGCCTTATTACATGAATTGCCCCAGCTAATTGCAGACATGTAAAGGATTCCAGTGTTGGGGTTTGGTAGGGGAGGACCTTTAAAGATCACTTGGTCCATTGGTTCATTAACTTTTCTGGGGTCACTTGGGGGCCTTTGAGAATATTAGGGTGCCATGAAACCTCTCCCAAGTTATGTGAACTTTTGCCTACAATTTCAGCAGGGTTCGCCCTCCATATGTCCCCAACTTTAAGCCCTGAATTAAACCTTGGATCTGGTTCCATAGTCTTGGGAATGTTCTTCAATATTCTTGCAAGGAGGGACTTACCACCAAGGCATGGATTTTTTAAAAAAATTTTTAATTAAAAAAAAAAGATATTTAGATTACATAAATGTTACATAAAAGTGTAAGGGATTCCCATATCCTTTGCCCCTCCCACTTCCCACATTTACCCACATTAATAATAACTTCATTAGTGTGGTACATTCAGTGCAATTGATAAACACATTTTGGAGCATTGCCACTAAGCATGGATTATAGTTTGTGTTGTAGTTTACACTCTCTCCCACACAATTCTGTAGATTATGGCAAGATATATAATAGCCTGTATCTGTCATTGCAATGTCATTCAGGACAATTCCTAAGTCCCAAAAATGCCTGTGTTACACCTGTTTTCCCTCTCTCTGACCTCAGAACCTCCAGTGGCCACTGCCTCCACATCAATGATGTAAGTTCTTTCATTGCTAGAATCACAATAAGTCTAGAATAGAATACCAGTAAGTCTACCCTAGCCCATAATTCATTCCCCAATTCTGAGGATTCTGGGGTGGTGATGCCCATTCCACCTCTAATTGAGAGGGGGCTTCAGTCCCATATGGCTGATGGATGAGGCTCTCTTGCTTGCAGTTGTGGGCTTTCTCAGTTCCTTGGTATGGTGATTGTCCATCATCACCTCCTTGTTGGTTGTCCTTGGTGAGTCTAATGAACTGGAGAGTAGGTGTTGCAACTCCACTGAGGCTCAGGGCCCAGAAGGCATGGATTTTTTTTAAAAGATGGTAAACTTTCTGCCTCTCAAGGCAGCCCCTTCCGTCCTAGAGCTCTGACTATACAATGTACTGATTGTCTTTTTGACCCTGTTCTTTTTCTCTAATCGAGACTGAGATTTGCTGCAAGTGTGCCTGCCTATTTCAGTGATGTTCTCATTTTTTCTGGAATGTACAGAGGGAAGTGACTTCTTCTCCTATCTCTGGGTTTTTGAGGCCCTTAAGGGCTTGACTACAGCTCTTTTCCCTGAAAGGGAAAGGTTTTAGTAACATTTCTTCTCTCCATCTTTCTATTAAGATACTGGCCTAAGATAGGCCTCCTTAATCGCCTCTGCCCTCTGTTTACCTTCTTATCTGAAAATATTACTGGGTTTGCAAATTAGCCAAAGGAAACACAGACATGTTTTTAAGGCTGGCGACTTGGGTTTTTAAGACTGCCCGTATTTATAAGGCTTAAATGACTTCTCTGTTCCTTGTGTTGTGTGGGAGGAAAAATAAATTCTTACCTAGAGCCCTGTGGGAGAGCCGTGTCAACAAGACACCCCCACCCTCTGCTGAAAGCCAGTTTCTTTGAACCCAACATCCAGGCCAGGTGAAATCCTTCAAAAGGACAGGACTGGAGACTACATTCTGAGAGTTCCTAATGAAGGAATGGATAGTGCAAGCATATTGCAGCCCCTTTAAGAGCTCCCTATTTAAAAAAAAGTGTAGGGAAGTGGATGTGGCTTAAGTGATTGCGCTTCCACCTACCATGTGGGAGGACCTGGGTTCATTCCCTGGGGCCTCCTGGTGAAAAAGAAGAGAAAACGTGCCCGTGCAGCAAGCCAGTGCCCACGCGAGTGCCCACGTGGTGAGCCAGTGCCCCATGCAAGTGAATCACACAGCAAAATGATGACTTATCAAAAGAGAGACAAGGAGAAAGTCAAGGTGAAGCACAACAGAGACCAAAAACTGAGGTGGCACAATTGACAGGGAAACTCTTTCCCCATCAGAGGTCTCCAGGATTGAATCCTGGTGAATCCTAGAGGAGAGAAAATGAGAAGAGAAGACAATAGACAGCAAAAACAGCAGGGCGGGAGGAGGGGAAGGAGGGAAAATTAAAAAAATCTTTTTTTTTTTTTAAAGTATACTGCTGTAGATTTTGGAAGAAACTGGATCTTATTATCAATCACAGAAAGCTATGTGACTTTTAAAAGCTTGGACCCCAAGACAATGGAGAGGTTGTACTTAGTCATAAAATCAATTGAGTCAGAGGGGGTTATAATAAAAGGAATTTTATTTTTTTTTTAAACCTATTTCAAGCTGTTTTCAAGCCACATATATGTAACGACCACCACCCCACAGTTGGCTATTGTTATGGACCCACTGCCAGGGAGTCATATAAGACCCGGGCTGCTCATTCTGAGTCCTCACAACATCCCTGCCAAGAAGGAATTATGATTGTTGTTGGCATCATTGGTGATCAGCTCTGCAGACTTAAAATAATGATTCTCGGTTCCTGGCACACGCTAAAAATGACATCTTTTAATAATGTAATGGCCACTCGACCTGTAACTTAAAATCAAATCTTGGTTTTGACAATAACTTATATCTAACTGTGCCAGCTCCCTCCCCATCTCATCTGCCACCCCTTCAGAGGTAACCATTGCCTTGAATCCCATGTCCATCACCCCCTGGCTTTCCTTTTTTATAGCTTTATTGCATATTCAAACAAATAAAATATTAGTTTTTAACAATATATAAAAGGCTATCAAGCTTTCTATTGTTTTGAGGACTTATATGTTTTCACTTACTATATTGCGAGATCCTTCCATCCTGTTGCACTCCTCTGTAGCTGATTCACGGTGACAGCGACAGACCATCCCACAGGCTGCTCTTTCACTCTCCTGCCTATGGGCTTTTGGGTTGTTGCCAGGCTTGTGCTCTTGTTAACAGTGCAGCCTTGAACATTTGTGTATGTTTCAGGTTGCATGTGTGAAAAAGGTTCTTTTGGGTGTACCCCCAGGAAGGAATTGCTGGGTCATAGGACATGTGCATGCTTAGGTTTGGGAGATATTGCCAGATGGTTTTCCAAAGCTGTTGCATCAATTTACACACTTACCAGCAACATGTAAGAGAACTGTTGAATCTACATCTAGTCTAGATTTTATATTTTTTTTCTAACCTAAAGCACACAAAATGGTTTCTCACAGTGATCTTGATTTGTATTTCCTAGACTATTTATGATATATAATATATGTATATTAGTTCTACATTTCCTCTTTTATAAATTGTTCATTTCTTTTGCCCTTTTTTTCCGATGGCATTGGTTATATATTGCCTCCTGATTTTTTAAGGAATGTTTTATATGATTTTGATACAAATCCAAATGAAAGAATTATTTAGTTAAGGAAACTGAGTGTTCTAGAGGTTAAGTGACTTACTCAAGATCACATAGTTATACATGGTGGGCTGGCATTTGGTCCCAGGTCTGTCTGACTTCAAGTTCTGTCCACAATGCCAGCTCCATACTGTCTTCCTACTGCAAAAGTCTGTGGACTTAGGAGTGAGAGGTCTGGTTCTAGTCCCTGCTGTATGACCAGTGGACTGGAGGGCATTGGGTTGTGTCTTTGGGCTTCAGTTTCCTCATCTGTACAGTGATAGCTTTTTTCCCAGTAAAGCCCTGAGTATCTACCTCCAACTTCTCTTACTGCTTTTCAGTACCAATGTGATGCATTGGGGAATGGGAATGATCCCTACCAGCCCCTACTCCATCTTATCCAGGCCCCAGTTTGGTGTATATGGTCTTGGAGAATCATGTCTTGACTGACAGCTTCAAGTATCTTCCTTCCTTTGTGGCTTGGGAGGCTTGGGATGGACAAGGATAGTTCTGATTTCTTTCTTATTTGGCCTTGACTGTTATTTGCCTTTTCCCTGTTTCTTGGAAGCCATCCATGAAACAGAGCAGAAAGGAAAATTAAGGATAATAGTCATGATAATTTTAATTAATTTTTTCTACCAACAAATTTTTATTAAGCATCTACTAAATGATGGACTTTTGGGGAGGGAGTAGTATGCTTATATGTCAGACAGACTTAAGTTTAATGCCTTTTACTAGCTGTGGGGACCTTGACTAAGTTTCTTACCCTCTTTGAACCTCAGTGTTCCCACTTTAGAAATGGGGACTAATATCCATGTAGTGGTTTAAATATATGACTGCAAATCCTTTTACACTTCTCCCACCAAGAGGTGGTTGGTGCCAATGTCCCCTTGCTTTGAACCCGGGTAGCCTTTTGTAGCTGCTTCAAAGAACAGGATGTGGTGGAAATGATGCTGTGTGATATCCAAGGCTAAGTCAGGAAATACCATTCAGTTTCTGCTGATTTCTCTTGGGACACATGCTCTGGGAGCCTTCAGTCACCATGTAAGAAGCCCGTGGACTCTGAAGCCCCTATGTGCAGATACCACAAAAAGAGAAAACAGAGGGAGAGAGATGACCAAGATACCCCAGGATTTCCAGCCCCCAGCTGTCTGAGTTTTCCCAACCAGGATTGAGACACATATGTGACCTGTGAGATGACCCCAGCCACCATTGACCCCAACAAGGACTGCCTAGCTGAGTCCAGGCAACCTCCAGATTCATGAGCAAAGGAAATGATGGTTGTTGTTTTAAGCCATTGTTTGGAGTTATTTGTTATAAAGCAAGAGCTAACCAGGACAAAAATTATTATTACCTCGCATGCATTGTCTTGTGAATGCTTACAACTATGCTCTGAGCTAGAAACCCTTTTCATTCCCATTTTCTAGATGAGAAAATGGAGGCTCTTTTGTGATGCCTCCAGAAGGGCATATGCTCCCTGAAGGCTGGGGTCAAGCCACTTTGGGTCACCATTATATTTCCTCAACCTGTAGGATGAATGAAGTTTTCCTATCAATGTTTGCTGGGAGCTAGGGCTGAAACTTCAGTGAGTATAAGGAGTGAATAATGGGGGCAACCCATGTACCCCAGGAAGAGGGAATAGGAAACCATGTAGAGAAGGGGGTAGAAAAGGCTCCTCATTCCCCTGGGTGGGGGAACATGCCTTTGTCCAAATGGAAGACTCCCCATTCTTCCTTATTTGACCTCCACACATTACTCCTGAACCGATGGGGGTGTTCTTGTGGATACCTCACCTCAAGAGCAGAAACTAGAGGTGCAAAGAGGTTAGGAGGTGTGCTGGGATGGAGAGAGGGGGTCCCAAAGTGACAGATCCACAGAGTTACAGAACCCAAAGCTTGTAAGATCAGGTCCATTAGGACATTTAGAGCTTCCTGATGATAACGTGAATTATTCTGTTCTTGGGCCAGAAGAAAAACACTTCATTTGAAATTTGTCACTAGATTTGGGTTAATGGTGTTCTAGGATTTTTATTTTTTTTAAGAAATAATTTCTAGGAGCAAGGCCTAATTTTCTCAATGCAATAGAACCTCTTGAAGATGTTCTTTAGTTAAGGCATGGTCAACTGAATCAGGATGGATCTTAATCCTGTTACTGGAGGCCTTATAAAGAAGAAAGCCACAAGGAGGAGAGGGAAGTCAAGGGAATCTGAAGAGAAGGAGTGGATATGTCCATGGAACAGGAAACCCCGAGAACCCCAAGGACTGCTGGCCAGCCAGAAGGCTACCTACCTTGGGAGGAAGCAAAGCCTTCCAAGCCTATGAAACTATGAGACAATAAATTCCTGCTGTTTAAGCCAACCCCTTGTATGGTATTTGTTATAGTGGCTGGGAAACTAAGACAGTGGTATAGGACAGTATAAGGCAGGGTGGGGTAGGTAGGAAAGAGGTACATACTAACTTTAGCCCTGCCACTGGCCAGCTGTGTGACCCTTGGGTTGGGGTTACTTACCCTCTCTGAACTTTGTCCTCAATTGGAAAATTGAGCTAATCATAGTACTTTCCCCAATAGGAACAGTGGGAGGATGAAATGAGATAAGAAATATAAAGGTCATGGAACAGGCCTTGGCATGTAATACGAGCTCAGTAGACGGCAGTGGTGATGAAGGTGGGACCTAGAAGTGGGAGGAAATGCTATGAGAAAGTGCCGGATGCCTGCCTGAACAGTAGGAAGGATGAGAGATCAACTCCCTATGTGCAGCCAGAAGCCTGCAGAATTGTGAGAACATGCTTTACTCAGCCACCACTCGATTTTAGAGCTAGATACTGGAAATGATGATGATATTAGTGATAGCACACATTTTTCTATTGCTATCCATGCGCCAGGCCCTGGTCTAAGTGCTTTAAGTATGTTAACTCATTTAATGCTCTCAAGAACCTGATGAGATAGGTAACTACTACAGACCCTATTGAACGGATAAGAACACTAAGACAAAGAGAGTTTAGTTAACTTGTCCCAAGTCCCACACTAGTAAATGCTTGAGCCAGGGTTAGAATCCAGGCAGTCTGACCCCACAGTACCATTACAGTCTGAGTAAGGCAAAATCCCTGTCCTTGGAGCAGTCCTGTGAAAGGGCACAGACAGATGATTTCAGTGTAGTGTGCTCGAAAAGCATATGAATGAGTTCATACCAAGTGTTCATGATGATTACCCCTTGGGGAGAGATACTGGGTTGAAAGGGAGAATTTCACCTTTTATCTCATTTCCTTGTATATTCATACAGAATTTCTTTTCTTTCTCTTAGTTTGATAATTATTTAAAAATCACCACATGGGCAAATACAAAACAAGGCTTTATGACAGAGGTGAAAAGAGAGGTGTGGCAAAGTGCTGTGGGAGCACAGAGGAGCGGTGTCTGACCCTGAGATGGGGAGGTCGCAGCGGGTATTGAAGGATGAGTAGGAGTGTACTGATTGGAAATGAGCATGGGGAGATTTTTCCAGGAAGAAGGACTATTACAGATTGAATTGTGCCCCCTCCCCCCAAAAAAGATACCTTCAAGTCCTAGTCCTCCTGTGAAAGTGAACTTATCTGTAAATAAGATCTTTAAAGATGTTATTAGTTAAGATGAAACCACACTGGATTAGGGTGGGCCCTAATCCACTATGACTAATGTCCTTGTAAGGTGAGGAAAGTTGGACTTAGAGAGAAATGGCCATGTGACAGGGATTGCATTATGCCACCATAACCCAAGAAATCCCCTGGGTTGTCAGCCACCCTGGGATACCAGGTGTGGTTGGTTGAATTATGTACCCCAATGAAAGACATGCTCTTAATCTTACCTGCATTACTGTGCGTGTGAATTTATTAGTAAGTAGGGCCTTTTGAGGATGTTTTTCAGTTAAGGTGTAGCCCACTTAATTAAGGGAGGGCATTGATTTGTATTATGAACAGCTTTGTAAAGAGTGACCAGGAGGCACCAGCAGCCAGAAAGAAGCAGAAATCTCAAGAGAGGAACAAGAAGAGAGAGATGCCAGCCATAGGACCCCGAGGACTGCAGCGAGCTGGCACCCAGAACACGGAACGCGCGGCCTTGCCGACACCTCCATGCTGGACTTCTAGCTTTTGAAACCATGAGCTGATAAATGCTTGTTGTTTAGCCAACTGTGTGGCGGCTATCATAGCAGCCTGGAAAAATTTGACACCAGATTCTCTCCTTTTAGAGGAGGCGTGGCCCTGCTGACACCTTGATTTCAGACTCCTAACCCTCAGAGCCATGAGGGATAAGGTTCTGTTTAAGCCAGCCAGTCTGTGGTACTTGGTTCCAGCAGCCCTGGTGAACTAAGACAAAGACATGGGTAGAAGCAAACATGGCTGCCCTCAGAGGTAAGACAAGTGTTGGCCCAGGGAGTATGATGTAGGAGGTTCCTGGTAAATATTAGATTCCCAGGATATAGGGGTGACTTTGTATATTCTCCTCATTAATATTGCATTAGTTAGAATTTCTTGGGAGCCATTGACAGAGAACCAGATTCTACTGATTTATGCCCGTAGGGTCTCAGACAGGAATCGGATTCTCCCACCCATCATCCCTCTTAGATAGGGCCCCTCTGAATCCCTCTTAGATAGGGCCCCTCTGTGTCTCTCCCTTCACCTGCCTGCTCTTCCTGGTAATCCCCTCAGAAGCCTCAGAGCCAGCTCTGCGTGGACCAAACTGAGCTGGAGACCTTGTTCGGGAAGTGGTCACTGAGGCCACTTCATAGGGCTATGCTGGTTGGAGCGACGGGCTTCACCAGGTCTTCTAAGAGCTCTCCCCTCCCAGACCCCATGAACACAAAGAGGAGATGGTAGTCACCCCCTAGGAAATTGGGGTGATATTCCTGGAACAGGAGAGAATAGATGCTAGGCAGGTAAAGCCAAAAGGAAAACAAAAAAGGAGGTGCTTACGACAACTATCCAGGGGTTCTTATTCTGGGTGATCGTGCTCAGATAGAGAGCCCCTGATGTGTCCACACGGACCCTCCTTGTTTGTTTCTCTCCAAGCCTAAGAAGAATTTGGATTAACTAGGGAGAACTATCAAAGAACACGGCTCTTTCTGCTTCTTCCAGTTTCTCTCTCTTTTCTCCATTTTTGGATATTTTCGGGCTGAGGAAATGTGACCCTTTCAAATATATTTTTAATGTTTCTCAACCAAGAAATGATTTGTTTTTGTACATGCCCATTGAAATGAACTGTTGACATTGCTTTCATTCTTGGGGTTTCAAAAGGTGAGCTCCAAAGGTTGGGTCAGCACAGTCGTTGAGAGGGTGTATTTCACTACCGAAGTATTTTTACTGCTTCATGGTGGTCATAGATGCAGCTACGAACAAGGCTGTGTGTCTCTAGGATGTCTGGAGTGTCTTGCAGTTCTGAGAAAGCTCTGTTCTTTAGAGCATTCCTCTCCTGGCCGGTAGCCACTTTTCAGGTGATACTCTGGGCCTCGAAGTACCAACACCAGCCACCTAAGAAACGGGCCTGTGATTAGGAACTTTGACTCTGGAATCACTGAGTGATCTTAGGCAAGTTAATTAACCTCTCTGAGCATTCTTTTTTTTCATCTGTAAAGGTAATACTTGTGTTGAGAAGACTAGTTGAGATATTAATAATACGTCAAGAGAGACGCTGAACCATCAGGTGTTGAAGGTAGCCAATTAAGATAGTCAAAGCCAAAATGGAAGGAACAGGGAAGTCTTTAATAACTTATTGCCATGGCATAAGCAAGAGAAAAGTGTGGCTCCTTTCTGGTCCATTCTCCGCTATGGAATGGCACCACCAGTCAAGGGGCAGGTGGATCAGCAACAAATGTAGGGGACATCTCACTGCTGAGGGACCCCTGAACAAAAGCCAGTTGCATTTTATGGACTTGGGGACAGGGAATGGGGGTGAGGAGGGGTGGCTGGAATGTTAAAGTTCTGAGTCACAGTGGAGAAAAGTGTCTTCAAGGTGTTCCCTTTCCTCAACCAATGAGGAGGTCTTGGCAGAGGAACCTGGAGAAGGCAGTATGAGCAAAAGCGTGACCAGCCAGGGACCCCACGACTACAACTCCCTGCAGAGACGGCAATGCATTGGCCATGCACCAGGTCTGCATGGGGAGCTTTCCCCTGTGAGGCCTCCGTAATTGCCTAAAGTCAGGACTGGAAAATAACACACAGGTTTTTGGTCAGGGGCTGGACTCCTCACAATGCATGACAATCTTTATCCAGGGGTAGAGCAGACCCAGACCCTGCCCTCCAGGAATTAATGGTAAAATGGTAAAATGACTATTAGTAACATGGACGTGCTCCTGTTGTTCTAAAAGCAAGGATGCACATTTTAGTCTCTAACACACTCTGACTCTCCACTTTACAGATCTGTGTACCTAGGGCAAATTGCTTTACCTCCCTATGTTTTATTCTTCTTACCTATAATATGTGCATAAGAATACCACCTCTCAGAGTTAGGAGGAGAATTACAGCAATTTATGGAACGTACTTGGCACAATGAGCACATAGCAAGTGCTCAGCTAACAGCAATATCCTTCATCTCTCTTTCATTCTGAGAAGCTGGGACCAGCCCAGATCCCTGCTCTGGGGAGTGGGGTGGGTGATTTTTGAGTGGCATAAATCAGACGAATTAATTGGGGTTGGGAGAGGGTATTTCACAGCCTGTCTTAGACACTGCCATTCCAGAACTGAAAATCCTTTAAATCTCTGCCTCTGGCTACCTAGAAAGTGCTCATTAAATTATCGCCCATTTTGACAGGATTTGACTTGTAGGACAAATGCCTGTACTTTGCCCATAACAAGCATCATTCAACACATATGGCAGCCAAACGGTGGATGTTCTGGAGTCAACCCAGCTTCCCTGGTTGTACCATGGACAGGAAGCACGCAGCTCAGGCTTCCTCCCTCACGTCTAAGTTCCTGTGTGGCATTTACTGCCATGACCTATCTAAGAAAAATATTTCAGGAACCATTCATTGAAATGTGCAAATCTGGGTGGGAATGCTTGCCTTCTAAAGTGAATAATTGGCTCAATATAAATAGGATCCAGCCACCCCCGCCCCTCACTCAGAGGTTGATATTTTTCATCCTGACACAGCTGTACTTCCTGACTTGCTAAGTAAAATGAAGATCACATGGAAGCCATAGTCAGAAACAAAATGAAATGAAGATGGGTTTGGCTAGAGCTGAGGCAATTGCAAATTCCCTTTGGAAGCCGTTAGTGATGGGTTTGTCAACTTCTTCTTACCCTAATCTATTTTCTACTTTCTGTTCAAGCCCATTCTTATTGTTCCTTCCCATCTGGTTTCCTACTCTATTCTCAGTAACTTTCACACACTAACCCGATAGTGGCTCTCAGGGTGATCCTGCTCATAGGAGATTGAGGAAAGTGAGGAGCTTCCCATTCCCCAAATTGATCCTCCCTAAAATATGTTCCCCACTGTGTCCTTGGTAGTACCTGAAAATCTACTCTGCCCTAAGATACTGGGCTTTCCAGAGGCCCATGTTGTAGGGGGAAATAAATGACTCGGGAGACTAGCACCAAAATCTGTTGATGCCTCTGGTACCGGTTAGCTACTGCTGGGTAGTAAACAACCACAGAATCTTGAGGTATACAACAATGAGCATTTATTTAGTTTGTGGGGCTATGTATTGGCTTAGGTGGTTGGAGTGGCTCTGCTCCACATTCTGTGCCAGGATGAAGGGGCAGAAATCCCTGGGTGAGGCCATATCATGGTGATGGCAGAGGTGTGAGAGGGCAAGCCCTACTGCACAAGCACATTTCAAACCCCTGCTTGTATCATGTCTGCTCTCACCCCACTGGCCAAGGCAAGTCACATGATGAAGTCCAAGGACAAGGAATAGGGGAATAGTCTATGTTTTGAGTAGAAACTGTGTAGTGTCAGGGCAAAGGACACCAGATATAGGGAGGGGTAAAGAATTGGGACTAATGATCCAATCCACCACAGCCATTAATTCTCAGTGTGAACTCAATGGCTTAGTCCAGGGAGAGAGTGATGGGAGGGCCTGGCAGATAGGACTCATACAATATAGGTAAAATCCGGGTTAATCTCTAGATGGGGAAAGGATTTGAACATCTGGAGACAGTGTAAGAGCTCTAAATACCCAAGAGCAGGAATCCTCAGACTTAGCAGGCATCAGAATCTCCCCGAGCTCTTGTTAACAGCCCCCACCCCCAAGTGCCCCAGAATTTCTCATGCAGTAGGTCTGGGATAAGGCCTGAGAATTTACATGTTCAACAAAATTCCAATAATGCCGATGTTGTTGATACAGAAAGCGCACTTTAAGAACTATTTCCCAAGGGAAACGATAATTATTGAAGGCAAGCTGATATTCGTTAGTGACAGTTTTGCCTAAGTTTGGTCTAATTCTCTCCCATTTGACTTCATGCCAATGCTGCTATCCCACTATCTTTTGCTTCCTTAGCCCAGTAGCACCTCATTCCCATTCATCTCCCTTTTGATTCTTCAACTCCTTTTTACTTCCTGAGAACATCTCTTTCCTCCTGCTCTCTAGCACCTTGACTTGTGTGTCCTTTCTCTCTGCCCCTACAAGGTGATAGAACCCAGAGAAGGATGTGACCAGGGTGTGCCCAGCAGACACACTGGCCACAGCCCAGGCCGCCTGAGTCATAACCTCTAGGAGGGAAACACTCCAGATTGAAGATGGAGATCTCTGGCCAATATGAAGATGAAGATAATATCCTAGGAAGTATGTGGTCCCATGGCTTTATTCTTTTACGGTTTGTTTATTGGCATCTCTGTTATGTCTTTGTTCTTTCACTTCAAAAATATGTTTGGGGCCGGGTGGCAGCCCTCGCAAGACACCAATTTTAATGACTTGTGAGGGATGAATTGTTCCCATGGGGCCATAACAAGTGTGTCATTAAACTTAATAGTGTTGTAAAGTTGTCAGACCTAAAATCCAGTACATGCTCAGAACTCAACCCCGTTTTAGCCTTGTTCAGCATTGTCATGTCCAGCATTGTTGTATGAATCCCAGTGAGTCCAGCTCAACTTTCTGGACTGGAGTGCCAGAGACACCAAGATGGCAGATACACTGGGCATGCCCTTAAGCTAATGCCTGAGTCAAGTCAATGAAGATGCTGATAACTGGTCTCCAGAGAGACAGACAAGGTAGCTGTACTGGGGCCCGTCAGTGGCTTTATTGCTAAGCACTAAATTTGGGCCTCTGTTGTTCAGGACAACATTTTTTTCTTTCTTTCTCTATAAGCCCCAGGGTCTCAGCCTATTATATTCTCTTCTCAGCAATTGCCACAGCATATTCCATCCTTGGAACTTTCTTTCTCCAATCCTGGCTGGAGATTGGAACAAGTTTACCTGACTCTCTTTTTCCTGCCACTTAAGAAAATAAGTCCATAGGACCTTCTTCCTTTGTTTAATGCCACTTATCAGGTGACAATACAACCATACTGGCCATTGGTTAACAAGCCCTGATTGACTCTGAAATGGTAAATAAAAGCCTCATGCTCTTTATTTTCTTAATTGCAGGATTCTATAAATTCTAATTGCTTCTGACCTGGCGTTAGTGGAAACATGTTTAGAGAAGGGGCCTTTATTTATTTAAATGAATGACTGACTTTAATTACTTTTCTTCTGCTGTGAAACAAATTACCACAAAGTTAGTGGCTTAAAACAATGCCTCTCAAATGGCTTGGGTATGTCGGTTTTGCTTAGTTGGTTCTCTGCTCAGAGTCTTTTCAGCCTGCAGTCCAAGTGCTGGTTGGAGCTGTGGTCTCATCAGAGTGTCAACTGGGAAAGAAGCAATTCCAACTCAAGTTGATGGCCGTATTAATCTCCTGTGGTTGTAGGACTGGTGTTCCCATTCATTTGCTGGCTGTTAGCTGGGGTCCACTCTCAGCTCCTAGAGGCTACTACAGTTCTTGCCATGTGGCCCTGTTCAAAGACCATCTCACAACGTGGCAGCCAACAACAGAGTCTGTCTCACTCCATTCTGCTAGTATCATGGAGTCTCATAAAACCTAATTACAGGCTTGAGATCCCATCATTTTGCCAACTTTACTTGGTCAGAAACAAGTCACAGCTCCTGCCCACAATCAAGGGAAGGAAATTACACAAAGGCACGAGCAACGGGAGGCTCTCCCTGTCGCTCCTTTTTCCAGTCTGAAGGTTCATGTGGGCAGAATGATAGTGTCTCTAAGTCCTGGTCTTAGTTTTCTGTGGCTTCTGTATTAAAGTGCCACAAACTGGGCTTAAATCAACAGAAATTTATTCTCTCACACTTCTGGAGGCTGGAAGCCTGAAGTCAAGGAGTGAGCAGGACCATGCTCCCTCTAAAAGTTCTAGGAAAGAATCCTTCTTTGTTTCTCTAGTTTCTGGGTGTGGCCGGCAATCCTTGGCATTCCTGGGCTCGTGGCAGCACACCTCCAATCTCTGCCCTCGCTTTCGGATGACTGCCTGTGCCTGTCTGTGTTTGCATTTCCCTCCTCTTGTAAGGACACGCCCACCCATATCCAGTATGACTTCATCTTAACTAATTACATCTGCAAAGACCTTATTTCCAAATAAGGTCAAATTCACGGGTACCCGAGGTTAGGAGTTAAACTTATCTTTTGGGGCAGGAGACACAATTAAACCCACAACAGCCCCTTCCCCCCGCCAAATCATTTTGCTTTTCTGAGGACCTTTTGCTGACTGGCACTCAGGTCTCGAGGCCTTTTACTCCATTCATAAATGAGACCAAAGGCTATTTCCACAATACTCCTCCTATTCAGGGGAAAAAAAGACTACAAGTCTATCAGGCATTGGCTAGGCCTCATCCCCACCACATATTTCATTTCCATCACTTATTATTAGTTCATTCAACAAAGGCTGATTGAACACATAATATGTGCCAGGTACTGGAGGTACAAATTATTTGACAAAGTCCCTTCTCTCCTTGAGCTTACATTCTAGCTAGGGGGAGAGAGGCAATAGACAGCTAAAAAGAATGCATAAACAAGTGAAAAGCATTATGGGGATAATCAAACATGGGCTAGAACATGTCAGGGGAGTGCTTTAAATGGGACAATCAAGGAAAGCTCTCTGGGGGAGGATGTTTAAGCAGAGCCTTGGGTGATGAAAAGGACCCAGTCATATCACCATTGGGGCAAAGAGCATTTAAGACAGGCAACCAGCAAGGGCAAAGGGCCTGAGGCTGAAAAGAACTTGGAGTAATTGAGGAAGTGAAAGAAGGCCCCATTGGTTAGAGCTGAAAGAATGAAGGGAACTGGTAGGAGATGAAGTTGAGGAAAGAGGCGGAGGACTGATGGCTCGGGATCTTATGGGCCATGGCAAAGAGTTTGGCTTTGGTTCTTGTGTGAGGTTCAGCAGGAGCGTCAAGTAATCCACTTTATTAGCTTGCTCTGGTTGCTATTTGGAGAACAGCACAGAAGCCAGGGGGCCTGAAAGGGGGCAGCAAATGGCATTGGCTTGGGCTAGGGTCACAGCAGTGGTTATCATAAGTGGTTGGAATTGGACTATATCTGGACTTTCCTCATTTTTGTCCTAAGGTACCCAGGGTTAGGAGTTGAGCATATATCTTGAGGCAGGGGACACAACCAAAATCCTCTAGTTGTTTACTAAATAATCAGTCCTCAAATTAAAAAATGAGCAATTCTTTTAGTTTTGTGAATTTTAGAAAATTTCTAGAATAAAAAGCTTTAAAAAGTTGTTTCCCACACACTGTCTTCACACCATCCTTTCAGGGACTCCAGATTTAGCTCTGAGAAGCATGAGGCCAGATCCAAAGTGGAGTCTTGGGAAATAATGATAATTTTGCTGATTAAAAAATTCCACATGCTAGACCCTTGTGCATGCTAACTTCTGCCAACATGGTGCAATTTTACGACATCCATATTTTCTCTTGGATTCAAGGAGTAAAAAAATAGAGTGTCACTAAGACTCTTGGGCAAAGATATTGTGCCAAAGCTTGAAGCAAACCTCTTGTTGACATTGAGACACAGCTTAGCATCATGGTTGAGGAGACAATTCTGGAATGAGAGCACTTGAGGTTACGTTTCTGCTCTGCTGGCTGATCCTGAGCAAGTTACTTAGCCTCTCTGTGCCTCAGTTACCACCTTATCCAATAAAAACAAACTCACAGCTTGTTATTAAGTTGAAACAAACTCACAGCTTGTTATTAAGATGAACACTTACATAGCACTGTTCAACAGTAAAAGGAAATGCTAGAAAAGTGTTCAGAAAATACTTTTATTTTGGATATTTTGACCCTCATGACATTAAAGGAATTTATTGGAAATTCAAGTTGCTTCCTCTTCCTTTCCTTGAAGTGTCAGCACATTTATTGTGGCATAAACCAAGGGTTTGGACAGACCTGATTTAGTCCCCAACTCTGCTGTTTACTGGCTATGTGACTATGAATAAGTCACTTCACTTCCCCAGTGGGTAAAATAGAATGAATAGCAAGAGGAGTGTGTGCTGGTAAATAGCGAATAACTTGCTTTTGAAAATAAAATGTCCTCATTTGTATGTAGCATTTGCCAGTTTCTTTGGTGTAACTACTTCCACTATAGCCGATTTTAAGCCATCTATGTGACGCAAGGAATAGGGAAAGATGTACGCAACCCCTGGCAGACACCCAAGAAAAGGCAGAAGATATTATTACCCCTGCAACAGAAGAAGAGGTGCTTCTTAATGTCTTGAGATTTCTACAGTATCCCATTGGTTTTCAGAAAATGCACTTTCAATTGTCATGCTTCTAAAAGACCTAAAGAATTTAATCCTTCCATTAAAGTGAGGATGAGTGTGAGTTTCAAAGAACTAGCCTCTTAGTTATTTAGGTAAATGCTGAGGATTTGACCCTGCTACGTATTTGAAAGAAGGATTGGGGTACTGAGTACCTACTATGTGCTACGTACTCCATGTGTATGGCATTGTTTTGTGTGTGTGTGTGTTTGAGGTACCAGGGATTGAACCCAGGAAGCAGGCGCCCAGCCACTGAGCTACATCTGCTCCCTGCATTGCATCATTTAATCCTCAGAGAACTAGAATGAATTGCCCTCACCCTGCCCCCATTCGACAGATGAAGAGAATGAGGCTCAGAGAAATGGGGTTACATGCCCAACATCATGTCACCAGTGGATGGCCATGCTGGAATTTGAACCCAAGACTATGGGCAGAACTTCCTTCTTGTCATTGTACTGTGTTGCTCTCGCTTGGGCTCCCCTGGCCAGCAAACTGTCATGGAGCTGTTTTCTAGAGCTCAGGCTGGAAAATCATGAACAGCTCTTCACCTGCAGGCTCACAGAACAGCTCTTGGCTGCCAGTCCCAGCCCTCCTCCCTCTGGCCGCCATCACTAAGAGCGGTAGCACAGCCAGCGTCACGGTCGGTGGCCTAGAAAAACACACAGGCCCTGCTGTGGGCCTCTGGGGCTGTTTATATTAAACTGGTCCAACCGTGCCCCTGGGATGCTCGAAGCCCCAGCCGGTTGTTGAGAGAGAATATGGGCCAGAACTCCATTTCTGGCCATGATCTGCACACATTCCAAAAGACAAACAGCCCGTTTGAACTCACAACAAAGTGAACGTTGAGACGCAGCGACGCAGCCCTCCTTGTCAGGCCTCCCGTGTGCGGGCCTCATTCTGTTTGCTATAGGTGCAGGGCCTGTGGCCAGGGCAATCGTGGAGTGTCTGGATCACTGCGTTTAAGTGGAAGGACCTAAGATGAGGCACAGTCAGGTTGTGTGGGGCCGTGTAGCCAAGTTAAGGATTCTGCTTCTCTCCTGAGAACAGCAGGAGGCACTGAAGATGCCCACGGTTGTGGAACATGATGGATCGTGTCATAAGAATAGAGTATCTGTGGAGGATGGCAAAGGAAACGTGAGTCATGTGGGGGAGAAGGGTAGGGAGTCCAGGAATATCATTTCAGGGGTCGAGGGAAGGCACGACGGTGGCCTGACCAAGGACGGTGGTCTGGAGATGAGGAGAGAAGCAGGGAGACCTCGAAGACTACATTGGCAGCACTTGGACATGGTTTTTCTTTTGTGGGGAAGGGAGAGGAGGCAACATAAATTGCAGATCAAAGGCTTGTGCAAATAGATGGATGTTGATCTCATTCACTGACAGGGGGACATCGAAAACCAGGCCAGGTTTGTGGGGTTCATGGGTCACCTTGGGCTAAGTTATACTGAGGTAAAATTCACCCTCAAATCCCGGTGGCTTACAAAAACAAAGGTTTATTTCTTGCTTGTGTTACGTGGCCACATGGGTCAGCTGCGTTTCTTTCCTGCCTTGTCTTAAACCCAGGCCATCTTAGGGAGAGGAAACACAGAGCAGGCCACAAGCTGGTTCTTAAAACTTTCGAATGGACACACGTCCCTTCTTATTTTTCATGTAATGAAGTGAATCACCAAGCCAGGCCTGACTGTATAATCCTCTCGCAGGGAAGGGAACCACAAGGTGGGCCAAAAATATTTTGAACAATAATACAGTCTACAGAGGGGATGTTTAAACCTCAGTGTTACCATCTGCAAAATGAGGGTAACGATAGTGTTTACTTAATAGGATTCTTGTGAGGAATAAATGAGTAAATGCACATAAAGTGCTTTTTTGATGCACACCAGGTACCTTGTGGCTCAGAAAGAGAAAAGAACTTTCCCTGCAATGCCAATTAATATATAACTGTTCCACCTAACTCCCAGGGTGGTAAGAACAAAATTCCACCCCACAACCACTTTCGGAGCATATACTACCTGAGGATTTCAATGGTAAGACTCTCCCCTTGAATTTATGGTGTAATAGGGCGAAGGGGCATGAATGTCACAAGGATGACTGTCAGGTAACAGTGCTAAGTCAGTGAGGACAGCACTGAGGTTCCCTTTTGCCTTTTGGACGAGGGACCGTGTGAAATCCCCAAAGCTGATCGTAAATGGTGAAGCCTGAAAGATTTCAGCAGCTGGGCAGTACAGGAAGGGCATTCGAGAAAGAGGGAACAGCACGTGCACCTGTGGCGCCATAAGCAGTCTGGTGCATTTTTAAACTACACAGTGGAATGGATTGCCCAGCAGCCCCCACCTCTCCCCAGACTGGGCCTCATCAGTAATGATGGGTAGTCAGGGTTTTCCTAGTAATCTGGTTTCCACGGAAACCTCTCAGCTAGTTACCTGGCTCTTATTTTGTGTAGTGGGATAGTCAAGCTGGACTGGGGTGGGGAAAAAGGAGTTAACTTTGCCTGGAGAGTGGTATTCGGATAAAGAGAGGAGAGGGACATTTTACAGTCACCATAGGGAAAGGAAATTTGAGAAAATGTTTTAAATGGAATTTTAAGGACATCTGGCCAGGTGGTATACAGTTTCCTTTAATCTTCTTTCCACAGTCCGCCAGAAAAATTCTACTTTACTGGCCAAATTTTATAGGGAATGTACTGGTATATATAAGTATTTGTGTGTACGTATGTGTAATCATGGCGTGTTTAGGAAGAGGTGACATATTGAGCTTGACTACATTGCAATGGAAGGCTGATCGTGAAAGTCCATGTACATTTGGGTCATGAATAAGCAGCTCAGTGTTATGAGCATGTAAATTACAATGTAGGAGGTGTTTGGATGTGAAAATAGAGAAGCGGGCAGGCCAATATGAATGGCCTTGAACATTAAGATGAGAACTTGGACTTGAATACCTGAAGTCAGAAAACTGTTTACAAATGCACAGGATTAATGTTAGGTGGGGGAATAGAGAAGAGAGAACCATATCTCCTTGGTAAAGGTGGCTCACGTGTCCTTGTATGCCCCAGGAGAGCCTGCCAACTCTGGTGTGACTATGGAGTGAGAGAAATAGTGGGAGAATTCCTTTCAGTTTCAAGATAAACAGTATTACTTTAAAAAAAGAAGAAATAAAACTGCTATATCTCTATGTGGTGTTGCCATGGAAAGATCTGTTTTCATCAGATGTGAGAGCAAGAGGCCACATAAAACAGAAAGAAATGGCCAAAATACAGGCTTGAAATATCCCTGGGCTGCCCTAACTTAGCAGCATGTTTAGAAAGGGCAGTTTCTTCATGTTTATGTGACAGGAATGAGAAAAATGAAAGGTCTTAATGACCTATTCCTTCCATTTTCCCATTGAATAAGAAAACATGCTTAAAATCCAAGGAATGGAGGAGATATTCCAAGTAAATGACAACCTACTGAGTGAAGAATAGTCCCCGGATGGCAAGTCTGCGATCTTCGCCCACCAGTGCCTTCCTCTCCCAGCTTCACCGCCATCTTTGATATGATATAGCATATCTCATTGCCTTTCTGTTAAATGCATGCATTACAGGTATTCGTCAGTTGCGGTTTATGCTTTAAGGGGTATGACTTGTTCCAGTGAAGTCTGAGGGACTGTAATGAGGACATACAAGTCTTTCCAAGAAAAACGTGTTTTAAAAAAGAAGCACATTCATAATGTTGGAAAAAAGAAAGCATGGTCAGAAGTTGGAAAGAGATGCTGGAGCCACCTTAGGTGTCTGATAAAATGCTTAGTGCCAGGGTGAATGGCAAAGTTATGGGTAGAGGCAGGAATTTGCCTTGGGACTCTGGGAGCTGAAGGCTCTGTTGAAGGCACCAGAAACTAGGAAAGTGAATAATATTTTGTTAGTGTGTCTGGCTCCTCTGTGGCCCCGAGGTCATGCTCTTAAAGTTGACACAGTCCCTGAGGCTGAAGAAGGGAAATGCTGGCAATCTTAGGCAGCAAAAGCCTGGGGCGGTAGGACTTGTGTTTTCTGACCAACTTTTGGGGGAAACAGACCTTAGTCTGAAAAAGTGAATGTGAAGATGCATCCACTTCAGAAAGAGCCGAGAGGCTCAGATACCAATCAAATGTTATTTCCTGTCCGTTCTGTTCAACTGCTCTTAATAACTTTTTGATTGCTCACACGAATAAGCAGAGGTTAGAGGGGCAGAGTGCATGGACTAGAAAATTTATTGAAAGCAATTCTGTTTGGTGTGGGAACCCGGGGCATGATTATTTTCTCATGGTTGGCAACATTTCTTCTTAAGTTTTTGCTTAAGACGTGAACCATATGGCTTTGCCTATGCTGGATAGCTGCGGTCAAGGAAAAGGGTTCAGAAGCCACCCAAATGCCAGGTGATGTTGGAGTGGCATCCAATTTAATTTGCCATTTATTGAGCACCTACTATGTTCCAGGCAAAATTTAAGACATGAGACTACAAAGAGAAATAGCATATACACCCTCCTTGAAGAATGCACAATCTGTTAGTACAAACAAACACACACCCTTCCACACATAGCTGCGATTAATGCTGGACTCCTAATGTCAAAAAGAAAAGAAAAATGCTGGGACTGGATGTTTTCTACACACCTGACCTCATTTAGTCCTCACAGCAATTCTATTAGTTGATGTTATTATGGTCCCCATATTTCAAATGAGGAAACTGGCACCCAGAAAGGTTGAACATTTCCCTGAGCACTCACAGCTAGTATGTGTTTGAGCTAAGATTCAAACATGGGACTGTCTGACTCCCGGGCTGATGCTCCTTCTAGGGTGCTCTGTCCCTCTCCTTACCTGGTGAGATCAGAGGGCAGTAGGAACACTGATGGGAGAGGACTGAGACTGTCAGGGGCTGAGGTAGGGGTCCAGGCAAGCTACATGGAGGTGACAGGGGCCTAGGCCTTGAAGAATGAATGGAATTCATCTGGTGGTCCAGAGGTGGGAGGAGGGTGGGAAGCATATACATTCCCAGTGAAGGAAACAGCATGTGCAAGGGTTTGGAGGCATAAAAGAAAGAAGAGCAAGGAGTCTGCTATAGCCAAGCAAGAAGGGGCCAGGTAATTGATTAATCTTCCAACAATTATTTGAATGCCAATGCTGTGTCAGTGGCTGGGGGATTTATTGGCCATATACAGGTGACCAAGACTGGACCAGCACTTTGCCCTCATGGGACCATCCTCTAGCTGAACATAAATGAGCCTCCAAACATGCCAACAACCCAGACAGCATCAGCATCAGCATCAGCTAGGAATACACTGAGGATTCAAACAGTATGGTGTGAAGTAGATCATGTGGTCAAGGAAGGCCTCTAGGCAAGATGGCATTTAAGTGGAGCTCTGAAGACCAAGAAAGAGCCAGCCATGCGAAGATCACAGGGAAGGGCATTCCAGGTGGGGAGAGCAGTGAAAACAAAGGCCTTATGTGGGAACATTGGGCCCCAAATATGCCCCAACCAAATCCACATTGCGGCATGTTCCCAAGTTTACCGTCTGGTCACTCCAGATGAGCTTGATGTTGGATGCCTCCTACAAGTTCATGTGGGACCGCCCCATTTACGGAATGCTTCTTAAACCAGTGCATTCATTATAGGTTCTACGTCACATAAAAACCACTCATGTATTCAACCCAACCCCTTTTCCATGGACACCATGCATTATTGCAATGCGCCCACCTTGTTTGCTGGCTCCCAACCCAATCCCCAGCAATTTCCATCTGAACAAAACTGCAGATGATTGAATTGTTGCATTTTAACCAAATGACACCAGTTATGCTTCCCCTTTATTTTCACTGTGGCCATAGGAAAAAAAGCTTCACTAACTATTCCCTTTCTAAACCTAGGTGTTATTACCCCTGAGGTCATTTGAAGACTGTCAGTTTCCATTAATTAAATTAGAATGTCCTTCTCCACCCACCCACCCTCCTCATGGTTTGGAATGATTCTTGGAAGTAATTTTGCTTGTTTAGCAGGGAGAGGAGACTAATTAGATGCCCTGAGAGTTAGCTGATTCACACCTGCCAAAGAAGAATCAGAAGTTCTGAGGAAGCAATGAAAAGTGCCAAAGAGAAGCCAAGCCACAGTCCTTGTTTATGCTCTGTCCACCCTACTCTAGCCTATGCCTGCTTGTCTCCATGTCCCCATATGCTTGTTACCTGTGGGTAACTTCCTCCTCTTCCTCCTGCAGTCCCCGAGGGGACGTGACCCAGGTCTGACCAATCAGTCCCTCTCACGGCCACAGGGAATGGTTCAGGGAAGGGTACGGGATCTGAACCAGGCCACTGGGACTCAGGCCAAGGACTGTGCTGGAATTTTGGGCAAGAGAAGCCCCTATTCTGTTGGGGGTTTTGAGCTGGGAGGATGTAGATTTGAAGCTGCTGTTGGCCAACTTGCCTACACAAAGTGACTCAATCACAATGAAAAGCAGAGTTGAGAGATGAATCGAGACAGAGTCCTGAAAATATGATTTGAATACTTGGATCTGGCCATGTCTGAAGCCAGTGCAATCACGGTCTTCTCAATGATATAAACCAGTAAATATAATTTATTCTTCTCTTAAACTAGTTTGAATTGGGTTTCTGTTTCTTGCAACTCAGAGAGTTTTTTGAATGCATGTCTACAGCTGCTATGTTACCCCATCTTGTAATCATCCTAACTTGCTTGTTCTTTTCTTCATTCAGAAAACATTTATTTAGCAACTGCTCTCCACCAGAACCTGGTCTTGGTAGCAGACAATGACTCATATCCATTTCTCACCCACCCTCACTCTTCTGGCTGGCAGAGCACCAGATAATTCAGTATTTGCCTTTTTCCATAGAGCCATGGACGCGGCAGAATGAAACTTTCTTCAGTCCCAGCAGTGGATCTAGTCCAAATATATCATGGCAATTTTATATCTTTTTCTCTTTTTTCAGCCAATTTTTAGCTTACAATGGGAATGTGCTCAAATCCCAGTCAATGGGATGTGAGGGGAAAATCTGCTATGGGATGTTTTAGGGATAAACATCAGGTCAGGAAAAGTCCCTTTTCTTCTGATGGGTATAATCTCTGTGTGGGAAACCAGGAATTGCAACAAAACAATGGTAGACCAAAAATGTGTGTGTGTGTGGGGGGGAATCTAGTTCTTGGACATCGCTGAGCTGTGTAAATTAGCCCATTCTGGGTCCTCTAGCCTTTCTGATATGTAAGACAATAAATTCCCTTATTATTAAGATTTTGAGCTAGGTTTTCTGTTGCTTAGAGATGAAAGGATTCTAACAAATAGAGATGCTCTATAAATATGAAGGCATGAATGGGGCAGCAGTATGTCTCCTAGAGAGATTATCCATCCCATCCACGAAGATCCATGTAAAGTGAGGGCCCTGTCTTCTATGTCTGGTCTTTATCTGGGTGGGCTTGGACACTCAGGTGATGGGGCTCCAGGGACTCACTGATGACAATCAAATTCACTTGTGAGTGATCAATAAAAATTGGAAAGTCAACTTATTAATATGTACTTGAAATTTAACTCCTGCCTGGACATCCTTTCCTTGTAGACAAACCTTCTTGGGAAGTCAGATGGTTAACTAGACAGTAGCTGGGTGAGCTTGAAGCTGGAGCCAGAGCTAAGGGACTTAGAGTCATGATGGTAATGGCTCATGTCATCTAGTCATGAAGGACTGATACCTCCATCTCTACTATCAGAATGGGGATACCATGCAGAATGTGGGCAGCCCCCCATTTCTCCATGCTCTCCCTTTCCTCCAGGCCTACATGCATGCCCTTCTTTCTGCCTAGGACACTGTTTCCATAGCCAGCCTTATATATCTGGCTGACTTTTGTTTGTCCTTCAAGAAGCTGTTTGGTGTCACCTCCTCCAGGAAACCTTCCTTGACTGGACTCTCCCTCCTGTTGTGTCCTTAGTTCCTAGGCTTTCTTGGCATTCCAGGAGCTCATGAATGAATGAATGAATGAATGAAGTTATTCATCAGCCCCATGCTCCCTATCCAAGATCTTACGTAGGTGGGTGCTGCCGTGACCCCTCATGACTGTGCTTTGCTGGATCATTTGCTGGCTATTCACTCACCTGCAGTTTTTATTCCTTTTGTAGCTGTTGAAAGTCCCTTAGCTGGTTACTTCGGCTATTCCCAGTCAGCCTAGGAGTCTGGTTTGGGTCCAAGCAGCCCCGTGTTTAAAGTGGTCCCTCCTCTGTCCCTCACTGGCTGGGTGAACCTGGGTGATTTTCTTAGCCCCTGGGAGCTATCGTTTCAACATGAGGGCTGATGGCAACATCCCTTTCAATGAAAAGATGCACCTAAACTGCTTTCACAGTGTGCTCGATTAATGTCCTCAGTTATTATCATCATGAACCTGATGACGTCTTGGTCCGCCATTCTGGGGCCAGAGAAGGGACTATTTCTCCTAGAGCTGCAGAGGATTGATGTCTTATGCCCTTCAGAATAGAGGAAGAAAGAACCTGGGGCTTCCACCTAGCATTTCCAATGATTATGTTTTTCCAAAAATAGTTTTCTTTTCAAACAAAATGTAAGAATGTTTGAGTTCAGCCCAAGAATGTGTGTTATGTTCTTTAAAAAGGAAATGTCAACAGAGTGTTGGGTGACAACCAGTCTCATGCCGATCTTTCAAACAAAGTGGAGTGGGCATTCTGTGGAAAATATTTATAAAGGAACTTATCTGAGGGAGGTTCATTCTAAATTTTCTTTTCATTTAGAAGACAAGGAGGGAGCATATCATTAGATGTAGCTAGACTTTTGGCATGAGCTTCGTAAAATTTGAAAGGACACAATTACTCCCTCTGGAGCTCTGTGCTGGAGGCCGTGGAGAGGCAGCTTGGCGCAGGGCGGCGCCAGGCCCAGCCCTCCCACCTTCTTGTGCAGGTTGGCATCTCCGAGTCTCCCTTTGCCCGTCTGTAAAATGGGCATAAAGATGTACCCTCAAACAAGAGGGGTATGAGGGTGGAGTGCACAAAGGACACTTGCATGGTGCCCGGCACATAGGAGGGCCTCGGTAAGTGTTGGGGGTTTTGCCACCACCACCACCTCCACCTCCTCCTCTTCTATGATTACTTCTTCTGTTACTACTTCTACTATTATTAGTGCTGTGCCTTCTATATTGCTACTACTTCTACTACTTCTAGGATTACTTCTATTATTGCTACTATTTCCTCTAACTTTTACTACTTCTATTATTACTTCTATTGCTACTATGACTATTACTTCTACTACTTCTGCTACTACTGCTTCTATTAATATTACTACTTCTATTACTTCTACTATTTTTATTACTACTACTATTATTGCTACTGCTTCTATTACAACTGCTGCTATTTTACTACTTCCATTACAAATACTTTTATTACTGCTACTAATTCTATTACATCTACTTCTATTACTGCTACTACTTCTATTATTACTACATCTATTACTTCTACTACTTCTGTTACTATTACTGCTTCTATTTTTATTATTGCTACTACTTCTGATATACTACTTCTTTTATTACTTCTACTACTTATATTGCTACTACTTTTAGTACTACTTCTATAACCACTACTACTTTTATTACTTCTACTATTACTACTATTGCTAGGGCTGCTATTACTATTACATGAGCTAATCCAATACAGTCATTTTATAAACAGGGAAATGTGGACTGAAAGATAGGAAAAATTCTGCCCAAGATCAGAATCAGCAAGTAGAACCAGAACCCAGGTGTCCTAACACATAGTCATGTTCTTTTCATTCCTTCATGAAGTAGCCCTGCTGGACTATATGCTACAATGGTAATTCCTGATCATAGAGACTGAAGATATTTAATGTATTACAGATAAGACTTGTGTTTTATCAGTTCCTTCTCCTTTACCAATATAGATTCTGAGGTCCAGGGAGGGATATGACTTGCCCAACTAAGTTACTGAGCTGGAATTAAAACCTAATGCACCTGAAGAACTGAATTTTGAATTTTATTTAAATGTTTAATATTTAATTAAATTTAATTTTAAATAGCCACATGTGTACTAGAAGCACAGGTCTATAGCCTCAACTTGGCCTCAACTTCAATTAAAACTCTTAATGCCATTGCTGGGGAGGCACCATAGAAGACAGAAAAACAAGTTTAAAAAGGAACACACTTCTTCCTTTCATTCCCGTGCAGAGAACAGTTTTCTGCTTCTATTCTAGGTCTCTATTATGATTCTTTGTTTGATTTCAATCCCCTTGAAGGATTTTGTTTGCAGATACATGAAGATTACTTACTCCCTTTTGCTCTTCTCTGCTGCTTGCAAATGTCTAATTTTCTTATCTGCAGACTGTAATCTCTTACATTTCATTCATAAGATGTTCAACTAAACCTTGTATTTCATCCGCTCTAATTTACAAAAGGAACTAGCAGCTCAGCTCCCCAGGGGTCGACACTTCGCTTTCTCTCATGCCTCCCCCACCCTCATTTGTGTGACTGATGTTCCCTCTACATAGCCTTCCCTTTCTGCATGGAGAAATTGACTGCCTCTCCAGCAATCCGCGTGGCTGAGGTTGTGTGCTGTGTCTCAGTTGTGGTTTTGCTGTCTGTACTTTAGAAAGCGTCAACCTCTTCAGTTCTGCCCCGTCGCTGTCTAAGTCTCTGGTTCTGCTCAGGAAGGTCCAGGTCTGGATGACAAATGGCCCACAACTCACCAGTTGGATTTCCACCCAGGTCAGAGTGCTCCATGGCTTCTGTTTCTTATAAAGAGTGAGACGTCAGGCCTTTAACCCTATCACGTAGTGAGGGGAGAAAGCTGGAAACCCTGGCAAGGAGGTTCCAGTTGTTATGGTAGATCTCTCTTGTTTGGGTCTATTCAGAGATTTACTCCCTCTCCCTCTCCCTCTTTTTTTTTTTTTTTGTCAATAGCACCTTGTCTTAGTCTAGGTTCCCCCAAATCACACCCTGAGAAAGTGATTTGTGTGCAAGTGATTTTTTAAGAAAGTGTTCCCTGGACAAACCAGAAAGGAAGTAGGGAATCAGGGCTGGGAAGGGAGGAAATGACAAGCAAGGGAATAATTTAAGGGAAAGTCCCAGCCTCAGCCTGGTCCCATGGGAGCTCTGGAGTGTAAAGAACACCTGAGTTAAGACAAGAGAGCTGAGCTGTCCTACTCTTCCACTAAGGGCCATCCATGGAAGACGTAGGCTCCTAGGCACTCCTGGCCTTCTGAACTTGTAAAGTAGATCCAGGGCCAAGGGCTCCTTTGAGGAAAGTCATAGGGGTGAGCTGTTGGAAACTAAGCCGGTGGAAGCAAAGCTGGTGAGGGGGCAAGAGAAATGGTCAAAGGGATCCAAAGGATTTTTGATGGGGAGGACAGTGGAAGTATTTTCTACACTTCAATTTTCCATCAAGAAAATGCCTCTTCTGCACTTCTTGTTGGGTCTGTCAGTCAAGATCAGGGCTTCTCAACCTTGGCACTAGTGACATTTTGGGCCTGAGAATTCTTTGTTAAATGGGGCTGTGCTGTGTATCGTGTAATGCTTAGTTGCATCCTTGGTCTCTGGATACCACATGATTATGAGAACTAAAAATGTCTCCAGATATTGCCACATGTCTCCTGGAGGACAAATCACTTCTAACTGAGAACACTGTCAAAATGATTTGCCTTCCTTTGGCCAGAGGATGGACCTATAACCCAAGCTAGAATAATCAGACTCTCCTTCCCAGGAATTTAACTGCTGAGCAGAGAGATACAAGGACATACAATATTGCTGTGTCCCAAAGACACTGGGCATGAGTTCTTACTACTAGCTACTCACAGATGCCTTAGTTTTTGGCTTCCTGAGGCCTGCTGTCTTTTTTCCCTGGTTTTCCTCTGATTCAATGAGTCATCCCATATATCCTGCAATAAATTCCTTCTCTGTTAAGTTAACCTGAATCAGTTTCTCTTGCCTCCAACTAAAGAATCTTAATGGACACAATTATTAATCTATTAAGTTTTATGACTCAATTATTCTAATCCAAGAACTAAAAAGTATCAGTAGTCTTAGAATGGAATGTAGAACACTGCTTGGTCATGATCATATGTCCTTGTTTCTAAACGTTCATTTTCTCTCTATTTCCAACTTTCATATACATTAGTTTGACAATTTTCCAGATATGTTGAATTAGTAAACCAAAATAGTTAGCAATCACCTCTTGAAGAAAGCCCCTTTTCTTTGCTACTTCACCAAGTGTTGGCTACAGAACAATGTATTGCCTCAGGAGACATCATCTTACAAGGAGACATATCTGGATTTTTTTCCAGGGATTTATCTTTTCCATGTCTCAGATACTGTTTTTCCTCTCCATAAAAGGAGTTACTCATCTTTTTTGGGCTTGCAGTGTATCTATTCTGTTTTACTGGAAAGCTATCTAAGACTCTGGAGTTGTTCCATTCCCGAGATGTGTCGTATGGACTGGCCTTGATGAGTGAGGGTGGTCTACAGTGGGTGAGCGTGTGCAGCTGAATGTGTAAGACCTACCAGCCTTTCCACTAGACTCTTAATACACCATCTCTTTGTAGCTATAGCATGTAGCTTTCTGAGTTTGTATGAGGCTGCCCTATTGTAAAATCTTAGGGGAAAGCATTAATGGCAGACTGGCAGTTTTCAGAAAAGATTACCAAATTTCCATGTCTAGATCATTAGGAGATATTTTAACCATTTGAGAATGTTCTTCAGGAAGTTGCCATTAAGAGAAACCATTTCTTTTTAAAGGGTTTGTTAAGAATCACTTTTTCTGATACTGAGAATTATGTAGTGTTCCCCCCACCCCCCTCCCCTCAGCTTCCAAGAAGTTCTCAGTCAAGGTTGATGTTACTCATAGATTCCATTACCTAATCTACTATGTCTCTTATTTTCTGTCTTCCCTGTTGCTTGATCTGGGCTTACTATACCTGCATTTAGTTTACTTACCTTATATTATTTGCTAAGGGCTCCCCCAAAATCATTTGGGAAATAAGTAGTGTGTAAATGAACAACTAATTTTTAGCCAGGTGTTACTTCTGTGAACTGGATATTCTGTCTGGAGTCTTAGTTTTCATATTCCTTGATTCTACCTATACCTCTCTTCTACTTCTTTGGGGTTAGCAAATGGACCGACTGCAGGCATATAACAGATATCCACTCAGTGCTTGATTATTTTTCCTTTGCTTTGTTCATCTTTGGATCTTTGGACTGGAAAGGATCATGAACAAAGTCAATTTATTTCAAAATGAGAGAAGGAACACTTTACACAGGAATCACAAATTGGTGGCTTGTGTGAGGGCCATCGCAGCCCACACAAGTGTTTCATTTGGCCATTTTGTTTGGGCTGCCCAATATTTTAAGAGGTAACATAAGAAGGCAGGGGTTATACTTCATTATAAAAGAAGATGCTTGGCCCTATTTCCTTTCACCTCTTTGGTTCAACATTATATTTTTGTTTGGTCCTTGCCCTTGAGACTCCAGTTTTGTGGTTTTTAATCCATTTCACAAGTAGATAACATATGTATAAAAACAAATAGGTTCTGAATTTTAGGAAATAAACAATGTTGAAATAATTCTAGACCCTTAATGAATGAGTTCCTATTTTACATTCTCATTGCAAGCCCTGTCTCCAGAATTTTTAAATGGAAGATTATAGTGCTGAAAGTCTAACTTAAAAAAAAGTTATTAAATTATATCATTCATACATAAACATATATAAACATTAAGTGTATAGTAAAAGTTGTGAACTTACAAAACAAACATGCATATCATTGTACAGGGCTCCCATATATCACCCCACCACTAATACCTTGAGTTGTTGTGAAACATTTGTTATAAACTATGAAAGAGCATCATGAAAATATCACTATTAACTATAACCCGTATCTTACATTTGGTGCATTTCCCCAAAAACTACTGATTATTAGTACCCTGTATTAGTATTATATATTTGTTGTAGTTCATGAGGGAATACACTCATTATTTGTCCTGATAAACACAGTCCATCTTCTACCATAGAATTTCCTGTGCTATACAGTCCAATGCTTTGTATAATCCATTAAAAAATATCATTTTCATCAGAGTTGTGCTGTCATAACCTCAGTCAATTTTAGAACATTTTCATTATTCCAAAAGGAAAATTCCCATATCCCCATAGACTTCTTTATTTTTCTCCCTTAGAATTGATGTACCTTCTTTGCCATTGCTGCAAAAATATTGTAATGTTACCATTAACTATTGTCCATAAGTTACACTAACTGTGATTTTCCTGTGCTTCACCATATTCTTAACACTTGGTAAAAGAAGAGCATTCTTACAATTATACTATTAAACACAATATTCATCTGTCACCAAAATCACTGTATTTTCCATTCCCTAGATTATTCTCTAGCTTCCTCTCAATGGACATTTATGGTCACAGACTACCCCTTTAAGGCACAATCACATTTATAAATCAGCACTATACTCTCTATAATGTGCTACCATCAACTCTATTCATTTCCACACTTGTATTATAAACTTTACTAAAAATTCTACATACATTAAGCATTAGCTCCCATTCTCAACCCACATTCTATCTCCTAGTAACCTATACTCTAGAGTTTACTTCTGTGAGTTTATTCATTGTGTTCAGTTCATATAAGCAAGAGACCATACAATACTATCCTTTTGTGTCTGGCTTATTTCACTCAGCAAAATATTTTCAAGTTTCATCCACGTTGTTATATGCATCTTAATTTCATTTCTTCCTACAGCTTAATAGTATTCCATTGTATGTGTATACCACATTTTGTTTATCTGTTCATCATCAGTTGATGAACACTTGGGCTGTTTCCATGCTTTAGCAATAGTGAATAATGCTGCAAGGAACATCAGGATGCAAAAGTCAGTTTTTGTCCTTGCTTTCACTTCTGAATATATTCCTAGGAATGGAATTGCTGGATCAAATGGTAGTTCTATATTCAGCTTCTTGAGGTACGGTCTTCCAGAGACTGCGCCATTCTACTTCCCCACCAAGAGTGAATAAGAGTACCTATTTCTCCATATCATCTCTAGAACTGCAGTTTTCTGTTTTTTAATAGTGGCCAGTCTATAAGGTTTGAAATGGTATCTTATTGTAGTTTTGATCTGCATTTCCCTAACAGCTAGTGATGTTGAACATTTTTTCAGTGCTTTTTGGCCATTTGTATTTCTTCTTTGGAGACATTTCTACTCAAGTCTTTTGTCATGTTTTAAAATATATTTTCATTAGGGAAGTTGTGAATTAAAAAAAAATCATGCAGGGAAGCAGATGTGGCTCAACCAACTGGGCTCCCATCTACCATATGGGAGGCCCTGGGCTTGCTTTCCAGGATCTCCTCGTGAAGGCAAGCTGGCTCGTGCCTGAGGAGAATGGATGGCCTGTGCCTGCAGAGGTGGAAAGCTGGTGCAGCAAGATGACGCAGCAAAGGGAAACAAGCAGACACAGAAGAATGCACAGCGAATGGACACAGAGAGCAGAGAGCAGAGATCAAACAAGCTCAAGATGGGGCTGGATAAATAAGTAAAAATAAATCTAAAATAAACCCAAGAAAAACAAAACAAAAAAAACAACCATGCATTGTGTGCAGAATTCCCATGCAACACTCTTCTACAAACACATTACATTGTTGTGGAACTCTTGTTATGAGAGAACTTCTTCAGACTATATGCCATTGCCTTGGAATTTAATTAATCTTCGAAAAGGTATTGTCTATCATGAGAGTGAAGAGACAAACACAAAAAATGGGAAAACATTTTGCAAATCATGTATCTGATAAGAGGCTAGTATCCAGAATATGTAAAGAGCTCTTAAAACCCAATAACAAAAATATAAACAACCCAATTTTAAAAATGGTAAAAGAAATCTTAGAGACATTTCTCCAAAGAAATACAAATGGCCAAAAAGCTCATGAAAAGATGCTGAATATTATTAGTTATTGGGAAATCTAAATCAAACTCCCAATAAGATACTAGGGTGCAAAACCAAAAGAAAACAACAAAATCTGGAAAGTAACAAGTGTTGGCAAAGATGTAGAGAAATAGAACACTTGCATATCGTTGGTAGAAATGTAAAGCGGTATAGTTACTATGGAAAACAATTTGGCAGTTTCTCAGTAAGTTAAATATAGAGCTGCTATATGGCCCAGCAGTTTCATGCCTAGATATGTTCCCAAAAGAATTGAAAACAGGTCTTCAAATAAAAGCACATACAGGAATGTTTGTAGCAGTATTACTTACAATGGCCAAAGGTAGAAACAACCCAAATGCCCATCAATTAATGAATGGGTAAACAAAATGTGGTCTGTTCATACAATGGAATACTATTCGGCCATAAAAATGAATGAAGTACTGATACATGCTACAACATAAAAGAACCTTGAAAGTATTATGCTAAATGAAAGAAGCCAGATGCAAATGACCACATATTGTATGATTATATCTATATGAAATTTCCAGAATAGGCCAATCATGGGAACTGAAAGTAGACTAGTGTTTGCCAGGAGTTGGGGAGAGGGGGAAATGGGGAATGACAGCTGAATGAGTAATGAGTAAAGCTAAAGCAGTCTCAGGCTTACTTAATAGAATTATGAGGTCTAAAATGACGCAGGTGAGGATCACATTCTTACAGATAATGTTCAGACCACAACTAGAATGGTATATTAGCTCTAGATGCCACACAATATGGATACACTGGAATGGGAAATGCAGCTAACATTTGTGGAGTGCCTACTGTATACTAACCACACATTTATCTCACTTACTAATACATTTTACTCATTGAATGCTGACAGTGACCCATGACATACAGATTATACCCATTTTATTTTATTTTGTAATTAATATATATATATTTATTTTTAAAGAAGCTTTAGAGTATATAAATGTTAGTTAAAAATCTAAGGGATTCCCATATGCTCCACTCCCTCCCCCTCCCATGCTTTCCCTCAGCAACAACATTCCTCATTAGTGTGGTACGTTTGTTACAATTGATGAACACATAGTAACATTGCTACTAACTATGGATTACAGTTTACATTATAGCTTACACCCTGTCCTGCACAATTTTGTAGGTTTGACAAAATATACAATGGCCTGTATCCGTCACTGCAATGTCATGCAGGACAACTCCAATGTCCTGGAAATGCTCCCATATTACACCTATTCTTCCCTCTCCCATCCCTCAGAACCACTGGAGGCCACTGCCTTTATATCAATGACAAGAGTTCTTCCATTGCTAGAATAATAAGTCTATAGTAGAATAACAAGCCTACTTTAGTCCATTGTTCTTTCCCTAGTCTTGAGGACTTGGGGATGGTGATGCCCACTCTGCTTCTAATTGAGAGGTAGCTTAGATCCCATGAGATTATACCCATTTTAAAGATAAGGAAAATTGAAGTTGCCAGAAAGGGCAAGTAAGGTGTCCATTTATTTCTTACTTTTCTCCAGAATAACTTGACATCTCTCTTGCCACTAACACCTATACTCTGGGAAGGTGATAGGATACTCATTATAACAAAATCCCACCACAGCAAAATGGTGCGATGTCACTTTCTAAGCCCTATAATAGTGTGATAGTCCTTGCAACATGCGAACCAAACCATTGAGCTCCCAAGTTCAACATTTCCTGGTGGAACTGTTCCAGCCCAGCGCCGGGATGACATACTATTTGCTTTGCGTCTCTGGTATGTGCCTGGTGGAATATTTACCAACCGGTCTGCTCTGTGTACAGAGCAGGCCATGGGACTGTCTGTGTTTGCACTACTCCGCTTCCCGGCTGGGCCCGTTTCCATGGTAATGGCCTTTCCTGTCAGCAGCCTTCATGGAAGATACAAAAGAGCACACTGTTGGGTTCTGCTGTCTGGGGCCCAGTGGGGTCAGATTTTTCTCTCAGGTCTTTCACAAGGCAGAAGCAGTAAGTCATTCTCTTAAGCATCCCCACTTTGTTTTCCTGTGCACTGACAACAGTCTTTTCAGCTTTGCATTTTATGCCGCTCGGGAAAGTGTGATCGGATGATTTGGTGGGAGCCAGAGATGGATGGATTTCCCTCCAGAGGATTCTCGCTGGACCGTCTGTCTTTCTGCAGTGTGATAATCTGAATTTGACTTGCTGGGAATTTCTCTTCTCTTCTTCCACATTTCCTTTCTTTGCTTTGCTCACACCCAAACATTTCTGACCAAGGATGTTGAAACGACCCCAGAGTGCCCTCCCAGACCACCCCTTATCCCTCCAGTCCTTGCCACGTGCTGAGGGATGTTCCTAGGCCTGCGGGTGTCAAATTGCCCCTCTGCTGGAAAACTCCTGATGGCTGCAAGGGGAGCCCTTGGAGTGGCATTCGATAACTTACGCTCCAGAAGCCCAGTGCTGCCCGGGAGAGGTTCACTGTGAGCCACATATATGGTCTTAAATTTTCTAGGACCCCCATTAAAATAGTCAAACCAAGCAGGTGAAATTAATTTAATTATTATTATTTTTTTAGCCCAGTATGTCCCAAATGTCAGACTCATTTCAAAAGCAATCAAGGTAAAATATATTAATGATATATTTTACAATCTTCTTCTTTTTCCTTACAGAGTCTTCAGTCTGGTGTACACTTCACAGCTACAGCACGTGTCAATTTGGACCAGGGACATTTCAAGTGCTCGGTGGCTGGTGGGCCCCATATCTAGCCCCTACCTACCTCCCCAGTCACCTCCTCTTCCACCTTCCCAGTTTCCCCGAATTTCCCATTCCATCAGGCACAATAGAGCTTTTGCCCTTCTGTGGACTTTTTGTGCCTTTTGGCCTCCGTGCCTTTGCCTGACGTGCCCCTCTGTACCTAAAGAACTGTCATTTCTTTAAACACAGATCGAATGGTTTCTGAGCTCTCAAATCATTTTCCTTCAGGTCGCTTATCTCTTCCCTCTTTTGTTTTTCCCTCCACTAGCCCTTTGAGTGGAACTCAAGTTCAGCTCTGGGTGTGTCGTATTGTCATTTTCACTTCCGGGTCCTCTGCAGCATGGGGACCGGTTGTAGAGGCAGGCACATGCCTCCATCACTTCTGTGGCTCCCAGGATAAATGTCGGAATGAGGGATGAAGGAATGAGCACCTTGAAAGCTGCTTTTGTGTTGGGCTTTTCCAGTTTCTATTCTGGTATATGCAGGATCATGCTCCATTCCAAACTATTGTTATCCCTTTACTTAGGGTGTTTGTGTGGGAACACTGGAAACTAACTGGAATTTTTCTCTTTTCGAAGTGATGAAAATGTTCTAAAATTGACTGTGGTGATGTTTGCACATATCTGTGAATATATTAGAAAACATTAAATTGTGTACTTTCAATGGATGAATTGTATATGAATTGCAAGAACACACATACACACACACAACTGGCTCTGAAAAAATAATAAAGTCCAACAAGTGCAATATGTATCAAGAGTAATAAAAAAGAAAAAAAAGTCCTGCTATTTTGAGTAATCCCAGTTACCACTTCCCTTTACTAGTTGTTATGTTTAGCCATCATAAAATGAAGGAGAGGGTTTAAATAATAGGGTTTAATGAATTAAATAATTAGGCTATTCTGCTTCTTGGGCCTCCTGTTTTTGATGGGTGACTGTTAAGACAGGGGCAGGGCAGGTCCCTGGGAGGATGGCATGACATCATAGGAAAGCCCGGATGCAGGCATTCCTATACAACCACTTCCTAGGTGTGTGGACGCCTTTCCAAGCCTCAGTGTTCTGACCTATAAAATGGGGATAATAGCAGTACAGTATTGCCCCTGGGGAGAATCAAATTGGTCAGATGGTGACAGTTGTGAACATCAGTCCTCCTCCCTTATCTTGAACTCCTTAGCTTTAAGACTTTTCCAGGGCTGAGTGCAGGATTGCGTTAGGATCAGGAGATCCGACTTAATTTCTCCCTAAGAATTTAGAGCGGGTTTGTGTTTGGTGACATCTAGTGGTTTGATTAGGTTGTTGTCAAAGCTGAGGGCAAGCCTTCGGATTTAGTCTGCCCTTTTCTCGGCATCCCCTAACCCCTGCGGTCCATTCCTGAAAGGCTGCCCCCTCTTTCTGCCGGTCCCTTCACAACCCTGTTGTTTCATCTCCCTGGAGCTGGACAGCATCGCGCTCCAACATCTCCCTCTGGTCAAGCCTAAGTGGCCCCGTGTCCCGTTCCTTCTACAGAAGGAAAGCATTGGTTCCCCATAAAGACTCCTTGTCTTATTGTGGGTGCCCTTTGCCTGGAACCCCAAATCCTTGCCTCTGCCTGGAAAACTCATTCTTCATGTATCACAACCCACAGCTCACTGGCTCCCTGAAGTCTGCCCTGCTCTTCTGGGGTCCCAAGGCACTTCTTATTTTTTAAAGTGAACAATATTACCAAAAATCCACTACATATTGGACACTGATACGTTGGATTTTATTAATATATTCACATGCCCCTTTCCCACATCCAGCAGTGAAGTTTCCTGCCATCTTCCTAGCCTCCCTGACCTCTTCCTCCTCTCTCTCTTCTCCTGTTATCCTTTCTTCTCTTTTACATTCTAGATGCCTATAATACATGAACGGCACACAACAAGTTCTAAGTGAAATTTTATTTACTTTTAATACCTACCTTCTGTGTCATACACAAAAGAGACACACATGCAGGGAATGCATGGACTCTTTGAAGTTGAATTGTACCCAGGGGAACTGACCCAGTAACCTTCAACTTACACTTTCCAATAATCCGAATGCACAATGCCCAGTACAACTTAAGGTGATAGAGCAAAATAAGGAAGCAGATAAGGAAGAACACAATGGATTTTGGGGGGGCTATAAAGCTCAGAAGAACAGGAAGTTGTAGTCTAGACTTTCATCACCCTGCTTTAAAAAAAAAAAAATTAAGCACCCCTCTCCCAATGCAGGGATTTCCAATCTGGACACAAATTGCTGTGTGTCCTACTTCAGACTTATATTATTCTCATTATAAAACATGCAAAAATAGAAATTTAAAAGTGAGAACTTGAACATAAATGGGAGTCTAGTGGAATCCTCCTACACACCACGGGTTCATCTTGGTCTTCCCAGGCTGCCTCACCCAGACGCCGACTTTCTTATATCTTCTGAACACAATCCACGCTGTCCTCTCTTGGCCTTGCTCCCTCTTGGAATGCTCTTTCCACTCTTCTCCTTGCACAGTCAAAGTCTATCCCCTTTGGAAGTCTGATTCTAGATCCTTCCACTTCAGAAAACTGGGAAACTGAAGCCCAAGAGAGTAGGCAGCTGGGCAGATTAGAGTGCTGGGAGGACCCCAGTTTCCCGATTGATTAGTCCATTCAACAAAAGATTTATTGAAGATTTGCAGGGACCCAGGCACTGAGTCTGGACCTATTCTATTCTACCAAGTTTGCATATGTTGGCAGGCCAGGATTTACTGCCCTTGAAGTGTCTGGAATGATGTTTGAATAAACTTATGAAGTCAATTGGATTTCATGTCCAGGTCCGGCTGGAAAACACATGGGCATTGAAATTAGACCTCTTGCTTTAAATCCTGGCCAAACAACCAACTCCCTATGACTTTAGGCAAAACTTGGCCTCTCTGAGCCTTGCTTTCTTCATCTGCAAGTTGGGGCTCCTAACATCTACCTAATGGGACTGTCATGAAGATCAAGTCTGCCCAGGACTTTCCCATCTTAGCCCTGCAAGTCCTGTGTCCTAGGATCGCAGACCACGTACATGGCACAACTCTTCCTCTAGCTCCCGTCCCCCCGCTGCACTTTTCAGGCATTCTGTTTTCTCATGTCTTCGTTTCTTCTTTCTTCCCACTTTCATGGTCTAAGATGTCTCACTGTCCATCCAGGCTGGGTGGATAACTCCTCCATGCTGAAGGTTTATCTTCTCCTAAGACAATCAGGAGACTTTTAAGTCCAAAGGAATGAATTTATCATGAAGAAATTTCAGGCATAAAAATAGGCCTGTGGGCAACCACTGAAATGCTGGTTTAATTGTTTAATTAATTTCCCCTTTAATTCTCTGAGGTTTATTGAGCGCTTGTTCTCTGCTTAGCACTGGGCCAGCCACCAGGGATGTGGGACAGTGAACAAATAGACCCCATCGCACCTTCCTGGGGCCGGCAGAGGGGTGGCTGCCAGCCTCTGACCAGCCTTGTTTGCCTGGAGTCACGGCGCTTTAATGTGAACTCCAAACAGATCCCTGACATTAACTGCTCTTACATTTTCCCCATTCCTCACAAGACGGGATATCTCTGAGGGATGTTACCAATGCCCTTTTCTCAAGATGCTTTTCAGAACTAAGAGAATATGGGACATGTGATGGTGGGGCTAAAGACACTCCTAAAATTTAGCAGGGTTGCCAGACTATGACAAAAATGTCCCCTCAGCCAGCTGGGAGGCTTCAAAAGCATTCCAAGTCTGCCTTGTGGGGACCTTGTGCCTCATTGCTTTTATAGAGGGAGCAACCTGGGGCCTCTGCGGGCACGCCCGCTGGTCCCACGAGGAGCCCTCCTCTCTGGCCCGACACACAGTGCTTAGAATTGTGCCGAGGGGTGGCTTGGAGAACCGTCAGGGCTCGATGCATGGCTTAAGCCTTGGGGCAAAAATCTGGTGAGAGCAAAGTGCCACAGTTTGTAGTGATTTTGGTCACAGAGACTGGAGTAGATAGAAGAGCCCCCTGGGAAGATGTTCGTTCCTCTTAGGAGATGGAACTTTGAAAGTTGTTCTGAATGGCTCCAAAGCTGAGGACCTGAGCACAAATCCAGAGGAGAAGAGTGTGTGCATGTTTGTGTGTGTGTTTGTGTGTACGTGTGTGTGTCTGGGAGGGAGCACAGGGAGCTGTTTAAATCTCCAGTTCTGGCTCCATCAGTGCTTATCATATCTAGTGCCTCAGTTTCTCTGTCTATTAAACGGAGATAGGTTTGTCATGACCAGGCGAACTTATTTCAAGGTTGTACAACCGATATTTTAACATCTCAGACTTCAAGTGCATCTTCCAAGTGTTAGTGTCTCCCTAATAAAATTGGTAACATTTTTTTTTTCTTTTAAAATAATGGTTTTTCTTCTAAGTAAGGGCACCTAACAATCAGAGAGGCACAGTGGATTAACTCGAATAAAGCAAGGATGGTCACGAGGCTGCCCTCCAGGAGGCAGGGCTCCTGTTTCTCGTCTCTGCTCTCTTTGTATGATGGTGTTCTTTTCTCCTTTTGGGTACTAGTTCCTTCCATGGGGTGGGGGGCTAAGTGGTCCACAGATTCCAGCTGTTCATCCTGGGAACTTCCCAGAGAGCAGAGGGCTTGTCTTCTCTAGATTCTCCTAGAGAAATTCCAAGGAAGGTCGAGCTGGTGAAACTAGATGCAAGTCCTATCTCCCCTCCACCCCAAACCACGCGGACGGAGAGGGCCGGAAGCAATTCCCCAGAGACAACACAGTGATGGCCCCTGGGGACACGTGGGCTGCGCGGCCACCCTAACGGGTGTCACCTCCACCAGCGAGGCTCGGGAAAAATGTAAGCATGGAGAAGAAGAGTTCAGAGGCTGTCACAAGGCAGCACCGACACTAATACCCATCATATGCGTGTTCACTTATTTGGCAAATATTGATTACACGCCCGCCCTCTCCCGGTGTTCGGGCTGAGCCCGTTGTGCACACTCTTGCTGTCCACCCTTCCAGGCCTGTCGGGTGGGTGGAGTACGCCCCGCCTGGCCAGTGAGGGCATCCACGTGTCCTCCTCTCCCTTCCCCCTTCCCTTTCTTTTTCACTGTTAACTAAGGGCCACAGGTGAGCTGGCTTTCAAGTGGCAGCATTAGGATCTGATTCAGGCCCCTCTTTGTAGAGTTTTAATCACAGCTTTATTGCCCATGAGCTGAAACATACTTGACCTCTCTGTGCCTCAGTTTCCTTATTTGTCCTAAACAACAAAATGGGGTTTCATATATCATAGGTTATAAAAATTAAATGAGGTAATATGCACACAGGGCTTGTCACAGAGCACCACACAAAGCGCTTAATGCCGGTCAGATTACCTGCTATTGTTTTGTTGCTATTTTGCTAGTATGTTGCTTCTAGTCTCTCAGGGCCTAAGAGTTTTATGTAAGCAGCAGAGAAGACAGATGGTGTGAGACTCGAGGAGGAAAGTATCATTCAGGAAGGAGTGGTCTGGGAGGGCTTCCTGGAGGAGGAGAGAATTAAGCTGCTGGGTTCTGAAAACTAGAAGGAGGTGGCTGGTCTCCTTGCCGCTCCCAGCGCCTGGTAGCCTGGGCAGGAAGGGGCCATGGTTAACCTAACTCTTCCTTTATTCTGCTCTCCAGGAGCCTGGGACTGTGCAGGGATTCAGGAATCCCTGTGCTGCTGCTGGGCCTCCATTTCCCTCCCCACTGCTGGGCTGTAGGTGGGCACAGGAGCAGCGGTGTTCCCCTGCTAAGCTACCCCTCTGCTAGTATTGGCTCATCTTAGCAGCCCGGCTCTGTTTATTTAGCAATCCTGCAGCCAGCACTGTCTGGGAAATAGACAGCCGGTGGCAGCGGCAGTGACCACGGTTGCTGCAAAAGCTGCTCAATAAACACCATGTGTCTTCACTTGCAGGCCAAGAATTCAGGTCACCCAGTAGCCACACGGTCCCTGAGATGCCAGCAATCTCAGACGAAGGAAGATCAGGAGATGATGGTGGGAGGGAGATAGGACCAGAGCGGACTCTAAATACCAGGCCCTGTTAGGCTGCCGGGCACATCAGGTTCGGTGCTCTGTTTGCTAGGGAGAGAGTCTGCATCATAATATTTCTAGCCAACCACATACCCAGAACGGCACTCGTTTAATCAGGGGAAAATTATTTCTTAACATCTCTTCAGTTAATTAATAACCCTCTAGAACAGATTTAAATAGAGATGTTGGAAATGCTTGTGTTGGCGGCTTCCAGAGTTTGGACCCCTGATGAGACTCCATCCAACACTGACCCACCACCCCTGGGCGTTTCAAGTGTTCATGAACTCCCCTTAGGGTGTAGACGAAAGGTGTTGCATACTTACGTATCCCTACCTAGCGCTCTCTCTGTCTCTGTTTATCATGGGTATTTTAAAGGACATCATAGTAGCCTCATGCTCACTGTTTATGTAGCTGGTAGAGCTTTGTCACCACAAACTCACGTTTGTAAGAAATGCCACGTTTCTCTTTTCCTCTCCCCTTCCCTTCCCTCCCTTTTCCTTCTTTCCCTTCCCTCCCTTTCCTTCTTTCCCTTTCCCTCTCCTTCCCCCTTTCCCTTTCTTTTTCACTATTAACCAAATGCCAGGCTTCAATCAGATAGCACCAGGTTTTATGAAAACGCCTTTTTCCAGTTCCAGTCCAGGCTACCACATTATCTGTACTATTTAGCCTTTTCTTGTCTGCATTTCTCAGTCTTTCCTCGGTTTTCATGACTTTGACCATTTCAAAGACTACCAGTCAGGTGTTTTGAGAAGTGCCCCTCGGTTCGGGTTTGTCTGATGTTTGCTCATGAACAGGTCAGGTTTATGGGCGCAGTGCCCTCTCACCACGTCGCGTCAGCGTGCACGGGAAATCAGCGTGGCAGCCCTGGCGACGTCCCCCTCCAGCATGTGGTTGGAGCACATGCTTGCCAGGTTCTATTCCCCCACGTTTCCTGCCCTTCTTGGGGTTCAGCCCACACTCAATAGAAGAAGATGGTTAAGATTTATTATCCTTCAGTTCTGGAGGCTGCGTCCCTTCTGGGGGCTCTAGAGGAGAAGCTGCTTCCTTGCCTTTTCCAGCTTCTAGAGGCTGCCTGCTTTCTTTGGCTCATGGTCCCCTTCCATCTCTAAATCCATAGCTACGTCACGCTGAACTCTGAGTCCCTCCTACGGTCTCCATCTCACTTAGTTGGACCTTTGTGTTTAAATTGTGTCTACCTGGATAATCTGGGCTGGTCTTCCATCTCAAAGTCCTTAACTTAATCACATTCCTTTTGCCATGTAAGGTAAAATATTCATAAGTTCTGGTGATTAGGGTGTGGACATCTTTGAACGCCCATTATCTACCTGCTAGAGTATCCCTTTTTTTTTGCCCTGTTAGGGATTGAATCATGTCCCCCACCCCCTCCAAAAAAAGAGGCATGCTCAGGTCCAAAACCCTGGTCCTGTAGGTATGAACCCATCTGTAAATAGGATCTTTAAAGATGAAGGAAACTGGACATAGAAAAGAAGTCCACAGGGAGAAGTCAGAAGAACCTGGAAGAGAAAGGAGAGGACGTCACCATGTGATGGGAAAGCCAAGGAACCCAAGGATTGCTGGACAACCAGAACTCTACCAACCTGGGGAGAAAACAAGTCTTCCAGCCTCTGAAACCATGAGATATAAATTCTTGTTGTTTAAGCATTTGTCATAACAGATGGGAAACTCATACATGCCCCCACCACATTTCTTTTTCATTTAATTAATTTAAGTGAATCTCTGAGCTCCCACTGTGTAGAATAGTAGAATATTCAATCTCATGATTATTGAGACTCCTCCCCCTGGGGTCTTTCAAATGTGTGTAGGGAATGGGAGTATTTTTAGGTAACTCCAAGGCACTGGTCCACACTGGTTACTACCAGTGGCCCAACGTCTTATCTGTCCTGGTCCACTGAAGTTCAGAGACTCTGCCTGTCCCTTCGAGCTTGGGGTTGGGCTTAGAGGTTGGTGTCCCACTGACAGCTTATCATCCCCTGGGGAATTGCTACTCTTGGGAACCTCTGGGACTCTCTCTCCATCTTTCTTGCTATCCTTGAAAACAGAATGCCCTCCTCACCCTTCCCCTCTGGGGATCTCTAATATAATCATGGCCATTATTTAGGTTTTTACAAAGTTTGAGAAGATCCATCGACTTCAAGAAGGGTCTACTTTCTTTAAAATTTCCACAAGGCAAAGAAATGCATGTGGGATGTGAGTGGGCAGGAAAAAGTACATGAAGAAAATATAACATCTCAATAAGTCATCCTGTCACATTTTGTCAGGGAAAGATTTTGGAAAAAAAAAAAAAACTAAAAAAGGGAAAATCCATTTAGAGAATGGAGGTCTTTCTAGCCAGCCTCAGCAGGGTCAATTGCTTGGGATATTTTTCAGTGATGAAGGCAGACACGAGGTGAGCTTCAGTGGGCAGTGGGTCAGCAGACCTGCTCAGTAAGGAGGAAAGAAGAGAACACGTTCTCTCCACAGTAGGGATGTTGGGATTTTTCCCAGAAAGTAACTGGGCACCATCTTGTTCGGATGTTAAGTACTTGGAAGGCTTTTTTTTTTTTAAGTTTCCCCCCAAGAATGGGGAATCTTCCTAGTGCAAAATCAACTTAAACGTGGGGTGCGGTAAGGGGACCCACCAACATCTTGAAAGCTCTAAGATACCAGGCTTTGAACACAGTCATTTTGCTCTGTAAGGCTCCCAAACTCTGTCATCCACAGAACTAGAGAGGGCGGGAGATGGGACAATCCTACACAAGCAGAGCTTCAGAAGACTATTAGATCCGGCCATGAGCTGCCAGGCAAATGAGTGCATGAGCCCCGGTCTTTTAAAGTGTGCTCCCCTGTGGCTCCTGATTGCTTGACCACAAACCAGCTGATTGCTCCGGAAGGGTGTCTTAGCTTGGTTTCTCCCAGGATCAGACCTTGAGACACAGATTCAGTATTTATTTGGGAAATACAGATGATGACCCTTATTCACAGATTCCATAGTTGTGAACTCACCTACTTGCGAAAATTTTCTTGTAACTCCAAAGTCAATATTTGTAGAGATTTTGTGATCATTTGTGAACATGTGCAGAACGGTGAAAACTTTGAGTTGGACCAGTCCCCAGCTGAGGTTGAACAAAGCAATGCTCTGCCTTCTTGTTTCAGCGCTCCCTCTGTAAACAAGTTTCCTTTTCACAGTATATTCTGTGCCACATTTCCCACATTTTTGTTCTTTGCTTTTTGTTGGTGATGTCATTGTTTAAAATGCTCGCCTCTCCAGCATGTGCCGAAGTGCTGTCTAGCATACCTTAGTGTAAGAAGGCTGTGACACGTGCCTTAAGGAGAAAATATGTGCATTAGTTTAACTTTGTTCATGCATGACTTATAGTACTGCTGACCGTGAGTTCAATGTTAATGAATCAACATCCTATTTAATGAGCTCCAATTATTTGCTCCCAAGCAATTTCTGATTAAAATTGCTTACATTTATGTTCAGAGACTGTTTAAATGTTGCTCTAAAATGTTCTGAAGGTAACGATACTGTTTCTAGATGGGGTTAAAAGGAAGCTGTCTCTAAAAGGCTGGTAAAACAAAGAACTTTCTAAGGAATCATTGTACACAAATTAGAGGAAGCAAAAGATATAAGGTATTTTTAAACAGAAGCACACATAGCACAAAGAGTTATGATAAAACGTTAGGACTCGAGGCTCGCAGGAACCTAGCCCTGTATTTCCCCTAGGAGAGGTGGCTCAGCATTTGCTGATTCAGTGTTTGCAGTGACTTTATGCAACATTCAGGACCGTGAAGAAGAAGAATCGACTGACAGCGAGGCTGACTGGGGGTGGGGGTAGGGGGTGGGAAGCAGGTGATGCAGGGGAGGGAAAGCAGCCAATAAGGGGCGCCTCATTAAAATTAGGGCAGTGGACAAGTGGAGCTCCATCCTGCAGGGAAACGTCGGGAAATGGACCCAAACGCACATTCAGAATTGCCCACCGGAGGGGTGAAGGAGCTGGGACAGTTCTACGCCAGCTCCTCAGGATGCTTGGAGGAGGCCTGTCCCGGGCTGTGCATCCCTCGGCATTCCTGGCCTGCTGGGCGCAGTGGCAGCCTGTTCCACAGTTCTAGAAAAATAAAGCCCTCCAGCGCAGTCTCACCTCCCGGCAGTCAGAGGCCAGGGAGCACGCGGAAAGGACAGAAGGATGCAAGGATGCAGGTGGTGCCCTGACAGCATCTGCCCAGGGGGACTCAGAAAAGACGGGGGTTGTGTCCACAAACACCGCGCTCCCCTGAGGCACCTCCCCTAGGGACGTGCAGCGGTGGGGCCGAGCCCCCAGCGGCCGGAGGCGCTGCCGGGAGTGGACGGATAACTCCAGAGCTCCGGCCGCGCGGGCCTGGTGGGCCTGGCTGACGGCGGAAGAGGCGCTCCCCGCAGCCAGGACCGAGGCCCGTGGAGGGTGACTGGTCCCCGTCTAGGTTTCCACCGGCGCTCTTCTCCTTTCTAGCTTCTAGTGCTCACCGAGCCCGGATCCTAAATCTTGGAACCGAGTCGCATCCTATTCACGCATGCGCAGCCCACCTCGTCGACAGACACCGTTGAGCCAAGACGCGATTTTTGTGGGTAGAGAGGAAGTGAGTGCACGGTCAGGGTCGGGACTAGACAGGACCCTGGCGGCGCCTCCCGAGCCTCTAGGCGCCCCCACCTGGACAGTGGGATAGAAGTTCGTGCCTCCAGGAGCTTGGGGTGGACAGCTGAGAGGCGCGCACGCTGCTTAGCAGAGCAGGATGCCTGCCACAGAGGGCAGGCCTCCTCCCTTCCTCCCAGTTCTGGGCACCGCTGTCCCCAGCATATCTATCTGCTCCCCTGCTAGAGAGGGAATCCCATCCTACTTTTCATCCCTATCAAAGTCCTGCCTTCTGTAGGTTCTGCTGATGTAGTCCTGCCAACATAGCTTCTAGCCACATAGATTCAGAGATGGTATCAAGGTGTTCTCCCCAAATAGAGCTCTGATGGTTACAAAAAACCTCTTGACTGAGCCGGTTTACTAGCCTATGAAAGGAATCCTTTTCCCTCCCGCCAGGTGACCAAGGCATTGTATTCGAACGGGAATCCCTGGTTTACCTTGCTGGCTGCTATCCCCCCAGGAGTACATCCTTCCCGCCAGGAGCCTCTGGCATAACACAGATACATATAAGATCAAACCACTATTAAATGACTGAAATGGGAAGGGATCTTTTACTCTAACAGGTATAGAAACCGAGTCCCGGGGACTATAAAGAGAGCCGATAGCAAGTAATCAGTAAATGGCAATCGTGTGCTGAGAATTGGGGCAAATGCTTTATACATGTTCGTTCCTTTAATCCCATTGCAACTGGATGAAGTCGGTTCTATTCTGTATAAGAGGAACCTGTGGCCCGGAGAGGGTATGGGTATTAGTTAGGATCAGCTAGGCGAGGCTGCTGTCACAAATAAGCCTCGAAGTCTCCGTGGCTTAACAAAATAAAGACTGATTTCTCATTCATGCAAAGTTTGAAGTAGGTTGAGGGGTCTTCTCCAAACCATAGGCTTGCCACCTGGAGCACGTGTCCTCTCAGGTGGGATGGCAGGAAGAGACAGCGGCAGGAGGTACTTCTCCCTGGAAATGTCACTTGTTACTTTGCTCACCTGTCAGAGATCCTCTCCTAACTGCCAGGGAGGCTGGGAAGAGGAACACACATTAAAGTTCTCTGTCCTACTGGGTAACCCTGTCAAGGCAAAACTTCTTAGATGTTATTGGGAATTGAATCATGCCCCCTACAAAAGACATAGTCAAGTCTGACTCCACATTCCTGTGTGGGGGGGTGAACCCATTTGTGAATAGGACCTCTTGAAGCTGTTATTATTAGTTAAGATGTAGAATCATCTGTGAATAGGATTTCGAAAGTCCTGTTGAGATTGGGCCAAACTGAGTCAGGTTGGGCTTGAAGCTGAATGACTGGAGGCCCTTAAAAGAAAGGAAGTTCAGACACCTCAGAAGAAGCTGGAAGCTGGAGAAAGCTACTGGAAGGGACCATGTGATGGAGGCAGGGATGCAAGCTGAGGAGCTGTAAGGCTGCTGCAGCTAGCACCGGAAACGCCACAGATGCCAGGAGAAAGCACGCACTTCAGCCTCCAAACCATGAGACGGTCAAGTCCTGTAGTGTAAAGCAACTCGGGAGCCTGAGTTTTTAGGCACCATGTGGCGCCACCGGGTGAGAGGGAGCTTGGCTTTCCTGAAGAAGCCCAGTGAGGGGCTGTGGCCCTGCCCTCTGACTGTGAGTAGCTGGGGCTATTTCTCCCTCACCTCGCTGCTTCCTGGGATTTAAAGAGTCTTTTAACCGACATTTCTTGTATGTCCACTTGTTCTTTGAAAAATCCAGGCCAGGGGACCCAGGAAAGGGCACCCCTTTCTCCATTAAATTTAAAAAATATATATATTTTAGGACTATTCTAGTATAAATATGAATATACTACTATCATATATTAAACCATTTCCATGGATCTAGAAGTTCTTTTTTTGTCTGATTTTAAAATGAATTAAAAGTTTTGTAGGGAGTGGATGTGGCTCAAGCAATTGCGTGTCGGCCTCCCACATATGAGGTCCCAGGTTCAGTTCCTGGTGTCTCCGAAAGAAGACAAACAAACAATGAGGAGACATTGAGCAATGACAATGGGCAGACAATGAACAAAAACAATGAGCAGACAATGAGCAAAAACAAATGAGGAGGGAGCGAATGTGACTCAAGCAGATGAGTGCCCACTTCCCACACAGGAGGTCCCAGTGCCTTCTAAAGAAAAACCAGACAATGAGCAGACCACAAGCAAAAACAGTGAGCAAACAGACGAGGGAGACATCTTGGGGGAGGGGGGAGTCAAAAATACCCCACGTTGTGAACATCTTTCCATGTGAAATAAAGCATCATTAAACAAAAAACAACAGTGTTGCAGGTCCCTGTGAGTTTGGAAACTGTGCCTCCTGCTGCTGGTGGTTAAGTTGGCCCTGGAGGAGCTGCTGGTCCCCGGGGGGGGGGGGGGGAGGAAAGGTGAATGGGCTGATTGGCCTTTGCAGTCTATTTCCTGTGGGATACATGCCCACCTCAAAGACGTGGCTGGAGGAGCTCCCACAGTCTCTGATGGGAAATGTGAAAAGATGCTCCATCTGACTGCTAAGCCTCTGACAAAGTGAAGCCACCTTCACGGAGTGATTGTTTTCGCTGGCTGCTGAGGAATTACAAACCTTCAAAGACCTTGTTTGCAGGCGAGGGTACCGCTTCTCCTCCAGGCATCTTTGAAATGCAAACTTGTTCTCTCAGCAGACTCTATGCATCTTAGCCTTTAAGATAAATGCTTCAAACTGGCAGCCGCGCCACTTGAGTCTGGTGCCTGGCTTTTCAACAGATTAATTAGATGGATTGCTGGCTGTTTGTTTGTGTTCATGGCCACCTCTCTCTTGTTGGTTTGTATTTGCTTTCTCCAGCCTTCATGGCTCTGCCTTGGAAATAAACAAACCCTGATTCAACATAGCGGCACAGGAGAGGTGACCCGGAAATGGTCTGCTTTTAGAAGGACAAATCTGGTGACAGGCCTGCGAGGCAAAGCTGGAATTCTGATTCCCTTTCCTTCCTGATGGGCTTTGGGGGTTCCTTTGGAGTCATGAGCCTTGATGTGCCATTGAAACGAGCAAGGGAGGGAACTTGGCAACGTGAATCTGCACCTGCTCTGGGAGAATGTGCTCGAGGGAGCCCGGCCCTGAGCCTCCCGTCAGGGCCCACGCACAAGCCACCGGACTGTGCTTCGGGCCAGTCCTTTGCGCCTCTAGGTCTCAGGTGTTTTCATCTGCAGAATGACAATAACCATGGCAGCTAATATTTATTGAACTCTTAATGTGTGCCAGGATGTGTGTCTACTTGCTCTCAATGCTTTGCCAGGATTATCCCTGTTAATCTTCACAGCAGCAGAGGCTGAGGCTGAGAGAGCAAAGGGACTCACCCCAGCTCAGGGACTGGCAGAATTTCTATTGGGGTGAGGGAAAATTTTGGTAATGGTTGGTGGTGATGGTAGCGCAACAATGTGCACATAATCCATAGTGCTGAATTATATATTTGAATGTGGTTTAAAGGGGAAATTTTAGGTTGCATATGTGTTACTAGAATGACAATTAAAAAAACAACGTAGGGGGAAGCAGCTGTGGCTCAGTCGATTGGGCTCCCGTCTACCATATGGGAGGCCCTGGGTTCGCATCCTGGAGCCTCCTTGTGAAGGCAGGCTGGCCCGCGCCTGTGGAGAGTTGATGGCCCATGTGCCATGGAGAGCTGACACAGCAAGATGACGCAACAGAGGGAGACAAGCAGACACAGAAGAACGCGCAGTGAATGGACACAAAGAGCAGAGAGCAAGCAAGTCACAAGGGGGGAGGAATAAATCAATAAATAAGTCTTTAAAAACAACAACGTAGGACTGTACAACACAACCAGTGACCCTAATGCAAACTATGGCCTATCGTTAATAATGGGGCAGGGACAAAGTGATACATGGGAACTCTGAATTTTCTGCATGATTTTCAGATAAACCTACAACTTCTCTAATTTAAATACATGCGAGGGTGAGAGCTCGCAAAAGAACTGGCGGGGCTGATCCTGACTTCCAGGTGGTGCTGTCTCAGAGTGGCCACGAGGGGTCGCTCAAACATGGTACTCTGAGGTGGTGGATTTCCTATGTCTTGGAGGCAATTTTCAAGCTTTGCCAGGTGTAGTGGGAAGTTCAGGTCACACTGTTTGCAGCATAGTGTGGTGGTTATGTGCACAGACACTGGATCCAGCCAGCCTGCACTCAAATCCTATTCTACCACCGACTAGCTGTGTGACCTTGGGCAAGTAACTGAACCTCTCTGTGTCTCTCTTTCCTCATCTGCAAAATGTGACTAATATAATAATGTCTACCTCAAACAGCTATTAGAGGATTAAAAGATTCAGAACTTGTAAAGCGTTTAGAGCAGTACCTTGTACATCGAAAGTATATGTTAATATATTTAATTATCCTTCAAAAATCAACATGCAGTTCATGGGATGGATTCTAGGAGCTGTCAGACAACGTCTTCTGCCAGCCTAGTCCGCTGGGATTTTAATGCCAAATGGAATAAGAAGGTGTAGGGGGCCTGAGAGCATCCTGCGACCCTTAGCACCTCATTTTAGTTAGCAATTAACAAGAACAAATCCACAAGCAAGAGTGAAAATTAAAATGTGGGGCATGCTTTCTTGTTAAGAATTTTCTCATTTAGGAAAAAAAATGTAGCGCCTTCATTCCGTCCTTGTGGAGAGCGGCTGCTCCTTGCCTGCTGGCAGAGGTGCCCCGGTCAGCAAGGGCGGGCCCACCGCGGTGAAACGCCTCGGGGGGCTTCCCCCCAGCTATTTTGCGGCGGATGGTGGGTAGTGGTTCAAGGAGATAATCATTGCAGCCAAAGGGAGGAAGTATTATTTCACACTCACAGCTACTTAAGAAAGCAAATCAGGACTGGCACGTAGGCAAACAGCAAGGGGAATCTTGAGAAAATTGGAAGAAGTCCTGTTAGGAGAGAGTATGCAAAGGAGTGCTTAGACATGCTAAAAAGGGCTTTGGAAACTGCCCCAGGCTAGAAAGATGCTTCTAGCAACATTGAGAAGTTGGATCAGCCCCGAGAACTTTCCAGAGAATGGTTGTTTCCAAGTTAGCTCAGGTGCCTCCCATTGTTACCTTTACCGTCTCCCAGGTGGTGCTGAACCAGCTCAGGGCGCCTCCCAGGGGCCCTTGGAGCTGGTCCGAGGCTGCCCGGCCCCAGGGACCCCTGCTCTCCTCTGCCTGCACCACCCTTGCCCATGGCTGGCCTGGACCTAGCCGGAACTGCATTCAATTGGGTGTGATGCTTGCGTTCTTTTTGGTGACCAAGGGTGGCTTGTTTTATAATGAGAAAGCAAAAAAATGGAATGGGGAGCTGCAGAGCCATTATGTGGAGAGCAGGGCTTGTCCATGAGTGACAAACAGGGACAGGGAATAGCTACCTGGTGGATGGATCAACATTATTAAAAAGTGTTGATGTAGCCCAACACCGTGAATGTAAGTAACACCATTGAACTGATGCTTGAAAGTGGTGAAAATGGGAAGTGTTATGTTGTATATATGTTACTGTGGTAAAAATTTTTTAAAAATTAAAATAAAATTATTTAAAAAGATTATAAGGATTCTGACAGTGACTATGTTTCGAGTCCTGTGCTAACTTCCCATATTTTATAACTAATGCTTCCTTCCATGTCTTGCAGATAAGGACACTGAAGCTCAAGAGTTAGGGGTCAGGGAAACGGACTTGGCCCAGTGGTTAGGGCGTCCGTCTACCACATGGGAGGTCCGCGGTTCAAACCCCGGGCCTCCTTGACTCGTGTGCAGCTGGCCCATGTGCAGTGCTGATGTGTGCAAGGAGTGCCCTGCCATGCAGGGGTGTCCCCCGTGTAGGGGAGTGCCATACGCAAGGAGTGCACCCCATAAGGAGAGCGGCCCAGTGCAAAAGGAAGTGCAGCCTGCCCAGGAATGGTGCTGCACACACGGAGAACTGACACAAGATGACGCAACAAAGAGAAACACAGATTCCCGTGCCACTGACAACAACAGAAGCGGACAAAGAAGAACACGCAGCAAATAGACACAGAGAACAGACAACTGGGGGGCGGGGAGGGGAGAGAAATAAAATAAATAAATAAATCTTAAAAAAAAAAAAGTTAAGGGTCATTTTCACTTAACCTCTAAGTACCTAAAATGTCTCTCTGTGCCAAAGACTGTGACAGGAGGTCAGTGGTGTTTGCCAAAGGAATAGGGAAGCAATAGATATGTTACTAGAATGAAAATGTAAGAAAACAAAAACAGAACTGCAAAGCATAGACAGTTAAACCAGGTCTATAGGACTATAGTTAACAGTACAATTATGAAAATATTCTTTCATCAGTTGTAACAAATGTATCCCTCTCATGCAAGGTGTTAATAATAGGGTGGTTGATGGGAGCTTTGTGTTTTATGCATGATTTTTTTCCTGTAAAAAAATATTAGTGGTTACCATTTATTAGGAAATTATGAGGCTCCAAGGACAGTGCCAAATACATTCTGTGTATCAGCTCTTTAGACCATCCTATCTACCCTTCGGTGCTGGAGATAATCGAAAAATAAAATGTTCTGTCTGTGGGGCGGGCTTTAAACCAGGGACTGATACGTGAGCATTTGTTCTTTCATTTATTCACCAGGCATTTACCGAGCACCTCGTAGAGCCAAGGGCTGCACAGAGGGCCCGGAATACATGAATGCATTCACACCATTCTTTCGCTGAGGGGCTCCATTCGGTGAGTCGTTGGTCCAGAAGCCGAGGGCTAAGGGCTGTGATGGGTGAGCCCCATTTGCTGAGGGAGGTGGCACAGAGAGAGGGCTCCGTGGAGCTCAGCACGGAAGCACCACATCTACTTAGAGAGGTCCTGGAAACTATTGATAATATTGATCATTTGTATGGCAAACCCATGCATGTATGCTGGGTTCTTTCTATACATTATTTCTTGCAATAGCCTTGCAAGGTAGATGCAATCTCGCCTGAACGGAAGGGGAAAGTGAGGCACAGAGAGCAGGCTGATGCTGGCACGCGGCAGACCTGAGGCTGGGGCTGGTGGAACCCCAAATCCTCCCAAACAGGACCCCGAGCTTCCCTGCTCCCCACGCAGCTCTAAGGAGGGGCCCCGGGAGCGGGGCGGTTGGGTGTGTGGCCCTCACGTCCCCGCCTCTGCCCACTGTGGTCTGGGCCCCGGGCCCTCCCTGAAGCACCCCCGAGATGCCACCAGCCTCCCCGCAGCCCTAAGCCGGTGCTCGGGCCTCTGTGGGGGGCCTCGCCAGCTCCCAACTCGGGGGTCTCTTAGCCGGGCCCGTGCCCGGGGAAGTTGAAACGGACCCTTGGCTGCTATCCTCCCAGGAACTGGCCCAAGAAACGGTAGCCCGTTTCTTTGTTTTTCTATGTCAAATGCCTCTGGCTTGACTCTTGTCCCACCTGTCAGCGTGGGACAGCCCCTGCCTCCCTGGGGCTGGGTGGGAAGCCTGTGCCTTCACGTGATCCGGAAAGCCTGGGAAGGCCCTGCCCTGGGCTCCTGGGTCACGGTCCCCGCCTGGGACCTCCGCTGAGGTCTGAGGGGCAGCGGGGCTTAGGGGTGAGTCCCTGCCTACCCACCGCCTTCCTCACGGGCCCTGCCGCCTTCTCCTCCAGCCCCTGACATTGGGGTGTCTGACGCCTCCCCAGCCCGGCCTCTGCGTTCTTCACGCGCAGGAGCCTCCACCCGTGCGGGCAACACAGCCCCGATGATAAATTCAGCCTGTCGGGAGGAAAACCAGGACCTCCAGGACAAAAATGCCCATGGCGGGGCAGGGGCTGGGGTGGTGAAGAGGCCAAGTGCGCCTCTCATTCTTTGGTTGTAATCGTAGATAAGACAGCCATCGCTGACGTGTATGTAGCCCCTGGTGGGTGTTAAGTCTGTGCGTTATTTCACCAGTCTTCTACAGTCATGTGAAGTAGACCTTGTATCCTGGTCCTGTTTTGAAAACAGGGAAAGTGGGGTGTGTGAGGTCACACGGAAGGTAAGTGGTCAAACCTAGGCAGCCCCAGGACCCACTGTGCGGACTCTGAGCTGATTTCCCGAACCCCCTACTGTGTGGATGAGCCTCTCCTTTGTCTCTCAACAGCTTTGCCTGCATAAAACTAATAAAGATGCAAATGAATGACCAGGAAGAATTGCCTGGGTGATGGTTGCAAAACAGGGTGCACTAGATTTTAGGGCTATGAGCCGAGGGGCATTTTTGTCTTGGGGACCAAAATGGTAGGTTGCAAAAAAGGGCACAAACCCTTGGCCCCCTTGTTTCCACGCCTGTGCCACGTGGCCCGGTAGCTGCTCCCATTCGGAGGTGGAGTCTCTTTCTTTGCCCCTTGGATGAAGCCTGTCCTTGGGCTTTGCCACACCAAAAGCACACAGCAGGAGGGACGGGGTGCCACTGCCAAGACAAGGCCCCAAGTGACCCCGCATGCCTCTCTTCTCCTCTGCACCCCGTCACCGCCATGTGAACAAGCCCCAGTTAGCTTACCAGAAGGGGAGAGCCATGTGGTCCAGGCTCCCTCATCCCACTAGTTAAATCCACCAGTCAAGTACCAGAAGCAAAGCTTCTTCGCTAACCGGCATGTGACTGCTGCTGCCGAGTGAATTGTAACCAGAAGAACCTTTCATCTGAGTCCAGTCCAAATGGCTTAATAAGTGTTTCAAGCCACAAAATTTGGGGAGTGATTTGTTATGTGGCAAAAGCTAACTGATACACTTAGCTTCAAGTCACGTCCATTCATCCCAGAATTGGGTATCGAGATGAGGGACAGAAGACAGGGTAGCTGTGTTGGGACCACATGTCTCCTTATGTATTGTGCCTGAGAGTGCATTTCTGCAGGTTTGTGTCACAGATGCACAATGCTGTTATCCTAATTTCAAACACCTCAACAGAAGAAATTAACCATCAGCAAGAGCTGGAGTCTAGTCCCAGTCCTGACACCAACTTGCCAGTGATTCCCTTAGCCTTTCTGGGCTGCAGTTTATCTCATATTGAAGACTATAAGCCCAAGACACACACTGTCTAATATTTCCCCCAGCTCTAGTATTTTGTGACTCTGTGATGCATCACTAGAATGTTGGTCACTCTGTCCACATTTGATTTGGACGATTTATTCTGGACCACTGGAGAGGCACAAGATAACGAGATGGATTCGTTTTTTACACCATCAACATAAAAAGAAACAGACCGTAAACTGGCTAGTGTCACTCTAAAAAAATCCCTTTACTGACAATGAAGCCAAAAATGTCTTAACTATAAAAGCATAGGTTTGTAAAGGAAATACTCAAGTTTCTGGACAAATAAAAGCCTGAGTTATGAAGCTGGAGGAGTTTACAGGCTTTTTGTTGAAATTTACCGAACCACGTTGCTTTGACTTTTCTGCTAAAGGCAGGAAAATGTTTGGTTGGGCTGACTTCATGAGCTCTATAGCATTTATTTATTCATTCTTCATTTATTCAGTGAGTGTTTACTAAGTGCCCAACGCTGTTCTAGTCCTGGGAATATAGAACTGAAAAAGACAGACAAATCTCCATCCTCACAGAGAAGACATTTTAGTGGGAGAAACAAATTCAGACTTACGCATATAGTACCAACCAGTGATTCGTGCTATGAAGAAAAAAAACTTACTTATTAAAGGGGTTGGTCACTAACACTGGATCCATTTTTCTATAAAAAGGATAAAAATGTTGCTCTCTTAATAAATGGATTATTTGTCAAAGTTTATTGTGACTTGTTTGAGTTTGTGAAAAAGCCGCCCAAAGCAATATATTAGAAATGGGTTGGCTTTTACAATACGGGTTTATGAATTTATAAGCTTACAGTTCTGAGACCAGGGAAATGTCCAAATCAAGGCCACAGGTGATGCTCTCTCAGCTGCGAGCGATCCTGGGCCCCCCATCAAATGGGAGGGCACACGGCAGTGTCCCCCTTCTCCTCCGCTTCTCGCTGCTTTCAGCCTCCTGGTTTCCGGGCCTTCTTCTCTCAGCTTCAGTAGGTTTCTCTCTGCCTCCCTCGTTCTGTGTTCAGCCCGTTTAGTAAGAACTCCAGTAGGAGGATTAAGACCCACCCTGGGTCCCAGCCTACTGAAGTAACCTAATCAAGAAGAAGGTCCCACCTAAAACAGGTTTACACACACAGGACTGCATTAACTCGGAGGACGTGACCTTTTCTGTGGTCCATTAAAGCCTCAAACTACCACAGATGCCCTGATGTCCATCCCACTTTCCCTGCAGTTTCTTACTCATTATCAAATGTGGTCTTTGGAACCGAGAGGACATCAAGTGTTTGCTGGTGCCCATCCTACAAACGCCACTAAGCGGAAAGAAAACCTGTACCCTTGGCAAGTTCGGGGGAATAGGCTAGGCTGGGGTCTGCAGACACCACACGGTGGCGCCTGAGAGCAGGCAATGCCTTGGAGAAGAGTGAGTGCGCTCTGACCCCATCTCAGGCTGGGTATGGGATCTTGGACATGTCTCAGAGTCCCTGTTTCTCTACTTGCATAACAGGGATAATGATAGTATGACCTACCACTCCACATTGATGGAAAAATTGGATGAAATGATAGAAACAAAAGCATTTGATAAGAAGTTATTTCCCATTTGGCTTGTATGTTCCCTGAGGGCAGGGACCATGTCCTATCTTATTTCCAGAGAACTTGGCATGTATCAGGTGCTCAGTAAATGATGGTTGAGGGAATGAATATGTGAATGAATGGGCAAGAGAATACATTTTCCAAATAAAGGCAACTTAATTCTTTGGGTCTCAAATTCTTCATTTAGCAAATCAGGGCTCCCATGTACAGTTATGTGGGTTGTGTACTTCTCTGCAGGAGTAGGTGGGAGCTAAAACCCAGACTCTTCATCTGCCAAATCATGTGCCAGGGAGGGACACCTTTTCTAGTGTCCACAAAGCTAATGGGCTAGCAGTGACCCTGTCTAAAATAAAGGAGTTGGATTCTATTGCCACATACCCCCCACCAAATTTTTTCCTCCAGGTTTGAGTACCATTGGGTTGGTGGTCTCTCAAGGTCCTTCCCACTCAACTGGAAGGTGATTTTGAATTACATTTTAAATTTCTTGCATTTATTATATTCCGGGCTTCCATGTCTAAGACCTCTTTGTTAATGAACATGTGGGCTGCCCTCCTGGGGTGCCCTTACCACCCTCTCCCCACCATCTGTTTCTAGCAGACAGTAGCACATAGTTCATGGGTTCCTCATTCATCCATTAGGAAAATTTATTCTAAGCGTAAAAAAAAATACTCCTTGTGTTTGCTCAGTCTCCAGCACTTGTATTTTGCCTGATTTCATAAGCAACATCAGGTCAAATAGGAAAAGCAGGGTTATTTGGACAAGACAGAACTGCTAAGAAAAAAGCTTCCTGATGTACCTTACCATAGTGTAATTTAATTATCTGCCTTCATTTTTTTCTCACCCTCTGCATCAGTCAGGGTCCAACCAGGTAAAAGAAATCACATAGTAATTTGAACATGGAATTGATTTTCATAATAACCTCGGGGATAGCAACATCTTGGGCTGGGTAATTCTGTGTTTTCAGGAGCTGCCTTGTGCTGCGTAGGATGTTAAACAGCGTTCTGGCATCTACCACAAAATCCTCCCGCCCCTGCTGGCATGGCAACCAAAAACATCTCCAGACATTGCCAAATGTCCCCAGGCTGCCAAAATCACCACTGGTGGAGAACTACTGCTCTAAAGAATTATTAGCGCGAACAGGGATTATCTGTAAAGGGGTAAAGGGCCGCTAACAAACATCCTAGGTTTGAGAGAGTACCCACAGAAGGAACAAATTTGCAAGGCAGCTCCTCCCCAAGGCTGCACTTCAGAACTTGTAGGGTAAGGTTTGGCTGCCGTCTACTGAATGGAAATGTTTTCTGGGTTGCCCTGGGTGAGAGCTTGCCTACAGATCCAGGCAAACAGAAAACAGTCCTCTGGGTGTAGGGGAGCAGAAAACCAAGCCAGGGACTAGCAAACAGACAGCCCCTTCTGGGTGCGGGTGGACCGGAGAAGCCCTGCTTCCTGCAATGTCTCTCCAGTGCCGTCTGCTGATAAAGTGTAACCTTATGCCGACCTCAAAGGAGAAATATTTTCAGAGAGCAGGCAATGAAATTTGAATTTGGAGCTTAGAGGCAGTAAATCCATAATTGGAGCCTTCTTGTGCTGTATACTCCTCTTAATCATTTCTGTACCATCCCATTTGGCACAGGTCTGGCACGTCTTAGATGAAAAACCTGATGTACACCAAATGCAAGAATGAATGAATGAAGTGGTTTTACTTTTTTCTGGTAGCTGTTTCGGGGAATACAATTTACCGTTGGTTTAAATTTTATCTACAGAATAGCAAATGGCAGCTTTTACTCTTTTCCACTAAACTGAAAATTAACTGAATTTTCCAGTTATATCTTCCCCAGTTCTCACATAGCTAATCAATTTAATAAAAATCCATAAAGAGCAGAGCAAGTCAGTGGGAAAAAATTAATTAAGTTAATCTGAATTGATAAGTTGTTAAGTTTCCCAATTGAGCATTGATCTGATAGCCAAGAAGACACAAGACTGGTATCTGTTTTCAAGACCAAAGTATTAACCAAAGCATTGCTGGCTGAGAAACTAGTGAGGCAAAATTTTCCAAAGGCTAAGAACAGGAATGATATGAAAATCAGAATTAATTCTGACTTAGCTGTAAAATGGTTACCTGCTGATTGCAATGTGGTAAGTCATAGATAACCAGGGACAAAGTAACACTGTGAGGAAATGTGGTGGAGAGACAACTGGATAGAGACTGAGTAAAACATTTGCCTTCTGGGTCTCCCTCTCCTTTGCTGGACTCATATAACTTGGGGAAGAAGCAAACGTAATATGAATGTAATAGTATCTTGAAAGCAAAATACCACATGTTTGGGAGTCTTCCAATTAGTTCATGGTTGCAAAATGGACATTGTGGGGTTCTTCCAATTTTCATAGGTTTCTAGAAAATTCCGAGTACATTGGAAGAATAGTCAAAGGGCTGAGAATGTACTTCCATTTTCTAATGTAAAGCAGAAGTCCAGCGGAAAGGAGTTTTGGATTTAGGATCATACACGTCACATCTCTCTAGTATCTCAGGACTTTGCACACTGTGGTCTCCCTCTCCTCTTTGCCTCTGTAACTCCTACTCATACTGTTGGCTTGATCGTCACTTCCTGACCTCTGAACTGGTCAACAGTCCCTATTACTGTATATTCTCTCCTATGTGGTATTTACCACTATGAGAATTTTGCATTCTATTGTGATTATTTTATTAATATCTGTCCCCAACTAGCCAAATGCATTTCGAGGAGGTGTTCAGTGAATATTTGTGGGATGAGTGAATGTATGAATGAGTTAATGAGCACATCATCCGGATTTGGCTAGAACCTACCAGAGTTTGATATGTTGATCAAAGTTCGAAAGAAATGGGTGAGACTTGACTTTCTAGGGGTGAAGGATGGCTCATGTTCACTGGAGTATCCATGATATCCAGCCCAGTCCCCTGGCCCACAGCAGCTTGTAAAAGTTTGTTGAATGAATGAATGAACGTTGGTACCAGACGTCTGTCCTGTTGCCAAAATTTACAGGCTCAGCAAACTTAGCAAAGATGTTTAACCATGCTGAAGAGGCTGTGCTGTGTAAAAGAGCTCCAGAGATCTGCATTTTTGGGTTCCCATCTCTGTTGGTGAGATGTTAGAGAAGATGTTTAATATCACTGTGCACGTGATGAATGAAAAAATGCAAAAATGGGGGTAGTATCAACATCCTTGGAGTCTTCTAAATATTAATTAAAAATCCTACTTAAAAAGCTTAGCATAATGCAGCACATATTAGCTATCAATAAATATGCATTACAGTCCTTTTAATTCTCTTAGCCTCTGAGACATGGAAATAACATTATTTATCGCAGTATCATTGCATCTCAAATATGCTCATATACTTTGAGCACTTTGTTACCTGAGGTACAAGAGGCCCTTTCCTTTTTTCTCACTTGCTATCTAAAGGAAAGCAATGTGCAGAATTGGCATTAGCCACAAGGTGACACTGTGACAACATGTTTGATTTCTGTGATTTAGCTTAACAAACTAGCAATCAGTGTAACTTCGAAGTTGAAATCTTCAGGTGAGAAAAATGGGTTGCATTTATGCGGGGAACATTGCTCTATAATAGAGCAATGTCTGCTTTAAATGATATTTTAATGTCTAGGGTTTCACTCTGGGGAATCAGGGAAGAAAATTTTAAATCCTTTCAACTCTTAATTTGGAAACATGAAAACCACAAGAAAGAGGTAAATGTGGAATACATGCTTCTGTATTTGCTTTACCGCAACATTGTTTTATCATAATTTATAACTTTTTCCTCTTGGAGATCCATTATGTTTATTATGGTTATTCAAGTATTCTGGCAATTTATTATTTTTATTTAAGAAATGTTGGCTAAGTATATCATTTATCTTTGCATTTGGTCAAAAATATTTCTTGAGCATCTGAGGTGTGCCATGCACTCTTCAAGAGGACTGAAATAAGGCCATGGGCAGAGATGACAAACTATCCTTAAGGGAGCAGGGAGAAACAGTATCAACTAGTAATAGTAAGCAAATCAGCAAGTAAGGTCATTTCAGTTGAGTGATAGTATAAAGGGTGACTTGTAGTGGGGGTCAGGAAGGGAGGCTACTCTGCAGAGGGTAGTCAGGGAAAGCTTTTCTAAGCTAGAGGTGTTTGATCTACAACCCGAATGGCTAGAACATCAGTCATGCAAATATCCAGGAAAGCGCATCCCAGGCAGAGGGAAAATGAGTGCAAAACTAATAATGATCAAGAAAAGCATCTTTCATGGATTAATCCAGTTCCAATGATCTATTGCTGCACAGTAAGCTATTAAAATGGTTTTAAATATCCTATTTAATTTGCTGACAATTTGGGGGGGGGTGTTGGAAGTTTGGGGAAGGCTCGCTGGGCCAGTTTGTCTTTGATACGCTTGGATCAGCAGAGGTTGGAGGATCCACTTTCAAGGCAGCTTCTCTGCTCACATGTCCGACCCTGGTGTTCCTTGGCCTCTCTCTTCTCCGTCTGGCATCTGATTCTCCAGAGCCTCCCCACACGGCTTGGGCTTCCTGCCAGAGGAGGTCTTAGAGTATTTGAACTTCTCACATGGCTCTTGGCTTCTAAGAGATCAAGGTAGAAACCATGTGTCTTCTTAAATTGTAGACCCAGAGCTGACATGTTACTCTGGCCACTTTCTGCTGTTCAGAGCAGTCACAGGCCTGTCTGTTCTCTTTGTTCAAGATGAGAATAAACGGACTCCGCCTCTTGAGGGAGGAATGTTAAAGAATTTGCGACCGTCTTTAACTTGCAATAAATCCTTAAAAGTTTACCAGAAATTCCCCATAGGTGGCTGGGGGCCTGACTTCTGCAGCCCACCCACCCCCATGGGCGGATCAGCCTTGCAGCATAAGTACCTGCCAACGGCTGTGGACGAAGGCCGTAGCTAAGAAAGCCTGCACTGGGTAAAACACGCTCTCTCCATTCCTTGCCATGAGCCTCATCTTCAGCACTGAAGTAAGTGTAGGGGGGACTTCTTAAGTCCCGAGTGTGAATTTGTGATTTAGGTTAGGATGGAAAATCCCGAACAGCTGTCGGCTCCTGTGTGTGAATTTTGCTATGCAGAATAGTGTTAGAGCAAGTCTTTGGAAAACAGGAACAAATGACAACTAATGATTACAGTTCAGACAGTAAGAATGTTTGAACTTGAATTAGTCTATGAAACAACTATAACTTTATACTTGTTGACATACTATGTAGCCAGTGGGATGTTTATTATATTTGTCTCCTTCTGAAAGATAATTGAACCAATTGAAATTAAACTCTGTGGTAGCTTGGAGCTATGAACCCCACAAAAACATGTCCTTAAACTTAACCCATTCCTGTGGGTGTGAACTCTAATAAATAGGGCTTTTTGATCAGGTTACTTAGTTAAGGTGGGGGCAGCTGAATCAGGATGGATCGTAATCCTATTAATGAAGGCCTTACAGGGAAGGCTACAGAGAGAGAAAGCCACAGCTGGAAGTCAACTAAGAAGCCAGAGCAGGCCACCATGTACGTGCCACATGACGGAAAAGCCTAGGACCCAGGGTCACCAGCAGCCAGCCCCAGTTTGCCACAATCATCTGGAAGAAAGCCTCACCTTGATTTTGGACTTCTCCTAGCCTCAAGGCTGTGAGCCAGTAAATTCCAGTTGAGTAAGCCCACCCATTGCATAGTATTTGCTTTGACAATTTGGAAACTAAAACAGGTTTTGGTACGATGTAAGTAGAGTGCTGCTATTGCAAATACAAAAAAATGTGGAAATGGCTTTGGAATTGGGTAATGGATAGAGGTTGGAAGAATTGTGAAGGCTCAAAAATAAATGAGAGGAAAGCGGATTTGGCCCAACAGATAGGGCGTCCACCTACCACATGGGAGGCCAAACGTTTAAACCCAGGGCCTCCTGACCGTGTGACGAGCTGGTCCACGCACAGTACTGATGCACGCAAGGGGTGCCGTGCCACACAGGAGTGTCCCCCGCGTAGGGGAGCCCCACACGCAAGGAGTGTGCCCCATAAGGAGAGCTGCCCAGTGTGAAAAAAGTGCAGCCTGCCCAAGAATGGTGCCATACACATGGAGAGCTGATGCAGCAAGATGATGTAACAAAAAGAGACACAGATTCCAGGTACCTCTGACAAGAATACAAATGGACACAGAAGAACACACAGCAAATGTACACAGAGAGCAGACAACTGGGGAGGGGGAGGGAAGGGAAGAGAAATAAATAAAAATAAATCTTAAAAAAAAATGAATGAGAGCTGTAGAGAAATTTTGTATCATGTTTGAGTATTGCATAATTTGTCACGAACCAAATGTTTGTAGAAATACGAACTTTAAAGGTCCTTCTGTTGGAGCCTTAGAAGAAAATGATGATGTGTCACTGGAAATTGGAAGAATGGCTATTCTTGTTATGAAGTGGCAGAGAAATTGGTGAAATTGAGTTCTGATATCATATGGAAGGCAGAACTTGAAAACAATGAACTTGGATAGTTAGCAGAGGAGATTTCCAAGACAAGTATGGAAGATGCTGTCTGGTCTCTCCTTGCAGCTTATAGTGAAATGAGAGAGGAAGGGGATAAACTGAGAAATGAGCTCCTAAGCAAAAAGGAACTAGACATGATGGTTTGGCAAAATTTGAGCCTATCTAGATAGTGTTCTCTGAAACTAGGGCCAGAAGTGGCTCTATCAGGGACCTCCTTAAGCTTCCAGAAAGCAAGTCCTTGGAGAATAGAGCTCCACGTCAGGGTTTAACTAAACAGGGATCTGACAGTTGTTTCAGTGAAAGTCAGAATTGGAAATACAGTTATGCAGGAAGGATCTTTGGAAAGTTCTCCTGTCTGATGGTTTGGACCCCTGTGAACTGCACACAAAGCCGACAAGATTTTTGCAAAATTTCTATAAGTAGAATCACTGTCACCCTAGAATGAAAGGGCCAGAGAGGGGATGAATTAAAGGAAAAATGATTTCAAGAGCAGAACCATGGAGGCTGAGGACTGGATCAAAGAGATCCCCTCAGGCCAAGAGAGCTGGTCTACCCATGTGGATGGAAAGGATAGATTCAACCCTGTGTTTGGAGGGGCAGCCCATCTTCCCTGATGCTTGGAAGGGATGGGCCTTTCACCCACTTTTCAGGGAGAGTGCTGTCATCCAATGCTTGGAGACGGTGGGGCCTTCATTCCAGCGTTTGGGGAGAGCATAATCATTGCACAAGCATTTACAGGGGGTGGGGTTGTTTCTTCACTGGGCCTGGAAGAAAAACATTGGTCCATAGATGACTCTCAGGCCTTGAAATCTAACAGAGTTTGTCCTGTTGGCTTTTGGAGTCTTTTGGGACCTGTGATGGCTGGTTTCTTTCCAATTCCCCCCTTCTGGAATGGGAATATTTATCCTATGCCTGTCCTTCCATTGTGTATTAGAAGCAGATAACTTGTTTTCTAGGATTCATAGGTCTACAGACAGAGGGGAATTCTGCCCCATGACAGACCACACCCAGAACTGATTTTGATGAGACTTTTTTACTTAGCATTGTTTCTGAAATGACTTACAGCTTTCGGAATGTTGTGATGGGATGAAAGTATTTTGTGTGTGGGAAGAATTTGTCTTTTCGGGGTCCAGATGGTGGACTATGGTGGTTTGTAGCTTTAACCCCCAGAAAAATGTATTTTTAAGCATAATCCATTCCTATGGGTGTAAACTATTATAAATAGGACCTTTTGATGAAGTTACTTGGTTAAGGTATGGCCTAGCTCAATTAGGATGGGTCTTAATCCTATTACTGAATGCATTGTGGGGAAGCCCAGAGAGAGAGAGAGACAATCACAGGGAACAGCCAGGAATTGGAAGGCAAGGACTGAGAAGCCAGAAGAGGTCACCTTGTACTTGCCATGTGACAGTAGACATCCCCAGAACTCCATAGTCTTCTGGGAGAAAACACGACCTTAGTTTTGCACTTCTACTAGCCTCAAAACCATGAACCAATTAATTTCTGTTGGTTAAGCCAACCCATTGCATATTTGTTTTGCCAGCTAAGAAACTAAAACAGAGACCTCCTTTTCTGATTGGGTCTTAAGAGAAAAGAAGCAAAGTGGAGGCAAGCTCCCCCATTTCTGCCATAACAGCTCTTAGGAAGAAGAAGACAAACCATGTGAACTGAGAGTTTTCTCTGATGGACAGGAGCTGTGTGTGTGTGTGTGTGTGTGTGTTGAGGTTAAAACAAGCTGACTCTGATATATACAAGTTGGCCCAGGGGCAAGGATGAGATGAGAATCTGTTCTAGTCAGTGTGACAATCAATAAAGCAAATCATTTTTGTATTGACACATATTCCAAATCTCATGTTTGCCTAATGAAGGTAAATGGCTTCATTCAAGGTGCAGTTGATCCTAAAAAATGTTTGCTTGGTGCTAAGTCAAGATAAAATTGAACCTGAAAAAATATTAACAAAGTTTTTACATTCACAGAGCTCACATATGAATTATTTAGGTGACTATTTATTTCCTTTAAAGCTCCTTTGATGTGTTAAGACCCCTAAATCATTCAGTTAAACGAGCAGCTCTTTAGGTCCCTAATTGATAGGTCAGCCTTGGCAGAGTTTCCAGTTTGCTGTTTACTCTTAGATGTCAGGAGTAATGCTAATGAACCTCTGATTGTTCTATTGTTTCATCTGGAGCAGTATTTTCATTATTTGTTATGTGGTTCCAGTGCGCATTTCCCTGGATGAGGATTTTTCCCTGCAGCCCTATCATTTATCTGGGGAAGGACACTTGTGGCCCTATTTTAATGACAACAGAGTATGGCTGTTCAAAAGCCATCTCTACATACAAACCAATTGTCTGGGTTTAGTAAGACAGGTTTTTGGATGGCTTGACTTGATGCCAAATACAACAATTGAATTAATCTTATTTCAATTAATGGTTGCTCTTCTGAAATAGAATCTGAGGTTGGATTTTATCATGGCCCAATATTATCAGTCTGTGGTTCCATATTGAGTCAACTATCATTTGCACTGGCTCCTGTCTCTTCTTGCTTACACAAGGCCCTGTTCTTTAAAAATAACCCCCAAGCATTTTGGAGAGTCTTGGGGAGGAATTTTCACATGTTCCGGAACAAGTCACGTCATCCACAAGGTCAGGGCTACATGGCAGTTTCCATTTCTTTCTGCTGCTGTGGTTGCTGACATGTCCGTGAGGGACTTGCCGTGTTTGGTGAGGCCCAGCTGCTGTTTCCACAGTCAGGCCTAGGACCTTCTTTGTTTCCAAAATTGTATGTCTTACTTCTGTACAGTGAGGAGAAAGTTGCTTTCCTCTCTGTGCATTAAACTCTGTACCTAGAGGGGGTGGCTGCCATATTACTATGCTCCTAAGGGTCACCAGTGAATCAGCTCTTTTAGTTTTGATGACCTGTGACCATTGGCCTGACCTGTGACTCCATGGGACTGTGCTTGGGACAGTCGGAGTGAGAGATAGCCTGTTTCATTGGGTCTCACCCTTCTTCTCTGACCACTGGTCTTTGGGGCCAGGTCAAGCCCAGGTGTTCGACTCCTGTTATAATGAAGTTCTTCCAGGAGGTTCCTTAGCCCTTCATTTCCTCAGACTTCTGGCTGGTCTACTCCACCCCTTGGAAACACCCACCCAGACCTGTCTGAACCTCAGAGATAGATAAAGTTTGGATTCAAGATAGGATATCCTTTTCTATTCTCCCAGCTACACTATCATAGCATTTTCACTAATAAGACCCTCCACCCCAATTCTCCCTCTGCTTTCTTTCCTTCTTTTAACTAATACTTATTAAGTGCTTCCAAGAGCCAGGCACTGTTCTGATCGCAAGGGATATGGTGGAGAACAACAACAACAAATTCTTATTCTTCTCAAAATTTACATTTAACAATAAAATAATTAAGAATATGTGTTAGATGGTGGTAAGTGCTTATGAGCAAAACAAACCAGAGGAAGGGGCCTAGGGAGTGCCAAGAAGGAGAAGGGGGGAGTGTACTGGTAGTTTAAACAGAGACCAGAAGGGATGTGGGGGAGGAAGCCATGAGGATATCTGGAAAGAACATTCCAAACTGAGGGACATTAAATGCAAAGGCTCTGAGGCCTCAGTGTCTTGGAGTATTTCAGGAACTACAAGACAGCCAGTGTCGCTGCAGTGGAGTGAACCAGGGGTGCCAGGGGTGAGGGTGAGATGAGTTCAGAGAAGCTGAGGGATGATTGTAAGGCCATTGGCTTTGACTCCACATGAGATGGGGTGTCATCAGTGATGGGATCTGACATATTTTTAAAGGATCACTTTGGTTGCTGTGTTGTGAATAGACTGGTGGAGAAAAAGGGTGGCAGCAGGGGGACCAGTTAGGAAGCTGTTGCAATGGTTCAGTTGAGATGATGGGAACATGGACCACCACGGGAGCAGTGGAACATCCCCTACTACTGTATGGTCCATGTGGACGAAGTAATTGATTCTCTCTCTGTCTTAAAGGCAGGGCCATTAGGATTGCCAATGGCCTGGCTGTATGAGAGACAGAGAGATGTGAGGAAGACACAATGTCTTTGGGCCTGCGGCTAGTAGCTCTTGACTTAGGTGGGCAAGACAGTGTGAGAAGAGGGTTTTTGATATTGTTGTTGTTGTTTTTTGAGGGGAGGGATCAGAGAAGAATACGAGCCTACTTTTGGATGTTAGATTTCCAAATGGACAGGTCAAGAATGCAGTTGCTTGTCCATCTGAGGAGTTTATTTAAGGTCTAGGCCTCAGATGTGCACCTGGGGTTATCAGCCCACTTCAAGACATGCAACTGGATGAGGTCCCGCAGGGGGTGAGCTTGTGAAGAGAGAAGCCATCCAAGGGCTGAGCTGGAGTAGTGGAGGTGGGTCTTGTGGAGAGTTTGGGGAGATGATAAGAAACTAGAAAAGAGAGAGGGTACAAAAAAGTGTGTTTGAGGGTATTGATCAAAGACACCAGGTTGGCAATTGGGTTAAATTATTAAACCCATGAGCAGCTAGACCACAGGGCTTTCACCCACCATCACCAAGGCACAGTTTTTATTGACCAGAAAGGTGATTGCTATAGAGCAGGAATCAGTAAACTACGGACCTGGGGCCAAATCCAATCCTGTGCCTTTTTGTGTAAATAAGGTTTTATTGGAACACAGCCACACCCATTTGTTGACGTATTATTGATGGCTGCTTTTACCCGATAACAGCTGAGGCGAGTAGTTGTGCCAGAGACCATCTAGTCTATAAAGATTTAAATTGTTACTATCTGGCCCTTTACAGAAAAAGTTCGCTCAACTATGATGTGGGAGAAAGTGCAAAAAGGCTTAAGTTCAGACAAACGGGGCCCAAATCCTAGCTCTTACCAGCTGCGTGACCTTGGGTAAGTCACTCAGCTTCCCTGAGGTTCAACTTCCCCATCCTCAAAATAACTAATAATGAGATAGCATACTAAAAGAGTTCTCAGTAAGGACCTAACACATGGAAGTGCATATTGTTATAATGCTCTTGCTGTTTTATTTTATCGATTTAACCAAGACTTATCTACTGCTTACTATGTGCCAGGGACTATGCCAAACGCTTTACTAAAAATCGTTCATTTAACTAATTTGATCCTTTTAATAACCCCATAAATTAGATACTATTATTATTTCCATTTTACAGGTGAGGAAACAGGCACAGAGAGGTGAAGGCAGTCTCCCTGGTTCACACAGCTAATAAATGGCAGCACAGGATTCAAATCCTGGTGGCCTTGTGCCTGAAGCTGTGCTCCTGTCCTCTATACTATGCTGCTGTCGTTGGGCTTATTATTTTTATTATTGCATTTTTCCCCAGGGAGTTCTCAGGATTAGGAAGAGGATTAATCAGGTATGGGAGCACATTGGAGAAAACTGATTTCACATTAAGATAATTGGATGTATTTGTTCCTGAATTAGGTACTGGTCTTAAAGTGTGTAAAAGCTTGCACAGGACTTAGATAGCTCTTAATAATTTTTTTCTTCGGAGCAATTTCTACAATCCAAAGGTGAAATGTGGAAATATGGAGGCCTGGATACTGTTGGGTATCGTGGGGATTAATTGCCTTCTCTTAAGCAAGCTGAACCGTTGAACAGCAAGCTCATCCACGTGCGGCTGTTAAAAACTCCGAAAGCTTCACGCTACGGTCAGTTCCACAGATGCAGAACAAATGATAAATGGACCTCGTGCTTCTTCCTCCCTGGCTGGGCTCAAAGGGAAACCTGCCACTCCATGGTGGTGCCCCTCATATACAAGGAGGAAAGGGGCTGTCAGCTGCACAGCAGAACAGTTGGTGCAAAATGCACACCCATTTATCATACCAAACCTGGCAAGTTGCCAGAACTACACAGATTTGTAAATTAACTTTGACATTTGAAAAGTAAGACCCAATGGATCAAACAGCCATCACCAACAAGTGATAGGATTTAAAAAAAAATTGTGTATAGTTTATACACATGCTATGATCTTACTTAATCTTCACAAAAGCCCTAAAAGGAGTGGGGTCTTAGGAGGAACAGTCATCTCTTTTACTTATGATAGTTCTAATCTGTGTCTGGTACAAATATTAAAGAAACCCTTTTCATTGTCAAAAGTGCCCTAAATTGGGTGATAAATGTTATGGTCACTCGAGACATAATCTTTATTTAGGGAGGAGGAAACTGAGACGCGGAGACGGTAAATGACTCTCCCAAGGTCACCTAGCAGGTGAGTTACAGAGCTGGATTCTGACCCGGTGCAATCTGTCTCTGATGCCCAAGGCCTCTCTGCCACAGGCTTCTACTTTCCTATACAGACAAATGAGCAAGCTGCCCCTCACCATTAGCCTCTGAGGGGGGCGGGCGGGGTGGGGCCTCGACACTCACTTGGGTGATGTCATCATTGTTCAGAACTCTCTTGGGAGGGAAGCAGCTGGGCGGCGTTGGAGCCTCTTCGGGACCAGGCTGTTTCGGGAATTTTGTGGGTCGGGAGGTATCTGGACATCGATTTGGTGGGAAGGTAACAGAGAAAATACGTCTATAAAATATACACAGAGGTCCTGGCTGCACGTGGAAAGTTCCCTCCTTGGGTGGGTGGTTTTGTTTTTTTGGAGGTTCTGCAGTACTGGGGAATTCATAAGCCCTGAGCGGCCTATTGGGGGGTTAATAGGACAGGAGGTGCTTGCAGACCGATTTGGGGAGACAAACGGGAGTTTTATGGCAAACCGGGGGGAATTTTTGATTGCGGACACAAACAATAGCACTTCTGCCGAGAGCCACACCCCGCCCCAAACCCGGCTGCCGATCTACAGTGGACTTAAAGTGATAGCAATAAAGAGACGCCACCAGGGTCTGGTAGGGTGGGAGACGTTTGGAAACTGATTAGGGGAATATTTTGCGAAGCGTGGGAATTTTGGGTTTTGACTCTGTTATTAGCATTTCCGGCTGGAGCCCCTCCCCCGGACCAGGCTATTGATCTGCGTCATTAAATTGGTTGCAGCCTAGAGGCGCCCCCAGGTGGCCGTTCTGGGGGATCACAGGGTGGGAGGGGTCCTGAAGTCAATTGGTGATATATCCACAGAATAGACCCCAGTGAGAGAGTGAATTGTGGGGTACAAAACACAGGATAGAGCTTGTGGATGTGACCTCACCCATAGGGCTGGCACCCAGCTGCGGGGATCCCTGAAGGCTGTGATGCACTGTGGTGCTCCCAGGCTTCCTGTTAACCGGACTTGAGGTTGCCAGGTCTGAGTCCCCTAAACCCTGGTGGCCCACACCCCAGAGACTCACACCTCTTGAGTCTTCAATATCTCAGACTTTCCATCCTGAATCCATCACGCCCTGAGGTCCATCTGAGGTCCTTGAATGTCCTAGCCCTCAACGTTTGTGTTTTTTCTTTTTTGTTTTGTTTTGTTTTTATTTTTATTCTATTTTTATTTTTTATTTTATTTTTTAATGTTCTGATTGCTAACATTGCATTATCCCCTAGTCGTTTCTCCCAGCGTATCCTCCAAAGTCTTTTATTTTTCTCTCTCTCTCTCGTCCCCCATCTTCTTCTTATTCTATTTTATCTTAACTATACAATAGGTGCTGCCGAAACACCTCACATTTGCTGGGTTTCCTCATCCTCCACTGCCTCATTTCTGTGTGAATAGATTTTGCCTATCTACACTATCCGCTTTCCCCTACATCTTGATATTCACCATCATCTACTATCTCTCCTATATTCCACCTCCCTTTCTTTGATCCACAAAGTGTCTAACTCTTAATTTCTAATACCTTTGTTTTGTGTTCTGTCTGTTATCCACTCTTGAAACTATTACCTTTCTTTTCTCTTTCCCTCTCTCATGAATAACAATAGCTTTTTAGTTCATACCATATTCCTCCCATATTCAGTCATCTACCTCATTATAGGTACTCTACCTACTGTTATAACTCTACACAATTTACATGAATCTAACCTCCATCCTCCCAGATCTCATATGGTTGCTTTGTTAACATATATCACCAATACTACTTTACACTTTTTCCTTGCTTACACAATTGCCTTTCCCCAGCACTAATATTTTCCTTTATAGTGAACTTAACCAGCAATAAGAAATTAGAATAAGAAGAACAAAGTGACAAAGAGAAGATATAACACTTATGCAAAAACAACAGCTAATTAATCTCCAAGACTAGACAAAGAAGCTAAGGAACTGATTAAACCCGTCAAGAAAAAATGATGACCAGACAGCAATAGAAATCTACAAACCAAACCAGTAATCAGGAAAACATGGCTGAATCCAATGAACAAACTAAAAATCAGGAAGGGGAGCAGACCTTCACACAAGCAATGAAAGATCTCAGAACATTTATCACTGACAAATTTGATGAAGTAAAGGAAGAGGTTAACAACATGAAGACAACACTTGGAGGGGAAATTGCAGACATATGCAAAAAGATAACAGATATGATGAAAATGAACACCACAGTTCAAGAAATCAAAAATACACTTGCAGCAAGTATCAGCAGACTAGAAGAGGCAGAGCAGAGAATTAGTGATGTGGAAGACAGTACATCGGAAATGAAACATAGTAGAAGTGGTCGATAAAAAGATAGAAAAAATCCAGCTAGGACTTAGGGACCTGAATGATAATGCAAAATGCTCAAACATATGTATTATAGGCATTCCAGAAGAAGGGAAGGGAAAGGGGTCAGAAGGAGTGTTGCAGGAAATAATGGCTGAAAACTTCCCAAATCTACTGAAAGAGACAGATGTACATATCCGAGAAGCACAGCACACTCCACTGGTCATAAACCCCAACAGGCCCACCCCAAGACATATACTTGTCAAATTATCCAATGCTCAAGACAAAGAGAAAATTCTAAAAGCAGCAAGAGAAAAGAAAACCATCACATACAAGGGAAGCTCCATAAGATTAAGTGCTGATTTCTTATCTGAAACCATGGAGGCAAGAAGGCAGTGGTATTATATAGTCAAGGTACTAAAGGAAAAAGATTTCCAACCAAGAATACTCTACAGCTAAACTAGCATTCAAAAATGATGGGGAGTTCAAAATATTTGCAGATAAACAGAAACTGAAAGAGTATACCAATAAGAAACCTCCCCTTCAAGAAATTCTAAAGGGAATTCTGCAGGAAGAAAGGAAAAAACAGGACAGGCAGAGTTGGAGGAGAGTGTAAGAGCAACAAAAGAGACAAAAATAGAAGGAAAAAAATAAAAACAAAATATGAGAAACACAAATCCAATAAAAATATGGCTAACACAAATAATTCCTTGAAAGTAATAACATTGAATGTCTACGGATTAAACTCACCTATCAAAAGATTCAGACTGGGACATTGGATAAAGAAATATGACCCATCCATATGCTGTCTACAAGAGACACATCTTAGACCCAGAGACTCATGGAGGTTGAAAGTGAATGGCTGGAAAACAATCATACAAGCAAACAATAACCAAAAAAAGGCAGGAGTAGCTATATTAATATCAGACAAAATAGACTTTAAATGTGAAACAATTGTGAGAGACAAAGAAGGATATTACATTTTAGTGAAAGGGACAATCTGTCAAGAAGATCGAACAATCATGAATATTTATGCTCCTAACAAGGGTGCCTCTAAATACGTGAGGTAAACGCTGGAAAAACTAAGTGAAAAAATAGATGCATCTACAATTATAGTGGGGGATTTTAATACACCACTATCAACTCTGGACAGAACATCTCAAATGAGAATCACTAAAGAAACAAAACATTTGAACAGTATATTAGAGGAGCTGGATCTAATAGACATATATAGATCATTATACCCAAACACAGCAGGATATACATTTTTCTCAAGAGCACATGGATCATTCTCCAAGATAGACCATATGCTAGGCCACAAAGAAAGGCTTAATGAATTCAGAAAGATCAAAATCATACAAAACAATATCTTTGACCACAGTGTAGTGAAGCTGGAAATCTGCAAGGGACGGAGGCCCAGATTTCACACCATGATTTGGAAATTAAACAGCACACTCTTAGAAAAACAGTGGGTCAAAGAGGAAATCTCAAAAGAAATCAATGACTACCTTGAAACAAATGATAATGATAACACAACATACCAAAATTTATGGGATGCAGCAAAAGCAGTACTGAAAGGGAAATTTGTAGCCATAAATTCATATATCAAAAAAGAATAAAGAGCAAAAATTGAAGAACTAACTGCACATTTGAAGGAATTAGAAAAACAACAACAAAGTAACCCAACAGGAAGAAGAAGGAAGGGAATAACAAAGATAAGGGCAGAACTAAATGAAATAGAAAATAAGAAAGCACTTGAAAAGATAAACAAGACCAAGAGCTCGTTTTTTGAGAAGATCAACAAAATTGACAAACCTTTAGTGAGACTAACAAAGAAAAAAAGAGAGAAGATGCAAATACACAAAATAAGAAATGAGAAAGGAGATATCACCCCTGACCCCACAGAAATAAAGACTATCATAAGAGGATACTTTGGAAAACTATATTCCAACAAAAATGACAATTTAGAGGAAATGGACAAATTCCTAGAAACACATAAGGAGCCCATATTGACGAAAGAAGAAATTGATGATCTTAACAAACCAATCACAAGCAAAGAGATAGAATCAGTCATTAAAAATCTCCCAACTAAGAAGAGCCCAGGGCCAGATGGCTTCACAGGTGAATTCTACAAAACATTCCAGAAAGAACTAACACCAATCCTGCTGAAACTATTCCAAAAAATTGAAACAGAAGGAACATTGCTGAACTCCTTCTATGATGCCAACATTACCCTAGTACCAAAGCCAAACAAAGACACCACAAGAAAGGAAAATTACAGACCAATTTCTCTAATGAACCTAGACACAAAAATACTTAACAAAATACCTGCTAATCGTATTCAACAACACATTAAATGAATTATACACCATGACCAAGTGGGATTTATTCCAGGTATGCAAGGATGGTTCAACATAAGAAAATCAATCAATGTAATACACCATATAAACAGATTGAAGGAAAAAAAATCACATGATTCTATCTATAGATGCAGAAAAAGCATTTGACAAAATACAGCACCCTTTCTTGATAAAAACACTCCAAAAGATTGGAATACAAGGAAATTTTTTGAACATGATAAAGAGTATATATGAAAAACCTACAGCCAACATTGTTTACAATGGAGAAATCCTAAAATCCTTCCCTTTAAACTCAGGAACAAGACAAGGATGCCCATTGTCTCTGCTCCTATTTAACATTGTCTTAGAAGTATTTGCTCGAGCACTGAGGCAAGAACCAGATATAAAAGGCATTCAAATTGGAAAGGAAGAAGTCAAAATTTCATTATTTGCAGATGACATACATAGAAAACCCTGAGAGATCTACAACAAAGCTTCTAGAACTCATAAATGAGTTTAGTAAAGTCACAGGTTATAAGATCAATGCGCAAAAATCAGTAGCATTTCTGTACAACAGTAATGAGCAAGATCAGGAGGAAATCAAGAAACAAATACCATTCACAATAGTAAATAAAAAAATCAAATACTTAGGAATAAATTTAACTAAAGAGGTAAAAAAACTTATACACCAAGAACTATACAAGACTGTTCAAGGAAATCAAAGAAGACCTAAATAAATGGAAGAATATTCCTTGTTCATGGATAGGAAGACTGAATATTATTAAGATGTTTATCCTACCAAAACTGATCTACACATTCAATGCAATCCCAATAAAAATCAACACAGCCTTCTTTAAGGAACTAGAAAAACTAACTATGAAATTTATTTGGAAAGGAAAGAGGCCCCGAATAGCCAAAGACATATTGAAAAAGAAAAACGAGACTGGAGGAATCACACTTCCTGACTTCAAAACATACTACAAAGCTACAGTAGTGAAAACAGCATGGTATTGTCATAAGGAGAGACACACAGATCAATGGAATCGAATTGGAAGTTCTGATATAGAACCTCATATATATAGCCATATAATATTCGATAAAGCCACCAAACCCTCTCAACTGGGAGAGAATGGCCTATTCAACAAATGGTGCCTGGAGAACTGGATAGCCATATGTAGAAGAATGAAAGAGGATTACCATCTCACACCTTATACAAAGATCAACTCAAGATGGATCAAAGACCTAAATATAAGAGCCAAGACCATAAAGATCTTGGAAAGCAAGGTAGGGAAACATCTACAGGACCTTGTAATAGGAAATGGCTTCATGAATATCACACCAAAAGCACGAGCAGCAAAAGAACTAATAGATAAATGGGACTTCCCCCAAATTAAAGCCTTCTGCACCTCAAAGGAGTTTGTCAAGAAAGTGAAAAGGGAACCCACACAATGGGAGAAAATATTTGGCAACCATATATCTGATAAGAGACTTATAACTTGCATATATAAAGAACTCATATATCTTGAAAATAAAAAGATAAACAACCCATTTAAGAAATGGGAAAAAGATTTAAACAGACACTTCTCCAAAGAAGAAATACAAATGGCTAAAAAGCACATGAAAAAATGCTCCAAATCTCTAGCTATCAGGGAAATGCAAATCAAAACTACAATGAGATACCATCTTACTCCCATAAGATTGGTAGCTATGAAAAAAACAGAAGAATACAAATGCTGGAGAGGATGTGAAGAAAGGGGAACACTCATCCACTGCTGGTGGGAATGCAGAAGGATCCAACCATTCTGGAGGACAGTTTGGCGGTTTCTCAAAAAACTAACCATAGATTTGCCATATGACCCAGCAATACCACTGCTGGGTATATACCCATCAGAACTGAAAACAAGGACACAAACGGATATATGTACACCAATGTTCATAGCAGCATTGTTCACTATCGCCAAAAGTTGGAATCAACCCAAATGCCCATCAACAGACGAGTGGATCAATAAAATGTGGTATATACACACAATGGAATACTACTCGGCTGTAAGAACAAATACACTACAAACACACGTGATAACATGGATGAATCTTGAGAACCTTATGTTCAGTGAAGCAACCCAAGCATTGAAGGACAAATACTACATGACCTCAATGATATGAAATAAGCAACCTGCCTCAGAGAGCTAGAGACTAGAAAATAGGCTTACAGGAAATCAGGGGGTGGAGGAAGGATGTGAGCCAATGTCTGCAGGGGTGGAATCTATGATGAGCTGGCGGTAAGTATGAGCACAAAGAAGAGATAAAATGGGGGCAAGGGGTTGCCTTTGGGTGGGGCTTTGTGGGTTTGAGGGGGGCTGGGGATGGGCGGATGGGTAATATTGCCCATAAAATTGGGGGGAGGGAGGGGCAACATACAAACATAGGAGAGTGTCAGGTGTTGGTTGAGAGTAAAATGCTGAGAAAATCGTATCAAAATATAATTAGGAGAGTTACCTGTTTAGGATGCTCAGAGGGGATGGTCTGATGTGGGACAGACTCCTGGGGAATGTCTGAAGGCTCATTTTGCCAGGGTGGGTTGTACCATTGGGTAGAGACCCAAGAAGTGAGAGTTGGGTTGGACTCACATCCTGGGGAGGACTAATGCCATCAAATAGAGAGAACTGTATCTCTCGAGAGAAAGGGTGGCTCCCAGGGCATTAGGGCAGTTGAGCAAGTCAGGCCCTGAACACTGTTGCAAGTATCTCTGGACGTGGCTCCTCGGGAAATGGAGATTGGCTGTCGCTGTGGGCCCCAAGGGGAGGGGAAAATGGATGTTGAATGGATGGAACGAAGGTAAATGTGGGGGCAAGAGAGAAGTTTCAGGAGAGTACACGAGGATGAATATAAAACATGTAATATTACACCAAAAACATATAGGGGATGACAGACTAATAATGTAAACAATAATGTAAAACATAGGATAACTAAAAAATTTAGAAAACTGTATATCCTAAAGTATGGACCACATTGTAAGCACAGATGTCACCTTGTTTGAAAGCTATTGTTTCGGAGTCTGTACATCAGTCTCAGTAAATATGATATGAATAAGTTAAAAGATTATCACTGTGGAAGGGAAAAGGTTTTATGTTGGATGTGTGGGAGTACTGTATATTGTATATATGAATTACTGTGATCTAAGACTCTTGTTAAGAGAAGCTCAATAATTAGGAAAAAAGAAAAGAAAAAGATAGCATGTAGAAATTTTTCCAAATCAATATGTACTCTAGATCTAACCTTTAAACTCATCGCTGTATTCCATTTTACTAGTAAGGGAACCTGACATTATATTGGGATTCACTTTACAGGAAGTTTTGGATCACAGAGTGGTTCAACAATGGCAGCGGAGGAATACTGGTATGGGATGTTATTGACAGACTATATATGGTTGACAGGGAGTTATACAGGGCATATGTCAAGGGTGCATGGTAATGTTTAGATATACACATAGTGGAAACAATTAAAAACAACAGCTGGGGGGGGTACTGGGTTCCTGGCCGGGGGGACTCTGTCGTGGTCCCTAGGGGAGCAGTGGCAGTCCCCCAGGTGCAATGGTAAGAACCAGGAAGGAATGAGGGTCCAACAGTGGGCTCCTGATACTAATGACTATGCTTGTGAGCCTATACGCCTGCAATAAGAACAAGGCCTAGCGCAGCATTGTGCCTGGGAGTTTCCTCCTGACAGCCTTCATGTTACTCAAATGTGGCCAGTCTCGAAGCCAAACTCAGCATGTAGATGCAGTGCATTCCCCCCAGCATGGGACATGACACCTGGGGATGAGCCTCCCTGGCACCGAGGGATCACTACCAAATACCAGCTGAAGATGCAACTAGAAAATGACCTTGAATTAAAGGTTCAATGCCGATCAGCAGAATATCCCTGTCTACATATAATAACATGACTTTAAAATGCTGTTTGACTTAATGTAAGGGGGAAATGGAAAGGAGAAATGAGTTTATATGGCTACGAGTCTCTAAAAAAGAGTCTGGAGGTTGTCAGAAGGATCGCCCTTATGCACAACTGAGCAGAGTCTAAGAGACAGATAAAGTAGATACAACCCCAGGTATTGGTTCTTTTGAGGGATAAAGAGACCCACGGGTTCTATGGTCATGGCAGATGGGGTTCACTGTCATGTCAGATGGCTCTTCTTTGGAGCTGTTGTTTCTGCATGATGGAACTGGACTCAGATGGGATCTCTTTACACAAGACTTTCATGCTACTTTACTGGAATTGTAGTTGGTGTTGGGGTTTAAGATATATTTAGGGAATTTGAATCTCTGTACTGACAATATGATAGCCAGGCCCTGAGCCTCAACAGACTTCAGCTCCTACACTCTGATTTATTGGATTTACCCCACTCAGCTAACATGGAGGTGAAGAAGGTCAACCACCACACCATGGAGCCTAGAGTGCCTACAACTGAATGCAGGAGGATTGCATCCAGTATCCATGTGGAATCTAAGCCCCCACTTGACATAGATGTGCAATGGACACAACCAATCCAATGTCCACAGAGAAAATGTGGCATTGGTGTGGGAAGGGTGGCCATGGTGGCTGCTGGGTGGTGGGGAATGAGAGGAAGAGATGAGATGGGGAGGCGTTTTCGGGACTTGGAGTTGTCCTGGGTGGTGCTTCATGGACAATTACGGGACATTGTAGATCCCCCCAGGGCCCACTGGATGGAACGTGGGAGAGTGTGGGCTATGATGTGAACCATTGACTATGGGGTGCAGCGATGCCCAGAGATGTACTTACCAGGTGCAATGGATGTGTCATGATGATGGGAGAGAGTATTGCTGTGGGGGGAGTGGGTGATGGGGGTGGTGGGGTTGAATGGGACCTCATATTTTTTGAATGTAATATTTAAAGAAAAAAAATGAATTAAAAAAAAAAAAGAACTCTCTTGGAATGCCTCTTTTGGAATGACCTCCAGAGTAATGCTTTTTTAAGAGTATTCTTGATGTTGGCAAATCTTGGTCCTTTGAGGATTGATTTCATTTTTGGAAATACCCTAAATACTTTCATAGCCAAACCTTGTGAATGAGGTGGGAAATTATGCTAGGAAATATCATTTTGGAGCCAAAGCAAAGGCTGAGCTTGAATTAGTGAATTGTTTGTTTTGCTGTTGAAATTGCCTATGAAAAACAAATTTTTAAAGTGCCATCATTCCCCAGATATTTTGAAGTGGCAGCGCCATTTGAATATGTTGAATTTCCCAGGGAAAATGATTATTTTTTAATTCTCATTTTATCATGCCTGGTAGAAGTGGCGTATTATGTCCAGTCTTTTGCAGCTAAGAACTTTTTAGCTTGGAATATGCTTGTTGGTTGGCCTAAGTAGTTGTAGTTTCTGGCTTTGGGTGAAGGAAAGAAATCAACCTTTTACCCAGGACTCAGGTTTCCATTAGCCAAATTCTCAAGACTTCAAGTTCTCCCAAGTGAATTCAAATGGATTTCATTGGTCTACATTTTAAGAATCAAAAGTCCAACTAACCCACATTTACTATACTTAACATTTGCCTTTCAGCATATGACAGTGTTTTGGATGGGTTAATCTACTAAAACTAATCCTTATACATTTTAATTGCACTTGATAATTTGCAAAGCACAGTGTATCCTATTGTTTCCTTATTTGATTTTCAAAACACCCAAGTGAATAAGGTGAATCAGGTATTTCCCCATTTTACAGATAAGGGAAAGGGTGACTCAAGAGACTGCATTTGATCCAAGGCTCATAATAAGTGGCAGTGTCTGGGGCATTCAATTGCTTTCCTCTATAATATATTAAATTCCTCTTCCTCTTGTTTTATTCTCTTATTTGGACAGAGATCATTAACTCTTTCAAGTTCTGTACTTAGTTTCCTATTGCTGCTGTAACAAATTTCAACGAAATTGATGGCTTAAAATAACAGAATTTTTTTTCTGATGTTATTTTCATTTACACAGAATTATGTTTATGATGAATATTTTCTCTCGAAGTATATGACAGTAATGTCTGAACTCCCAATTAAAATAAATTTTTTTAAAATCAAGAACATTGCTATATTTTCAGTCAGATTTTTCACAGAAACAAAGCCAGGAGGAAAGGACTAGTTCCATCTGTGCTTCAGGACAGAGGTAAGAACTGGATACATGTGTCTGTAGTGGAGAAACTCAGGGTATGTTGCCTTGCATCTTCCCTGTGTGAGGAAGCTTAGGTTTGACTTCCACATTTAATTTTTCCTCAGCTTATGTGTGCATCACCCATTTCAAAAATCTGCTTTATTGAGATATAATCTACATACCATAAAATTCACAGATTTAAAGTCTACAATTCACTGGGGTTTAATATATGCACAGAATTGTGCAACTATTACTACCACCTAATTTTAGAATATTTCCATCACCCCAAAAAGAAGCCAAGTATCCCTTAGCTGTCATTCTCTACTCACCCTAACACTTCCCCACCCAATCCCCACCAGGCCTAGGCAACCATTTGTCTCTGTGGATTTGCTTATTTGAGACTTTTCATATAAGGAGAATCATACTGTAAATGGTCTTTTTGACCGACATCTTTTACTGTTTCCAAGCTTGATCCAGGTAGTAGCACATTTCAGAATTTAATTCCTTTTTATTGCTGAATCATGTTCCATTATATAGGTATACCACATTTTGTCTATTCATTCATCAGTTGATGGACATTGGGTTGTTTTCACTTTGTGGCTATTGTGAATAATTTTGCTATGAATATTCATGTACGATTTTATGTCATCCATTTTTAACTTTGTTTTGATGTGGTGGTGTGTTTGTATATTATGCCATAAGATTTGCATTAGAACACCCAGCCTATAATTTTAACTTAGTATGAGTACAACATACATTATCCAATGATCTAAATCCATTTTGCTATACTGGTTGAAGGCCACACAAAGCTGTTTATTAGTCTTGCCTTTTGTGTGTGTGTGTGTGTGTGAGTCATTTAGAGAATGTGACTGGGTCAGCAAAAACATAGCCATTTTAGAAAGCATCACTGTCAGTATTGGAGTCCATTTCAGGGAATTCTTGAGTTTGATATTGGGGTGAGTTTGACATCTTGAGAAACATGGCTTATTCTGAATCCATTTACAGTGACTCACTTTCTTTTTTAAATCGATTTTATTGGAGATGTCAGGATTAATATAAGCATACAATTAATATTAATACATATTAATAAAGCATACAATCCATCTAAAGTGTATGATCAGTGGTATTTGCTATAATCACATAGTTGTGCATTTATCACTTCAATCATTATTTCATTACTCCACTAATAATAATGAAAAACAAAAAACAGACAAAGAAAACTCTACCCTTTAATAATCACCACTCAATCTCGCTGTTTCCCCTGCCATACATAGATGCTCTTCTGTTTCTGTCTCTATAACTTACTTGTATTTATATTTTGCACATATGGAGTCAAACAATATGTGGTACCTTTCGTTTAGTTTCTTTTATTTAGTGTATTTCCTTTTTTTAAAAGATTAAGAAGATTTGGAAGATTATTAATATATTACTATACACTGCTGTCCATAGTTTGCTTTGGTTGTATTTTTGCCTAATATTAACATCTTGTAACATTTGTACAGAATGTAACAAACTAAGAAACTGTACATTTATTCAGTTTTAAAGAAAAACAGTCATATATATGCAATATTACCCATCATATTTCACATGAGGTTTTTCTATGCTATACTACACAATTCTGTGTTACATTTTTAATTTGCCTTCTAGCAATATACATGACCTTAGATTTTCCCTTTCAACCATTGTCATACCCACATATTAGCACTCCTAGTGCTGAAAGCACTGTGATGTGCTTTCACTATTTCTGTTTAAGAAATTAATTTTCTTATAGTCATGGAGATTGGAAATCTAAACTAAGTTTTATGGGGCTAAATCAAGGTACCGGCAGGGCTACTCTCCCTCTGGAGGCTCTGGGGAAGAAGCCACTGCCTTGCCTTTTCCAGCTTCCACAGATGAGTTCCTTAGATTCGTTGGCCCAGTATCTTCAAGGCCAACCATGTAGCATCTCCAATCCCCTGTTTCTCTGCTCCATCTTCACATTATTTTCTCCTCTGTGGTCAAATCTCCCTCATTCCGTCTGATAAGGATGCATGTGAATGCATTTAGAGCTCACCCAGGATAAGCTTCTTTTTTGGGAGGGTGTCATTATTAAAATGGCTCGCCCTCTCGACCCGTGATTAGCATCCATCCTATTTGTAAAATTAATTCCTCTATCCTGACATCTCCAAAAACCTCAGCTCATTACAGCATCTACTGAAGTCCAAAATGCCACATAAATATCATCATCTCAAAAGTCCCAAATCTCATAAATGAAGTCATCTAAATCAGTTATGGGTGAGATGATGGGTAGGATCCAACCCCGGAAACATTCCTCTCCACCTGGGGACCTTGTGAAACCTGCTTACAAGTTATCTCCTTCCAAGATACACTGGTGGGGCAGGCACAGAATAACAGTTACAGGCATCCCCATTCCAAAAGGGAGAAAATGGAAGGAAGAAAGGAGTCGTGGGGCCCAAGCAATTTCAAAATCCAGCAAACCAAATTCCATTAGCCTATTTCAAGGTTTCAAGGCCTGGAATTACACTCTGTGGCCTGCAGCTCCATCCTCTGGAACCAGGGCTCCATCCTGGGAGCCGCTCCTTCATTTTTCTTGGAGTAGTACATGTTTATAGCTGAGTGGTTATAACAGGATGCTTCCTGTCTGTATAACTTTGGGAGTCTGGTAAACTTCCTTTATTTTGTCTCATCTCTGTCCCTTCTAGTCCAAGCCTTAAGTATCTCTGCTCATAGAACATTTTCAAAAACCTTGTGGCTTTCCAGTATATATCACAGGGATTCAAGCCATTAGACAAGAGGGCCCTCCATAGATCTTTCTGGGACCCATCTCAATGCCTGACTACTGCTGAAATGGTCAAGGGGATCCAGGAATTGCAGGCCAAATCTCTTCAGTACTAGCAAAAGGTTATCCAGCCACACCCTTGACCTTCTCTCCAGGGCATATTTTCCTCACAGTGAATCTCCTAATTTTATCTTTTTTTTTGGAATCAGGATATGCTGAGAATTTCCCATGTCATCATGTCCTGGTTTCCTCTTGCTTTACAGTTCTTCCCTTATCTCTTTACTCTTTCATTTTATTAGAATCAAACCAGGCCCTACCTCTGACACTTTGCCCTGAAATCTCCTAGTTTCATATCTAAGTTTATTGTTTACAAGTTCTGCTTTCTACACAACTGCAGGACTCAAATAAGTTAAACTTTCCACCACTATATTACAAGGATCACCTTTCCTCCAGTTTCCAGGAACATGTTCCTCATTTCCTTCTGAGCCTGTATCAGCAGTTCCTTTAACATCCATATTTACAACAACAATTTGTTTAGGCTTTTCTAATATGTGTCTCAAAATTCTTCTAGTCTTTACCCATTGCCCACTTCCAAAGCCACTTCCATATTTTTAGGTATTTGTTATTGCAGCATCCAACTTCCAGGGACCAAAATATGTATTAGTTTCCCATGGCCACTGTAACAAGTTACCACAAACTTGGTGGCTTAAAACATAGAAATTTGTTCTCTCACAGCTAAGGAGGCTAGAAGTCCAAAATCAGGTTCACTGGGCTGGCTGAAACTAAGGCGTCCGCAGGGTCACGCTCCTCTGGAAGCTCCAGGGAGAATCCATTTGCTGCCTCTTTCATCTTCTGGTGGCTGCCAGCATTCCTTAGCTTGTGGCCACATCACTCCAATATTTGCTTCTGTGGTCACACTTCTGTCTCCTCTTCTGTGTGTCAAATCTCCCTCTGCCTCTCTCTTATAAGGACACATGTGATTGCATCAAGGCTGTTCAAATAATCCAGGATAATCTACCAGGCTTGCTATCCTTAACTTAATCACAACTGCAAAGTCATTTTTGGCCAGATGGCATAATATCCAGAAGTTCTAGGGATGACGATGTGGATATTTTTTGGGAATCCATTATTCTACTTACCACAGTTTATTTTCTGTATATGCATCTTTCCACAATCGCTTGATATCTAGAAAAGTCCATTGTGCAGCAGGGCAGTACACACAAATCCAGTGGCTGCTTGCCTCAGAATGCCTTGCTGCACTCCACCAACCTCCTGCTGCGACAGACCATGCTCTAGCCACAGAGTAACCCAGGTTGGGTCTGTTTGGAGCCTTATCCCTCTGGACAATGGTGGGGGGTCAGAATCCTTCCTGAGATTTTCAGATTGACTCTAGAAAGAAAAATGCCATAAGGAGATTTGCTATAAGCTGCCTTTTGCCAACTTTCTCAACAAAGAGAGTCACATTGCCAATTTCTCCTTTTTCACTCCTAAACACATAAAATTCTTGGAGTGGAAAGTCCATTCCTTAAAGACACAAAGGTCTAGCTACTTGCCTAGGGTGGTGGAAGATGGTCAGCAGAATGCCTTGATGAGTCTAACCCGTTGAGAAAACTTTAATTTCTCAAGAGGCTATACTGGCATGTTTTAAAAAGTAAACTCTATTTTCAACTTCAAAAAATAAAATAACAGACAAAAGGCAGCTTAACAAATTATGGAAGCAATTCTTTCAAAAATTCTGTTCAGGCACATTTTTCTTATTTAATCATAAAATAAAACTCAGTTCTTTCTCTAGTGTTCAGAAAGATAAATTAATGAGCACATATTGGCTAAATGACATGACCAAGGTCTCCTTGTCAATGAGGAAAATGAAGGAAAAAAATGCTTGATCATATTCATATCTCAGAAAACCAAATTCCATATTCTTTTTTTTTAACCTTTAGCATTGATATAGTACCATTTTTGCCTTTATTACAAAAATCTCACAATATTACTATTAACTAGTCTGTAAGTTACATTTGTTATATTTCCCCATATATCATCATAGTCTTAACACCCTGTAATAGAGGAACATTCTTGTATTTATATTATTAACCACAGTCCTCATCTCTATTTTATATAGTCCCTAGATCAGGGGTTCTTAAGCTTTTTTGTTCCATGGACCCTTTTACCAGTCAGGTGAAGAACACAGACCCCTTTCAAAGTCCACACTATACTGTGCATTATTTAGTAAATATATCACACTCGCACCAACACATCCCCACAAGAATAATGCTTTTTTGAATTTCGGTTCAAGCTCAGGGACCCCTTGTTAAGAACCCCTGTCCTAGATTACCCTCTAGCTGCCTTTCAATTAACATTAACCCCCTGGACTCCGCCTTTCAGCCAATTCACATTTATAAATCGACGGCATTAGTTATATTCATTATAATGTGCTACCATCAACTCTATCCATTTCCACATATTTACAATTGGCCTTATTAAATATCCTACATACATTCAGGGTCAGCTCCCCCTTCTCAGCCCACATTCTGTCTCCAAATAACCAGTACCTGTAGTTTAACTCCATAAGTTTACTCAAGGTTCATTCATGTTGTCATGTGCTTCCTTAGTTCCTTTCTTCTTACAATTGAAGAGTATTCCATCATGTGTTTATACCACATTTTGTTCATTCATTTATCAGTTGACGGACACTTAGGTTTCCATCTTACCCAGACTTGAGAAATTAGGGCCAACAGAAAGCTGGGTTGAGGAATTAAAATGGAATACGGGGGGGAAGTGGATTTGACTCAACTGCTAGAGCATCCGCCTACCATATGGGAGGTCTGGGGTTCAAACCCAGGGCCTCCTGACCATGTGGTGAGCTGGCCCACATGCAGTGCTGATGTGTATAAGGAGTGCTGTGCCATGCAGGGGTGTCCCCTGCATAGGGGAGCCCCATGTGCAAGGAGTGAGCCCTGCCCAGGAGTGGCACCGCACACACAGAGAGCTGACCCAGCAAGATGATGCAACAAAAGGAGACACAGATTCCTGGTGCCACTGACAAGAATGCAAGTGGACACAGAAGAACACATAACAAATGGACATAGAGAGCAGAAAATGGGGGTGGCGGGGGGGGGAGCAGTGTGTAAGGGGAGAGAAATTAAAAAAAACTAAAAAAAATGGAATAAGGGGAGATAGTTCTCCATTTGCAGAACAGTAGCAGAAATGAGAGAATTTTTCTCTGGAGAAATTGACCACTCTGAGAGAAAGACTTCTAATGAATTAGCCACATTTCTACCTAATCACCTTCTAGTAATGCCCAGCAGTCTTCAAAGCCCCTTCTACTCACAAAGAACTTCCAATCAGCCTTTGTACTGTCTCTCTCTTAAATGTCAGTGGATGTGCAGGGGTCACTGGACTTTGGAGGAAAGCTTTTATTCCAAGTCAGAAAGACCAAAATGAACACTGAGAGTACATGAACTTGGTGAATATATTGACAGTGCAGCAAGCAGAAGGCAACTTAATAAAAACGTTAAAATTAATATTTTGAGAGAGAAAAGAGAAGACATTTCACTGATGAAACAAATATGATGGTATTTAGGAAAAGGACTGGAGCAAAAAGGGTTCTTGGAAATTAAAAATTTATAGCAGAAATGAAAAAAAAATCAAAAGAAAGTTGGAAGTTAATGTTGAGGGAATCTCCTAGAAAGTAGGACAAAAGAACAAAGCCATTGATAATTGGAGGGAAATGTTAAGAAAATCAGTAAGTTCAAACTCCAACCAACAGAGACACAAGGGGAGGGATTAAAACTATGTGTGTGTGAGAAAGAACTGAAGAACTTGAGTTACATGTTGAAAAGTTTCCTTCATGAAGTTCACACCAAGTCCACATCAGAGCACCAGGGAGAAAAACAGAAGATGATGACAGTTCTCAGAGAGGAGCAAACTGGGCACACATCAAAGGAGCAGGAATCAGGATGAGACCTGACTTCTCAGCAGCAAACTGGGAAACTAAAAGTCAAGGAAACAATATTTTTAAAAATGAGACAAATGATTCCTAACCTAGAAATCCATATACCTCCAAATTATTGATCAAATGTCAAGGCAGGATAAAAGGACTCAAAACAATTATATCCAGGGATGTAAATACTGTATATGGTTTGTTTCAATGAGCGAGGGGAATTAAGAAAGAAAGTAAACGTGAGATTTCAGGGGTGGGGCTCCAGCTTGGAGAATGTTTGCAGAATTTCTAGGATAATAATGAAGGGTTTTTCTAGGAGGACAGCTGTTCTGGAGGCTCAGAAAGCAGGAGGACAGGGCCTTTAACAACAGCAGCAAATCTTCAAAGGGAAAACGCAGTACTAATAGATTCCCGAAGGAGGTGGACCTGATTGAGGGTGACTTTATAATTCTGTCAGAGAGTTTGAGAAAAAACAGGTGATGGAAAACTAAGCAGATGACAAATGAAGGCAATTGCTAACTTTCAGGAAAACAAAAATTTGTATGAAAAAGGAAATGCAATCCTAATATGCAAGTGGTTTTATCGGTGAATAACAATTATACAGTAATTGTTTAAAAAGTGGATATTTAATATAACCCCCATTATAATAAAGCTGTGGCATAAGGGAAATGTATGCGGGGAGGGTGAGGAGGTAGGGTGTGAGAATGCTGAAAATTAATTTTTCCATAGAAGGAAAACAATAGACAATTCTTTAAAAATCCATTGAGAAAAATAAATGTATATGGAAACACAAAGAGCTAAAAGAGTTGGAAATGCTTGGCTCTGGGGAGCACAACTTAAGGATAGGACAGAGAACTGCTATTTTGCATAATAAGCTGCATGGAATTATTTGTTTTTTTTTTTAAAGCTATGAACACGCATTACTTGATAAAAGTTCAAAACCAGTCAAACCTTAAAAATATATGTTAGAGTAATAGGAACTCTCAAACCCTGTCAGTGGGAATGTAAATTAGTACAATCTTATTTGAAAACTCTTTGGCAATATCTACTGAAGCTGATTGTACACATACCCTGGGATCTAGCAATTCTGTTCCAATAGGAATGCATACAGTTATGCTTCAAAAGATGCACAAGTTTGTCCATAGAAGCATTATTCATGCTGGCTGGGTTCTGGAAAAAAAAAAAGAACCAAAATGTGTACATCCACAATAGGGTGGTTATTGTATATTCACAAAAGGGAATATGCTATTGTAATGAAAATGAACTACTGTTACGTGTAACAATATGGATGAATCTCACAATCATTTTATTGAGCAAAAGAGATCAATCACCTCTCAGACCAACTGGATCTTGATCCTATCAAGCTGTTTGTGGGCCAGGTTCTAAGGACCTGGTCTGAGAAGGACTTGAGGGAACTTTTTTTTTTTTTAGTACTTTTTTAAAATAAAAAAAACCTTTAGATTACATAAATGTTACATAAAAAATATAGGAGGTTTCCATATACCCCACCTTTTCTCCCTCCCCCACTTTCCCACATTAACAACATCCTTCATTAGTGTGGTACATTTGTTACAATTGATGAACACATATTGGAGCATTGTCACTAAGTGTGGATTATAGTTTACATTAAAGTTTAAACTCTCTCTTGCACAATTTTGTAAATTATGACTAGATATATAATGGCCTGTATCAATCATTGCAATGTCATTCAGTACAATTCCAATGTCCTGAAAATGCCCCCATATTACATCTGTTTTTCCCTCTCCCTCCCTTCAGAACTTTCAGTGGCCACTGCCTCCACATCTATGATAAAATTTCTTCTATTGCTAGAATAACAGTAAGTCTATAATAGAATAACAGTATAAGTCTACTCTAGTCCAATGCTCATTCCGCAATCCTAAGGATTCTGGGATGGTGATGCCCATTCTGCCTCTAATAGAGAGGGGGCTAAAATCCATTGGAGGAGATGGATGGGACTATCTTGCTTGCAGTTGAAGACTCTCTCTGTTCCTTAGGATGGGTGTTTCCCATCATCACCTCCTTGTTGGCTGTCCTGGATGAGTCCAATGAACTGGAGAGTAGGTGTTGCAATTCTGTTGAGATTCAGGGCCCAAATGGCACATGGGCAGTTCAAAGATTTGTCTCTTGGACATACACCTATCAACTTGAGTACTAACTTTGGGTTCAAATAGAAGGGGCAGAAGAGCCATGTGCAGGGAAACCACAAATGAGTCCAACTCACACTGGGGAGCATAAATTCCAAGGTAAGACCCACTGGCAGGGTGCCAAACTATTGAGTAGTCTGTCCTGCCTATAGAGTCTGGATGTCTCTAGGGCCCTTAGGAGACTTGAGGGAACTCTTTGAACCGTATGGTGTGGGCTTGCTATTTTGAGCTTGCTACTTTGAGTTAGCAACCCACGAGGCCCGGGTGGGCTTCCACGGCTCGGCGGTGAGCCCCTAGGCCAGCACGTAGGCCTAGGTTCTCCAGGTGTGGGGGACGCGCGGTAAAAACCACGGAGACAGCCTGTGAGAGTGAGTTAGTCCACTTTATTGCGGAAATACACTTGATTATATAAGGTCGGGTCAAGGGAGGGGTAGGAACGGGGGCGGATGAACTACGGGGCGGTAGTGGATAGGCGGAGCTGTGCAGGCAGCTATGAGGTAGGCGGTGAAGGATAGCAACGGCTGGAAAAGGGAGATAACAAAGGCTAGGAGGAGGGGTGAAGGGAGGCAGCAACAATTGCTCCTTTTGTTTTATAAAAAAAAAGGGGCGTGAGAGAGTAGGGGGATGGGCTGTGGAGGGTGAGAGAAAAAGGGGGTAGAATTGACTGGCGATGGGCAAATGACATATCATTTGGCCAGAATGTATGCATAGCCCTTAGGGTCGGTGCGTGCCGGTGCTAGACGAAATATCTAACATGATGTTGCGCACGCTTTTTTGGGGTGGATAGCGGTGTGGCTGGCTTAACCGCGAAGGACTCTCAGACGTATAGCAATAAAGGGGGGCGGAGGGTGCACCCAAGCCCTTTACGCTGAGGGAAACAAACCCGTGCCGGCGGCTAAGGTCAGGGAGTTTCACAGCAAGCATCTTCACAGGCGGGAAGTACGGTGGGAAGGGGGGCGAGGACAAGGGCGAGATTGAGGAGCGAGATCAGAGGTAGCAAGACGGTGGTAATGGATTTGAACAAACGAGGAAAATACACTGTCAGCGTGATCTTTGGCAAGGCGGATGATTCGTCGAATGGCCCAAGGACCAACGGTGAGACCTAGGATGATGAGCAGAACTGGGGTTATTAGCGGGAGGAGATAGGGGAGGAGGGGCTGCAGGAAGCCCCAGGAACCAGCAGTTTGGGCTCGTTCAAGTCGGCGTTGGTTGAGACCTTTTTCAAGTTCTTTTAAGCTGGAGTCTACTAAACCGGTATAGTTGGCATAGACACAGCATTCTTCTCCCAGAGCTGCACATAGGCCACCTTCTTTGAGGAGGAGGAGGTCAAGGCCTCGGCGGTTTTGCAGGACAACTTCTGAAAGGGAATTGAGGGAGTCTTTAAGATATTTGACTGCATCTCGGAGGTAGATGATATCAGAGTCTACTGCTTGTCTGAGGTTTTGGAGGGCGGAGGCTTGTGTGGCTAGGGCTGCAACACCAGTGGCAGCTCCAGCTGTAGCTAGGAGGGAAGTGACAGTGAGTACAGCAGTAATAGGTTCGCGTTTGTGGAGGTAAATAGCTTCTTGAGTGTGGTCAAAGGCTTCAAAGAAATGTAGAGGAGTGTGATAGATGACTCGAGGCGTGAGGAGGATGAGAACACACATTTCTTTGGTCTTGTTAAGTGTGGCAACAGATAAGCATGGGGTAAGTCCGGTGGAAGAGCAGAGCCATTGGGTGGTGTTTAGGGGAACTAAGTATTTGGCAGAGATGTTTGGGGAGGTATAGTTGGTACAGGCAGTAAGGCTAGGAGTGTGGGAGGAATGGGGGTGAATGCATAAACCTTTGGAAGAGATGTGCGTAAAAGTGAGTGGGACATGAGTAGATTGATTCCAATTGCAGGAAGAGGGGGAATCGTCGGTGGAGGAAGTAAAGAGTGGTGAAGGGATAGCAAGTGGATCATAGAGGGGGAGGCTGGGGGAAAGACACAACCAGCAAGAGCGAGTGAGGTTGGGGTGGGAGGCGTTGAGAGAGGAATAGGAGGCGTTTAGGAGTATGAAGTAGGGACTAGAGGGGATGAGAGGATGTGGTTGTATACCTGAAGCGGGGGGGGGGAAGTGGGGCTTGTAGAAGGGACGACGGCGGCCGAGGTGGAAGAGATTTTGAGGGGGGTAGATGAGGACGGAAGAAGGTGAACAGTGGGTGAGGGAGGAGGGTTAAGGATGTGGTTGGGACTAATAGCAGAGGGTGGGGCGGAGACAACACGCTTTTGGATTTCAAACAAAGCGCCACGATCATAGTTGCTCATATACAACCGGAGTCCATAGGGGCGAGCGGCCAGCCATGTATCGTCGTTTGGGTTTTTTACTGTCAGCCAAATGAAGTCCCAACGGGAATTGTTGGCTACTTGGAGAGAGAGATACGGGTCTCTGTTGGGGGTGCCGGACCATCCATGGGCCATGGTCACACATCCCCAAGAAGGGCAGTAGAAGTGTGATGGGTCATGACAACCTCGAGCACTAGCAGGACAGATGTAAAAACCAGACACAGGGTTGAATTGAGGGCCAAGGAGACGGTTGTTTCGAGAAAGCAGGCATGCTGTATTCCCGCCTCGACAGGATGAGGAGGAGTGGTGGCCTACTTTCGCTTTTCTGATGTTGCTTACTTGGCATTCGGGACGGAAGGAAATTCCAGCAAGAGGGCAGACGTGTGTGAGAAAGGAGGGAGCGACACTAGTAACATTATAAGCGAGAATGCGTTTTTCTGGGAATTTCTGCAAGGTCCAGTTGAATGGCTGATGGGATGAGGAGCTTTGGGCAGAGGAGGCTAGAGACAACATGAGAATGAGGAGATGGATGAGGTAGGGAAGGGTAGGGGAACAGGAGGCGGGGGTGTAAAGAGAGCGGGCCTGTCGGAGGAGCTGGAGAACTTGGCGCTCGATGGGGTCATCATCTTCAAGGGAAAGACGGCTTAAGCGGCGGGCAAGGAAGCGTTGTCGACGTCGTTCGTGGCGAGAAGGAGCTGGTGTGGTTCTCACGGACGGTGGTGTTGGAGAGGTAGGCTCGAGTGAATTTACTTGGGGGCGCATGGTGGTCATGGGAGGAGGGCGACGAGGGAGGTGAAAACGCCAATTAGAAGTAGAAAGGCGACAGCAAGGAGAAAGCGTTGACGGAGGTTCCAATCTGCTGGGGCTGTAGCCGCGAGACAGACAGCTGAAAAGATTGTTAAAAAAATGAAGACTATAAAAAAGAAGTATAAAAGTGGGTGAGGGTGCGAGGGGAGTGGGAAGAGCATCTGCACTGAGAGTTCTTCTCTGATAAGTTGTAAGGCACGTTTCGGTGGAGGTTAGGCACTTGTCAGCAGCAGGTTGTAGAGGCGGCAATAAGGCTCTTCTTGTAGACTGTGCAGAGGTGAGTCCTTTTGGGGAATCTGTAAAGACAAAGAAAGGAGAAGAGAGCCCTCATAGGGGAGGGACAATCAGCAGAAGGAAACTCGGAGAGAGCACTTATCTAATATAAACATTTCAGGGAGGGGCTGGTTGGTGCTGGATTTGAGCGAATGGGGCGACATCTGGGCCTCTGCAGTCAATGTTGTCTCTTACGGAGGGCATAGTGTGTTCATCATTCGGTGGAACTTTGGGGTCGGTGGCAGGCCGGATGTAGCGCCCAGGAACCCAGAGCGGTTGTGGCTCGGAGTCTGGGAAGACACAAGCAAAACCTCTCCCCTGTGCTAGCAAGGGAGCTGGATCTTGCCAAAGGTTTGTGGCGGGGTCTTTCCAATGAACAAGGGGAACTTGCGAAGGTTGCCACATGGGTCCCCAATGTTTATGGGTTGGGGAGAGTCCTTTGTCATCGAAGGTCAGGAGATTGTGATGGATAAGGCAGGCAGTAATGATGTCGGCAGGGGCCTTGTGGGGAGAGGAAGCTTTTTCCTTTTGAATGAGTAGCTTGAGCTGCTGGTGAGTACGCTCAATAATTCCTTGCCCTTGCGGGTTGTAGGGGATGCCGAAATGATGTGTGATGTGGTACATCTGCACAAAGCTGGCAAAGGTGGCACTGCGATAGGCTGGTCTATTGTCGGTTTTGAGATCTCAGGGAATTCCCATGAATAGAATGGCTTGCCGAAGCACTTTGATGCAATGTTTGGCACTCTCTCCTGTGAGGGGCACGGCATAGCATAGGTGCGAGAAGGTATCAACTGCAACATGAAGATATTTAAGGCGCCTAAAAGCACTAACATGGGTGACGTTTAGCTGCCAGCGGGAGTTAGGCCGCAGGCCGCGGGGATTAGCTCCGCGGGGCTGCAAGGGTCCAAGGGGTAGCAAAGGTGCACATGTTCGGCAGGAACGCACAAGATGTTTGCATGTTTCGATGGGGAGGTCTGGAAAGAGCCTCTGGATAGATCGCGCAGAGAAGTGGAATTGAGAGTGTAAAAGTTTGGCTTGGTTGACGAAGTCTCCTAGTCTTGTTTTGTCAATGGAATCTTCTCGAATGGCAGCTGGGTATACATGGCGGCCGGACGCTAAGGCGTCAGCAAGGGCATTTCCTTGAGTCAGTGGTCCTGGCAGGCCAGAGTGACTTTTGATATGAGCGATGAACCAGGGTTGTTGCCTTTCTTCAAGCAGTCGCTGTACAAAGGCGAGTGCTTGGTCTATAGATGAGTCGCTGGGTAGAAAGGTAGCAAGTGGGAGGCTGCAACATACCTGTAAGGTGTACAAGCTGTCTGTAAAGATGTTGAGAGGCTGGTCTGGGTAAAGATTGAGGACTGCAGCGACAGCTAAGAGTTCACGCACTTGAACAGAAAGGTGATTGGCAAACATCAACTGTCATGGCTCAAGCTTTCCTGGCACATATATGACAGCAGCGAAGCCCCTTTTTGAGGCATCAGTGAAAGCAGTGATGGCAAAGGGGATTGGCTTTCTTGCGGGCAGCGGACGGAACGGGTTGAAAAATGCTAATTGAGATACACCTTGCAGCAGTGGATGATGAGGATAGTGGTTGTCGAAGGAGCTACGAAAGAACTCTATCAGGCTCAGCATTTGAGCATTATTCATGATAAGGGAAGTAACTTCTTTTTCATCAAAGGGCCAAACAATGGTGTGTGGCGGGACGCTGTACGTTTGTATGGAGAGAAGTACTAAGTCAGTGGCTAATGTGATCCAAGCCCTTGTAAATGGGCAGATTTTTGGGAGTTTACTTTTTGACGTGTGTAGAAAGAGAAGAGGACCATCTTGCCATAGGAGACCCGTTGGGGTGACTGGTGTTGGCAAAACTAAGGCAAGGATTGGGAGATCGGGAGAGAATCGCTCTAGGCGGCATTGCTGGAGTGCAGCATTTACTTGTTGGATGGCTTCTTTGGCAGCTGGGGTGATGGTGATGGGGCGAACGACTGCAGCGGATGGACTGCACTTAGTCTGCAGGAGCTCGAAAAGGGGTTGCATTTGCGCTGTTGTGATGGGGAGTGCTGATCGAAGCCAATTGATTTGTCCGCAAAGCCGTTGGAGCTCAGTCAGCGTCATGTGATCAGAAACATGGATTTGCGGGCTGGTGGGCCGAATATATTGATGAAAATGAAAGCCTAAGAACTGGAAAGGTGGCTGGGGGTTGACCTTGTCAGGTTGCACTATTAATCTAAGACTTGAGAGGTTTGTCATAACTGCAGAAAGTAAATCATTGAGAAGTGTGTTAGAACTTGCTGCTAAAAGAAGGTCATCCATATAGTGGATGATGTATGTGTGCTCTGGATGGAACTTAGAGCGTAGCGGCTCAATGGCATGATTGACATAGAGCTGACATATAGTTGGACTGTTCCGCATGCCTTGTGGTAGTACTCGCCATTGGAATCGGAGTGCTGCTCTTTGATTGTTGGTACGCGGGACTGTAAACGCAAACCGTGGACAGTCTCGCGGGTGAAGAGGAATGGAGAAAAAGCAATCTTTGATGTCAATAGTGGCTGCATAAAAATGCTGGGGGACTGCAGTGGGATGCGGGCAACCAGGCTGAGGTGACCCCATTGGCTTAATATGCTTGTTAATTTCTCAAAGGTCGTGGAGGAGGCGAAACTTACTTGTGTTCTTTTTGTTGATGACAAAAACTGGCGAGTTATAGGGACTGGTAGACGGCTCAATATGCCCTGCCTATAGTTGCTCTTCAACGAGGGCAGAGAGAGCTTGTAGTTTGTGAGTTGGCAAGGGCCACTGCTCGACCCAGATGGGCTCCTCTGTGTCCCATTCCAGAGGGATAGGGTCAGGTTTTGAAACAGGAGCAGTGGCCCCTATAAGGGGGGGGGGGGGCGGCGCAGCTAAGAAGGCTTCTGTGGTGATTCGAGCTTTTAGCTGGCTGAGTACATCTCTTTTCCACAGGATGGTTTGGACTGAAGAGAGGACAAGTGGACGAATTTGACCTTCGTTACCCTCTCGGTCGCTCCAATGCAGAGGCTGAGATGTTTTCTAAGAAGTAGCAGCTCCTGTGGTGCCGATGACTTGAGGGCCAGTTTCGAGGGGCTAGTGATTAAAAGCGGCGATTTCGAAGGGAATACAAGAGATTTCGGCACCCGAGTCTAAGAGTCTGTCAAGCCATTGTCCCTCTATTTTAAGTTCTAGTGAAGGTTTTTGGTGACGTTTGATAGGCATGGTCCACATTAGGGTTTTGGAGCTTTGTGGAGGGCCTCTTGGGGGAGGGGCTGAGGCCTGCCCCACTGGAAGTTTAAAGGCTGAGAAAAACGTTGCGCTGAGCGGCAGTCGCGGGCCCAGTGATACCCTTTACCACAGCGCGGGCATGGCGTGGGGGGACCTCTTGGTCTGTGCAGTGCTACGGCAGGGCGGGGAGCTGCCGGTTGAGGGCACTTGCAAACAAAATGACCGGGATGACCGCATCGAAAGCAGGCAGAAGTGGAGGCAGATGAGACAGCCATGGTGGAAGCGAAGGCAGCAGTAAGTGCTTTAGTCTGTGGGTCAATGTCTCGACAAGCTAGGACCCATTCGTGCATCGGCTTGTCGCGGATAGGAAGGATGACAGCTCGGAAGGGTGCGAGGCACCCATCGAGAATGAGTTCTTTTGCTAACGCAAACTGAGCATCTTCGTTAGTAATTTTACGTTGGCATGCTTCGATAACGCGGGCGACAAATGCCGGAAAGGTTTCTTGCGAGTCTTGAAGCATTTGCGCGAACTTGGTGGGTTGTTTGGTGGAAATTAAAGAGAATGACCGCTGAACGAGAACTTTCACTCGGAGCCAAAACCCTGGGTCTATGTTCACATAGGAACGAGGGTCAGCATAGTTGTTAACCCCTGTGTAGGCATCAGCTGGATCTTGGACACCCGCTCGAACATTTTCCACTACTTGTTGATCAACAGCTACTTGATAGTGAGCGCGCCATTCAAGGAACTGGCCTGGCTGAAGGATGGAACGAGCTAGAGAAATCCAATCATAGGGAAGAACAAGCTGAACCCCCAACTCTTCTATTAGTTGTTGAACATATGGGCTATCAATGCTGTCTTCTTTAACGGCTTTACGAAGAGTTTTAACTTCTTCTGCTGTGAAGGGAAGCCAAGTTTGAGGGCGTTGCTGCGTGGGCAGCGGGTTGAGCGGGTATAGCTGGGGGGCGGGAGAATGTGCTTCGCTAGAAGCAGGTGGGGGGCTGCTGCCATACGGTGGTGGCGAGGGACGAATGGTAGCGGGAAACAGATGAGAGAATGATGGCTTAGCAGCGTCAAGGCGGCAACAAACTGGCGGCGGGATATTTTTGGGCGCTGGACAAGATGGTGGAGCGGCTACATCACTTCCGGGCGCCTGCCAAGATGGCGGTGTAGTTACTTCATTTCCGGGCGCCGGCCAAGATGGCGGCGAAGTCGCGTCATTTCCGGGCGCCGGCCAAGATGGCGGCGAAGTCGCGTCATTTCCGGGCTCCGGCCAAGATGGCGGCTGCATTATTTCCGGGGCAGGGCCGGAAGATGACGGGACAGGGAGGGGCGGGTCAAGGTGAGAGGAAGCGCCTTTGTTCCCGCCGGCGGGCTCGGATATAGGTGAAGAAGAAGCCGGAAGTGCGCCATTTTGGGCAGAGGTGGAAGAAGAGGGAGAAAGTCTGCTATTTTGAGGAGCTACTGAAGCGGCTTCTGCGGGTCATGGGGAGCGCGGGCGGGGAGGTTCGCGCTCGAGAGCGGCGGCGAGCTGTCAGACAGAGAATTTGTGTCGCCAGGATCATCGGGCTCATAGTCATTGGGTTGCTTAACCGATTTGTCTCGGATGGCTTCTGACGGCGCACCAAGGAGACAGGCGCGTATGGCTACTAGAGCAGGCAGCAGGCCGGGCGGAAAAGACCGCTTTTCATGCTCTATGGTGGAGGTGACTCGATCTATGAGTCGAGAGTATGTGTCTGGGCTCCAGAGCTGGCAGGTGGCGAGCCACGGATTAAAAGGGAGTAGCAGGTCCCAGTATTTTTGGAGCTGTTTCAGGGAAACGCAGACTCCATTGGTATCAAGCAGGGCGGCTAAAAGCCGAACCTGAGGGGTATGGTGTGAGGAGAGAGAGGCGCCCATAGTGGGAGAAGAAAAGACGGCGATGGGGTCCCTACCTGGAGAGCTGAAATGGTCGCCTGTAGACAGCAGCAGCAGCAGCAGAGAGGGGCCGGAGGGCGGTGGAAGGAAAGGATCCCGGACGAGCCCCCAACTGTGGGCTTGCTATTTTGAGCTTGCTACTTTGAGTTAGCAACCCACGAGGACCGGGCGGGCTTCCACGGCTCAGCGGTGAGCCCCTAGGCCAGCGCGTAGGCCTAGGTTCTCCAGGTGTGGGGGACGCGCGGTAAAAACCACGGAGACAGCCTGTGAGAGTGAGCTAGTCCACTTTATTGCGGAAATACACTTGATTATATAAGGTCGGGTCAAGGGAGGGGTAGGAACGGGGGCGGATGAACTACGGGGCGGTAGTGGATAGGCGGAGCTGTGCAGGCAGTTATGAGGTAGGCGGTGAAGGATAGCAACGGCTGGAAAAGGGAGATAACAAAGGCTAGGAGGAGGGGTGAAGGGAGGCAGCAACAGTATGGTGCTGTCTATGAAATCAGTGTCCTAAAGGATAGGAGCCAAACCCTTCCCAGAGCAAAGGGTGCCATTTTGTTTTATTTTACACCCATAAAGCTGCTTTAGATGCACAGAATGCCCTTCACAACATGGAAGTCCTCCCAGGGTTGCATCATCCTATACAGATGAAACTTGCTGATAGTGAGGAGAACAATGCAGTGGAAGACAGGAAGCTGCTTATTGGTATAATTTCCCAGAAGTACACTGAAAATGACATCCACATCATGTTCTCTTCAGTTGGACAGATTGATACATGCTGGATACTGCGGGGACCTGATGGCCTGAGCTGAGGTTGTGCATTCGTGACCTTTACAACTAGAGCTGTGGCACAGATGGCAATTGAGGTGATGCACAAAGCACAGACCATGGAAGGATGCTCATCTCCTTGGAGGTTAAAATTTGCTGATACAAAGAAGGACAAAGAACAGAAGAGAATGCCACAGCAGCTCCAGTCACAGATACAGCAAATTAGCGTAGTATCTGTGTGGAGAAACCTTGGTGTTCTAAATACTCTTGGACCCCAGTGTTTAGCACTCATTCAGCATTCCCCCTTTTCTGAGAACCCCAACACCCTGAAAAGCTTCCACTCAATGGGAGGGTTTAGATGCAATGCAGTTACAGAATTTGACTGCCCTAACTGCAGCAGCTAGTGCAGCTCACAACACACCAAGTGGTATCATTGCTTTCACTACACTCAAGCGTCCCTTCAGCGATCTCACCAGTTCAGGATCTTCACCTGGCTCCAGCAGCAGGTAGGTCAACACATAGCTTCTCCTGGAGCCCTGAAGACATTAGCTGGAAGGACAGCTGGCCTCAATGCTGGCTCTGTGGCAGCAGTGGCTGCTTTAGAGGGCGGCCTGGGCAGCAGCAGCCTTTCCAGCAGCACTGGGAGCACGATGGAGGCTCTCACTCAGCCTTTTTGGGGATCCAGCCATATTCTGCCCTGGTTCTCCTTATTCTGTACAACCAGAGTCTGCTGACAGAGCAGAGTCCTGGTGCTGCTGGACCTGCTACAGATGGTTATGCCCTTTGGGAATGCCGTGCCTGACAAGGTTTTCATAGACAAGCAGATAAACCTGAGGAAGTGCTTCAGTTTTGTTAGTTACCACAGTCCTGTTTCCGTTCAAGCTGCCATCCTGCCAATAAAAGGCTTCAGAACAGCATGAAGCGGCCTAAAGCATAGCTCAAACCTTATAAGAAAGAGCAAGCCCTACTGAGCGTGCTCAGTGAGAGGGGCTTCCGAGGCTTGCCATTTGTTCATTGTCTTGCCTCAGGCATGTCATTGTGGCATCAGGTACATCATCCAAATCCCCATGTCTTCAGCTTCTGTGATGCTTGTATTTTTACCTTTGGCCTTATGTTGACCTTTGATGATTATGTTTTATGTATTATGTTGGTTTATGTATTATGTTTGTTTCTTCATTTTTTCTCTTTGTGCTACCAAATTGTTTTTGCAAGAATGACTGTTGAAAGGGAGATGTTTAAACTTACATTAGAATATTTAAAAAATCTACTTGTCTAGAACTTCGTAAAATAACCACTTGACTTTATGATTCCATTTCTTTATGACTGTCTTCTGAGCCGCCCTACTAGCACATACTCTGTGGTGCTTGTAAGTCTGTGAACACACAGCCAGCCCCTTTCTAGGCTCCTTTTTCCGGTGTGCTTAGTTTTAAAGACAACTTTGAAGTAAACAATGAAATAAAAGATGTCACTCAAACCTTTGAGGCTCCTGAGCACAGTTTGCGGATGGAGTCTGAGGGTCTTGAGGAGACGGCATTTATTCTTCTTACGTTTGTTTTCCTGAGTTCTCAACTGCAGAAAATATCTGTGCCTCTTGACCTTTTTGAAGACAGGTTGCAGTTTGGGCCCCAGCCAGCCCTTTTTCTTTCATGATTCTTCCCTGTCCTGACCCTAGGGGGAGACTTCAGACCCCATTGCCCCTTCCCCTTTGCCCTGTCCTGCCCACATCCACGCTTGTTCCTTCAGTCTCCACAGCAAAATGGGATGCTTTGATTTTTTTGCACATGCTTTGAATTTTACAATTATGCTCAGAAAAACAAGTTGTGCATGTTTCCTACTTTCTTCATATCTTTACATATATTCCCCAAACTTCTGTTTTCTAAGTTTTATACAAAAACTGACTGACTTGGAAGGTTTTCAAAGTAGCAGTTTTAAATCGTCGTTGGGTCGATGATTTTTTCCCAAGATTGTATTGTTTTATTTTGAAGTGGCGGGTTTTTCCTCTCTTGCCCTAGAGCGTTTGCCTGACCACCTAGACTGTCACCTCACAGGGTCTCTGGGCCTCAGCAGGGCCCCAGGGGGCTGCTTTGCTCAGCGAGGGCTGGGAAGGGGCACAGAGATGCCCCAGGAGTAGAGGCAGGAACGCAGGATGTGGCTACAGGTGGGCAAAAAGGTTTAGTATTGTAGAGGAAGGAGGGTGCTCTTAATGGCTCATAGGAGGCTCTAGTTTGAGATCTTTCTTCTTTTTTAATGTAAGCCTGCAGAGCTATAAATTTTCCTCTCAGCACTGTCTTTGCTGTATCCCATCAGTTTTGGTGTGTTTTCTTTTCATTTTCATTTGCCTCAAATTATTTCCTAATTTCCCTGTGATTTCTTCTTTGAACCATTGTTTGTTTGATTTTTAATTTCCATATGTTTGTGAGTGTTCCATTTCTCCCTCTGTTATTAATTCCTAGTTTCATCCCATTGTTGCAGAAGATACATTAGGTGATTTAAATCGTTTTGAATTTAGTGAGACTTCTTTTGTGACCTAACGTACGGTCCATCCTGAAGAATGATCCATGTGCTTTAGAGAAGCTGTTGTTGGGTGAAGTGTTCTATTAAATAGATGGGTTTGTTTGATCTAGTTGGTCTACAGTATTGTTCTAGTCTTCTTTTTTCTTTATTGATCTTCTGTATAGAAGGTTCATATATTCTTGAAAGTGTACATTGAGTCTCCTACTCCTAATGTAGAACTGTTTATTTCTCCCTTGAGATCTGTCATTATTTGTTTCATATATATTGGTACTTTGCCATCTGGTGCATATATTTTATAATTGTTATATCTTCTTGTTGAATTGACACCTTAATCAGTATATAGTGACTTCTTTTGTCCTTTAAGTTTCTTTTAAACTTTTTTTATTGAGTTTTATCATCCATACATGAACATATAGTAGAAGTTGTGAACTCACAAAACAAACATGCATGTTATCATACAGGGCTCCTATATATTACCTCACCACCAACACCTTGCATTATTGTGAAACAATTGTTACAAATTATGAAAGAGCATCATCAAAATAATATTACTGACTAGAGCAAGGATCTTACATTTGGTGTGTTTTCCCCCAACCAACCTGGTCATTAACATCCTGTATTAGTATTATATACTTGTTATAGTTCATGAGAGAATGTTCTCATTTTTGTTCTCTTAACCTCAGTCCATCTTCCACCACAGGATTTATTATGTTATACAGTCCCATGCTCTTTAAAATCCATTCAAAGTGGCTCTCATATTTATCACAGAGTTGTGCTATCATCACTTCAGTCGATTTTAGAATGTTTTCATTACTCCCAAAGGAAAAATCCCATGCTCCCATGCTCTCTTACATTTTCCTATTGTTTTCCCTTAGAACTGATATAATATCTTCTTTGCCATTGCTGCAAAAATATTATGCTATTACTGTTAACTATGTCCATAAATTACCTTAGTTGTATTTTTCCCATGTATCACCATATTCTTAAAACTTTGTAAAAAAAGAACATTCTTATACTATTAATTACAATCTTCATCCACCACTGAAATCACTGTTATACAATCCTACATTATTCTCTAGTTTCCTTTCAATTGAAATATTACATCCACAGACTACCCCTTTCAGCCACAATCACATTTATAAAACAGCAGTGTTAGTTATACTCACTATCATATATTACCAACAACTCTGTTCATTTCCACACATTTACAATAAACCTTGTTAAAAATTCTACATACTGGAATTTTTTGAAACACTGTGCCAACTTGGATCAAGCTCAAGGAGGTTTCATTGCCTTCATCATTTTACAATTCTGCTTGTAACATTTTGAGGCTCCAGTGCGGAATGTAAGGGGTCAATAAGCTAATTTTTCACCCTCTGATACCTATGCCAGTTGTAGGAGAATCTTACATGTGTTAAGAGTTCACAAATAATAAGAGCTGTGAAAAACCACCTATATGAAAATCCTAGAGTATGTGATGGCATAGAGTTTTCATTAACTATCACAATATTCACAATGGAGAATTATATTACATGGTAGCAGAAATAGGCATTTTTATGTGCTGCTTATATTTTACCTCAAATTAAACTGTAGATATAGGGTGATAAATAAAATCCATCCATGCCTTTTAAAAAAATTCTACATATGTTAAGCATAAGCTCCCATTCTCGACCCACATTCTATCACCTAGTAATCTATACTTTAGTGTTTGCCTCTGTGAGTTTTCTCATCATTTTAGTTCATATTAGTGAGACTATACAATATTTGTTCTTTTGTGTCTGACTCTTTTCACTCAACAAAATGACCTCAGGGTTCATCTCTGTTCTCATATGCATCTGACTGCATTTCTTCTTATAGCGGAATAATATTCCATTGCATGCATATATCACATTTTCTTTATCTACTCATCGCTTAATGGACACTTGGGTTGTTTCCATATTTTAGCAATTGTGAATAATACTGCTATGAACATTGGTGTACAGATATCAGTTTGCATCCTTGCTTTCAGATCTTCTGAATGCATTCTTAGTAATGGGATTGTTGCATCATAGGGCAGTTCTATATTTAGTTTCTTGAGGAACCATCAAACTGTCTTCCACAAAGGTTGTATCATTCTACATTCCCACCAAGTGAAGGAGTGTTCCTATTTGTTCATATTCTCTCCAGCACTTGTAGTTTTCTGTTTTTTTTTTTATAATGGCCATTCTATAAGGTATGAAATGATATCTCTGTGTAGTTTATTTTTTTATTTTTATTTTTAAATTTATTTTTAATCTTCTTTTTTTAAAAGATAAATAGATCACACAAAATGTTATGTTAAAAAAATAAGAGGTTCCCATATATCCCACCTAGCCCCACCCCTCCGCCACACCGCTCCTCCCACATCAACATCCCTTTCATCAGTAAGGCACAGTCATTGCATTCATTGCATTTGGTGGATACACCCTGAAGCACTGCCACACCACATGGACCATAGTTTACATTGTAGTTCACACTCTCTCTCAGTCCATCCAGTGGGTTATGGCAGGATATACAATGTCCTGCAGGATATACAATGTCCCTGCCCTCAGCAACTCCCGTGGCCACCATCTCCACATCAATGATACAATCACTTCCATTGTTAGAGTCACAACAGTTCTATAGTAGAATACCAGCAATTCCACTCAAATCCATTTTATATTTCTCCATTCTGTGGATTCTGGGATGGCAATGTCCACTCCACTTTTATATAGAGAGGGGGCTTAGATCCCACATGACTGATGGATGTGATTCTCCTGCTTGCAGTTGTAGACATTCTCAATTCCCTGGTATAGTGGCTGACCATTCTCACCTCTCTGTCAACTGACCTGGCTAAGTCCAACAAACCGGAAAGTAGGTGTTGCAACTCTGCTGAGGCTCAGATTTTGATCTGCATTTCTCTAAAAGCTAATGATATTGAACATTTTTTTCATGTGCTTTTTCACCATTTGTATTTCCTCCTTGGAGAAATGTCTGTTCAAGTCTTTTGCCAATTTTTAAATTGAGTTGCTTGTCTTTTTACCATTGGGTTGTACAATGTCTTTATATACATGGATATCAAACCCTTATCAGATATGTTTCCAAATATTTTCTCTCATGGAGTAGGCTGCCTTTTCTCCTTATTTGACAAACTCCTTTAAAACACAAAAGTGTTTAATTTTGAAGAAGTCCCATTTGTCTATTTTTTCTTCCATTCTTCATGCTTTGGGTTTAACATCCAAGAAATCACTTCCTATCACAAGATCTTGAAGATATTTCCCAACATTTTCTTCTAGTGGTTTTATGGCTATAGCTTTTATATTTAGGTCCTTGATTCATTTTGGGTTAATTTTTGTTTAAGGTATGAGATAGAAGTCTTCTTTTCTTTCTTTTGGATATGGATATCCAGTTTTCCCCACACCATTGTTGAAAAGAGTGTTCTGCCCCAGTTGGGAAGGCTTGACAGCCATGTTAAAAATCACTTTGCCATAAATTTGAGTATCTTTTTCTGAACTCTCAATTCTATTCCATTAGTCAACATAGCCATCTTTATGTCAGTACCATGCTGTTTTTATCACTGTAACTAAGTAATATGCTTTAAAGTTAGGAAGTGAGTCCTCCAACTTTGTTCTTTTTTAAGACATTTTAAGCTATTCAGGACCTCTTACCCTTCCATATAACTTTGATAATTGGCCTTTCCAATTCTGTAAAAAAGACTGTTGGCTATGGGATCCTTTGATTGGATTGGATTCATTTGGGGTGGGGACTTTAATTGGATTGCTTCAGTGAGGCATGGTCCAGGTTAGGTCTTTGTCCTCTTGCTGGAATCCTTTATAAATGGAGGACTGAAAGCAGCAGACACACAGAACAAGGCCACAGAGACAGAGAGAAGGAAGCTAGGTGCTCAGAGAAGAAACAGGAGAGAGGAAGCCACAGATGGAGCAGTTAGAAGCTAAAGCAATAAACCCAGAAGAGAAGCAGATGCCTCCGTGGGCCTTGCCCTGTAGAAGGAGTCTAGGATCACCAGCAGCTGAACATTGGTGAGACAGCATTTCTGATGATGCTTTGATTGGGACATTGTCACAGCCTTCAATTGTAAGGTTTTAACCTAATAAATTCCCATTATAAAAGTCAACACATTTCTGGAATATTGCTCACAGCAACTTTTAGCAAACCAAAACACTGGGATTATGAAACTCTGGAAGGAAAATGTTGCTTAGCACTGCCTTGCTCTAACTACTTACTGTTGCTGAGTGAGGGTGGGAGTTGAGTTCCCTGATGCAGCCTGCTGACCACACCCTTACAAAAGCAAAAGACCAACTTGCACTGCCTCACTCTGCTGAGGTACCTGCTGAGATGGACATTCAACTCCCTGTTCAGCCCTTCTGACACCTTTTACAGCCTTTCCTTTGGTGCTTGAGTGGTTGGTAATACCCAACCACTCAAGTTTTTGTTGTGCCTTTCCTGGTCTTTTGACTATAGGGGCAAGCCTCTTTGTAGCAGTTGGTTCTTGGTTGTGGGTTTCTTTAGTGTCCCATTTGGGATATATGGGAGACACAGGGAACTTACCACATTTTCCCTCAAGTCCTGATATTCTTGGCCAACTCACTTTTTTCTTTTCAACATTCAGAGTCTTCCAATGTTTATTGTATTGTGTCCAGTTTTTTGTTGTAAGAGGGAGGACTAGAGAAGAATGTGGCTATTCCATCTTGCCTGGTGTCAGAAGTCTATAGTTGGATTTATCAGGCAAGTGTGTCACTTTGAGACCAAAAGAGTGTGACATCTGGATGCCTGAACAACAGGCACAAATCAGAACATATGGTCACTACATCTGTAGTCCTTGTTCCAGGCTAATCTCAAATAGGAATCACTCTGACACTTTCACTCAAGTTTCAATCACATTTTGGTGGGCCCAAAACTACTAGATAGTGTCAAGGGTCTTGATTTCTTGTTTTGGCTACTACCTGTTGCGTTTCCATTCAGCAATTGTCTTTCTCTTCTTTGGCTAAAGAAAGGTCAGGAGTGATAACACTGAATGTAGGGAGGTAGGATGCACCAACCTAAGCTTTTTTCTTCACTTTTGGGTGATATTTAGTTGACCTTCTGGGAAGGTCATACTAGCTCCTGATAAGGAGATTTTGCATCCATGTATCCAAGATTCTTCCACCTTGGTGCTCTCTTTGGGAGGCAAGAGAGGCTTCGGGCCATAGTTATCTTGTATTTCCAGGGCTCAAAAATTTCTCTGAAGGTTTTTTGTCGCTTACTGCAGAATCTTTCTCCTTTCTTCAAGTAGTATTCCAAAGCCAGATGTTCTAGGGCATGATCAGGATGAATCATTCCTAAATCTTTACAGAGTTACCTACCAGATCCTTTAAACCTTCTGGGTTCTGATTAGAGGTCTTTTATCTCATGGTGATTGTTTAGGCATTGTCTAGAATAAATGCCCTAGAGAAGGTCTCCCTGCCATTTTCATATATGGTCTTGTCTCAGTTATCTAGGTAATGGGCATCCATGGATATCATGGGAAACAAGTCTATCATGCTCTAGGGTAGGGTTCTTAACAAGGGGTCTGTGAACTTGAATTGAAACTCCAAAAAAACTTATACTTATGGGGACGTGTTAGTGTGGGTATGATGTATTTATTAAATAATACACAACATAGTGTGGACTTAGTAAGGGGTCCATGGTTTTCACCTGACTGGCAAAGGGGTCTGTGGAACAATAAAGGTTAAGAACCCCTGCTGAAGGGCAACTAATGCCTCTACTTACTTTATTTAGCCAATATATACAAACCATTTTGAAACAGTTGTTGGTATTTTGGGGAAGGAACAAGACTTCATGTGGTTACCTAAGGTTTAGAGCCATTCTGGACAGATCATGCATTTAAGTCAAAACTTAAGATTGAAAATTTTAACTTTAAATCTGGAGAGAAGCTAGCAACTGACAACATTTGTCTTGCAGAACGTTTGGGTCTGGATATCTGTATAGGATATTAATACTTCTCTTTTGGCTAAAAGAGGAGTACTATGCTCTTGACATATAGGAAATAGGAAATAGGCAGTCAAAAACGTTATTTGTGTTACCTCTCAAGAGGCCAACTTATAGCTAATTTTGATCTCAAAAAGACAGCATAATGTAATGATTATACCCATGGACTGAAAGTCAGAAGCATTGGGATTTTTTTTTTTTTTAAGATTTATTTATTTATTTATTTCTCTTCCCTCCCCTCTCCACCCCGGTTGTTTATTCTCTGTGTCTATTTGCTGCATCTTGTTTCTTTGTCCGCTTCTGTTGTTGTCAGCGGCACGGGAATCTGTGTCTCTTTTTGTTGCGTCATCTTGTTGTGTCAGCTCTCCATATGTGCGGCGCCATTCCTGGGCAGGCTGCACCTTCCTTCCTGCTGGGCAGCTGTCCCTACAGGGTGCACCCCCTTTGTGTGGGGACACCCCTGTGTGGCAGGGCACTCCCTGTGCGCATCAGCACTGTGCATGGGCCAGCTCCACATGGGTCAAGGAGGCCTGGGGTTTGAACCGTGGACCTTCCATGTGGTAGACAGATGTCCTAACCACTGGGCCAAGTCCGTTTCCCAGAAGCATTGGGTTTTTATCCCAACTATGCTATTACCTCTGTGTGTCTCAGATTATTCTTCGGAAAAAAATGTAGCACCCACCTGATTGGGCTGTTGAGAAGATGGATATATGTTTATATAAATGCTTCAAATAGAGTCTAGTATGAAGTATGTGATACTTCTGAGTTAGCTTTTATTATTTTTTATTCATTTGAATGAAAAGTCATATTCCTTGAATTTATTCACCCTTCAAATTCAGAGATTATTTAAGAGGAGTATTTTTGTCTGGAACAAAAGAAAGCAATGGCATTTGAAAGCATGAAAATCTGTTGCTCATTCAAATTGGAAAGGAAGAAGTCAAAATTTCATTATTTGCAGATGACATGATCCTATACATAGAAAACCCTGAGAGATCTACAACGAAGATTCTAGAACTCATAAATGAGTTTAGTAAAGTCGCAGGTTATAAGATCAATGCGCAAAAATCAGTAGCATTTCTGTACACCAATAATGAGCAAGATCAGGAGGAAATCAAGAAACAAATACCATTCACAATAGTAAATAAAAAAATCAAATACTTAGGAATAAATTTAACTAAAGAGGTAAAGAACTTATACAACGAGAATTATACAAGATTGTTCAAGGAAATCAAAGAAGACCTAAATAAATGGAAGACTATTCCTTGTTCATGGATAGGAAGACTGAACATTATTAAGATGTCTATCCTACCAAAACTGATCTACACATTCAATGCAATCCCAATAAAAATCAACGCAGCATTCTTTAAGGAACTAGAAAAACTAACTATGAAATTTATTTGGAAAGGAAAGAGACCCCGAATAGCCAAAGACATACTGAAAAAGAAAAACGAAATTGGAGGAATCACACTACCTGACTTCAAAACATACTATAAAGCTACGGTGGTGAAAACAGTATGGTATTGGCATAAAGAGAGACACATAGACCAATGGAATCGAATTGAAAGCTCTGATATAGAACCTCACATATACAGCCACATAATATTCGATAAACCCACCAAACCCTCTCAATTGGGAGAGAGTGGCCTATTCAACAAATGGTGTCTGGAGAACTGGATAGCCATATGTAGAAGAATGAAAGAGGATTACCATCTCACACCTTATACAAAGATCAACTCAAGATGGATCAAAGACCTAAATATAAGAGCCAAGACCATAAAAACCTTAGAAAGCAGTGTAGGGAAACATCTACAGGACCTAGTAATAGGAAATGGATTTATGAATATCTCACCAAAAGCACGAGCAGCAAAAGAACTAATAGATAAATGGGACTTCCTCAAAATTAAAGCCTTCTGCACCTCAAAGGAGTTTGTCAAGAAAGTAAAAAGGGAGCCCACACAGTGGGAGAAAATATTTGGCAATCATATATCTGATAAGAAACTTATAACTTGCATATATAAAGAACTCCTATATCTTGAAAATAAAAAGATAAACAACCCATTTAAAAAATGGGAAAAAGACTTAAACAGACACTTCTCCGAAGAAGAAATACAAATGGCAAGAAAGCACATGAAAAAATGTTCCAAATCTCTAGCTATCAGGGAAATGCAAATCAAAACTACAATGAGATACCATCTTACACCCATAAGATTGGCAGCTATGAAAAAAACAGAAGAATACAAGTGCTGGAGAGGATGTGAAGGAAGGGGAACACTCATCCACTGCTGGTGGGAATGCAGAAGGATCCAACCATTCTGGAGGACAGTATGGCGGTTTCTCAAAAAACTAGCCATAGATTTGCCATATGACCCAGCAATACCACTACTGGGTATATACCCAGCAGAACTGAAAACAAGGACACAAACCGATATATGTACACCAATGTTCATAGCAGCATTGTTCACTATTGCCAAAAGTTGGAATCAACCCAAATGCCCATCAACAGATGAGTGGATCAATAAAATGTGGTATATACACACAATGGAATACTACTCGGCTGTAAGAACAAACACACTACAAACACATGTGATAACATGGATGAATCTTGAGAACCTTATGTTGAGTGAAGCAACCCAGACATTGAAGGACAAATACTACATGACCTCAATGATATGAAATAACCAAGCTGCCCTAGATAGCAAGAGACTGAACGATAGGCTTACAGGAAATCGGAGGGTGGAGGAAGGATATGAGCCGATGTCTGCAGGGGTGCAATTTAAGACGAGAGGGTGGTAAGTATGAACACAAAGAAGAGATAAAATGGGGGCAAGGGGTTACCTTTTGTTGGGGCTTTACGGGTTTGAGGGTGGCTGGGGAGGGACGGTTGGGTAACGGTGCCCAAAAGTGGGGGGAGGGAGGGGTAGCATACGAACACAGGAGAGGGACAGGAGGTGGTGGAGAGTAAAATGCCGAGAAAATCATAATAAAATATAATAAAGAGGGTTACCTGTTTAGAATGCTCGGAGGGGAGGGTCTGAAGCAGGACGGGCTCCTGGGGAATGTCTAAATGCTCATTCTGCCAGAGTGGGTGACACCATGGGGTAGAATCCCAAGTAGTGAGAGTGGGGGTGGACCCACATCCTGGGGAGGACTGATGCCACCAAATAGAGGGAACTCTATCCCTCGAGAGAAAGGGTGGCTCCCAGGGCATTGGGGCAGTTGAGCAGGTTAGGCCCTGAACACTATTCCATCTATCTCTGGAAGTGGCTCCTCAGGAAACGGAGGTTGGCTGTCACTGTGGGCACCAAGGTGGAAGGGAAAATGGACGCTAAATGTGTGGAACCAAAGTAAATGGGGGGCAAGAGAGGAGTTTCTTGAGAGTACACAAGGATGGATATAAAACATGTAATATTACACCATAACATATAGGAGATGATAGACTGATAATGTAAACCATAATGTAAAACATAGGATAACTAAAAATGTAAAGAACTGTGTATCCTAAAGTATGCACCATAATGTAAGCACAGATATTACCTTGTTAGAAAGCTAATATCTCAGACTCTGTACATCACTTTAAGTAAATATGATGTGAATAGGGTGTAAGAGTATCGCTGTGGAAGGGAAAAGGTTTTGTGATGGATGTATGGGAGTGCTGTATATTGTATATATGCATTGCTGTGGTCTAGGACTCCTATGAAGAAATGCTGAATAATTAGGGGGGGGGGAAAAAAAAAAAGGATAGGATGTGGAAATTTTTTCAAGTCAACATTCTCTATCTAAGTTCTTTATTTAACTTTATCCAAGTTCTTTATCTATCCTTTAAACCCATCGCTATATGCCATTCCCTAGTAAGGGACCATGACATTATATTGGGCCTCAAATTTCAGGGAGTTCTGGATCACAGAGTGTTTCAACAATGGCAAAGGAGGAATACTGGTATGGGATACCAATGACAGGTGATATATGGCTGACAGGGAGCTATACAGAACATATGTCCAGGGTGCATGGCAATGATTGGATATACTCATGGTGGCAACAATTGGAAACCACAGCAGGGGGGGTACTGGGTTCCTGGCCAGTGGTGCTCTGTCGTGGTCCCTAGGGGAGCAGCGATAGTCTCCCAGGTACAGCGGCGGGGACCGGGAGGGAGTGAGGGTTCAACGGTGAGCCCCTGATGCTAATGACTATGCTTGTGAGCTGATAAACCTAAAATAAGAACAAGGCCTAGAGCAACATTGTGCCTGGGAATTTCCTCCTGTCAGCCTTCATGTTACTCAAATGTGGCCAGTCTCGAAGCCAAACTCAGCATGTAAATGCAATGCCTTCCCTCCAGCGTGGGACATGACACCCGGGGATGAGCCTCCCTGGCAACGAGGGACCACTATCAAATACCAACTGATGATGCAACTGGAAAAGGACCTTATACGGAAGGTTCAATGCGGATCAGCAGAATATCCATGTCTACATAAAATACCATGACTTTAAAATGCTGTTTGACCTAAAGTAAGGGGGAAATGGAAAGGAGAAATGAGTTTATATGGCTACGAGTTTCTAAAAAAGAGTCTGGAGGCTGGCAGAAGGATTGCCCTCATGCACAACTGAGCAGAGTCAGAGAGACAGATAAAGCAGATACAACCCCCAGATAATGGTTCCTTTGAAGGCTAAAGAGACCCATGAGAGTTATGGTCATGGCCGATGGGGTTAACTATCAGGGCAGATGGCCCCTCTTTGGAAATGGTGTTTATGTGTGATGAATCTGGACTCAGATGGGATCTCCCTTCATAAGTCTTTCATGCTAATGTGCCGGAGGTGCAGTTAACGTTGGGGTTTAAGATATATTTAGGGGATTTGAATCTCTGGACCGACAATGTGATAGCCAGGTCCTGAGCCTCAACAGACTCCAGCACCTACAATCTGATTTATTGGACTTACCACACTCAGCTAAGATGGAGTTGAAGAAGGACAATCACCACACCATGGAGCCTAGAGTGATTACAACTGAAAATGGGAGGACTGCATCCAGCATCCATGTGGAATCTGAGCCTCCTCTTGACATAGAGGTGCAATGGACACAACCAATCCAATGTCCACATAGAAGAGGTGGCATGGAATTGGGAAAAGTGGACATGGTGGCTGATGGGTATGGGGAAAGGCAGGAAGAGATGAGAGGTGGAGGCGTCTTTGGGACATGGAGCTGCCCTGGATGGTGCCTCAGAGGTAATCACCGGACATTGTAAATCCTCATAGGGCCCACTGGATGGAATGGAGGAGAGTGGGGGCCATGATGTGGACCATTGTCTACAAGGTGCAGAGGTGCCCAAAGATGTACTTACCAAATCCAATGGATGTGTCATGATGATGGAAACGAGTGTTGTTGGGGGGGGAGAGGGGGGGTGGGGGGGTGGGGATGAATGGGACCTCACATATATATTTTTAATGTAACATTATTACAAAGTCAATAAAAAAAATTAATTTAAAAAAAAAAAAAAAAAAAAGAAAATCTGTTGCTCAAAGAAACTGCAAGATCCTGCTTGGCATATGGTTGCAAAGAAAATCTCATTAGACTGAGAACTGAGCGAAGGAGCAAAAAGATGTTGTGTTCTGATTGACCAAGGTGGTAGCATAACAGTCCATGGTGCCATTCTCTCACAGAAGTTCGAACAACTAGAAAATATCAACAGAGTCATCTTCCCCAAATATCTGGTAAAGAGTTGCAGTAACTGGATAAGTGCTGAATCAAGAAAATACAGGCTTAAACATGGTAGCAGCCCGTGGCACCTTGCTGGCCCCTTCCCCATCTCTTTCCTGGTGTGATGGGGAGCTGGCCTGTACTCCCATTGTCAATCCCTGGCACTGGTCCATGGGGAGCAGAGTAACCCCTACGCACATACTGGGATGCTAATGCCAATCCATCAGGTGGCAGCCTGAAAAACTGAACCAGGAATCTCATCTCTGCTTGGCTTGACAGAATTTGCAGTAGCAGCTTGCAGAAAGCTAATACAGTATAAGAAACAATGAAGTCCAAGTTGCCTGGGCAAAGAAGTACAGGCAAAGATATATATTAGGATGTCAACAGGGAGGGGGGAAAAGACTAGTTCTTTGGTTATAGCAGGCATATGGATTCTAATAAATGAAGGAATTCCTAATGCCCTGACACAGGGTCAGAAAATATGGAAAGGAACCTCCATTTCACTTTTGCCTCAGGCTACTCTTCTTGATGGGAAGGTAAAACTTTGAAGGAGAGCAGCAGCCAGGGGGGAGCCAATTTGCAAAGACTGTGAAAGGTGTTTTTTTTTGTGTGTGTGTTGATTTATTTGTTTTTGTTACTTCCTAGCTCTCAAAGAAATAGTTTTCATATCACTAGCGATACAAACTTAAGGAACAGACAGTTCAGGGACTAAATTTCAGAATTAACCCACTAAATGTTAATATTAATTAATAAATTATTACAAGACAAACAAAAAGAAAATGATGACCCATTCAAAAGGAAGAAGATAAAAATCCATAAATCATCAATGAAGAAGAACAGCCTTTGGACATACTAGAAAAAGACTTTTTGAAAATGATTTTCAATATGGTCAAGGAGATAATGGAAAACCTGGGAACATAACTAAAAGATATCTGGAAAAAGATAAATGAACAAATGAGATCGCAATAAAGGGATATGATTTATCAAAAGGACCAAGAAAAATACCAGGATTGAAGCCCGCAATAAGTGAAATAGAAACTTCTTTAGAGGGTTTGAACAGCAGGTCTGAGTGGGCAGAAGAGAGATTCAGTGAACCTGAAGACAAGATAATTGATGAATCTGGCAGAGGAACAGAAAGAAAAAAGAATGGAAAAAAAAAGAGTCAAGCCTAAGAGAGCTGAGGAACACCATCAAACTTATAAGTATATACATTATGGAAGTCACAGAAGGAGAAGGGAAATAATGAATATTTAAAAAAATAGTGGCAGAAAACTTTCAATATTTAACAAGAGACATGATCATACACATTCAAGAATCCCAAATAGGATGAAATTGAAAAAATCCATGACCAGATATGTTATAATGAGATGATGAATACCAACAATCAAGAGGGAACTCTGAAAGTTGAAAAAAAAAAAAGCAAAATGTCACATACAAGGGAGTCTCAGTAAGACTAAGTGCTGATATCCCACCAGAATGCAGACAGGCAAAAGGGCAGTAGGCAGTGGGATGAAATTATTCAAAGTACTGAAAGAAAATAATTGCCAACCAAGAATTTTATATGCATTTTTTGATTGTTAGGCTCATTTGTCAACATGACCAGGTAATGGTGTCCAGTTTTTCAATCAAATAAGCACTAGCCTAATTGTTACTGTGAGGACATTTCATGGACTTAAATAGTCAATTAGTGAGTTGATTGCATCTATGGTTGATGATATCTACAATCAACTGAGGAGATTGCCTTCAGCAACAAGAGACTTCTCATTCAATTTGAAAGCCTTAAAAGAAGTGATTTCAGCTGTCACAGAGAGAATTCCCATCTCTACTTTAGATAACCAGCTTCTTCTGGGAAACTCATCAAGGAACTTCATCAGAATTCCTGGCTTACAGCCTATCCTACAGAATTTGGACCTATACATACCCACATTCACAAGAGACAATTTTATAGAAATCTCATAATAAATGAAGAATAGATTTTGTTTCCCTAGGGAACCCCTAATACAATGGAATTTGGACTCGTAAATCAACATGGTCACATGAGATAATTTTATAAAATCTCATAATATTTACAGATATCTCTTATCACTTCTGTTTCCCCAGAGAACCTGGACTAACACACAGTTGCAGTTAAGTTGTTATCAAATAAAACTTTACTGTTATAGATTTAAGATGTTAAATTTAAGCCCCCTATAACCACAAAACAAACAAAAATATACACAGAAAGAAATGAGAATGTACTAAAAATGGTACACTTCATAAATCAAATCAATAATGAAAGAATTGAGGTATACAAAAGACTTAAGACTTGCAAAACCAAACGGTGTAGCTATAACATATTTCAAAGAAGTTTTTGACAATCATGTAGGGACTTTTCTGTTTCCTCCTGTGAGGTGTCAGTGCCATGTCCCCCTCCTGGACACCATCACCCTGCTGAATAAGAGGGACATAGAGCACACAGATTGTTGACTTAAAGAAGAAAGGGTAGAAGACTGGTTTTCTTAATGCACAGCTTCACTGTCTACATATAAAGATGTGAAAAATGATATATCGTTGAGATCTCTGTCTTGTGGGAGGGAGAAACATACAACGAAGAAACTGGGCAAAACTGAAAATAAGAAATAAAAATATGATGAAAGTGATCTTTCCCTCAGCATTATAGATGCTAATAATGTACCTTATTATGCTTTAAGCAACAGAGCATTTTCACAGAGAACCAGGATATCACTCTAGTTGTGGTATCACTTTGAGATGGATAGTGCAGAGTTACAGAAAAATGAGTTGGATATTTCCAGTGCAGACATTCTGAGCTCTTTCAAAGCCATCTATTACAGGTTTTCAAATTAGAAATGTAGAAGCCACTGTGGCATTCTAGGTTTTACTTTTTCATAAGGAACTATAGATAGCTAATATCCATATAAACACAAAGCTCTTTGGGATCCTCAATATTTTTTAAAAGTGTAGAGGGTTTTGAAAGCAGAAAGTGAGGAGAAACCACTGAGGATGACCCACAGCCTGGACTGATCCATTTCTTGCAATGGCCTCATAAGGAGCCATTGTGTTCCAAATACAATGTCATTTGGAAGAATAAAATCTTGGGAATAAATTTCACCAAAGAAATGAAAGATCTGTACTCTAAATACTACAAAACATTCATGAATAAAATTAAAGCCCTAAATAAGTTGAAGGACAAACTGTGTTCATTGGTAGGAAATTCCATACTGGATGATGTCCATACTACCCAAAGCAATCTATGGATTCAATACAATCTCTATCAAAATTCCAAAAGTCTTTTTTTTTTTCAGAATTGGAAAAACAGATATTGCAATCCATTTGAAATTGCAAAGACATTCTACATAGCCAAGACAATTTTGCAAAAGTAACATATCAGAGGACTAACAATTTTGTATTTCAAAACTTCCTACATTCAAATAAAAATGTAAGCATTTTACTTAAATTTTACTGTTTGCAAGTAGTCTATAAACATTTGTTTTAAGTCATCAAATCCCTTGAAAAACTAGACTGCATGTAGAAAAATTGTATTGAAATAAAGTAGAAAGTTGTGCTAAAAAAAAAAAAAGCTGAACTTACTACAAATCTGTACTAATCCAAGCAGTGTTATATTGGCCTAAGGACAGACATATAGACCAAAGGAATAAAATTGATGGTTTAGAAATAAATCTAAATACGTCTACAGGTAATTGATATTAGAAAAGGGTGCCAAGTCCATTCAATGGAAAAAGAATAGTCTCTTTAAGAAATAGCTATTGGATAATTGCATTTCCAATAATAAAAATGAAGATGGATGCCTACTTTATGCTATGAACAGAAATTAACTCATAATGAATCATTGACCTAACTATATGACTTATATCTATAAAACTCTTAGAGGAAAAGGTAGGAATAAATCTTAGCGACCTTGCATTTAGCAATGGATGTGATAGGAAAAGCACAAGCAACAAAAGAAAACCTAGATAAATGGGGTGAGGAAGAAGAACATCCCTATTTCTTCAGGAAACAGTGACTTCAACACCAGCACAGATCAAAGCCAGAAATTCTGATGTTTGGAGGGAACCAGCCTTGGCCTCCTTCCATAAGAATGAAGACATTCCAGCCCAGTCAGCGTCTGGTGCTCCAGAGCTTCTGCTTTTGAACTTGAAAGTAAAGGCACCTGGAGAGGCTCTCGCCTCACGTGGTGAGCAGCAGAGGCAGTGATCAAAACATGCAAAGAGGCCTGTCTGCTCTCAGTAGATTTTCCATGAAGAAAAAAGATCACAAGTCCGAAAAGACAATGGGGGAGATGAGCAGGTGCTGGGCACAAACAGTTGTAGGTTGGACCTGGAAAGCAGTCTCAGGCTGCTGGGCATGAGCGGCATGCTGGGCTGAAGGGCTTAGGGCAGTGGAGGACGGGGGTCAGCAGATGCTGCAGCAGGGTCTTGGCAGGGTTCACCGCTGGAGGATATCCTCACCTATAAGAACTTCAAAGCATTGCCTCCTCCATATCTAGGAGGCTTCGGCTTCCAAAGGTCAGTGGAATCATCTGGGAGACTGGAGGAGGAGTCGGCAGATCCTAGTGGCCCGGTGGCCACTCAGCCCCACCTACTCGGCTGCAGAGACTGGACTGGTGGGTTTCCCCTGGGTCCCTGCTTCCCTCTCCTGCCTCTCTCCATCTTTTCCTCTCTTTCTAGGTGAGTAGAGTTGATTCTGGAGAAATAAAGAGAATTCAAATGAGAAAAAAATCGTTCTGCATGATTCCATTAATATAAAGTTCAAAGACAGGCAAAACTAATCTATAGTGATACAAGTTCTGATAGTGGTTACATTTGCAGAAGAGGTGGGGGAGGGTAGAAGCTGGGAGGGGCATGACAGGGACTGCTGGCTGCTGGGCAGTGTCCAAATTCTAAATTTGCTTGGCGTATTGTGAGTGCTCCCTTCGTGAAACTTCCTCAAGGCACACTCTATTGATTACCGTCCTCTGTACATGTGATGCATGAAATTTTAAAAATTTATTGAAAAAAAACACATATACTCCTACAGAAGCAGCCCAGCCCTGGAAGAAATGCCCATCTGGAGCAGAAAGTCTGCCATTCCGGAAAATTAGAAAATGATCTACCAACTCTGTGAAAATACACTCAGAAAATCCCAGCAACTTGACTATTTTTCTCATATGGGTATTTCTCAGTTCTTTCCTTTTTACTGCGATTTAAGGTCCTGGTGGATTTATCCTCTCTGTATGTATTCTATATTTTAAGCTGCCTCGAGGTCTTTTGGGGCACAATTAATGAATGGTGATTTTGAAACAGTTTGGAACATTGCAACCTCCACAAGGACTCTCTCCCGCCTCCTGGATAGCATGCTCAGGATTTTGCGGGTAGTTCTGTTCAAAAGACACAGAATGTCTAATAAAGCAAAGAACATGCCTTGATTGGGTTTCCCTGGAGGTGGAGATGGGGCTGGAATTCTATTTCTCCCTTTCACAATATCGCAGGAATCTCACTTCCTAAAATGATAAAATGCATCGCTGCCCTTGGTTTTTCCCAGAGGTTTCTGAAGAGGGAACCTTTGCCCTTTTACATCATTTGCATTAGAAATCTTCATTGTGCAAGCCTCGGAAGGAAGGAAGAGGGAATAAGTTACACTCTCCTGACCTTCACATCACGTTGTAAAAGCCCTTCAATTGTAGGCACTGACCTTGGTATCTTGTTCCTGATCAAGGGAAAACAGAGGGAGAAGCTCTTGAAAGTTCAGCCACTTACACTGAATTACAATAGGTGGAATGGCAAGATATATTCAACAGCCAACCTGGCTGGTAATTGCAAACCCACACATAATGGATTTTGTCTTCAGTCAGCAACTTGTAAGGCGAAGCCCTTCCCAGGAAACAGTGGAGATGGGGTTTGCTGGGAGGGAAGCTCCTGAGCAGGCCAAGGATTCTTGAGGACAGAAAATAATTTGGATACAGTAAGCTGTATTTGGGTTCATCCTTTCCACCCCAGGCAGAGCATTATTTTGGTGCAAGTTTAGCTGTTTGAAATGATGGGGGAATTACATAGAAGGGTAATGACTGGTAATTTAAATGTCTGAGATCATCTGTGGCCTTATAATACATAGACTATCTTGGAGAGCTTAGAAGTTGGAAGGGGAGCCAGAAGACCTAGAGTCCTTTCCTGGATCTTTGTTTAACTTTGTGCATTTGGGTCACCTTCTTGCTTTCCTTTGGCCCCCGTTGCTGCTTCTGCTACATGAAGATTGTTGTGCATATGTTGAAGGGTTGTTAGGGCCAGTAGCTGCTCATTACATGTTAGACATCTTCTGGCTCCTCTGGCTCTGTAAAGTTATCTTTGGAACAAAGCTTAAAAAATTGTTGTCTGTCCAAATTTGTGTATTGAGAACAGCTGGAGTAGTGATTTATGCCTCTGCATTTCCAGCGCTCCAACAGACTTGCATAGAGGAAGCCACTGGAACCAACTCTTTAAAATATTCATCACTTGCCACTTGTCAGCTTAGAACCCTTCATTTGTCTCCTTTCACTCTTGGAATAAAAGTTAAACACCTTATCCTGGTCTACACAGCCCTGCATGACCTGGGTCCTGCCTGGTTTTCTAATCCCATCTTTCAGCACTCCTATTTGTTCATTGTGCCCAAGTCACAAAGGCTGTATCTTTGGGCCTTAATTATATTCACTTGCTCATGCGTCAGTGACTTGATATTTGATGTTCCCTTAGGAAGACTTTCCATGGCTCTTGGCATCTCTGGCTCCTCCTCGTCCTTCAAGCTTCAACTGGATGCCGACTCTGAGATGGAATTCAGCATGAAGGATGCTCATTAGCTACATCTTTGGGCTCCATTTTGGGAGATGGAGGGGAACGCAGCAGCAGTGGGTAGAGGGAGAAGTTGAGTAATGCAGGCTGGCCACAGCCTTGGCTGTGTGAGGGGAGCCCTGGAGCTGGAATGGGCCTCCAGAACCATCTCCAGCTGGCTGAGATGGCCAGGCCTTTATACTGCCTCTTCCTTCAGTCTCCATGGGTGTGAGCTCGGGGAGGTGGCTCCACATTTGGGGTAATCCCTGAGGGGCTGACAGCTGACAGCACTCCGGCAGCTGGGGCACCACCTTCTTCCTTAAAGCACATTAATGTTCCCCACGTGGACTTCCCTGACCACCCACTATCTGCCCTACTGTTTTCTGTCAGAGAATTCTGATAATTTATTTTATTATTGTTTCCCCACCCTGGGCTGTGTTATGGACCAAGAGTGAGTTCTTGCCCAATGTGCTCAGATTTAATCAGTAGACATGGGGATTTGAGAAGAAAAAAAGTTTATTTAGTAAAGGCTAGCCTGTGAAGACAGGAGGGGTTGTTCCAGAAAAGCGAGGGATATTTACTGGATTAAACAAAGGGACGTGCTGTTAGGGAGATCAGGGCTATTGGCACTGTGGGATTGGTTAGTAGACATTTAAATTAATGATCGCAAGTCGGTTATTATCATTGGCTGTGCCCACATTCCGATTAGGGATTGCAAGTTGGCTATTATTGGCTGAGGGGTTTGGGGCTGGTAGTCAGAGGTCAGACCTGCTGCTTTCTCTCAGGTCCAGTGTTTTCTTTTCTGTTGTTCCTGCACACTTTGATCACGCTCACAGGGTATTTTGTGTCTCAGGGTCATTTTAAGTTTTGTGCATGCTTCACTAGTCTCAGTTCTGTGGGGAAAGAGGAAAGCAGGAACTCATTCTTGGGTTAGATAAGGCCCTCATTCTTTTTAAAAGAGGAAAGTGAAAGTTTGAACAAGTTAATGAGGGAGAGACTATTCTAGTGGGTTAGCACTGGCAGTTTCAGTGAGTGTGAGTTTTACTCTTATAATTAGGTGAAATTTTCTCCTAGGTTAACCTTCTTTTAACTGTGCGTATCTTGGTGGTTAAAGCTAATTTGGGCTGGTTTGGCTGGAGCTGTTAAGACAATAAATTTCTCTCTATAGGCTTATTTATTTATTTATTTATTTATTTAATTCCCCTCTCCTCCCCTGGTTGTCTGTTTTCTGTGTCTTTTTGCTGTGTCTTGTTTCTTTGTCCGCTTCTGTTGTCATCGGTGGCACAGGAAGTGTGGGCGGCACCATTCCTCGGCAGGCTGCTCCCTCCTTCGCGCTGGGCGGCTCTCCTTATGGGTGCACTCCTTGCGTGTGGGGCTCCCCCACGTGGGGGACACCCCTGTGTGGCACGGCACTCCTTGCGCGCATCAGCACTGCGCATGGGCCAGCTCCACACGGGTCAAGGAGGCCCGGGGCTTGAACCGGGGACCTCCCATGTGGTAGACGGACGCCCTAACCACTGGGCCAAAGTCCGTTTCCCTCTATAGGCTTATAATAAGAGCTGGGTTGTAGACAGAAGAGAAATGGAAACTTATGCCAGCAGTGAGAGAGAGAGAGCTGTTTCGGTAGTGGGATTATGACAAACAGGCCAGGATTTGCTACAGCTGTGGACTCCATGAGGCCATGGACCTGGTCTATCTTATACTGTTGTACTCTCCCAGCACTGCATAGGGACTTTTATGGTAGGCATTTTAGCAGTTAGGTCCTCCAAAGCGACAACAACAATGAACCCAATGAGATATTTGTGTATAAAGAAATTTATAATAAGAAACTGGCTCACACGATTGTAGAGCCTGGAGAGTCCAATTTATAGGGCAGTGTAGCAGTTTGATACTATTTATGAATTCCAAAAAAAAAAAAGAGAATGATTATGTTTGTAAACTGATTTGTTCTTCTGGGTGTGATACTCTTCGATTGTATTAAATTCAAAGGTTTGGGGTTTATTTGATTAAATCAAGATTAGGGCTTTGATTCAATCACATCATTAGGGCATGACTCAAGGTAGAGTCCCTGCACCCTTGGTGGGCTATATAAATAGACACTCAAGAAGACACACAGAAGGAGATACACAAGAAAGAACATAGGAGGAGAGATGAGCCATTCGCCTGATAGTTTTTAGTTGAACTTGTGAAGAGACTAGAGTAGCTGAGCCCAGAAAGAAATAAGCCCTATGCCAGCCTACAGCTGAGATCGAAAGAAGCTGGAACCATGGAAACTTAAGAGGAGTAAGGCAGTCTGAACCCTTGCAGCGATTGGCAACTATCTTTGGTGAGAAAGTACTTCTTATGGTACCTTGAGTTGGACTCTTTAGGGCCTTGTAACTGTAAGTTTCTACCCAAATAAAAGCCAACAGATTTCTGGTACTTTGTATCAGCACCCCTTTGGCTGACTAACACAGGCAACCTAGAGGCTGGAAGCTCCAGTAAGTTGATTTGAAGTCTGGAGTCTGAATTCCTTCTGCTGGAAACTCAGGAAAGAATGGAGGGTGTAGTCTAGAGGCAGAATTCCTTCTTCTTGGAACCCTCAGATCTTTGTATTTAAGGCCTCCAATTGATTGGGTAATGGAAGTAAACTTTACTTAAAGTCAAATGATTGTAGATGCTAATCCCATCTACAAAATACCATCACAGCAGCATTTAGGCCAGTCTTTGATCAAACAGCTGGATGCCATAACCTAGTTGTGACAATTTGAGATTATTTACAAATTCCAAAAAGAGAGATTATGTTTGAAAACTGGTCTGTTCCTCTGGGCTTGATAACCTTTGATTTTATTATATTTAGCTGAGATGTCTGATTAAATTAAGATTAGGGCTTTGATTGAACCATGTCATTAGAGTGCAACTCACCATTGGGTCCCAGTCCACTTGGTGGGCTGATAAAACAGAGAGGAAAGAGACAGCTCATTAAACACGGCAGAGTCACCAGGATGAGAGATGAGCCTGAGAGTCTACAGCTGACCTTGTGAAGAGAACAGAGAAGCTGAGTCCAGAAAGAAATGAGCCCCAGGGAGAGAGATTAGCGGTTTACCAGCCTACAGTTGAGATCAGAAGAAGCTGGACCCACAGAGCCTTAAGAGGAAGAGGGAAGGCTGAACTCTTGCAGACATTGCCCGCCATCTTGTTCAATATGTGGCAAATGATTTTGGATGAGAAAGTACCTCTTATGATACTTGAATTGGATTCTTTAGGGCCTTGTGACTGTAAGCTTCTACCCCAAATAAATACCCTTTATAAAAGCCAACAGAGTTCTGGCACTTTGCATCAGCACCCCTTTGGCTGACTAATCCACTAGTCAAGTTGACCCATAAAATGAACCATTCCAGCATTTGTTACATATGTACTGAATGAATGAACAGTAAATGTTTAATGATAATCAACATGATGGTTATGAAGGAATGGCGGGTCTCATGAAGTAATGCTGAGCTTGCAAATCACGGATCATGCCATTTTTCATAAGGTAAGACTATGAACAACATGATGTTGGAACTCTGTTCTTAATACTTCCATCCTTGTGAGTGAGAGCAGGATGACTGGTGTTGGTGGAGTGGAAAGGCTGTAAGGGGGATAACTCTGTGTGTAGATACCTGCGTCTTTGCCTCTGGGAGGCAGCACGATGTCATAGAGAAAGCCCTGGCCAGGTCAGGGACCTCAGGAACATGGGCTATACGGTCCAGTGCAGAGTGCCTCTAGTGAACTGAAGGTGTTTAGGCCTCCTTCACAGGTGTCTTTTCTCTTCCCTGCTGTCTCATTCAACATGTACACTTAGAAGCCAAATAGTTTAAAGCCCATCAGGCAAAAGGAAAAAAAAGTACTGCAAAGCATTAATTGTGCTTACAAAACCATGAATTGCCAACAATAGTTCAATACTCCCATGTCAAGACCTCTTTGTGTTGCTTTGCTGTTAATTGATTCTTGGCCAGAAAACAGCTCTGCAGTCAGGGCCATTCAAACTCACTCCTCCAGGCCAGGAAACATTTATTTGGCCAGGCATTCGTTAATTCAGACTTATTTCTTTTATGTATTCATTTATTCATTCATCGGACAAAAAGAGTTACCTACATAGTACTTGTGGAAGGAAGCATTGGTGAGTTGATAGGGTTATTTACTTTTAAATTTTAGTTCATTTTGAACAACAAAAGACAAGAGGTCATGAAATAAGCTTGTCAAATTAAGGAATATCTTGCTTCTTGTTCATAAAATTATATATATACTAAATACAGGATCTAAAGACTTGGTCAAGAGCAACTAGCTTAGGAGAAAAACAGGAGGGTTTGAGTGGCTATCTTTGGGGTTACATTGGGTGGGGTAAATGTGAAATGTATTGGTGCTTTCACTGCTTTTTCATTCATCTATTTTCTCAAGTTTTCTGCTGTGTGCATGTATTACAATTTTGATTAGGAACAACGTTATTATGAAAACGAATGTAATTTTGTAAATGTGGTTTGATAACGGGGCTTTGCAGGTAGAAGTCAGAAGAAAAGATTTTTCATGAGTCTGAGCTGTTTTATTTAAAAAAAGAAAATAGTCCACTAAGCAAATATTTACTTAGAGCCTGTTTTATGCATTGCAAGAAGCAGTCATTTTTCCATGAGATATTCATTATTTAATAATTGTGATTATAATTTGACATATTTTTCAACCTACTTTTGTTCAGCTTTATATTGTAAGTGTTCAATTTCATGCCATTAGACATTCTTTGAAAGCATTTTAAGTGGCTACCTAGTATTCCATTACCCAGAGAAACCTCCTCTAGTTCAACGTTCCTTTGTTGTTGGGCATTTAGATTATTTTCTGATATTTTGCTCTTACAAATGCCTCTGTAATAAATAATAGTTCATTAACAGTTGTGCACCTCTCTGATGATCCCTATGGGATAAAGTTTCAGAAAAGGAAAGCAGAACCAAAGAGAATGCCCAGCATACTGCTTTCACACAAATCACCATCCTGGAATGCTGCACATGTCATTTCACAGGAGGCTTCCAGGCATTGCTCTTGGCTGAAGGCCACTCAGCCACCTGGAGAGAAGCTGGTGCAAAGGAAAAGGCTTAGAATGCTTGGGTTCAAGTCATATCTACTGTGTGATCTGAGGCAAGAAGTGTCACCATTCTGAGCCTCCCTCTCTTCATCTCCAAAATTAGAACAATGATGTGGACCCTGCAGGCTGTTGTGGAACCCAGTAATAATCTGCTGCATTTCAGTGTTTACGCTGGGACTTTGCTTCGCTCTATCCATTGAAACTTGGAAATGAATGTGGGGTAATATACAGGAAACCATGTATGTGAGAGAGGTAGGTAAGCTATAAAGGGCTCCAAAAATATAAGGTCCTTTTATGGCCTGTATCTCCGTGGTTTCCTTGTCCTAGGAAATTGTTGCCTTAGCTTTGGGGACCAGGAAACACTAAAAGGTGCCACTTAATGAGAATGGGGAGTTGTGCATTTTGATAGAGCCATTCACTTTCGGGTTTATTGTTTAAAGTAACTAAAGCTTGACTTTAAATCACCACATTAAGAAATAATAGATACTTGACTTATACTTTTTATTAGTTTTTAGAATCTCATGATTCCCATCCAGGGAAGAGGACTAGGGTAGCTTGCCCTATTTCCTTCCTCTGATTCAGCTTAAGGAAATTGGAAAATTGAGCAAAGTTTTCATCTGAAATTTAAAACCTTGATTTCCTTGCTGATTTGAGGTGCACTGATGTCTGGTATCTTATTTCTCCTTTCCTCTTGTTTTGTTCCCTCAAGTAACAGAGGATAATAAGCAGCACCCACAATTCCATCCCCTAGAAGTAGTCACAGCTAATATTTTAATGACTTTTTTCAGATACATTCCCAGGTACACAAACACAATGTGTTAATGGGATTGGGTTTCATGGCATATATTTTGTAACTTGATTCTTTTTTTTAACCATTCATATTATCTCTTGAGCATTTTATTGTATCATTATTCTTCAAAAACATGATTTTCAATGGTTGTCATGTTTTCTTTCATGTGAATGTACCATATGATCTAACCAAGGCCCTATTGGTGGAATTTCCCAACTCTTCACTATCATAAGTAATGCTTCAGTGAATATTCCGATATAGAAATATCTGTAGTCAAAGAGTAAGGATAGGGAAGTAGACTTGACCCAATGGATAGGGCATCCGCCTACCACACGGAAAGTCCGCGGTTCAAACCCTGGGCCTCCTTGACCCATGTGGAGCTGGCCCAAGCATAGTGCTGATGCACAAGGAGTGCCATGCCATGCAGGGGTGTCCCCTGTGTAGGGGAGCCCCATGTGCAAGGAGTGCGTCCCGTAAGGAGAGCCACCCAGTCTGAAAGAAAGTGCAGCCTGCCCAAGAATGGTGCTGCACACATGGAGAACTGACACAAGATGACACAACAAAAAGAAACACAGATTCCTGGTGCCTCTGATAAGGATAGAAGCGGTCACAGAAGAACACACAGCGAATGGACACAGAGAGCAGACAACTGGGGCAGGCGGGGAGGAGAGAGAAATAAATAAAAAATAAATCTTAAAAAAAAAAAAGAGTAAGGATATTTTAACACTTCTTGCTAATTACTCCAAACTGCCTTCTGGAAGCATTGAACAATTTTTACCTCAATCAGCTGTAATATGCCTATTCCATCAAATCGATACTTATACTTAACATTATCTTAAAAATACTTCTCAGGGAGCTCACTTGTTATGCCTGCTTCCCATGTACGAGGTCCTGGGTTCAAACACCATTACCTCCTAAAAAAAATACTTCTTCCAATTTGATGTGAAAAATACCATCTTCTAAAAGGAAGAAATCTTCCTTCCGATCCCAGGGAGGGTGCACATTTTATATTTGTCTTATAGCTCTCTTACATCCCAGGCCTGACATCTTGTCTTTGTCCCTCCGAGTCCACCCTCCAGCGTCCTCTTTTCCCTCTGCCCCTGGGAGGCAGCCTGCGGGATGTCCATCAGTTGGGCTCTCCCACCTGGGGCTTATGGTTGGTCTCGGCCAATTGGGAGCCCCAGCAGGAAATGGGAAGTAGGGAGGGAGGAGAGTGAGGTCAGGTGTTTGCTCCCCTGACTCCCTTCCTCCCTGTGTGGCTACACAGAGTCCCTGGTCCTCCGCAGGTGGCTTGTTGCACACGACTCCCTTTCCTTCCACAGTCCTTTTACCCCTTTGTTCCCAGTCAGCAGGACAGAGCCCGTGTCCTGAGCCCAGGACCTGTGCTATCCATTGGGGTTTTAATGAGTCCCCTTGTAAAGGCACCCTCCCTTCCTGAATCATCCTGGAGTGGTGCATCGGCTTCCTTTGGGCCCTGATGGATAAACATCATCTTATTTAGCACTGGCCAGAGGGTGCACATATTGACAGGTCATCTAGAGAAGTCCAAACCAGGGAGACCTATAGTCTAACTTCTGCTGAGTCCTCTGGGTTGCACTAAAGGATGGAAGGTAGTGAGGTTTCATTTCCAGGAATTTCCAGGAAAAGTAGTCTCTAGCCCTGTCCGAGTGGTATCATTACTGCTTTGCATGGCTGTCAGTAGCAGGACCTCCCAGATGCTCCTTTTCTTTTGTGTAGCTGGAGCACTCGGCCTCAGTTATCAGGCAGACCTGACTCACATCCCCACTCCACTGTTTCCGTGTTGTGCAATCCCAGGAGAATTACTTAATCTCAATAAACCTCAGTGACTGCAGCTGAGAAACAGGGATGAAAGAGCTATGCAGAAGTTTTGTTCCTCAGTATTTGATTCTAGTTTGTGCTCACAGGGTTACTGAGAGGATTAAATGCAATCAGACATGCAGAGATATCAGTACAGAGGCTGGCAGGTAGGAAGTGCTAAAAAATGGTTAATGCAATAATAATAAATAAGGACATTATTATTATTTCCCATTCAGATAAGTTATTGTATCTGCCAAAGGGGAGAGATCAAAGTGGATTTGCTCAGTTGCTGTTGTGAGATTCTACAGCCAAGCATTCTAATTCTAATTCTGTTTCCAGAGTACCACAGGTTCTCCTTAAGTCATCTGAGTTCTTGATGTTTCTTCATCCTTAAACTGGATGAAAACTCATGTATCACTCCATGTGGCTTCCTGTACATGTTCGGGAACCCTCAGTTTGTGGTTTGGGTCCCTGTGGTAATATTTCCGGCAACTGTTGTATACTTTGTAAGTAAAATGTGCTGCAGCACAAAACTCCTTCCTTCTGGATTACCTGATGGAACTCAGAGCTATTGCCGTTTTGCCCTGGATCGTTCTTCGATGTGGCTGACTGTCCTGTGAACTGTGGCATGTTTAGCATCATCCCTGGTCTCTACTCACTCGATTCCACGAGCACCCTCCTGGAGTTGTGCCAAGCACAAATGCCTTCAGATGCTGCCAGATGTCCCCTGTGGGGAGGGAGAAAAAAATCCCTCCCTGATGAGAATCACAGCTCAAAGCAAACATCTCCGATTTTTTCCACTATTTCCTGTAGAGCAAGGTTTTGCCCAACTTTACCAATCTGAACCCTCTCTCCTGGACATGTTCTACTTTACCAGCGGGGTGCCAAAGGTTTGCTAATGGTGTGCAAAGGCCCTTAGAAATGGCTTTTAAGTTGGACACACTCCAGACATGGTTTGAGGGACAGGGGTGGAACAAGAAGATATCTCTGTCTTCTATCACAGCTCATAATCACATTAGGTTTGTATTTTATTTTATATTTGTTATCCATTTATTTTCTGACCACCCCAGCACATCTTTGATTGCCATTTTCCTCATGGTCAAAGGTGACTCCTGAGAATTGTGGTTAGGAAATGAAGGTGAGAACCATTGCCTCACACGTGGTCTGACAGAGGCAAAATCATCAGCTCCAAGAAGGCCGGGATGACACTTCTTTTCTCCTCATAAATGCCAAGTGTTTAGAATGGTGCCAGGCACATGATAGATGCTCTGGAAACATTGCTGAAAATTCATGACCTGGTAGGACTGGCAGAGACCAAACCAAATCCACTTTGGTTGAGAGTAACTTATGCAATGTAGGACTCCATTACCTGAGCTCCTTCCCTCTGGATTCTTCTCAACTACTTGATCCCCAGTGTCCTTTCTTTTTCTTTTTTCCTCTATTTTTTTTTTTAAATGTTACATTAAAAAAATATAAGAGGTCCCCATATAGCCCCCATTCCCCTCACCCCACTCCTCCCACATTAACAACCTCTTTCATCATCATGGCACATTTATTGCATTTGGTGAATACATTTTGGAGCACTGCTGCACAACATGGATAGTGGTTTGCATTGCAGTTTGCATTCTCCCCCAGTCCCCCCAGTGGGCCATGGCAGGACATACAATGTCCAGCATCTGTCCCTGCAGTACCACCCAGGACAGCTCCAAGTCCTGAAAATGCCCCCACATCATATCTCTCTTTCCCTCTGCCTATTCTCATCAGCTACCATGCCACTTTCTCCACATTAATGACCTTTCAAAGTCACAGAATTGGCTTCCTTTGCCCTCAGGGCTGAGGTTACACCTGGAACTACTCAAACTTCTTTTTCACGCCAGCCCTAAGACCTCCCTTCTATTTATGTCACCTCTTGGGGTTTTTCCCATCCTAACACAGAGCAATCATGTTTATTGGGCTGTGTGATAGAATTTTAGTGAAATGGTACCTTCTTCCTTTCTTTAAAACAAGTTGATAGTGGTGAGAATGTTTTTTTTGTCCCCTTGGAAAAAAAAAACAGGCATCAAATAAAAACAGTGATTTTCTCTATAACTAAATCAGACATTTTTATCCCCCAGGCTACTGACACTGGAGAATCTGAAGGAGAAAAAAATAGCAAGTATTTTCACCCAGGGTAATTCACAGTGAATGAGACAGCAACATATTCCAATTGATAAGAGAAATTAATTCAATATTTCATGTAAGGGCAGGAAAGTTCGTATCAAATGTGCTCCCCAGGCCCTGAATTGCAATGATAACAATTTCCTTTTCCCTACTAGAGAAAATACTCTATAGTCAGGTTATTGCTATTGCCCTGACTTATTTATTTATTTGATAAAGAAATATTTAGCAATTTGCTTGCTATTGGTTTTCTGATTTTGAAAAAACCCTCAGGTCAAGATCCTTGGGGACACTAGAGTCACTAGCAATTTTCCTAGTTTAAAAAAATACTAAAATTTTAAGATTTTCACCAATTGAAACTGATGATTCCAAGCTGTGTTCTAAAATCATGCTTGGTGCTGCAGCTGCTAAAAAAGATTCCTTCAGTGGCCAGTCAGTCCTCATCAGGGTCGTGGGATTTTGGGAGCAAAGGGGTGGGAAGGACTTAGGTGTTCCAGTTCATGAGGGGCTGTCTTGGTCAATGCTGGTATCCTAGCATAGCTGGTATGTCACAGTCCCCTTTGGCAGGCTCTTAGAATATGTCCAGTGATTTCCTAATCCTGGTCTTTGCATTTACTCTTCCCCCACTTTTCAGTGCTGTTGCTCCAAATATCTGCATGGCCTGCTTCATCATATCCCTTAAGTCTTAGGCCCAATTGCCTTCTCCTCAAAGATGCTTCCCAATTATTCTCCACTACAGTAATGCTTGCTTTTCCTTCCTAGGGTTCTTCCAATTTGAATTATCTTGTGTATTTGTTTGCTTGTTTATTTTCTGTCTGACAACACCCATAAATGAACTTGGAGCTGCTGTGCTGTGCTTAATAGAAGGCTAGCATTGGTAACATAAACTTTCCAATCTTGGTGGCTTAACAGAAGTTTATTTTTTCACTAACGTGAAGCCTAATTTGCAATGGTGTGTGTGTGTGTGTTGGGGGGGGGGGCAGCACTGCAAGAGTAATGGCAGAATCTCTGCTCCATAGAGTCATTCAGTATCCCTTGTATTGGTCAGTCAAAGGGGTGCTGATGCAAAATACCAGAAATCTGTTGGCTTTTATAAAGGGTATTTATTTGGGATAGAAGCTTACAGTTACCAGGCCATAAAGCGTTAAGTTACTTCGAGCATCAAAGTCTGTTGCCATGTGTTGGAGCAAGATGGCTGCTGACATCTAAGCAAGGGTTCAGGCTTCCTCTTAAGGCTTCATGGTCCCAGCTTCCAATATCAACTCTAGGCTAGGACAAATCTCATCTCTCTCCCGGGGCTCATATCTCTATGGGCTCAGCTGCTCTTTTCTCGTCACAAGGTCAGTTGTAAACTATCAGGCTCTCTAGGTTTAGTCTCTCTCCCTTTCAGCTCTTTTTCTCTCTCCCATGTGTTTGCTTCCCAGGCTCCAGCTCAAAACTCCAAATCCCTTCTCTGTGGTGTGGTTTCTCTGTGAGTCACCGCCCACCAAGGGGGTAGGGACCCAACATTCTACTGACGTGGCCCAATCAAAGCCTTAATCATTATTTAATCAAGTAAAAGGGAAACCTCTGAATCCAATATAATCTAATATGCCCAGAGGAAAAGATCAGTTTGCAAACATAATCCAATATCTATTTTTGGAATTCATAAACAATATCAAACTGCAACGGAGATGCTGCCACCTTCAATATATGGACCCCACAGTTAACCTAGGCCTCGACGTTCAGACAGTGAGGGGGAGAAAAAGAGCATGAGGAATTTTGCAGAAGGTTTGTATGGTCCAGGCCTGGAAGGAGTATGCATTGCTTTTCCCCACTCCCTTGGTTAGGGCAGTTAGCTTGACCCACCTGGATGCAAACAGGATAGGAAATGCAGTCTCTGGCTGGGCACACAGCTCCACCCCCACCCCCTGCCTCACTGAGTCTGCATTCAGAGCCTAGCCGTGCTGCCACCACCATTCCATCAGGAGCTCCATGTCAGCAGAGCCTGTCTCATCATCCTCAGCTGAGCATGATGAAGGTGAATATTTGAAAGAATAACCAAATATCTCTGATCAACTATGTCTGGGGTACAGGGAAATTCAGGAAACTTAGCGTGGTATGAGTACACAGTAAGAATGCAATGAAATTTTAGAATGAACCAAGAAATCCTTTGTCTACCCCGTCTCACTCCATTAGAACCATGAAAAGCAGAAGATGGCAGAACAAGTTGTGAAGTGACTTTTCCAGCTCTCAAAGGAACAGAATACAATAAGAGGCTCAAAGAGTAAAATACATCAGCTCCAAAGCTGTGCAAAGAAATGGCCTCTAACCTTTCTCTTTGGGTCTTTCATTGTATTTTGCTCCTTGGAGAGCAGTAGAAGTCACTTCAGAACATGATAGTCCATCTTTCCATTTCTTTTTGGAGATAGAAAGTGAATTTCTAGTCTACTTTTTTCTTGACCTCATGTCTGTTCAATTGTATGTACTATAGTATAAGAAAAAAAAAGAATTAGATCGAGTCAGTCAGCACATTTTAAACACCTACAGCTCAGAAAAGCAGAGTTCTAGAACTGAGACCACTGCATAGAGCCCCTATTACCTCTTTGTGGGAGATTTGCTTCCTCAGAGGACCCCCAGACTTGCGACCTATCCTCCAATTCCCTCTCTTTCTTCCTTACTGTTGGAATGTCAGTTCCTAGGTTGAATGTGGGATCCACGTGCTGAAGGTGGCTGCACCTCTGTCAGTCTGGGACACTGAATGACTTTGTGGAGTAGAGATTCTGTCCTCACTCTCTGCACTACCCTCCTCCACCATTGCTAATTAGACTTAACATTAGTGAAAGAATGTATTTTCCACAATGGTATCTGCTTTTTATATCTTCTTTAAAAATATTTCCTTATGCCAAGGTCATACAGATACCTTTCATGTTTTCTCTTAAAACCTTTATTGTTTTGCAATTTTTCATTTATATAGGTGCCAGAAAACTCTGGTAGGCAAGCAAACCTCCCTCTACCTTGTTTTGTACATAAAGTTTTATTGGAACACAGCTGTACTCATTTGTTCGCCTGTTGTCTATGGCTACTTTTGTACTACAGCAGCTGAGCTGAGTAGCTGTGACAGAGGCCAGATGGCCTGCAAAGCCTAAAATATTTACTATCTGTCTTTTACAGAAAAAGTTTGCTGACCCCTGATTTAGAGCCACAGCTTATTTGTTGAAGTCTCTGTTCTTCTCATAATTAAACTGGATTTTATCATTCTGATGGAGAACTTTTTCTTCCCTTCCTTCCTCCTTCCTTTCATTTTTCCTTCTTTCCACAGAATTCATTTAGCACCTACTCTGTGCTAGACCCATGCTAGGTATTGGGGATATGTAGAAGAGAAATATGGTGTCTTTTCTCTACAGTTTCAATTGGCAGCCGTGGCCTTTAAATTGCATAGGCTTTGTTATACCAGCAAAACCAAGGATAAGTCAACATGACAAACATTGACTTGATAGAACCTAAAATGTGCCAGATGTTTTGTTAGGGACAAGAGATTCCTAGATAAGTAAGACTTTATCCCTGCCCTCAGGGGATTCATAAGCTCTAGGGTGGACGCACAGAGAGGTGAGCAGCAGACATTGTGACATCATGGAGTAGTTCTTCTCGGATGTTCTGGGTGATAAAACAGCTGGTGAACACAGAGGAGTGAGAACAATCTCACTTTCAGTGTACGAAATGTGACCAAAAGAGAAAAGGGAAAATATCCTCCTTTTAAGGTTATTTGTAGGGGAGTGTGAAGTGCCGCTCCCTTGTTCTCAGCAAGCCCCACCACACCCCACCGTGCTATGAGGGATGTGAATGATCTGGTCATGGTGTTTGATAAATTAGGCCTCCTGATAATTACAGGAGCTCAGAGAGAACTACTGTTCAGCCCAAATAGAGAGCAAATCCCAGGATTCATGGAAATGCATCTAAGATGAGGTTAATTCTGCATATGCATTTAAAAGAAGTTATTATTTCCTTAGGGCTCTTTCTAACCTTACATGGCATCAAAATGACCATTGAGCACCCCTCCCCCTCCACACTCACTTTAAAAACTCTCGATCTTAAGACTAGATGGTAAGATATTTGAAGCTCTAGAAGTTTCTATATTGACAGGATATTCTCCTTCTCTTTGTAGATTCCTTTGTAAAATAAAAGGTGTGGGACAGACACTTTGTCAGGACACTGCTATTGCAAAATAAAAGCACTAACAAGATCAGCTTATTTAAAAAAAAGTGGGTGGGCGTGAAATTGGTTATGACAATCCAATAATTAACCAGTATCCAAAGTCAAATGCTTTTCACTTTTGAGTGGTGGATAAGAATAACTTGCATAAGATAGCAAAGCACAAAGGGAAATGTACTTGCTATTTGCTTTTTTAAGAGCTCTGATCTCCTGGGTTGCTGTTATCACTGGTATCTTATTTGGATTTTCTATCTTTGTGTTTTCTCAATTTTACTTTCAAATGACCAGATTGATTATTTTGTCTACTTTAATTGATTAAATGATGTGGTTCAACTGGTGGACTCTCTCATTCCTTTTTTTTTTTTTTTTAATCCAAAATCTAGAATTAACCTAGGAGTTTAGGAGAGAGGCCTGGCGTGTTGCCCAACTAGGAAAACTGAGGCTGTGAGTAGTTTGGAACATAAGCTACCCGAGATTCCTATTTATTTTCCTGGAGGTTCCTGGGTTGGGACAGTGCTCACCTAGAAGAGAAGTGATGCCATGACTTCATTTGTCAGTGCCATGGTCCACAAGACTGATTTGTATTATTTGCAACTTAATCTACCATGTACTAGTCTCTTTGTCCATCTCTTATTTTTAGATTGACTTCCTATTGGAGGATGGGTTCTAACCAAAAACTTGGCACCCCACTTTCTTTAAATATAAAATGAGATAATGTGAAGGATGCTGGGTTGATTGAGAGCCTATTGTGTACCAAGTACTAAGCTGCAAGGATTTGGAATGGGGGTTGGCAAACCACTGTCAAGAGCTGGAAAGTAATTACTTTAGGCTTTGTCACAACTCCTCAACTCTGTTCTTGTAGGGTGAAAGCAGCCTTAGAGAAATGTAAACAAATGGTCATGGCTGTGTTCCATTAAACCTTGTTTTTTTGGTAACCAAAACAGGCAATGGGTAAGATTTGGTCCATGGATTGTAGTTTGCCAATCCCTGGATTTAGAGTGCTAGGGCTAGAAGGCTTGTGAGAAGTTATTTATTCTAGTCCAAAATATTTCAAACCATGGTCCATAGAGCTCCAGGGTTTCCCCATAATGGAGGGGTATCTGCCCCACATTTTCTCTTCAACAAGAGTAAGCTAATTTTTAAAAATCCATTTATATTATGGGGTTTTGCATACTATTAGTTTTAAAAAGCTTGAAAAGCCCAAATTCTCATCTGACTTTACAACTGAAGAGTTGAGCCTGACTGAAGCTATGATTTTTCCCTCTTTAACACATTTAGTTACTATCAGAGCTGGGACTTATACTCAGCCCTAGTGAGAGTCCCAGCTTTGATGACACTATGTTGTCTCCATGCCATCAAAATTCCCATCTGAGGGAAGACTTATGTCTGTTATTATTTTTTTATTATCACAGTCACTTAACAGCATGAGCAATTTGTGAATACAACTCGCAATTTCAAGAGATCATATAATATTTCCCCAGAGTTGTTATTTCTCGCCAACAATGCTATGTGTAGTGTCTTACAGAAGATTTTAAATACACACTCCATGCCCTTGTCAGTGTGAAGGTCCATATGATTTCACGCATACCTAAAGTGGCGGTAACAAAAGACCTGTAATAGTTTCCAGAAGCTGGTGATAGCAGTGTTTATTTTACATTATTCGCCTGTTTCATGTAGATGCCCCAAGCCATTATGTTCCCCTAAAGACTCTGTCTCAAATACAAAATTGAATTTAAAATTAAATATAAAAATCTATGACGCTTTTGGCCTTGATGGTAGAAATTATACTGCATTTGCCCAGTTGCACAGCAGGGAAAACTTGATAGCTGCAAAACAGAGACATATCTAGTGGTATATGCTGGACTCTGCTTTTCCTGGGACTTGGGTCTCCGCCCTTTCCCCATATTGGTGGAAGTTTAATGGGCAAAGGTGACCAGGTACCTTGCTCGTGTGCTTCAGCCTAGTTGTTGCTCTCGAGTTCATTATGAAAAGGAAGTCCTTATGCCTTCCAAGGGCAGCAAAAGCCCAAAAGAACTTTCAATTTTTGTCTCTTCCCCTGAATATAGCAGAATGAAACCTTAAACTAAGGTCATTTCAGAAAAGAAAGAGAAATGCTTTACTTGATTAAAGTGAACATTCTTCCTAAAGTTTTGGATTATTCCTAAAACCCAGTTTTATTTTAGTTTATATTAACCTCCCCTGTTTTAGGGTAGATAAATAACACAACAAAATTCTACCAGATAACCAATTATAAATCTCCTCCCTTCTGTAAAGGCCATTGATTTATACATGCAAATTGTGAATCTTTTTTCTACAGCTTTAGTCTTTGGCATAAAGAATAGGGTGTTTTAACATCACTTGGTTAGTATATTTTGTTATTTTTCATGTGACGCCTCTCACCTTTCATTATTCACTTTGGAAGACTGTATGCAGGGCGACATGGAAGAGCTGTTTTTTTGGAACTGAGCCACATGTGGGCATATATTTTTTCAAGGAAGTATCATTTGGCTAAACAATCAGGATTTTCGTTTGCTTGATCATTTTTATAATTTATTTGTTTTAAGAAAACAGGATCATTTACATAGGAGTAGTAATTGGTCTTGTGAAAGAAATATTAAGTGTTTTCCTGATGGCTCATTTTATATGGCTTGTTATTTTTAAATTGACTCTTAGAGAAGAATTATAATAGCATTACAGAAAGTACTGAAAGTGAAGGGGAAATATTGCCTATATGTTAAAAAGAGTTTGGATTTTTTTTTCCAGTTTTCTCCTGGTCTTAAATCATATTGCTATAGAACCACCTATTTTAGAATTCTAGAGAACTAGCTGAACCAGGAGTATACTCAGCCCAGGGCATGTTGGAGACACTGGGTGGGTAAATGAGAATTTTCAGAGTTGAGAAGAGGGGGCAGGGAAACCTAATTTGGGGATAAGGTAGCAATGATAAGCCCAAAGTAGGACAGAGGATACCATGTGTGGAAAGCTGGTCAAGATATGACGTGCTTGACACCCATGGAGGGAGTGCAGGAGTTGAGTTAGAAAGAAAGATTTGAATCAGATTACGAAGGGCCTTCAATATGCTAAAGGATTGAGGTTTTACATGTAGGCAGGGAATGCACTGGGGCTCCCACCAAAAGGGCCCCAACTCCTGCTGGGCTCCTCAAGTCCATAGTCAAAGAAATAGATCAGCGGTGACGCACAGCCAAGGAGAAGATTTATCCTTGTCATGGGGTGGTTACAAAAAGAGATGTCTGTTTCCTGCTCTTTCACCTCACCACCAATCAAGAGAAAAGGATGGAGCTCAAGTGGTTGAGTGCCTGCTTTCCATGTATGAGGCCCCTGGTTCAATCTCCGGTACCTCCTAAAAACAAATAAATGAATGATAAAAACAACTCTTATTGGGGAGCAAATGTAGCTCAATTTTGAGCTTCCCATTTGTGAGGTCCTGGGTTCAATCTCTGGTACCTCCTAAACACACACACACAGACACGAACAAAACGCACCTCTTGTCCCCTCCAGGGTCTGCAGGCTACCATGTTAGCTTATACTGGGGAGGGAGCAAAAGAGACTAGCTTTGGATTGATTATGAAATTGATGCTTTGAAACAACCCTAACTGAGCCTGAAGGATCAACCTGAGACCATCTTAATAACAAAAAGTAACTGACAAGCTCTACAATCTGACTGAGATTTCATTAAGGAGATGTCAACCCAGGGAGAAACAGGAATTCTACAGAGGGCAGTTGGTGGCAAATTCCCAGAGAAGATGAAATCGGTTCACCTTTACACTCCAAAAAACAGTATCCCTTGCTAAACAGGTTATAGTACCCACTGATAAGAAATTTAAGTAAAGGAAATGGAAATGGGGATTCATAGAAAAGGATAAGTGCCGAGGTTCTTATGTTCTTGGAAGATGAGTATAGCTGAGGGCAAAAAGATTTTTAAAAACCAGAATAATATGGTTACTTATTATGCAGAAGATCCTTCTGCATTTTGCTCAGTTTTATAGCGCAATAATGTGATTTTGTTGTCTTATGAACTTAATAATTAAAAAAAAATCCTTTTCCCAATGAGTTGAAATGAATGCTTTTCATCTTATTAGTTTTTCCTGTTATAACTACTAAGGACTCCACCACAGGCCCCCCTTTCCCCTCCATTTGATGAACATTTCAAGTACATTTCTCTGTGGAGAAAGTCCTTTAATGGTTACAATCTCTCAAGATGTTCTTTTGAGATTATTACTAAGAAGCCTTGTTGATTAATCAAAAAAGAAAGGAAAAATAGAAGGGAAAAAAGAAGATGCTGTTAATGAACCATGTACCTGTTGCGTTCGGCACTCTGGAGCCAGAGTGGACCAGTGCTAGGAGAGAAAATTTCATGGGGAGGGTCTGGACAGTCACGTGTTTCACTTGGCATCCCTACAGGGCAAGGGGACCATCTTCAGAGGAATTGCCTATGCATAATCTGCATTTTAATGACTTTTGTTTTAAGGGAGAAAATAGATTGGAAAGGTTGAGAGAGCTCTAGGTAGGAGAAAGGTGATTTAATAAGTAGGGCTGGTCCTAAGTAGAGCACTATGTATATAAACATTTTGGGGAAACAGCTGTATATCATTTTGGCCAATGGTTAAACATATTTACTAGGAAAAACTTTTTCTTAAAGAGCAACATTTAGAATTTAAGTGTGTGTATGTGCATGTGTGTGTGTATTCTACATCAATAAAAGAAAATGTACTTTATTGTGACTTCAACTATATTTCTTATACCTTACTTTTTCTAAAAAAAAGATTTATTTTATTTATTTCTCTTCTTTCCCCCCCCCTCGTTGTCTGCTCTCTGTGTCCATTTGCTCTGTGTTCTTCTATGTCTGTATTCTTGTCAGTGGCACTGGTAATCTGTGTCTCCTTTTTGTTGCATCATCTTGCTGCATCAACTCTCGGTGTGTGTGGCACCACTCCTGGGCAGGTTGTGCTTTTATTGCGCGAGGCGGCTCTCCTTGCAGGGTGCACTCCTTGCGTGTGGGGCACCCCTACATGGGGGATCCCCTTCATGGCACAGCACTCCTGTCATGTGGCAGCACTGCATGTGGGCCAGCTCACCACACAGGCCAGGAGGCTCTGGGTTCAAACACTGGACCTCCTATATGGTAGGCAGATGCTCTATCAGTTGAGCCATATCCACTTACCCTTACTTTTTAATTTAATCATCTTAGTTAGGTATTTGCTGAAAAAAATCTGTAGAGTAGTCCAGTAAATATTGTTTTCAAACAGAAAAAAAAAATAAATATATATACTTATGAGAATTAAAATTGACTAGGCTTTGCCTAAAATATTCTCATGTTCCATCAATGTAGCACAATTGCTGGGAGGGAACTACTTTTATTAGCCCTCATAGGACAGCTTTAAAAAATATTGTATTAATCTGGATTCTATTGTCATTTGATTTTGAACAAAGGTATTAAGTCCAAAGTTAGATTCATCAGTCATAACACAGGAAATGTTACTGACATCCATTATGAAATTCACAGTTGATTAGCTCCCTTGATTAAATAGTAGTGCAGCTGATGGGAAAATAGGAGCTGAGCCTACCACTCTTATGAGGAGAATTTCCCAGCTCAGAATCTCCATGGAATTAAAGAAAAGCAAAGTGGAAAAGAGAAGACAAAATAGGGCTGCCCCAATAGAAACTCAACCCTGTCCCAAATAGCAATCCCATGAGTAGTATGTAGAGGTATTGCTCAGTATCTTTTCTAGATACACAAGGGTATGGGTACTTTTTTGATGTTTTGTTTGGGGGTGGGGGGGATTGGGGGGAATGACCTGAGCTGTCAGTAGCAAGACCCTGAGTTCTGTCTGCAGTGTCCAATGTGAATGATATTTGAATGCTGACATTAACCAAATGCCACATTTTTGGACAGTGGCATAGAAATAATGTTGAAATGTTCTGCCTTTTTCAAATCAGCAATTTTTCTGAGAGTTTGGAAAAACAGGAGGAGGCAAGCTGATGACATTTTGATTGCAGGCCTTGGAAGGGCATTGTAGAACTTTCTGCTTAAAAAGTTAAAAAAAATAAAGACCTACTACCTTGATCTGCATTTTATTTTGTTTTATTCTCCTCTCCCCTTTTTGAATAAACAGTCAGACATTGTCTATGGCTTTTAGTGACTGAGCTTTCCAGGAGTGGTGTGCAGAAGTTGTGATATGTCTCATTGACATATTAGACATATGTGTCTTAGCTAAGCAACTCACTTTGAATTGGGTGGCAATTTATGAACACTACTGCTTTCTGCTTCAGCCTCACCTGCAAAGCACTGAGATAGGTGTGACTGTAAATTCATTGCCACCTTCGATCTCCTTCATGAAAGCTTTTTCCATCTCCTTTGTGAGATTGTGCCCCTCTTCTCAACTCTGCACTTTTGTGGCAAGCCTCTCCTATCCCATATCTCCATCAGCCTTGCTCTAAATTTACATGATAGGTTACAAAATTTTATGAGGGTAACCCTTTGCACTTCATTGGCAAATTGCATGTTTGTTGGTCAAAATGAATGGAGGTATGGGTGGGGGACTGATGGATGAGTGGAGGCTGACACACATGATAGGTGGACAGGTGCAGGCCTGAAGAGCTGAAGGAGGGGATTAGAAAAATAATTGTGACTTTACTGTATTTGACATGAGACTGAGAAATCTAGAAGCTAGCTGACTGAGTAATGGTGTTGTTTAATATATAATACATTTCTTTATTCTTTATCTTTTTTCTTTGAGCCTGCTTTATATTTTCCTTCAAAATTCAGGTATAATTTTTGCCGCAACTTCAGATGTAGATTGATTAGAAGGGAACTTGAGGGACAATTTTATTGTAAATTTATGACTTTTTTTTTTTATCACGTCTTGAGATGTCACATGAAAATTTTATGGGACAGCATTGATAAATTATAACAATATAATAGCCAAAAGCCTTTTCTTTTTTCTTCTTTCTTTTTGTTTCTCACTGTTCTTAATACTTATGCTAGAGGGTTGAAAAAAATTAAGTTTTCTCATTTTTTCTACATTCTTTTTTAATAGAAAAAAATGAGAGGGTAGTTAAAATTTACCCCTGAAGCAACTGAAATAAAATTGATCTATCTTCCAAGCCACCTTTATAAGTGTTCTTTGAAATTAAATGGAATATCATGAAAACAGGATACTAAACTTTATCCCAGTTTCTTATCATACAAAAATGTAATATCAGTTGTGCCCTGTTATTGCTTTTGTAAGTGTTTTTTTTTGCTCTGAAAAGCATGTCTAAAACATATCATCATCTAATACAGTGTCTGTAAGAAAAGCAAACAAATGATGCTTGATTTGGATAGATATGGAAAGATTAAACAGTGCCCACATTTTTTCTCTGCATTCTCTGGCTTGCATTAGTATTAAAAGTAAGATCTAAAATTATAAATTTTTGATGTATAGGCCTAATAGTAAAATAACACGTGATCTTTGTGTATTTTAGAGGCAAGGGATGATGGAATCAAATTGGAATGTGAGGAGGTACAGGAATGAGTATGAGTTTGTGTGTGTGTGTTTTATCCATTCAGCATCACTGTCATTAACTTAATGAAACTGTGACACATGTCCTTCATGACCAGAGTGGTATTATGTGTTGGTCAGATATCTCAGTGGTATATCACACAAAAGGTTTATTTCTCTCCCTCCAGCCTCTTGCATCTTGTTAACAATGTTATCTAGAATCTGTGATTGCCAGGGAGGGAACTGGGAGTTGGACAAGGCATACCAGCTCTTAATTACATCAGCCCAAAGTGACACATGCCGTTTCCATTTGCAGTTGATTGAGAAGAACTAGTGGTCTTGTCCAAACCCTAAGTTCAAGGAGGGCTGGAAAATGCAAGGGATTCCATGAACTATTTGGTAAGGATGGATTGTCTTTGTTACATGTTTCTTTCAGGAAAGCACAGTCCAAACAGGGTGGCTGATCTCAACTTGGATCTTGTGCTGAACATGGAGAGTATCCTAGTCCTCTGGGGATTCCTAGCCTGAGTCCAGCAGCATTTGGGGGCAACTGACCTTTACATCCAGGAAGAGCTTTCTTTGTCAATCTAAATGTCCTGTCCCCCTACCCACCACCAACATGGTGCAAGGGAAGGGGGGGGGGGGGTGTAGTTCATCATTAACTCTCAACGTTTTCAGCATGTAGGTGCTATTCTTTCCTTTCTTTTTTTCTCCCTCCCTCTCTCCCTTTCACCTTGGTTTCAATCTTCAAAAGCATGGAAAGATTTGTGGCAATCCTTCTTGCAGGATGTAAAAAGGGAAAGGACTGAAGGGTAACCAGTATTTTCATTATCTAGCAGGGGCAGGGGAAAGACTGATGACTCCATTATGTTGACAATTATTGTTCCACATCACTAGCATCAACAAATATGTGCTCCATCCATCTACCCACCCACCCATCTCCCTGCCCTTGAAAATCAAAGAAGAATCTCTTAGTCCTGGTAGCCTTTCCTGAGTACCCTTCTTCTTGGATAGACTGGTTGTTCTGTCCAACACATTTTTGGTAACATTTTCAAGTATGTCTACCCTGCCTGACTACACCTCCTTGAGGCTTTGATGGGCTGCAGTGTCATTCACTTCTGCACCCCTAACATCATTTCAGGGCCTTTCTCAGAAGTGGTGCCATAAATGTATTCAGAGTGCACGGTGGAAGCTTGTGCCTGCGTCTTAGCTACAACAGCCTGTACATAGCTTGGTCTCAGGAAGATCTCTCTACCCTGAGGTCCCTGGGTCCAGGATGTGAGTGATTCTGAGGTTCCACCTGGATGACTATACCAATAGGCAGTACCAAGGCTGCTATAGGGGCTTGTTTCGCCAGAAAAAAAACACCATATTTGATTCAAAATCACTGATAGTCCTGGATAGAAGCTATTACCTTAGAGAAAGATGGGCTCTATATCTGGTTTCTTCATGTGACTCTCTTCCTAAATATAGGCTTTCTTTCATGTTGCCCCTTGGCTATCCTTCCTCTCATTCTATACATGAGCTCCTCCTTCCTCATGATCAGCTCTTACCCCCAGATCTCTAATTTCTATTTCGCCCAAATTCCATGGCTTCATTTTCAACTTCTTTCTGGAAACTCAACAGGATTTCCCACTCACGCTTCAAGATCAGCATGCTCCAAACTGAACCAGACTTCATTGTCTTAGTTAAGGATATCCTCTCACTCACTCAAACTCTAAATCCTGCTGTCCTGTTCTGTACTTCCTCCTTCCCCTCCCTCCTACCCTTGGGTCCAGTCCATCACAGTTGTCAGTTCTCCTTCATGATGACTCTCCCAACTGCATTTTTTTTTTTAATCTTTCCTTGTCAGATTTTCATGAACTCTCGTTGGTATGATCTTACTATTTAGCTCACCAGTCTGTACTTGAATTAATTTATTTTTGACTCTTCCTGTTCTTGTTCTTCCTTGAGGCTAGCCAATGAAACTTCTAGAATGTTTAGAATGTTTTATAAGGTCAATTGTAAATATGTGGTAATGGATGGACTTGATAGTAGCACATTATAATGAGTGTAACAAACACTGTTGATTCATGAATGTGACTGTGGTTGAAACGAGTAGTCTAGGGAGGTTAATGCTAGTAGGTGGAGAGCTGGAGAATAGTATAGGGAATGTATAACAGTGATTTTTGTGGTAGATGAGGATTGTGGTTAATAATAGAAATATAAGAATGTTCTTCTCCCACAAGGTATTAAGAATGTGGTGATACATGTGAAAAATACACTAATGTAATTTATAGACAATAGTTAACAATATTGTGATATTTTTGTAGCAAAAGCAAAGAAGGTTCTATATTCATGCTATAGGCAAAAAAAGAATATGGGATTTGGTTTTGTGAGATGTGAATATGATTACACATTTTTTCTCTTCTTCATTTTCTTCGTTAATAAGGAGACCTTGACTATATCATTAATCTGTGTTCATCTACGTATCTTTCTGAACACTGGAAGAACAGTTGAGTTTGTTGTTGGAATTAGATGAGATAAAAGTACCTGGACAGAACTTTTAGGAGTAATTCTTCCAAAACTTGTTGAGATGCCTTTTGTCTGTTATTTTATTTTTTGAACTTAAAATAAAGCTTGAATTTTTAAACGAACCTTCTAAAATTAACACTAATCTGATATAATATTTTAATGGTTCTTTTACCTTCCAAATAACTTCTGAATGACAGAATAGTACCCAAGGCTTTGACCATATGTTTCCAGTTAATCTTTCCAGCCCCATCTCTCTCTCCTTTTCACAGACCTCAGCAAAACCATTCTACTCTTTCTTTCTCCCCTCAGTTTTGGCTTATGTTGTTTCTTCCACATGGAGAGACTGTTACTTAAAGATCTATCTGGAGAAATTCTATCTACTCTTCTAGTATCAGCTCAAATCCCCTTCCTGATCTCTCAACGTGGAATCAATATTTCCCTCCTATAAACTCCATCTCAGGTGTGTAAAGTAAATTTCATCTCAGGAACTAAATCTAGCTGATTAATAATAGCCACTTGGGCAGTTGTGTTGAGAAGGATTCTGAGGCTATATCTAGTCTCAATGGGAAGGATTGTCATGATTGATTAACAATGTCTGTCCAGGGCACTAGAAAGAGGAATTGAGGCATTAATGTTGTTTAGATGCATTCTTTTTAAAAAAATTTTTTTTATTTTTGAGATACTGAGGGCTGGGGCATCGAACCTGGGATTTTGTACATGAGAAGCCAGCACTCAATCACTGAGCCACATACAGCTCCCAAAATGCATTCTTTGATCTACTTTTGTGCTTCCCTTGTATATGTGATATCACTCTACTAATCTGTAAATCCTTTAAGAGCATAAATTGTATCCTGTTGAATTTTTTACCAAATGCCTGAAATTTACCTAATATTCTATGATCATTAAATACTCCAAAAATATTTGCTAACCCTCCCTGATGCTTGCATATGCTCTATAGCTACATAAAAATTGCAGAACTGTAGATACTCTTAGCTAATAACTTGGGGAGGTCTGTGATTGCAGCAACTGAACAGCTGTATCATGTTACAGTGTCTAATAATTTAAGTATCAGTTTATTAAGGAATCTGTGTGTGCCAGCATGAGAACCGCTCCTGTGTTTTTGCACCTTTGGTGATAAATGAGGTTGGTCACTGCTGGATGAATGGACAACTTCTAGTGCTCCAGTATTGCCTGTAACACAATTAACTTTCAAGCAGTACATTGATGAATTCTACTTTTAGACTTACTTTCACAGACCAGCAAAGCATATTGTCAGATTTTAACTCCCTTGGCTGCTTAAAAGCAAAAGGCTTGCTTGAAACCTTTTGGAGTTTATTGTTGTGGTTGGTCCTTAAAAATGCCCCAACCATTCAGATAATTAAAGACTTGCACAAATAAATATAAAACTATAACTTATATTTTTCCTTCTCCAAGATAGAAATCTCAATTATTTTTTATCATTCTGATGACATGGTTTCTAGAAACTACCTCATCTTGTTCTCCCCCGCTTGAATATCTTCCATTTGACTTATGATGCAATGCAGAATTGTGAATATGCCAAATGTGGTATGAGCAACCAAGATCAAGATCAGAAACCACATCTCTGTGGCCCTACCTTCTACAAATTGTTTGAACCTCCTAAGGAGACATTTATTCTCTCAGTGGCCACATTGCATTGTTGTCTTATGGAACTGAAAGATTTAAAATTTCTCATCAGTTAAAACCATCATATTTCATCTCGGGTTGGTTAAGCCTCTTTCTGTTTGTCAGGAAACCTAGTTCAAGCTGGCCTGGCCATTGAAGGACAGTTATAGGTTCTGGTTACCAAAATGTCCAGGTTAAGGTACATGTTTGGTGCAGGATGCAAACAATGTCATCAAAACTCCACTTCCATCTCTTCATTCTTGAGCATTACTTCTTCTGTTTTGGCTGCATTCTTACATAGTTTCTCCTCTTGTGGGAGTCAGGTAGCTGCAGGAGCTCAAGCCTAAACCATTTCTAGTTCAGTTTCAACAGAAAAAGGAGAAAGCATCTTTTCTTGGAGATCCCACAGAAGTAATGGAATATGCTATGAATAGGGACAAACTTGCGTTAGAGGATTCAGTGAACTGATTGACCAGCCTGGTTCAAGGCCCTAAGATTGGAAGAGGGGTGGGGTCACAGGTAATGAGCAGGGGACATGATAGTTTCCTCAAGAGAGATCATGGTGTCTTCAGCAAAAATGTGGGAAGTATGCTGGGCAGAACCCAAAATAACAAGCGCTCAGTACAACACAGTTGTACTTTAAACTGCCTAAAGGCAGATGTTATGATGTATTAATTTTTAACATCCCCTCCTGCCTTTAGCAACCAACACAGTAGCTCATATATGGTAAATGTTCAAGAACCGGCTGTCAATTGGAAGAAAGCATGAACAAATGGCAGCAAAACAAGTGCATTTGAAATGACTTAATGTTAAAATAGCTTTGTTTTTCATTTATCACATTGTAAGATATAGGCCAAACTAACTTAAAATTGTTACTTGTGCTTACCTAAAGAAAAATATTAAAAACCTGGTATGTCATCACAAAAGGACAGTTTTGCTGTGTAGTGCTAGTGAGGAGAAATGATGGGTCTTTAGTGCTAAGAAAGGGGGGCATTTTTTCCTAGGACAAATGAGATGAGAACAGAGCTTGACTGACAGCCTAGTAACGTTAATAATACCTTGAAGTTGCTCTTATTTTAAACATCTCAGAGCAATTTTACCAGAAGAATAAATACTTGATTCCAAATTCAAACATTTTCATTCACCTTTGGTTAAGGCAATTGCTTTCTAACAGCCACATGGCAGCTTTATTTAACAAGTACATTTCAATTTCTACATAATATCCCTCCTCCCTCACCATTTACAAAAACACCAGGTTTTGGATGACCATGCATGTGATACCTTAGAACATTTGTCAAACTGATGAGTAGAAGTTCTCCTCCACCATATAAGTTTCTGCTAATAGAGCTAGAGAAACGGCGCAAAGACACAGAAGATTGCAGGACTTCAAATTCCCAGCTCAAGTGCTGCATAAATGATCTGAAAGCTTCTATGTCTTCCCTGAAAGAAACCATTATGTTCTGTAGCTGCAGGACTGAGATTTCTGAAAACAGAAAACTCAGAGTCTCATTGTGCCAGTGGCTAAAGTACAAAGAAAATTGAATTCCCAACCTTGCAGGGTATCTTCTGGTAATGTGAAGGCATTGGTTGGGAAGGAATGGGATCTGGAAAATTGGAATAGGGACACATGGGCAGACCCCATTGAAGCTGGAGACATCAAGCTCCTAAATTCTGCTGAGATGTCTTTTCCAGTAGAAGCCGCCTTTCCAACCCTGTCTGAAGAGATTAGTCTTGCTTTACCTGTGGAAACTGTAATGGCCTCTCCTGAGGTAGTTTCCTTACAAGACACTGCTGAATCTTCTCAGGGCCTACCCACACCACTCCTATTTTTTTCCAGACATACAACTAGACTGAAGTCCCAGCAGGTCCCAAAAGGTGAGGTATAGAGTGTGACTGATGAGAAGTATGCAACACTCCCAAAGAACTGCATGATTTTTCCAGTTTATACATACAAAAATCTGGAAAGTATGTGTTGGAATGGGTATTTAGGGTATGGGATAATGGTGGATCAGGCTGAATTTGTTGATATGGTTCCACTAAGCAGAGATTCTGGATTCAATGTTGTAGCTCCAGGGGTTAGAAAGGGCTCTAAATGTTTGCTTGGTTGCTTGGCTAAAACATGGACCATAAGATGGTCTACAATGAATGAAGTTGAATGCCAGCACTTTCCAATATAATGTGGATAAAGGCATCCAAAGACTTAGAGAGATTGGAATGTTAGAGTGGATTTATCATGTCAGACATGTTCTTCCATCCTGAGATAGTCCAGAGCTCACACCTTTCATCTTAACTGTGAGAAACATTTTTCCTTCTTTATTTTTTTAGAATGTTACATTAAAAAAATATGAGGTCCCCATATACCCCTCCACCCCCTCACCCTACTCCTCCCACATCAACAACCTCTTTCATCATCGTGGCACATTCACTGCATTTGGTGAATACATTTTGGAGCACTGCTGCAAACCACATGAATAGTGATTTATATTGTAGTTTACACTCTCCCCAGTCCACCCAGTGGGCCATGGCAGGACATACAATGTCCAGCATCTGTCCCTGCAGTACCACCCAGGACAACTCCAAGTCCTGAAAATGCCCCCACATCGTATCTCTTCTTCCCTCTCCCTACCCTCAGCAGCTACTGTGGCCACTTTCTCCACATCAATGCTATAATTTCTTCCATTACTAATCACAATAGTTCCATAGTAGAATATCAGTAAGTCCACTCTAATCCTCTATTCCTCCAGCCTGGGGACCCTGGGATGGTTATGTCCACCCCCCTCTATATTAAGAAGGTGTTTATATTAAGAAGGTATTATATTAAGAAGATTCCACATGGATGATGGATGCAATTCTCCTGCTTGCAGTTGTAGGCACTCTTGGTTCCCTGATGTGGTGGTTGACCTTATTCACCAACCTGTCAGCTGGCCAGGGTAAGCCAAATAAACCAGAGGGTAGGAGTTGCAAGTCTGCTGAAGCTCAGGGCCTGGCTGTCACATGGACAGACCAGAGATTCAGGTCTCTTGAGTATACACTAACCCCTGCACCAACCACAGGTCCAGGAAAAGTAACAGAAGAGGCATGTGTAGACAGGTCATATCTGAGTCCAACTCCATCACACTCATGAACACAAACTCCAAAGTAGGGCCAACTGACATGGCACCAAAATCCAGAGCTATCTGCCATGATTGTAGAACCTGTGGGTCTCTGTAGCCCTCAGGAGAATCAGTACCTGGGTTTCTATCTACTTTGGCTGTCTCTGGGACCCTGATGAGGCATGAGTAAGCACTACCCCTCTGATGATCTCCCGATTTTTTTTTGGAGACTCATAGCCATATAAACTCATTTGCCCTTTCCATTTCTCCCTTTTATCCAAGTCATAAAACAATTTTTAACATGTGATATTACATGTAGGCTGAGATATTCTGCTGGTCTGAGTTGACCCTTTTATTCAAAGTCTTTTGTGAGGCACTTCTCAGCAAACTTGAGGAGCTCTGTGGTCTCCCCTCTCTGGAGATCAGAAATTAAAGTGAGAATGCTGTCACTGAACTGGGATCCTTAAATGCAACAGAGATAAATGGATGTTCTAGGGGCCAAGAGATGCCTCTTAACTGCCAAGAAAAAACTGGGTGAGTATTGTAATGGATAACAGAGTCAAAGAAGTAATCAGAGACCTAAGATGTTGGCTAGTTATCATGGAGCACCTAACAGCAAAATGGATGGGCAGTCTATTAAATTCTTACTTGACCTGTAAAAGCAGAAGAGTTCTAGGTTGAGTGAAATGAAGTCTTATTTGAATCACCAAAACAGAGTCACAGGCCCTCAATCAATTCCCAAACTAAAGACAGTTTACAGACCCAGAACCCTTTGAAGGAGGGATCCTGCTACACTGCCAAAATTTATATTGTTAATCTGTCTCCCAACCTTCCCCCAAAGGACCTATGACTTTTACATTTAACATTTTACATTTACATTTAATAGGGAGAATATGCATTGGGGAAAAGGAAATAATCAGACTTATTGAGGATTGTGAGACACCAATTCCAGGAGACTCAATATGTCACTGTGGCTTACCAGTTAGAACTGGGGCTTGAGGAGGTTAGGTGATCAGTGGAATTTTAGGTCAGGTTCGTTCCACGGTGCATCCAGTGGCTTTTTGAACCCACCCTGTGGTTATTTCCCCAGTTTCAGTATGCATAGTTGGAACACAGCAACTGGCAGACTCCCACCCCGTCTTTCCGTTGAGGTGATTTTTTTGACACAGTGTTCTATTTGTTGCTGCAGGTGCCCATATTCCCTTGCTTCTCTAACATTCCAGTGTGTTCTGACCTGACTTCTGATTGCCATTACTGCTTTTCTGTGCAGGACTCTTGCTGGCTGCCAGAGCCTGCCTGCCTAAGACATAATTAATAGCCTAGGGAGCGTTCCTCAAACAATGACTTACCAGAATTGGGATAAATCCTAGCGTGCATTCCTTAACTCCGCAGGTGGGAAGACTTGGAGCAGTGTTCTTGGCGGAATTCCAGAGATCCTTATCAAAATGGCACTCCAGTTGTGCATACTTGTAATTTGCTTTGTTACCTGCCCTGGGTTGGTTTTCTTCCCGTCTCTGTTTTACTACCTCTCCCCTTCCAATATTTCCCAAGATCATGTCATGTTCCCATCTACTTTGTGGAGAATCCAAAGAAAGGTTATTGTTTTAATGCACGGAAGGGGTAACTGAAGCTCCTCATCTTGTGAAGGCAAATGTCAGAGTGAGAACTGGTGACCGTGTATGGCACTCAAAGATGGGTGGACTCTGGCTGCCGTTAGAGTCTGCTGTCTCTGGGATCTTAACAAGGGATTTTTTTTTGGTATCATACTGTTACTTACATTTTTTTTTTATTTTTAAAGAAGCTTTAGATTATATAAGTGTTACATTAAAAATATAAGGGATTCCCTTATGCCCCACTCCGTCCCACTCCCACACTTTTCCACATCAACAACTTCTTTCATTAGTGTGGTACATTTGTTATAATTGATGAACACGTACTGAAGCATTGTTACTAACTATGGATTGCAGTTTATATTATTTGTTTACACTCTGTCTTGCACAATTTTGTAGGTTATGACAAATATACAAAGGCCTGTATCCATTTCTTCAATGCCTGTAGGACAATTCCAATGTTCTGAAAATGTCCCCATATTACACCTATTCTTCCCTCTCCCATCCTTCAGAACCTCTGGTGGCTACTGCCTTTAAATCAATGGTAAGAGTATTCCGTTGCTAGAATAACAAGTCTATAGTAGAATAATAATGAGTCTACTTTAGTTCAATCTTGAGGATTTGGGTATGGTGATGCCCACTCTGTTTCTAATTGAGAGGGAACTTAGATCCCATGGGGCAGATGGATGGAACTATCTTGTTTGCAGTTGTAGACACTCTCTGTTCCTTGGGATGGGTGTTGTCCATCATCTCCTTGTTAGCTGTCCTTGGTGAGTCCAATGAACTGGAGAATAGGTGTTGCAACTCTGCTGAAATTCAGGGCTCAACAGGCACATGGACAGATCAAAGATTTAAGTCTCTGGGATGTATGTTTATCAAGTATAGTGCTAATTATAGGCTCAAGTAAAAGTAACAGGTGTAGAGAACCTATAAATGAGTCTAACTCTGTTACATTGGGGAGCATAAATTCCAAAATAAGGCCCACTGACAGGGTGTTGAATTCCTGAGCTGTCTGTCCTGCTTATAGTTTCTGGATGTCTCTAGAACCCTCAGGAGCCCTACTATTTGAGGTACTGTTTGCTGTGGCACTCAATGAGATCCTGCTGAGACTTGCTAAGTGTAACCTCTGGAATGATCTCCTGACTTACTTTGAAGTCTCTTAGCCATAAAAACTCATTTGTACCCATTTCCCCTTTTGGTTAAGGTCTTTTTCAGGATGCATTGGTAGTTGGCACTTGGTAATAATCCCTTGGTGGCAGGGAGGCTCATTCCCGTGAGTCACGCCCCATGCCAGGGGGAGGCTGGTGCGTTTATATGCTGAGTTTATCTTAGAGAGAGGCTACATTTGAGCAACAAGGAGACTTTAAGGTGGTAACTCTTAGGCAGTACATAATACTAGGCTAAGTTTCAATTTCACAAGAAAAGATTCATAAGTACAATCATCAGTATCAAGGGCCTGGCGTAATGGTGTCTTACTTCACTAGGCACTGCTCTTGTACTTGGGGGATCCTTACTGTCCTCTTACAGAATGTAGTAGAACTCCTCAGGATCGGAATTCAATATCCTTTTGGTTATTGTATGTATCTCCACCCACTGAGACAATGCCGCGTGAGCACTTGAACACAGTCACATGCCTTAGAGGTATGCTCCAGATGAACCCCTTCCTATGCATCCCCCCATCACTGACACCCTACGCCAGTGATCTTCCCCTGCCACTGTCGTGACTCTTCTGTGATCCAAACCTTTCCAAAAATGAAGCCAACAAAACAACCAAATAAAATTAATAAGAAAATGAAACAATAATTTAAAAAATAACCAGTAAAATAAAAAAAATTTAAAAATTTGAAATAATAAACAATTAAAAATAATTTTTTAGACATTGTCTTTCATCACTGTAAGATCTGTTGTCCTGTATGTACAGTGACATTTTCTTCCATATATTCCCCCTGAGTTTTAATTTTTTTTTTCATTTTCTCTTCAAAGAAACTTTAAGATACAGAAAAGTCATGTACGGAATGTAGGGGATTCGCATATACCCAACACCTTCCCCCCTTTCCCCTCTTCCCTATGTTAATGGTGGGGTGAGCACAGGGAAAACAGCTACTTATCTCTAAAGCATGAGAATGTAGGGCAACCACAGCAGTCAATCAACACCATTGGATGGATATTCCCAGGGGGGAGAGTCCATTCTGAGGAAGCACATGGTCTGCACTACTAGGAGCCATTGAAAAGTGGAGAATAAGTTGCTGTAGAGCTTGGAGCAGTGAAGCACAGAACTGGGATGTGAAGCCAGGCATTCTAGCTCTGGAGATGTGGCTTTAACCCAGGGGATGGTGTAGTTTACCTGTAAAGAGCCAGATAGGCTTTGCGGGCTCTACAGTCTCTTTTTGTCACTACTTAACTCTGCCTCTGTAACACTAACGCTCACGGTGCTATTCTGAAAAAACTTTATTTGCAAAACAGAGGAGGGGTTAGATTTTACCCATGGACTATACTTTGTTCACCTCTATCTAACACCATTGATTAACATTTTAGTATAAAAGATTATTTTCGGTTAGAGAAGGCTGGTTATATGTTTTCTGCATGTGCCTAGCATGAGGCCTCTTTATGATGGAATATCAGCAGAGAGGGTCAGGAAAAGAGAAGTGTGGGAGTTAGGATGGAAGCAAAGGGATGGAACAGGAATGAGAATTGGAAATTCAAGCTTGGTACTTTTTTTAGGAGATGGAGGTGAGACATAAAAACACTAAATTCTGGCCAATATTGCAGGGCAGCTAGAAGCAGAAGGAACAGGTTTAAGAAATGTCATAAAACTCTACTTTATAGGATTCTGGCTTCATCGCATATGTTGTAGCAGCCTCGTTGAATAAATGTATGTTTTTCATTATATTTTTATTACACATTTAAAGCACATTAAGGCCCAAACAGCCATCAAAGAAAAAGATAGAGAAACTTTAGCTTCACAAATAATCACATCAATTTTAAGGAAGGCTGTATTTTATGAAGACAGAGAAAGATGCATGACTGTTGTCCTTCCTGGTTTTATATTACCTCATTCTTCTTTGGGGAACAGTATTAATAGATATTGTGCTACATTTGTCTCCTGTTGAGGGAGCATTCCCCGCTTTTAAAAGAATATCCCCCTCCCCCCCGCTTTTTAAAGAATATCATATTTTAGATGTTTATTCATTCTCCTTTCAGCTGCAGGTAATTGGTTGGCATTCCCAGCCAGTAAGACAACTTGCTTTGTTGGGGTTTGAAAAATAATTGTAACTTGTTTCAAGAAATTGTAGCCTAAAACTATTTCTGGCTCTGAGAAGCCATGTGATGTTCAGTGATCATTGACTGTGTTTTAATTCAAAGTTTCTTGGGCTGAGCAGTGTTGGCCAGAGAATCATGGGTGCCTTAGTTTTACAGACTGCTATGACAGATACCACACAATGAGGGATTGGCTTAAACAGAAGGAATGTATTAGCTCATGGTTTTGAGACTAGAAGTTCAAAATCAATGTGCCAGTAAGGGGAGGCTTTCCCGCCAATGTCTAGAGCATTCTGGGGCTGGCTGTGGCAATCTTTAGAGTTCCTTGGCTTATTCTGCCTCCTGTGGTAAGGAGATGCCCTCTATTTTCTCTTTTCTGTGATGTCTAGGTCCTCTTTTAAGGCCTCTACTTATCCATCCTAGTTCAGTTTGTCACACCTTCACTAAAAACACCATCTTCAAGAGGTCTTATTTACAAAGGGTGCATACCCAGAACAATGTGGACTACCACTAAGTGCATGTGCTTGTTGGAGAACATCATTCACCTACCACTGTGGGGGACAACTGGGCTACCATGTACTGCTGTGAGGTTGTCCACTGTACAAGTGCCCCTGGGCTGAAATCTAGCCTGTGCTCAGCACCCCAAGCCCCAAACCCTGGCCACAGGCTGTGTCTGCCTGGAGGAAGAAACATCTTTTCCTTCATATCAATACTCTTTCTACTTGTAGAGCCCATGCCCCTTGAGGCCACCTCTAGAGGTGGGAACTCATTTTAATTTGTGTCCTCAGTCAGGACTCCATAGCAGATCATGTCTTAGCAGAATTAGGATGCCATCTATTGTAAGATGCCACATTATTTCACGGAATCTAAGAAAGAGAAAATGCTGCCAGTCAAATCCTGATATGCCGTTGACTGTAAGACACCTCCCAATTTCAAAGATGTTAAAAAATGGGGGGAAAATGCATCTAAGAGTTGATGCAATGCAGTAATTTGTCTGCCTGGAGGGAGCACCTTTCTCTAATTGGTACAAAGTTGCCAGATGGTTTAGCTGGCTAGCACCCTGTGAGGATGAGCTCTGCAAGCCCCAGAAAGGATTTCCAATAATTTTTCCTGTTCCCTGTTAGAAACAGCATCACCAATCTCTATTCTTCTTGAGAATTGCGATGAGTCAAAGTTCTAGTAGAAACAGAACTTTGGAATGCTGGAGCTGAAATCGTCTTGGAGGACATCTAGGGCAGTGCTTCACAGCTGGGGGCAAATTTTCAGTGTCTGGAGGCATTTCTGATTGTCACAGCTGGGAAAGTGGTGCTACTGGCACCTAGTGGGCAGGGACCAGGGATGCTGCTGAGCATCCTTCAGTGATCAGGTGGCCCCCCCACAAAGAGCTATCTGGCCTCAAATGTCAATAATGCCACTGCGGAGAAATGCCAGTGTAGGGGGAGAATGTATAGCAGTGGGTGAGAACTCAGATACTGGGTCAGATAAACCCAGGCTCCAATCCCAGCTCCATACTAATGTGGCCTTGCTAAGGCTGAATCTCCTTATTTGTAAAATGGAAGAAGATAGACTACTTCAGAGGGTTTCCGAGAGGATGAAATGAGAGAATGAAGGCAAAAATAGTAAAGTCAGCACCAACACAATCTAAATTTATCCTTTGTTATCTAAATGCTCTCCATACTTTTATATATTCACTAAATCCTGGGCCAACTCTGAAGTAGGTATTATGATTATCCCCATTCAGCAGAAGAGGAAACTGAGAAATTTAAGTAACTGGCCTAAGGTAATGTGCGAGTAAGAGGTGGAGCCAGCATTTGAACCCGGAGTCAGGCCAGGCCAATCCAACTAGCCTTGTGCCCAGCACTGCAAAAGGGACTTGTAACAGAATCGTTATTAATATTATCTGGTCCTAAACCCTTCTTATAGTTGGCAACATGGAGCGTAGGGAAGGATGGGACTTGGCAAGGTTCCCAGGAAGAGGGCGGCAACCTGTGCTCGTCCCTGGTCTCCTGCCCCTAGGTGCAGATTTGTCCTCCTCTGCTGTGCTGCAGCTGCCCAGGAATCCACACGGAACCCGGGGCAGGGGGAGGGCACAGCAGGAAAGAGGCCTGATCTGGCTGTGGATCTTGCCCCTGGTGAACGACTTAGACGATGTATGTGACTCCTTGGCTTTCTCCTTGGTGAACTGAGGAGGATGTCATTTCTGAGTCGCAGGATTGCTGGGATGACAGCAGGCAACAGTAGATATCAGAGAAGAAATGACAGCAAACATCGGGGCGCTTGGCCTGTGGGCTGAGAACCAGCATCCTGGAGTATCTGTGTTGGGGCCACCCGAGCAGGGGTGGTGTCTGGGGAATGACACCAGGATGGCCTTGGTAGTTCTTCCTGGGCTCTGGAGGATCTCAGACAAATGCTCCTAGAAACCTAGAGGAGGGGTGCCCCTGAGGACCCTACCCCAGGCTCACCGCGTTAAAGAAATACTTGTGGAGGGGCAGAGGAGGCAGGGAGGGAAGAAAGGAGGAGGGGAGGGAGGAGAGAGGCAGGCAGACAGGCTTCGCCAAGGAGGCAGGGATCTCCAGGGCTCTGGAGAGTTGCTATCAGGCAGTGGCATGGCTAGTGTGAGCCCTCGTCAAAGGCCCTGGAGGTGGAGGGCAGCAAGCGCAGCAGACCTGAGGTGCAGAGGTGCTGGGTGAGTGGATACTCTCCTCCACTGGTCCAGGTTAGGGACGGAGTGTGAAGCAGTGAGAAAGGCACTGTCCAAGGCAGGAGCTTAGCAAAGTGCTTCAGCTGTGAATGGGGGGTGTCGGAGCAGCCCCTATTAACCTCTGGCTCATGGAGCATCTCTGTACGCCCTGAACACCTCCCCCTGCATTTCCCAAAATATTATGTGACCACATAGCGGTTAACGGATCACACCACGGGAGACCCAAATCCTGCTTCCCTACTTGCTGGCTCCTGGGCCTTGAACAAGTTGCTTAAACATTTCAGGGCCTCAATTTCCTCATCAGGGTTATATCAGGGTTAGTAATAGGACCTATCTCATAAGGATGCCGATTGGACTAAATGAGATGATGTTTTAAAGCCCAGGGTGGGTACTCAATAATGTTTACTCCTCCTCCTGTGGCTGAATTTTATTATTGTTGCTGTTATTGAGTTTATTCCCAGCAGTACAATGCAGATGTACCCTCGACTCATTCAAACCAGACCTGCAACCTGGCCTTCCCTGCACTTCACCTGTGTGACTGGAGGCCGGGGTGTCATCAGCCTGATCCCATTTTCTTACCTGTTATCCTGGGTTGAGCAGTGTTTCCCTAAATGACATGTTCAAGACCTAACCCCTGGTTTCATGAATGTGACCCTATTTGCAAATAAAGTTTTTTTTTTAAAAAAGTAATTTTTTAACAGATATTTAGATCATATAGATGTCACATAAAAAATATAGGGGATTCCTATATGCCCTGCTTCCGGCACCTCCCCAATTTTCCCACATTGACAACATCCTTCATTAGTGTGGTACATGTGGTACATTCAATGCAATTGAGGAACACATTTTGGAGCATTGCCACTGAGCGTAGATTAAAGTTTACATTGTGGTTTATGCTCTCTCCCACTCAATTCTATAGGTTATGGCAAGATTTATAATGGCTTGTATCTGGTGTTGCAATGTCATTTGTGATAATTCCCAAGTTCCCAAAATGTCCCTTTATTACACCTGTTTTCCCTCCCTCTGACCTCAGAACCTCCAGTGGCCACTGGGTATAATTTCTTCCATTGCTAGAATCACAATAAGTTTATAGTAGAATACCAGTAAATCTACTTTGGCCCATAGTTCATTCCCCAATTCTGGGGATTCTGGGATGGTGATGTCCACTTCACTTCTAATTGACAGGGGGCTGTGATCCCATAGGGCTGATGGATGGGACTCCCTTGCTTACAGTAGTAGATTCTCTTGGTTCATTGGTATGGTAGTTGTCCATCATCACCTCCATGTTAGTTGTCCTGGGTGAGACCAATGAACTGGAGAGTAGGTGTTGCAACTCCATTGAAATGCAGGGTACAGGTGGCACATGGACAGTCAAAGATTTAAATAACTTGGACATACGAACTCTAGTACTAATTATAGGTTCAAATAGAAGGACAGAAGAGCCATGTATGGGGAAACCACTACTGAGTCCAACATCACTCTGAGGAGCATAAATTCCAACGCAGGACTCACCGGCAAGGCACCAAACTCCTGAGCTATCTGCCCTGACTATAGTGTCTGGATGTTTCCAGAGACCTCTGGAGCCCCACTATTTGGAGTAGTATCTACTTTAGCAGTCAATAAGATCTTACTGAGACATTCATAAGCATTACCTCTGGGATGACCTCCCAACTCACTTTGAAGTCTCTTAGCCATATAAACTCATTTGTCTTTACCTTTTCCCCCTTTTGGTTAAGTTCTTTGTCCAGTTGCATTGCTTGTTGGTACTTGGTAGCAATCCCTTGGTGCCAGGGAGGCTCACCCCTGGGAATCATGTCCCACACTGCGGGGAAGGTATGCATTTATATGCTGAGTTTGGCTTAGAAAAAGACCACATTTGGACAAGGAGGCTCCCAAGAGGCAACTCTTAGGCATCCTATAATGCTAAGCTAAATTTTAATGTCAAGAGTAAAGGTTCATAAGTACAGTCATCAATATCAGGAGCCTGTCAATGGACCATCTTCCTTCATTAGTCATTACCCCTGTACTTGGAGGATTCTTGCTTATTCACTGGAGAATGTGGCAGAGCTCCCCAGAATGGGAATTTGATATTCCTTTGGTTATTGTGTGAATCTCCACCCACCATGACAATGCCCCATGAATATTTGAACACATTTATATGCCATATATTTATGCCCAGGTGAGCTTCCTCCCATGTATCCCCTGTCAATGACACCCTGCACCAGTGTTCCTCCCCTGCCACAGTTGTAACCCTTCTGTGATCCAAACTTCTTAAAAAATGAAGCCAAAATAGCCAAATATAACTAATAAGGAAATTGAAATGATAGTTTTAAAAATATGAAATAAAATACAAAAATTTTTTTAAAATTAAAAAATAATTTCAGATAATAAAAAATAATGAAAAAACATTTAGAAAATTTATTTTGACAGTTTGCCTTTCATCACTGTAAGATCTGTTGTCCTATATGTATGGTAACATTTTCTTCTGTTTATTCACCCAGTGTCTTAACTTTTTTTTTTTTTTTCATTTTGTCTTCAAAAATGTTTTAGGTTACAGAAAAGTAGCGTACCAAATGCAGGGGACTCTCATATACTCAACATCCTCCCCCTTTTCCCTCCTATTAATAACATTTTATATGTGGATGGTACGTTTGTTACAAATGATATATGAATATTGAAACATAGCTACCAACCACAGTAAATCGTTTACTTTATGGTTTACCTTTTGGACCATACACTTTTATAAACCTTGACGTAATTCAACATGGCGTGTATTCATCACAGCAAGATCATATAGAACACTTCCATCTCCCACAGAATGTCCCCGGTTCCATCTATTCTATGTAAATAGGGTCTTTGTAGATGTAACTAGTTGAGATGGGGCCACACTTGATTATAGTGGCCCCTAATCCAGTATGACTGTGTCCTTATAAGAAAGGGAAATGTGGACACAGAAAGAAAAAAGAAGGGAGAACACCATGTAGGGGTAGAGACAGAGAGTGGAATGATGCATCTACAGGCCATGCATCATGGATTACCTGCAAACCCAGAAGCTGGAAGGGGCAAGGAAGGATTCTCCTCCCAGGTTTCAGGGGGAGCATGTCCCCTCTAACACCTTGATTTTGGACTTCCAGCCTCCAGAACTGTGAAAGAATAAATTTCTGCTGTTTTTTAAGTCACCATTTTGTGACACTTTGTTGCGGCAAGCACGGGAAACCAATTCGTCTGTGCAATGACAAAAATGATACCTGAGGATTAGATCAATGAATGTTCATAAACATGCACATCCTGGCATGTTTAGCATGTAGTAAGTCCCCGCTGCCTGTCAGTTACTTTCCCTTCCTCTCTCCCTGCCCAACTCCTTTCATCATGCTGCAGGGTGATGAACTCATCTGCCCAAGATCATGTAGTAAAAGAATAGTGAAGCCAGTCTCCAACTCAGGCCTGTTTGTGCCCAATCTAATGGCTTTCCCACTTGACCACACTGCCTCTTGTGGGAGGAAGAGGGGGCAAGGGGGGTAAACCCTACCTGGGAGATTGGTAACTCATGGGAGGCTCTGGTGAGAGGCACCTGGAGTCTGATGTTGCAGCCCTGCCCCATTCCTCCTTCCCCATGGAGGTGATGGCTAAAATGACAAGAACATCCCTGCCTTTCTCAGGGCTCTTCCTCGTGGGCTATTTCATTCTCTTCTTCCAGTCACTCTGGGCTGGATGTTATTGAACCCGTTTTTATAGGGGGGATATAAAGGCATCAGGAGGGGAAGAAGCTTGCCCAAGGTTGAGCAGGGTTAGAACGGAACCCACACCTCTGGGCTCTTGGTCCGGTGCTCTTCCTTCAACATCCAGGTGCCACTCCTCACTTTCTCCCACTTATCTCTCTAATCCCCACTTCCCACACTCTCCCCGCCCCCATCTCAGTCCCTGCTGGGGATGCATCACCTGGACAGTGATTGAATCTGGTTAAGCTCTGGCATCACAGCAAATAAATCAATTTATTACACTTACTTATTCCAAATTCTACATTGACACTGCTGTAAATTGAACAGTGACAAAGTCCAAATAACCTGACAGTCAGGACAATTCAACAGCTTAGAGGCAGACAGGCAGGGAGTAAACAATCTAGGAGTAGGAAAAAGGAAGCTTGATCCTCAGAAACAGAGTTTGCTGCCCACCGTCCACTGTGACCTGAAGCCTTGTTAGTGCCCTGGGCTGGATTGGCCGTGGGGTTGCTGAAGGGTTTTGGGTTCTAATGACCAACTAAGTCTGACAAGCAAAAAGAGGAATTTGTTGACTCAGATAACTGGAAATGCTAGGGTCACCACCACATTCAGATATGGCCGGATCTAGAGGCTCAAACACAGTCATTGGGAAATTCTCTCTCAAATTTGCTTTCCTGTGTGTTGGCTTCTTTTAAACCAAGCTTTCCCTAATGTTTGTGAGGATAGTCACAAACATACACAATTAAGTGACATAACTAGCCTCTTTCCCATCAAGAAATAAAGTTGAAGATCTTCTTTCCTGAACACCTATCATGTGCTAGAAACTGGGCTCAATGTTCATAGTGGGGATTTGGTGTTAGCCTCCCCAGATTCAAAACTAATTTCTTCTAAAAACAACTCCAATTTTTTTTGATTGGTGATCTTCTTTCCCTACTCTTTTGGTAGCATGGTACTTCATCTCCATGAATGGAGAATGGAATGTAGATTTTACCGTCTCCTTATCTACAGATATTGGTTCTGAGGTGAGCCTGTGACCTAAGCCAGTCCAATCAGAAGGAATCATGGGACTTTCAATCAACTGAACAACTGGTCCATCTTCCTACTGGACTCAGGAATGGGGAGGCTGGGATGGCAACAGCCTGACTGTAGTGATTGAGATCTGACTCTACCTATCAGAAGCCAGAACTATCTGGCTTTTCAGTTATATGAGCCAAGACATTTCATTTATTAAGTTGGGTTCTCTGTCATTGGTAGTACAATGAAATTTTGATGTACCCAAAGTCCAACAGCTAGTAAGTGTCAAAATTCAAACCTAATGTTGACACTATTTTGCAATATTTCAAATGGTTTAACAGTTTCTTTAGAACCTTTTAAATCATTTCAATCCACCAAGTTTAGAATATAATCGGTACTACGATATCTCTTAAATATCTGTTTAACCTGACTTTTCGCTTATCCTTATACTCATCTTTATAACTTCTCCCAGTTCATTCTTGCTAAAATCTAGTTGCTGTTGTTTTTGTTATTTTGACAACTATATTGAGGTATAATTGACTGTTTTTGTTTGCCAAAGGACTACTGATGGAAAGTACCAAAAGTAGGTTGGGTTTTATAATGGGGATTTTATTAAGGGTAAAAGCTTACAGTTCCAAGGTTGTGAAATATCCATATTAAGGCACTATCAGAGATGTTTTCACACCAAAGTCAGTTACTGTTGATCCTAGTGTCCTGCCATGTGGTGATGATGATTGCTAATCTCTGTCTTCCCCTCCAGAATCTACAGTTTCCTGGAATTCACTTGTGGGCAACCAGGCTTTTCTCCTCAGTCGTGAGCTATTCTGTGAACCCTCGGGGGCCTCTTTCCATGACTCTGCTTGGCTGGTTCCAGACTCTGGGACCTTTCTCAGTCTCTTGGGGCTTCTCTGTTTTCCTGCAGTCTTCTCTCTCACATGGTAGGATCAAATATGGTAATCTCCTTTTCCTGTGTGTGTCTTTCTGTGACTCTACTTATATCAGACCCATCAAGAGGGTAGAGACTCAACCTGAGTCTTGCCTCACTGACAGTCCAACAAAAGGATCTCACACCCACAGCAATGAATTAGTTAAAAAAATTAATCTTTCTCTTTTTGGAATTCATAAAGGAATTTCAAATAGCCACATTGACATACAACAAATTGCATGTAATTTTATATATTACTTCATTTCATTGCTTTGAGCAATTTGATTATGATGTGCATTGGTACACATGTTTTACTTTAATGTTTCTAGTGTGGTAGTTCTTTGAATTTCTGGGAGTGGGGGAATTTGTAATTTTAATTGAATTTGGAGAAATTTTGGCCATTATTTTTCAAATTTTTTTTCACTGCTCCCCATTTCCTTTTTTGGGACTCCAATTACACATACAGTAGGCCACATGAAGTTATTCCTTAACTCACTGATGCTCCGTTCCTTTTTTTTTTAAATTATCTTTCATTTTTGACAGTTTCTATGTCTTCAAATTCTTTAATATTTTCTTCTGCAAAGTTTAATCTGCCATTAATCCCAACCAGTTTATTTTTCACCAGAGACATTGTTTTTATTTCCATCATTGTTCATTTTGGTACAACATTTCTATTCACCCATAGAATATAATTACAATAATTATTATTTTAATATGCTAATTCTAATATCTTTGTCAATTCTAGGTTGGTTTTGAGTGATTTATTTTTCTCCTCATTATAGGTAGAATTTTTCTGCTTTATTCGTACCTTGCAATTTTTTACTGGATGCCAGTCATTCTGATTTTTACCTTCTGGGGTGCTGGATAGCTTTATATACATATTAATATTTTTGAGCTTTGTTCTGGGATGCAGTTAAGTTACTTGGAAATGTTTAATAATTTTGCATCTTGCTTTTAATATACGTTGGGCAGGACATTCTCTAAAGGCAATTAAAGGGCTCATCTTGTGGTTTCCCATCGCTCAGAGATTACTGTCCTTTATTACTGATTGTCAAGTGTTTTGAAAGCCTTTGTTTCTATATTTTGTCCATTTTTTTCCCCAAACAGAAGTGTATGTCTGGTCTCTGTTACATCAAGCTTGGCTGAAAGCAGAATTGTGATCTGGAATTCCAGACCATTTTTACTATTATTACTCAATATTATAATTGTTACTTCCATTTACAAATAATAAAATCAAAGGTCAGAAATGGTAAATCATAGAGAGGCAAACCTAGCTTTAAATACTGAGTCTTGTCCTCAGAGTGAGTACAAGTTACCTGGAAAGTAAATTTACAAGGAAGAAACAGAAAATTATTTCAGTTGCTATAATTTATCCCTCTTTCTTCTCCAAGGTAAGTTAACCTCTGATCAAAGCAAGGTGATTTCCTTCTCCTTAGCCTTCCAAAACAGTAGCTTCTTTCCTTTATTATTTTTTGAGTCATTAATTTCTATCTAAAATAGGTTTCTGTAGATTTAGACCTCTTTGGGGATTAACAAGCAATAAATTGTTACCTGCTTCCACAATGAGAAAGAGGGACTACTGTTTTGGAAGAAATTTCATGTGAAAATGAAAATCTTTTTCCAACATTTTCTCTGCAATACTATCGGCAGTTAATGCTAAGAGGTGAGAGTACATAACTGTGGTACCTGTTCTGGATATTCACTTTTTTTTTTTTTAAACCCCTTTATTTTTCTACAATATAATCCCATGGGAGGTATTTTGGACTGAAATTCCCAGGTCATTGGGGCTTGAGTCTGGCCAGGTTACCAATTTTCAGAGTGATGTAAATATCTCTTGGACTCAGTGATTTTGGTTATAAAATGGAGACAAAAGTACCCCAACTCACCTATTCATCTGGATTTTTGAGAAGGCCAGACACATGGATGTTGCTTTAGTAGGAAAAGGTTAAATGCTGAACTTATGAAGGTTATCATTTAAGAGTCTCTTGCTTTCAGAAGGTAGGAGTAAGTGCCATCATTTCACCTTTAGGAAGAATGCTTTGCGTGACGACGACGGGGATTCTTTATAAGAGGAGAAGCATGGGGGTTAGTGGGAGACAGCAGGCTTGGGAGTTGCACTGCAATGGGTTTTGCGACCTGACATATTTACATTGCATATTCCAAAGCTCATCCCATTTGGGCCCAGCCTTGCCAGAAATAAAAATGAAGGAGTCTTGAGCCCATCCATCCCCAGACAAGCTAAACTGGCACCTGTTCCCCCCCAGTGTACCCTTTTCATGCTCTGGCTGTGCTGCTCTGCCAGAAACATCCTGACCTAACACTCTGTGCCCTTCAAGTACCTGCCCAATTATCTTCCAGAGAGGCTTCCTAACAGATTTAGATGTTCCATTATCTGTGTCTCTCCTGAACTTTGTGCTGTCGTTATCGTGCTTATCGCTTTATAGGACAGTTAGTCCTTCACATTTCTGGCCTCTTTACTATATTTCAAGTCCCTTAAAAGCTGGGAACAGATTTAATTTATCTTAGTGTCTCAAAACCTCTGGTGCTTAAAACATTTAAAATAGTTATCACAGTTTTTTTTTTACCCAAAGAAAACCCTGATAGATAACCTATCATATGTCAAAGAATCTTAAAACAGTGCAAAAAGGGATAAATTAAAATGAAAGTCCTTCTGTTCCTGTAACCTTCCCAATTACTTGTTATAGGGGCAAACCACAGTCCAGGAAATAGAAGAGGCATACTTCCAGCACACAGGCCTCAACTTCTTTTAAAAAACCCAAATGAGATTGTAATTTACATATTATTTCACAATGTTCTTTGCTGAATATGTTTGGTCATTTTTTTAAAAATCCCATTTTAAATATCTTATTTATTACCAGTTTTCTTATTGACAGATACATCTTCAGGTTTTTACTGTTAAGTACATGGCTGCAAAAAAGGATTCTGGAGATTTTTTTAATCTGCTTTGCAAAAAGTTCTGAAACACAGTTTTCTAAGTGGCATTGAAATGTTTGACTTATTCTCTCCCCTTCTTCATCAAGATTACAAAATCTTTAAATTTCAGAAGGATGAATTTGAAAAGAGTTGGCTTTCACAACTGTTTTCAGACAGTTTTTTCCCCCATTTCAAATTCAAACCAGTCTTAAGGCACAATTTCAAACATTTTGGATATTAAATGAGTTTATTTTTTCAGCTTGCTGATTTGAAATAAATTGAAATATTTTGAAAACGATTTAGAACAATTAGAAATATACTAAAATATCATCCAATTACTTTAAAGCACATGAAAATTCATTGAATGTTTACAAATATTTATAAAATCTTTATAAAACATTTCAATAAAAGCATTCAGAAATTACAGAAAGAAAACATAATGTTCTAATATAGCTTCATTGCTTCAAGTGTTTTCTTTTTTTAGATTTTGTCTTCTAAGATTAGAAAATATATTTTAAATGTGTGGTTTCTTTTTCATCAAGTGAATATGAACTATTTCTTATTACTATGCAATTCTCTCTGCTTTTCTTCCATGGGAAATGGAATGCCCTTTTCTCCCTTCCTTTGACAAATATTTTTGAGTGCCTACTGTGTGCTCACCCGTATTCCAGGTGCTGGGGATACAACAGTAAATAACAGACAAAAATGCCTGAGCTCATGGAACTTACATTCCAGTAGCAGAGACTTACAATGTGCAAACTGTAAAATAGATAAGAGACTAGTAAGTTTTAAGGAGAAAAAAATTAAGAAAGAAGCATAGGAAGTGTTGGGAGTAGGGCTTGCAATTTTAGAAAGGGTAGCCAGGAAGGGCTTGAGGAATAGATATTTTGAATAGAAGGCCTGGGGGAATTGAGGGTGTGAGTCCTGTGGGTATTTGGGAAAGAGTAACCCAGGTTGAGTAATGGCAAATGCAAAGGTCCTGAGGCAGGGAAATCTTTGGAGTGTTTGAGGCACAATGAGGAGACAGTGTGGCCAAAGTGGGAACAAGGGGGAGGTTAATAGTAGTTGAGAGCAGAGAGATCACGGTAGAACAAATCATAAGGGGGTATTATAGGCCATTTTAAGGACTTGGGCTTATAACTCCAAGTAAAGTGGGAGGCTATTGGAGGGCTTCAGCTTAGTCTGAATTATATGACTTACATTTTCATAGGATCACTTTGGCTGCTGTATGAGAAGTGCAAGTGGCTAAGGGTAGAAGCATGGGGTTAAATTAAAAGGTTAGGTAATAATTCAGGAAGGAAATGATGGTGGTACAAGGGAGGTGGTGAAAAGGGACTGGAAGGAATATTGGAGAGGATTTGTTGGTGGATTCATTAGGAGTTATGACTAGAAGGAAGGAGTCAAAGATTTTGGCTTGAGCAACTGAATTGATGGATTTGCCAAATGCGCAGTTTCAGGCTACCGAAGGAGAAGGCTTGGAAGGGGGTGCCAGAAATTGGGTTGGGACATTTTACCTTTGAGATACCTTTAGATATTCAAGTGGAAATGTCAGGCAGGCAGTTAGATGTACAAGTCTAGAGTTACAGGGGAGGCCAAGGCTGCATATATGAGTTTGGGAACTTTAGAATAGAGATAGCATTAAAGGCCATGAGTTTGGATGAGATCACTCAGCATGTTCCTATGAAGGAGAACATATCCAAAGATGGGCTCTGGTGCAAGTCAACATTTTGAACTTAGATGAGGAGAAACCAAAAAAGGAGACTGAGATGGCATAGTCGGAGAAATTAGCAGGGAAACCAGGTGAGGCTCTGTGTCCTGTAACATAAGTGAGGAAGCATTTCAAGGAGCAGACCTATTCTTTTTCCATAGCCTGCTGGGTATTATGTAGTCATTTTATTTTTAATGTAAGTAAATGACTTTTAAACAAATCTGATTTTACTGTGCATTTTTCAAAAAATGATTTTTGAATGAGATATAATTATTTGAACTTTAGAGATTTAGCCATTTAGGAGGGTAGGAAACAAAAAATAAATTTACTTTTCAGATGACTTTGCCTTAATATACATAAAGTTCTTTAAATTTTTTATTTTTATTTTTTTCTTTTATACATAAAGTTTTATAACCATTTCCATGTTGCACAGATGAAAGCTTTAATAGTATGGTTGAATTATTATTTGGAATAATTACTCATGGGACATGGGTGGTAAATTGACTAAGATTAACTTAAATACTAGATGAGAAATTTAAAAACTCAGCTATTTATTCTTGCTCCATTGGTATGAATTTCACACATGTAAAGTTACCATTATTATTTTAACCGTTCTATTATTTATTTATTACTTCATATTTCCTGAAATGCCTTATAAAATATCGTAAGGCATTTCAATACACCATCCTATTGAAGCTCAAAATAATCTCAGTAGCCAGATTCTTTAGGTATTTTTATTTTTCCCATCTTGTAATCACCCTTCAATTTTGACTTCCATGCCCCTGTGTGATCTTCACTTGTAGTCTGTCTCATCTACAGCTGTAACTGTGATGCTCTGGAAACAATGTTTGGGTCATGGCAATTTGGTAAATGTCTATTGATGACCAAACTGTTGGGTAAGTTATTACTGAGAAAGGCTAAGTGACATTTTTATGTTCACTTGGAGGGGTGTGGCAGACCTGGGATTTGAAATCAGGTCTTTCAGTCGAAATTCTGTATTCTTTCCCTGACCTCTTTTTGCCTTCTTGTTCCCAGTTTCAGAAACCCAATAATGCTTCTATCTCTTGGAATGATCCAAAGGGGCATGCTAGAGTTTAGATACATTTATTGTATCAGTTAGCTTTTGCTGCATAACAAACCACTCCAAAAATCTGAGACTTAAAACATGACCATTTACATTGTTCACAAGTCTATGGGTCAGTAGGGGTGGGGGTGGAGTTCTTCTGGTCTCAACTGGGTGCCCTCCAGCAGTGTCTATAGACAGCTATTCGTTATCCTTGCTGGTCTTGGCTAGGCTTGCTCACCTATCTGGAGCCTTGGCTGGGGTAATTGGGCCACTGTGGCTCTGCTCCATGGGGTCTCTCATATTCTATCAGGCTAGCCCAGGCAGTTGGGCAGGGATAGGAGAGAGAGAGCAAAAGCACACCCTAAGTCTTCTTGAGGGAGAGGCTCACAGCTGACACATTGTTACTGATAATTCATCCCAAGGGTCACAGCAAGTCACAAGGTCAGTCCAGATCTAAGGGGTGTGGAAATAGATTCCATTACATGATGGATGAGAAGACTGCCAAGTTCATGTTACAAAGGGTGTGGACATGGAGAAATAGGAATAATCACAGCCATTTATCCAATTCATCATAGATAATAAAGCATATGAGAGTTGAGAATAGAATTTATAAAATCTAAGCACACCTTCCATACCAAATTAATTGGGTCCTGCTTTTGATAAATGAGAGGAGGCTTGAAAAAAGAGAGGAACTTGCGAAACCGAAAGTAGATTTTATGAATTCTTGGATATTAATGAAATAATCAGAAATGGGTGCAACAGGAATATTCTCACAGCCACACAAGGTGTATAGGCAATATGCAATAGGAGGGTAGGGAATGGAGAAGAAAGTATGGAACTAAAAACAGCTGTTCACCTATGCTATACCGGAGCACTGAGCTGGAATTGATACACATAGCATATATAGAATGACTCAATAAATGATCATAAAATGAATTTTGCGGTGTGTTGAGGAAATAATTGAGCCAGTGTGTCAGAAATGTAGTTTCCAGACCTGAAGATTACCCCCTTGCTGTGAGCTCTCTCTGTGTCTCAGCTTCTTCATTTATAAAATTGGGATGATAATCCCTTCCCTCCTTATTCTGTGGTACTGTGATTAAAGCATTCTGATCATTGATGTAAGTAATTGTTTCAGTAGAAGTTCTTTACAAATGTACTGCCACATGAAGAGAATTGCTTTTTGACAACAGACCAGAAATTTTGAAAGATTATAGTTCTAAAATAAAAAAATGGAGTTCTGGTTGGTTTAAAAGTCAAAACATTTCTCTTTATATTTATTCTCAAGGGCAAGGTTTTTTTCTTTTGATGAGATGTCTTCTGAGTGTGTATATATATGTGTTTCTTCTTCATTGACTTAAAGACAGGGTTCTCCTATACAAACCATTGCCCATCCTCCATTACCTTCTAGAAAATTCTAGCCTTTCCCACCTGGGGTTCTATGCTCTCCACGTCTGGCTCCTAACCACCTCTTCAACTCTTCACCCCAGTTCAACCTATCACATACCCTTTGCTCCACTCATTTTAGACGACCACTTTCTGTAACATGTTTGTACTTTCCCCACCTCTCTGTCCTCACTAAAAAGCCTTTCTGTCCACCTGGATGACTTTCTTTCTATGACCACTGAGGTCTACCTGCCTTCTTTTCCACTCATCACATCCACCCCAGCATGCATTCTATTAACACTGTTCCTGCTTTTATATCAGTATCAATTTGCAGTCTTAAGTTTGTTAAGATTAATTGGTATATATATCTCTGGTGAAAGCCAGTAACTCTGATTCATTTTCCTATGGCCCTACAGCTAACAGCACAATGCCCGGGCGAAGTAGAAACCTGATAACTGTTTGCAGCTTCAAAATTATTTGAAAATAAGCAATTTCAGCTTTGGAGGCAATACATATTGAAATAAGTCATTGTGCAAGAGTCCTACATTGATTTAAAGGGCTTTCACAGATGGACATCTTCCTAATAGAAATCAGTGGAATGTTCCTCTCCATTATTCAGTCAATGGACCTTCTAAAACCAGTTAGGCATTGTTATATGTTGGGAAGATCTTGAGAAAGTAAATAATTGAATACTTATAATTTTTAGCCTCGAGTAATACTGCCTGCTTAATGTTTTGTAAAAGGTCAATGGAATCCATCAACATCGCTTTTTATATCCATTGAGTATTTCATAGAAACGATCAATCTGTTGGCCACTCTGCAGACACTGATGAAAGGCCTGCTATGTTCAGAATGGGGAGAGGTCCCGTGGAAAGTCCAACAGGCCAGGACACAGGCCCCATCCTCGAGGAGCTCTTCTCTAGTCTGGAGTTTGCTGCAGTGTTGTGTATCTGCAAATATGCTCCCTTTCCTTCCTGGGCGTACACATGTCTAATCTGTCGTGGAACTCTATTTACTAATCCTAAATGTGGTCCAGAATCCCTGGGAAGCCACCAGCAATTGCATCCACACAGGAGATGGGAGCTGTTTGCTATCCCATATACTGGATTTCACAGAAAGGGCAGAGGCAGGCAATTAGAGAAAAGTGGAGTGCAGCCATCACAAATGGAGCTCAGTCTCCTTTTTCTGTGAATAGGCCACTGGACAGAGGTCAGGAGCGCTGGCTCCAGGTGCCTGTTCTGCTAGTGTTAACGTGACTTGGAGTAAGTCGCTTCCTCTTTAGACATTTTTCTTTGGTTAGCCCTTATGTGAACAGGATATTTTTTTTAAAAAAGATTTATTTATTGATTTCTCTCCCCTTCTCCTCCCGCCCCAGTTGTCTGTTCTCTGTGTCTACTTGCTGCGTGTTCTTCTTTGTCCGCTTCTGTTGTTGTCAGCAGCACGGGAATCTGTGTTTCTTTTTGTTGCGTCATCTTGTTGTGTCAGCTCTCCATGTGTGTGGTGCCATTCCTGGGCAGGATGCACTTTCTTTCACACTGGGCGGCTCTCCTTACGGGGCTCACTCCTTGTGCGTGGGGCTCCCCTACGCGGGGGACACCCCTGCGTGGCAGGGCACTCCTTGCACGCATCAGCACTGCACATGGGCCAGCTCCACACGGGTCAAGGAGGCCTGGGGTTTGAACTGCAGACCTCCCATGTGGTAGGCGGAAGCCCTAACCACTGGGCCAAGTCTGCTTCCCCAGGATATTTTTATAGCAGCTGTTTCTCTATCAGTGGGAGGTTGGACTAGGTTCAGGGGTTAATATTTCTACCACCAAAACTTCTGTCACTGAACATCTTTTTGGTACATACTCTGTGTTAGGCATTGTACTAAAGGCTTTATCTGTATCAAATGACTTAATCTTCACAACAATCTTATGAGCTAGGTATTATTTGACAGATGAAGAAATTGAGATACAGAGAGGTGAAGTAATTTGTCAAAAGTCCCACAGCTGGTGAATATCTGAGCTAACCTAACCCATGTTTCTGGTCCCCAAAGGACTCCAAAGTCCACTTACTGAATTGTTTTACTGTCCTGAGGCCATTGTGGTTTTCAAACTTATTTAAAAATGTAGAGTTGCTCTGGCTGAAGCAAGGAATATGGAGCCTAAGGCCCTGCTGGGCTGGCCACTCACCTTCTCTTCCAACTCCCATTGCCTCTGAGGCATCTCCATGGAAACCAAAGGATCCAAGAAACAGCCTGAGGACCCCAAGGCGGGAAACCTCTCTGGCTTTTCAGCTTCCACATTCTCCTTGCATGTGACAAATCTGTATCATTCCTCAGCCCTCAAGGGGAACACTCAAGTTATAGATGATGCTAACTTGAATCCTGGCTTTATAAAACACAGCAATTAGGAAGCGACTCTTCAGGGCTGTTCTGGATACTGCCAAGGATGTTGTTTGTTACATGTTTCAATGTCTTCACTCTAGGGGCCCATGGGAAGCATCTTTCTTTGGCCTCAGTGCTCAGGGCTTCTCTTAAGCACTGGTGTACATTAGACTTTTGAACACTGTGAATCTCATAAACCTCTGTGGCTCCCTTGACATGTTGACTTCTAGAAAACTCAGAGCCAAATTAGTGGCAAAATCTTAGTGAGTTTACTGTGTTAACGACTCCATTTCACTTTCATTCTCTTTCCCTCTTGCCTCATTTCTCTTTCCCTCAATTTAATTCACTTTTCTGTGGCATATGCATTTTTGTAAGTCATCTTAAATCTCTTATGGAGAAGGGTGGGGTAGGAATGGAGAAAAGTTCGGTTCTTCTTTATAAAAGAATTCCCTGCAAATGACCACATAAATACTGGGCTCCCATGATGAGCATCAAATCTTGGATGAATGAGTTTTTCATTTCTCTTGATTGTGTTTTAAAATAAAGTAAAGGTGACCCCCAGTCTTGCTAAAGAGGAAAGGGACTTCAGTTAGGAAATTAGAAACTACTTTCAAGTTGCCATGTTGTACATTAGCCAAAGTAAGATGCAAGAGTCATCCTTCCAGATGTTGTTAATGTGGGAAAATGTGGGAGGGGTATGGAGTGGGGCATATGGGAATCCCCGATATTTTTTTATGTAACAGTTATATAATCTAAGTATCTATTTTTTTAAATTAAAAAGTATATTAAAAAAATTTTTTTTTTTGAAGAGTCATCCTTCCAGGTCTTTAAAGAAAAGAAATGCAAAGATGAGAATTCCTACTGGTTGAGTCCCTATTTTGGACTAGAGACTGTTCTGGGGTTTTAGATAATTTTCTTTTAATCCTCACCACAAATTTGTGAGTTACTATCTCCATTTTACTGAAAAGGAAACTGAGGTTCAGTAAGGTTACAGAAGGTTTTAGTTGGTTTCCTACATCCTTCTCCAGCTAGAGCCATCTGCAGTATCCAGAGTTCAAATTGCCCTCCATTCTCCCTGGGGCTGTACTTCCTATCTGTGCTTGCTGCCTCCTCTCTAGCGCCCCCTACTATGTATTCTTTACACTGCAGCCATAGTGATCATAGCAAATTGCAAATTTGCTCATACTACCTGCCTGCTTAAAAATCATTTAATGACTTCCTTTTGCACTTAAGATAAAGACTAAATTCTTGAACATAGCCTTACAGCCTGCACAGTCTAGACTTTGTGGATTTCTCCAGTCTCATTTCTCACCACCCTCCTCCTCTTTTTCCCTCTTCCTCTGCCAAGGTAGATGGTGTGCTTCAGAATCATCTGAAAATCTTACCAAAAACACGGATTGCTGTACCCCCACCTCCCAGAGATTCTGATTCAGTAGGTCTGCAGTGGGGTCTGGTAACACTTTTTCAGGGGCTGCTGCTGCTGCTGTTCAGAGGTTCACACTTTTCAGTAGCAATGGCTACCACATTTTTGTCCAACATTGAGTCTTTGCTTAGGGGTCAGCACACTTTTGTGGTAAAGGATCAGATGGCAAATATTTTCAGCTTTGTAATCCATATGATATCTGTTGCAAGTACACAACACTACCTATTTAGCTCTGCCACTGTAGTGCGAAAGCAGATGGCCATATATAGTACAGAGTAAGTGTGGTTGTATTCCAATAAAACTTTATTTACAAAAATACATGGCAGGCTGGATTTGGCCCGAAAGCCATAGTTATACAGTTTCATATAAGCCATGCTCCCTCCAATCACAGAGCTTTTGCTCATGACATTTTCCTCTTTGCTTAGAATATTCTTGCCCTCCTTATTTGCCCTGCTAACTCTTTATTTAGCCTTCATGTCTCATCAATCACCTCCTCCATAGGTGTCCATAGCATGTTTCACCCGTTTATACTTTCAACAGTATTCATCAAGTGCCTTCTTAGTGCTAAGCACTGCTCTAGGTACTAAGGATATGGAAAAAAAGAGACAAGATCACTGCAATCAGGTACCTCCATTTTTGTGGGAAAAGTATACAATAAGGAAGTGAACAAATAGGACATACAATCTCTTAGAGAGTAATATAAAATATAGGGTGACATGAGCAATGACTTGGGAAAGAGCTCCTTTAAAGTGATTGGCGTAGTCTCAATTTGACATTGGTTTTTGGGACCATAAGACATGTCATTCTACTCCATCAGATTGAAATTTTAATGAGGCAGAGCCTTGTCTGGCTTTATACACCATTGTTTTCTTTGCATAGCAAAGAGACAAAGGTTCAGTAAATATTTATAAAAGTAATGGGTTCTAGGTTTGACTCTAGATTTAACTTAGTTCTAAAATCATTTAATTTATTTTTTAATAAAACAGATTCAAGATCAGTATTCTCTGTCAGAGATACTGGAATATGAGATTTGTTCAATCACGTAACACATATTGAATACCTTTCTGTGCCAGGCCATGTCCTAGGTCAGGAGATAAAAGGGTTGTCCAAATCAGAAAAAAAAATCCATGCCCTTACGGAGTTTACCTTTTAGTTGGCTGGGGAGAGTCAGACAGACTGTAAATTCTCAAAACATATATTGTATTAGATATAAATCAATGCAAAGGACAAAAATAAAGCAGGACAAGGGAGGAAGAGAGGGCTGGTGCAGAGGCAGGCAATTATAATTTTAAATAGAGTAGTAAGGCACGTGATATTTGACCAGAGATCTGGAGGAGATGGAGGGGTGAGTCAGGTGAGCCAAATAAATATCTCAGCATTCCATACAGGGAAGATAAGTTCAAAGACATTGAGCTGCCTGGCACAGTCAGGGAATAGCAAGGAGCTCCATGTGGCTGGAGTGGATAGATAAGTAGACCCAATCTGTTTTGAAAAACAGGTTCATATCAGATGTTACATCTCTAATGAGACCCAGACAATATGCATTCAGAATATTCTCTATCATCAACCCCAACCACCATCTTGTTTGTCAGAAGTAAGTTCTCTTCAATCAGTACAATAAAGGAAAAGTAGAGATTTTTAAAACTCTTCTAAGCTTAAACATTCTTGCCCTAACTACCCCTGAAAAAAAGCCTCTGGAAAAAAAATTAGTTCAGTGGCATAAGATTAATGAAAATTTTGAGACCCACATCTCCCACAAGACAGTTTAGAAAGATACCATATTTTGAGTGGTTTATCTGGAAGAGTTACTGAGTAGAGTTTAACTAGATCATGCCTTCTATATGACATGATATAGCATGGGCTGATCATTATTCTCCCATATTCCTTTTCCCTTCCCCCATAGTAACAGAACTCCCATTTTCAGCTGAGGATATGCCTGTATACAATAACAGCATTGTTCAACCTCCCTTGAAGTTAGGGGTGGTCATATGGCTAAGAACTAGCCAATAGATAGTGTCTTAGTTTGCCAGGGCTGCTATGACAAATACCACAAAATGGCTTGGCTTAAACACAGGTATTTATTCCTCACAGCTTTGAAGTCTGGAAGTCCAAAATCAAGGTCTTGAAAGACCATAGTTTCTACCCAAAGTCTGTAGCATTTTGGTGCTGGCTTGCTAAAATCCTTGGGCTTCCTGCTTCCATTACATGGAGATGTCCTTGGTCACCTCCTGTGTCTTTCTCTGATTTCTGGCTTCTACATATTCTGGCTTCTCTTTCCTCTGGCTTTTCTTTACAAGTCTTCCAGTAAGATGGATTAAAGCTTACCCAAAGTTAGTTTAACCACACCTAAATAGAATCCTAGAAGATCTATTCCCAAGTGAGTCCACAGCTTAGTTGATAATAAATCTTCAAATGGTAATTACTAATGGGTTCACATTCACAGGAACAAGAATTAAGAACATGTCTTTTGTTTGGGTACATGATGTAAACAGAAGTGATATGTACAACTTCAGTAGTAAAGATACTAAAGTATCTTTAAAGGGAGAAGGTGTTCCTTTTCTTTTTCCTTTTTTTCTACCTGCTGGCTAGACCAAAGCTCCAGCTGCCATCTTGGACCAACAATGAAGTGGAGAGTTAGCAGATGACCGAGTACCTCAGAATTTGTACAACTGTCGTATTGGCCCTGGGCTGCTGCTCTCTAGAAATTTTATGGGAGACAATAAAACCTTCCTGTTCTAAGCCTCTCTTAATTTGAGTTTGAGGTCACATGCAGCTAAACCTAATTATAACTAATACACCTGAGTTTTCTGTAACCATGAGGTGTGAGAGAGCCAAGAGCAAACACAGGCATTTATTTTTGAATCCATAAAGCAGATAAAATTAGTATGAAAACTGCATGAGTATGTGTTTCAAAATGAAATTTCTTTTATTATGTATTTTTATTATGAAAGCAATACATGCTCCTTTTAAGAACAACCCACAGGCAAACGAAGAAGAAAATTAAAATATTCTTGTCATTCCACCCACCTAAAAATGATCAGTTAATACAATGTTGCATTAACTTTCATATATATATATATGAATCATATCTTAAAATAGTTTTATAACTAATTTGCTTTTGTAAAGCTTAATATATTGTAAACATCGTTCTATATCAAGAAATTTATTTTTGCTTTCAAGTTTTTAACTGCGTTGTGGTATACCGTTGCATAGATAAGTAATAATTTATTTAACCAAATTCCTATAATTGGATAGTTAGACAGTTAATAATGTTGCAATGAACGTTGTTGTTGCTAAATCTTGGCACAGACTTTGAATTATTTCCTGAAGATAAATTCCCTGCATAAACAATTTCGTGAGTAGATGAGGGCTGGGCCAGTTTCCAGAGAATGAAAGAAAAAGGGAGATGGTGAGTCTGAGGTCAGCCCTGTCTTACAAAGATATAAATCAATGCAAAGAACAAAAATAAAGTAGCAGAGCAGCCCTGGGGGATTAAGAATGTTGGACGAAGCTGATTGGTCAGGCATAGGTTAGGGACCCAAGAGTAGGGACGTTGATAGCCTTGTGAGAATCACAGGGACCGCAACTGGGGGAATAGGTGCTTTCCCTCAGGCAGTGATTCTCAAACTATGCTTTCTGGATCCCAGAAATATTAGTATCACCTGGGAATCTAATGGAAGTGCAAATTCTGGAGGTTTCCCCCAAATCTACTGAATTAGAAACTCTGAGATCAACCCAGTAAACTGTGTTTTATCAAACCTATGTCAAAGTTTGAGAATCACTACCCTAAGGAAAATGCAGGTATTGTTAATGAATAAAGGAGAGGGGTTTCTGTATATGCAAAAAAGAAAGATATTATTATAATTTAAAATGTTCCTTCCACTAAAATTCTATAATGCTTATATTTTATTTATTCTATACTCATATATTCCATTTTCTATAGACTGTGTGCTTCCTGAGGGCAGGGGTGCTATTCAACTCTGTGTCCTTATAACTCTTAGTGCAGTGCCTTGAGTTTTGTAGGTGTGCTGGCATTTTTCACATGGCCCTTCTGGTCCACTACCCTCCTTCTCTACTCCCCTTTCTTTTCCAGAAGGCTCACCTCTGTGGATTATATCAGTAGCCTCCTGTGTCCTCTGGATTCCAGTTGGCCAATGGAAGGTTCTGGGGAAAAATATTGGGGAGAGAGGAAACCAAGTTGAAGGTCTTTATTTCCTTGGCCCCCTTCCTGTACTCTTTCTTCAGTCCAGTTGTACACCACTACCTTCAGCACCATGGACCACTGCTCCTCCAAAGGTAACTTCCTCTATTGGACTCCCTCCTTCTGGTGTCTGGTACACATCTTCCCCTGGTCTCTCTGACTTACTTCTGGTAACAGCTTCACTGTTGCTTACCCCCAGGTGCCTGCCATTACCCTTTGCGATTTCCTTTGTCAATGAAGCCACCCAGAAGTATTTACTATAAGTCATCTTTTTCCAGTGGAGGCCTTGACAGATAGAATCAGCATCAAATACATATTTACTGATGAAATTGGGACATTTTCAAAAATATTTTTGGTTCAAAACACAGTATACCTATACTTTCTGACATACAAAATACTTTGGTAAAATTCTTTTGATAAGAAAAATAAGTCCTAAAATATTTATAATTAATTGAGGAAAAGAGTCTATTATTCATACTCTTGGTTTAAACCTTTGTGAGGGGGAAGGTTGGGACCTTCCCCAGCTGGCATTCATAGTGATAATTTGATCCCTTGACCTGCATAAAATCTCAAGAGGTACGTATATTTGTGAAGATGGGCAATGGTGTATTTTCAAAGTTAATTTTTCAAAATTATGACATAAATTAAAGGCACTTTGAGTTATAGTGTAAGCCAGATAAATTAGTTTTAATCTTGGCATGTGTAAATTATGCTTTGGTATTTAGGAAGAGAAATGTTCCCCGTGGCCATTGACAGACCCTCACCCTGCAGTTTATAAATCAAAGGGACAAGTTGAGAATAAAACACTTTATGAAATCAAGTGTCAAGAGCTCCTTGTTAAATTTGCTGTAGCAATTAAGTTCTCAGGTGAGAAAAGGCCTCTTTTTCAATGTTTTATTAACACCGTCATTCAGTACTCCATTTATAGGAGCAACTCTTCATAGTAAGTATGTATTAGGATGGCTTTTCACCTCCATTTAAATGAAAAGTTTGAGAGGAGGCATTGGTTCCTGTCTACCCACTTGAATAGTAAAGGAGGTTGGAGCTGAGCCAGATTACAGAGAAGAGATGTGGGAATAAGGGAGGTCAGTGGTCGATCTGGCCCAGACAGGCTAGTGTGGAGGTGGAGATGTCCCCAGATGGGCAGACATACCAGGGCTGCTCTCTTCACAGGCCACCGATAATTCCTCTGAAATCATGGGACTGGCCCTTGTACAGTCAACCTTCAGATTCTCTTTGCTTGCAACTTTTGGGTAAAAGTGTGATAGTTTTTGTCTTGTTCACCTTGTATGAAGTGTGTATGTGCATGTGGGCAGGGGCATGGAAAAGAGAAGTGAGAGAGGGAGAGAGAAGAAGAGGGTGATAGAGACAGACTGCTCTAAATGGGTGCCTTTGGCTCCTATAATTATTCCAGGGAAGAGCCACATGAGGAAGGTTATTTCAGTCTGGAATAAGGAGCACTGAGTTTGGAATCAGTCTTATATTTAAATTTGGTCTTTGCTGATGACCAGTTGTGCAACTTGAGGCTGGAGAATCTTGAGGCTTTGTTTCTTCATTTATTGAAGAGCAATTCTGCTACTCACAGGTGAGTATGAGGAGTAACTGATAGAGCATTGGTGAAATCCCTTCATAAACTATAAAGTATGTCGTGCCTTCCAGTCAAAGACCATCAGGAAGAGACCTGTAGTTGAACATGTTGCAATTGCTACTCATTGTAGAGATGGAGAACCCCGCTGTTTTAGTTTCCTCAGCTGCTCAAGCAAATAGCATACAATAGCTTGGCTTAAACAATGGGAATGTATTAGTTAATGGTTTTGACTAGGAAAAAGTCCAAATCAAGTCACCATCAAGGTGATGCTTTCTCCCCAAAGACTGGTATTTTGGTGATGGTTGCTGGTATATTCTTGGTCCTGGGCTTGCAGCAACCTCTTCTGACTTCTCTGCTCTCTTTTGAGTTCCTTGGAATTTTAGCTTCTTGCTTCCCATGGCTTTCTCTCTGTTTGAATTTCATTCCACTTTTAAAGGACCCCAGTAATAGGATTAAGACCCATTCTCATTGAATCGGGCCACACCTGAACAGAATAACCTTATCAAAAAGTCCTACTTCCAATGGGTCACACCCACAGGAATGGAGTAAGTTAACAAGTTTTTTCTGGTGTGCATAGTTTCAAGCAACCCCACCCACTTTGGGTGTTAGGATTTATAGGGGATTTGGGCTTGTGTCAGGTGATTTTGGGGAAGGTTTAAGGAGACATGGCTTTGCTCTGGGTTAGATGCTGCTGGGAAGCAGGGACAATTCTTTGACTGGGTGTCTTAAATCTTATCAGAAAAAGTCTAGAAAACTATGTCCAAGCTAAAGATACAATTGGCAAAGAAGAAACAGTCACTCACAGCAGGCAGGAAAGGAGGGTATGTGTGGCTATTTTGTGGTTTGGATGATGTTGGTGTTTTTTCTGTGTTCAGACCATGATTATGCAGTGCTCTTGCTTTTGTCCTGATCCATCAAGATCACAGAGTGGCCTTGTCGGATGCTGGCATTCTGATAAACTGTTTATATTTAACAGGAGAACATCAGGCACATCTATACATGTAGCTGATAGTGTCAGCCAGCTCCTGGAGGGCAGGGGCCTCTTTGCTTTTTCTCAAGTATTATAGAAAAATTGGGTATTTTACAATCGCCACTGGACATACATATACAAAGATGGAGGTTGTGTGTGAGTGTGTGTGTTCAGCTACAGCACTTTGTGTAACCAACATTCACTGATGGAAGCACATCTTTTAATTGAGACACTGATATGGTTTAGTGACCATACGTGAAACATTCCAGTGTCCTCATTAACTTTTTCTCAAGGAAACTGCTCTACCCACAAGACCTGCTGAGGAGAAGAGACCATGTTTGGTTCCAGGTGAATCTTGCCCTTTGTTGGTCAGAGCTGAAAGCATCACAGCTGGGGCATGGCTCAGAAGAAGCCAATCCATAAACTCAACAGAGACCTAGGACCTGTGTGTCCTGCCTTGACATGTTGAAGTGAAATGAATAGTTCTTCCAGAAATCAGAACGCAAAAGACTGAACCAGCTAATGGTAGATGGAAAGGTTTTAGAATGCCATGAGGAAGAAACTGTGCAAACTTATGTTAATAGGGTCATCATGTAAAGAAAGAAAGAAATTAGAGGGTGAGAATTTGGATGGATGGAGTAAAGAGATCAACAGGCCCAGAGAGAAGAAGAGAATAGAAGAAGCTCCACAGAGCTTTCTTGGGGCTCATCCACTTCCTGATTCTAGCCTTGACCACACTATAATAAACTCCCTTGCTTGTGAGCAAGCTCAAAAAGGCTCTTTTTTTTGGCAAGAAAGTGAGATTGATTTAAGTAACTGTCCAGTGTTAGAGGTTTAAATTTGTGGACATCATCTAGCCTTTGTTTTCAAGCTGAAGAAATTTGATCTAAAAAAATGAAATAACATAAGCTTTAGTTTCCTGGCTGCTTAAACAAATGCCAAAAAATGGATCGACTTAATATGAATTTGTTAACTCTTGGATTCAGAGGTTTTCTAGGAGGCTTACTTCCTCTCAGGATCGGTATCATCTGGCTGCTGGCAATCTTTGGATTCTTGACTTTTCTGTCACATGGCAATGCACATGGTGGCACTTTCCTTCTCTTCTGGATTCTGGGGATTATCAGCTTCTTGCTTTTCCAGTGACTTCTTTCTCTGTCTGACATTCACTCTGCCTATATGGGATTCCAGTAATCTGTATTGAAGCCCAATCTGATTCAGTTGGGTCACACCTTAACCGAAGTAACATCTGAAAGAGATCTCATTTACCATGGGTCCACACTAACTGGAATAGCATGTCAAAGGACATGTCCAAACTGAGGTGCATAACTCAATCCCCAACACTGCTCAAGGTCATGGAACAGGTGAGAGGCAGGACATGAATAGAACCCCATACCTCGCCTTCAGGGTGTGTGAGCACAAACACACACAATAATTCTTATTAAGGATGATGATCACATTTGGGGGAAGTCTGCTTTCCAAGAAAGTCCTTTCATGGTGATAGAGTAGATAACTATCTAATGTGGTTTGAGGAAACCCAGAGAGGTCTCCCATTCTTTCCCTGCTCTCTCCATATGTTTCAGTTTCTTAGGCTGCTCCAAGCAAATTACCATGAAATGGTTCTGCTTAAACAATGAGAATATATTGTCAGCCCAAGAACATGTCCAAATCAAGGCATTATCAAGGTGATGCCTTCTTCCTGAAGTCTGGTTATCAGCAATCCTAACTCCTCTATGACATGGCAAGGCACATGGCAGAGTCTCCTGGTCTCTCCCTTCTCTTCCAGGTTTCATTAGTTTCAGCTTCGTGTTTCCATGACCTTTTCTCTCTCTCTATATATATTCACTCCAGTTGTAAAGGACTCTAATAATAGGTCTAAGACCCACGCTGATGGAAGCGGACTTGGCCCAGTGGTTAGGGCGTCCGTCTACCACATGGGAGGTCTGCAGTTCAAACCTCGGGCCTCTTTGATCCGTGTGGAGCTGGCCCACGCGTAGTGCTGATGCATGCAAGGAGTGCCCTGCCACACAGGGGAGCCCTACGTGCAAGGAGTGTGTCCTGTAAGGAGAGCCACCCAGCGTGAAAGAAAGTTCAGCCTGCCCAGGAATGGTGCCACACACATGGAGAACTGATGCAAGATGATGCAACAAAAAGAGACACAGATTCCCGTGCCACTGACAACAACAGAAGTGGACAAAGAACACGCAGCAAATAGACACAGAGAACAGACAACTGGGGTGGGGGATAGAAGGGGAGAGAAATAAATAAATCTTAAAAAAAAAAAAAAAAGACCCATCCTGAATAAGGTGGGTCATACCTTACCTGAAGTGACCTATTAAAAGCTTCTACTTTAAATGAGTTCACACCCACAGGAATAGATTAGATTTAGGAACATGTTTTCCTGGGGTACATACAGCTTCAAACTACTACAGCATCATCCACAGAAAACAGCACCTAGCACCTAAGATTTTTGCAAAGGTTAAGTGAGTGTGCACGTGTGACCTCAGTGCATTGGAACTGTTAAATGAATATTACCTTTACAAATATGGTTTAAAGCCAGACTTATAACTCCCTCATGCCAGGCTCCAAGGCCAGTGAAAGTAGATGATGATGCCCTTAATGAATAATGATAGCTAGGGATACTGGTTGCTTGGGCAGCTGTACTGTAACAAAGTTCTGCAGACTGAAAGGCTTAAAACAGAAGTTTATTGTCTACAGTTTTGGAGGCTGGAAGTCTGGACTCCAGGTGTTGGCATGGCCTTACTCCCTCCCAAGATTCCAGGGAAAGATCTGCCCTGCCTCTCTGATTTCCGGTGGTAGCTCGCAATCCTTGGCATCCCTTGGCTTGCTGCAGCTTTGCTGCAATCTCCGCCTGTGCCTTCACATGGTCTTCTTTCCTGTGTCCTCTGTCTCTTCTTATAATGACAGTAGTAATTGGATTTAAGGCCTTGCCTAAATCAGTGTGACTTCATCTTAATTTTATTGCAAAAACCTCATTTCCAAATCATGTCTCATTCTGAGGTTTTGGGTGCTCACGAATTTTGCAGGGACTATTTGACCCACGATAGTAACTCTGTTAGATTTAACCTAAAGCAATGACCAAAAGGTATGGTCGACAGTACTAGGTTGCCATTACTTGCACTGATGGAAATGGAAAATAACTTACACAGGCCTAGCACCTACTTGGGTCTAGCTACCTGCAGAGGCTCCTTTAACAAACACAAAGTGGTGATATTGTTAACGTCATTTTACAGCCATGGAAGCTGAGGCTCAGAGTGACTCAAGGATGTTGGAGGGATGCCCTCCCTGTAGAGAACAGCATTGAGAGCCTGGGCACAGGGAGCAAGAAAAGACAGTGTACCAAGGTGGAGGAGAGAGGTTATGGGTGGACATTCCTAACATCACCATTTCACCCAGGACCAGCTCTCTGTGCCAAGGAACTTGCAAATAAAGGGCACTCTCTGCATCTGGCTGTGTGTGTAATTCTTCTCTGTCCAGGCTTAATGTCACCAATGTGATTAACACCTGTATCAGGGAACTCACCTCGACTCACATCCCTTTTTCCCATTCATCTCTGTCTCTGCAGGTGATGAGGAGAATGGCAGTTTGAGTTTGGAGAGCAAACCATGCATAATGAAAGCAGCCCTTATGGGTCCAGCTGAGCCTCTGGGTCAAGAGTGGTAAGAAAGAGGCTGTCAGATGACTTTTTGCAGAATGTTTTGTGAAGTGTATTTGAAAAGTTCTTTGGAAGGCTAGGAAAATGTAAAGTCCTGTTATTTTATTTTATTTTTACTTTTGAATGATTGGACTATGTGTCATTTTTCTTTTTTTTAGCTTCCTTTAATTTTTTATTAGAGAAGTGTTAGGTTTATAGTAAAAATCATGCAGGAAGTACAGAGCTTCCATATTATCCCCCAAAGCCCCTCACACACGCATTTCTCTATTATTACGCTTTGCATTGGTGTGGTACCTTTGTTACAATTGACAAAACAACATTATTATATTTATACTATTAACTGTAGTCTATAGTTTACATTATGGTTCACTGTGTTATACAGTTCTATATTTTTAAAAAATTATTCTAGTTATATATATATATATATGCACACACACAATCTAAAGTTTCCCTTTTTAACCACATTCAAATATATAATTCAATGATGTTTAGTACATTTGCAATGTTGTATGTGCTACCCTCACCTTGGTCAGTTACCAGATCTTTTCATAACCTCAAACAGAAACTCTGTACCCACTAAGCCTTACATCCCTGTTTCCTACTCATACCCTGGCACCAGGCAGTCTGTATCCTAGTTTCTGACTCTATGAATTTATTTAAGTTTTTTTATATCAGTGAGATCATATAATATTAGACCTTTTGTGTCTGACCTGTTTCAGTCTACATGATGTTTTCAAACTTAAATGTCACATGTATTAGGACCTCATTCCTTTTTACAGCTAGATAACATTTCATTGTATGGATACATTTTGTTTATCCACTCATCTGTTGATAGATCCTTGGGTTGCTTCCATCTTTTGGCTACTGCAAATAATGTCACTATGAACATCAGTGTACAAATATCTATTTGGGTCCTTGCTTTCAGTTCTTTTGGGTATATATCTAGAAGTGGGATTGCTGGTTCCTATGGTAATTCTGTATTTAACGTTCTGAGGAACTGCCAAATTGTTTTCCACAGTGGCTGCACCGTTTTACATTCCTACCAACAATGTACAACTGTTTATTTCTCCACTTCCTCTCCAACTTGTTCTTTTCTGTTTTTTAAATAGTAGTCATTCTAGAGGGGGTGAAAATAATATTTAGTTGTGGATTGGATTAGCATTTCCCTAAAGGCCAATGATGTTGAGCATCTTTTCATATGCTTTTTAGCCATTTGTATATCTTCTTTGGAGAAATGTCTATTCAATCTTTTTCCCATTTTTTAATTGGATTGTTTGTCTTTTTGTTGTTGACTTGTAGGAACCTTTATATATTCTGGATATTAAACCCTAATTGGATATGTGCTTTCCAAATATTTTATCCTATTCAGTAGGTTGTCTTTTTACTTTCATGATGCAATCTTTTGATGCATAAAATTTTAAAATTTCCATGATATCCCATTTATCTGTTTTTTCTTTTTATGCTTGTGCTTTGTGTGTAAAGTCTAAGAAACCATTGCCTAACACAAGGTCCTGAAGATGATTCACTGTTTTCTTCTAGGAAGTTTGACTAATATAGCTTTGTAATGTTTCAGTATCATTTTAGCGACCTGATACCCCTTTTTTATCCTTCTGTATGAATTTGATGATAGACTTTTCCATTTCTATAAAGAAGGCTGTTGGAATTTTGATTGGGATTGCATTGAATCTGTAAATCACTTTGAGTAGAACTGACATCACAACAACATTTAGCTTTCCAATCCATGAACACAGAATGTCTTTCAGTTTATTTAGGTCTTCTTTGATTTCTTTTTGCAATGTTTTATAGTTTTCCATGTTCATATCCTTTACATCAGTGGTTAAATTTATTCCCCAAAATTTAATTCTTTTTTTTTTTGCTATTGTAAATGGCATTTTGTCCTTTATTTGCTCTTCAGATTCAGAAAAACTACTGAACTGTGCATATTAATCTTCTACATTTGTCAAATGCCTTTTCTTCATCAATTGCAATGATCATGTGACATTTTCCCTTCATTTTATTATTGTGGCTTATTAAAGTAATTGATTTTCTTACCTAGGATAAATTCCACTTGATCATAGTGTATAATTCTTTTAATGTGCTGTTGTATTTAGTTTGCTAGGATGTTGTTGAAGATTTTTCCTTCTATAATCATAAGGAAACTTGGTCTATAGTTTTGTTTTACTGGGATACCTTTATTTGACTTTGGTCTTAGGGTGATGAGACCTCATTGAGTGAGTTAGGAAGTATTCCCTTCTCTTCAATTTTCTGAAAGAGTTTGAGCAGGATTGGCATTAATTCTTCTTGGAATGTTTGATAAAATTCACCATTGAAGTCATCAAATCATGGGCTTTTCTTTATGGGGGGACGTTTTTGATTGCTGATTCAATCTCTTCACTTGTTATTGGGCTGTGGAGAGCTATTTCTTCTTGAGTCAGTGTAGGTAGTTTGTGTTGTTTCTAGGAATTTACTTCATTTAGGTTACATAATTTTTAGAGTACAATTGTCCATAGTATTCTCTTATAATCCTTTTTGTTTCTCTGGGGTGAGTAGTAATGCCACCCCCTTTCACTTCTGATTTTAGTTATTTACATTCTTTCTTTTTTTCCCTTTTCAGTCTAGCTAGAATTTTGCCAATTTCATTGATCTTTTCAATGAATGAGTTCAACATTTTTAAATTTATCTGTGACCTAGCATATGGTCTATCCTGAACAATGACCCATGTGCACTAGAGAAGAATGTGTATTCTGCTGCTGTTGATTGAAATGTTCTATGTATGTCTGTTAGATCTCATTGATTCATAGTATCATTCAGTTCTTCTTTCCTTATTAATCTTCTACCTAGATATTCTATGCATTATTGAAATTGGTGTATTGAAATCTTCTACTATTAATGTAGAACCTTCTATGTCTCCTTTCAAATCTATCAGTATTTGCCTCACATATTTTGGGCTCTGCTATTAGGTACATATAAATTTATAATTGTTATAGCTTCTTGTTGAATTTACTTCTATATATACTATCCTCTTTGTCCCTTGTAACAGATTTTTACTTAAAGTCTATTTTGTATGATATTAGTATACCTACCCCACTTCTCTTTTGTGTACTGTTTGCAGTAATATTTTTCTGTCCTTTCACTTTCAACTTATTTGTGTCTTTGGATTTATGGCGAGTCTCTTTTAAATAGTATGTAGTTGGGTCATGATTTTTTTTTTTAAATCCATTCTGCCATTCTCTGCCTTTTGACTGGAGAGTAAAAACTAGTTACATTTAAAGTAAATATTGCAGAACTTTCTTCTGCCATTTTGCTAATTGGTCTTTGTGGCTTATGCCATTTTTGTTCAGGTCTTCTGGTACTGTCTAATTTCATATTCATTTTTTAGTATGCCATTTTGAATCCATCCTCATTTCCTTCTGTATGTATATATTTTCAGATATTTTCTTTGTGGGGAAGCCCCATTACTTTTTAAAAATATATTTTTATTAAAGAAGTTGTGAACTTACAAAATGATCATGAACATGTATGAAATTCCATATAACACCGTCCACCAACACACATTTGTTGTGGAACATTTATTACAGATTAGCCCCAACACTTTTAAGAATACTCATTGAAAAGCCGTTTCTAGGTATATGGATTCCTATTTCTGCTTATGAGCAATTTAGTGCTGAATTGTGGGTGGGGGTGGGAAGGCTGCCAGCTGACCACTGGTCAGGAGTTTATCCAGTTTGACTTCCATACACATTTACTGAAGTGGCTCTTTAAGAAATTACGTGGACTAGATGCTTAAATTTCCCAAGCTTCTTGGCATTTCTGAACACTATACTAACGCTAGGCATGTTTTTAAAGCTGTCAGTCTTAAGGTATTTATTCTGATGAAAGTATTTTCACCTCACATGTTGGATGCACTTAGAAACCCATTACTAGCTTGAATTTTTATGCATTACTCTCCTGAAGACCATAAGAAAACTATAAATTTTTGATTGCCACTTCATATGTCAAGTGCCCAATTTCTGTTTTTTACTCATTGTTTTTATAAGTAAAAAGTAAAATGCAAAGTCTCACTCAAAATAGAAACATACCTCATATTCATGATACAACTCATGTTTGGCTTTGGAGTTTATAAAAACTAGAATTATTAAGTCAACCTGCATAATCAAGCCTTATCTTCATGTATTTGGGAATGTTAAGCAGTCTTGTGATGTGGAAACATTTTTACTAATGAGGTATTCTTTTTTTTTTTTAAGATTTATTTATTTATTTATTTCTCTCCCCTTCCCCTTCCCCGCTACCCCGCCACCCCGGTTGTCTGTTCTCTATGTCTATTTGCTGCGTCTTCTTTGTCCACTTCTGTTGTTGTCAGCGGCATAGGAATCTGTGTTTCTTTTTGTTGCGTCATCTTGCTGTGTCAGCTCTCTGTGTGATTCTTGGGCAGGCTGTACTTTCTTTTGCGCTGGGCAGCTCTCCTTATGGGGCGCACTCCTTGTGCGTGGGGCTCCCCTACATGGGGTTACACCCCTGTGTGGCATGGCACTCCTCTCACGCATCAGCACTGCACGTGGGCCAGCTGCACACAGGTCAAGGAGGCCCGGGGTTTGAACCGCGGACCTCCCATGTGGTAGACGGACGCCCTAACCACTGGGTCAAGTCTGCTTCCCACTGAGGTATTCTTAAAAAGAAAATATTTCTGAGAAGTTTTTTTGAAAAATTATAACTAACTTTGCCTGAGAGAGATAATTTCTTCACATTTATATTGATGGGACTGGTCACAAACCTAGTAGTTCACTACTCTTATGTATGTGTGGGTGCATACTTTTTGCAAAGGTATAATGTTTTTGGTGATGGTAGACAGATAGCTACTTAAACATTTTTGATCTGACTTCACTGTCATATCTGGACTTATCTGCTATTAGAGATATCCATTTACCCTAACAATTTGACCCTTCTCGCTAGTTTCTAGTCAATACTCTTTATTTCATGAAATCAAGCAAGAGAATTAAATGACACCTCAGTGATATTGATAGTATAGATCCATTTCAATAGGCCCATTTTATCCTTTCTTAATCTTTCAACATGACCTTCTTTTTAGCCTGCTCTTCTCTGAGAAATAGCCTTTGTTATTCTTTGGAGCTTTTCCACTCTTTGTAGCCTCCAAGGAATTTATCTCTGTTCAGGGCACTTAGCTTTGCTCTCTCAGAAGTAACGAAGTATTTTTTTATTTTTTTTTACAAGTGTCAATGTTTTTGCCAAAATACAATAAAAATTGTTAGGTAATCATGACTGTGTATGGGGCAGACAAAATGAGAGTCGGTTTTTTCTCCAATAACAATAATTCAGAGACTCATTTTTATCCATCCTTCTGTGGCAGTGAGTGAGATTGAAGCTTGAATTGAACTCCCAGTAAGATGAGAAAAAAGAACTATTAGTATTTGTGAGAATTACTTGGGTGAGAGTTAGTGTGAAGTTTAGTGAAACTGGAGAGGTGGGCATACCTGTGTCATGGATTGTTCTAGGTACCTCATTCTCCCTCTTGTCTGGCTAACCACAGGTCCAGTAGATCTATCAATGGGTGTCATTGTCTAGTCCTCCATGAGCATGACTGAATGGTTGGGAAGGTCTGCTCACGTGCAGAGGGTGGACATTTATTATGCTTTATGGACATACAGAATTTTCTGAAAAACCCTTCTTTGGAGAATTTCTCACAATATGAATCCTTCCAACCACAGGCAGAGGCAAGACACTCTCTTCCCCAGCCTCCCTTGCTGCTTAATGCAGTCATCTGACAGACTCAGCCAATCAGATGCAAATTTTGATGTAAAGCAACAGGAGGAAGTGGGCAGGGCAGAGAGTCCATTTTCCAGTTCGAGTTGTTGTAGAGTCTCTGGCTTTGGGGATCAATGTGGAGAGGGGAGTCCTGTTTTTCAGGGCCCAGTTAGAGGCTCAAGTTAAAGTGCCTGTGCCCCAGAGGTAGGGGACCTTCACTAGGGCACTTCTGAAGTTTGATTTAGAGTTAATACTTGCTGTGTAGCTTCTCATCCACCTGGGAGAACTTGTGAGCTACCAAGTATCCTTCGATATGTTCTATTCTGTTATTTCCAAGTGATATAGTCAATCCAACATACTTAGGTATTTCTACTTTATCAACACTTGAATATAATTTATTTTTAATGGGGAAACATGTAAAGGAATTGGTGTGAGAAGAAAATAAACAACATTCCATTGAATTTTTCCAATTAACTTGTGCCTATGTCTAAATATTAAAACAAACAAACACCTTCCCACTTGGGATAGGTAAACTCCTTTAGCCAAAGGGATAAGCCAGAGGCAAAGTTCCATCTCAGGGTCATTCTTTTCCTGGATTCTATCCTTCATTTGTTGAGCTTTCATTTGCTTCTGCTCATAAATATCTGGAAACCTTTTGATCATGGGAAGACAATTTGGGAGCTCTCTTACTCCACGGTTTAAGTTCATTTCCTGAAGTATGAGGCTTTCTTCTGTAACATACCAATGATGTTGCTGATATCGTGGTGTACCGTTGATTTACTACTGGGTGCTGCTCCATCCCTGCTGCTTTGAGTCCTCCTCTTGAATGGGCTTTTCAGAAAAGTTTGGCACATCACTGATTGCACTTTCTGCTGTACTGCTCAGTTTGCTGGGCTTTGAGGCCTCATATTGCTCTACAAGAGGGGCAATGCTAGCCTACACTTCCATCCCTGAACTACCCTTTAGGTTATCTTCCTAGGCTACACTTTCTGTATATAGTTATCAGCCTTCAGTGGAATGTGAACTGCTTGAAGGCAGGAATATTTCCTTGACTCTATAATGTGCTGGACACATTTTCAATACTTAAAGAGGCTTCTGAGAGACACCCACCCCCCACCCCCGCCCCCATCTTGGCTGCACCAACTCAGAGATATTTGATATTGTATGATCATGTCTTTGGCATGTTCTCTGCCTTGACCTTACTGACCAGTAACCACACTTATCTTGTCGGTCTCCCAGTGAGAACTGGCTTTATCTGCCAGTTTCTTGTCTACAATTTCTTACAACTCACCGCTGGTGACTCCTTTTTGTAAGGCATCTTGGGGTATTTATGTTGGTCCTTTGACTTTCTGGAGCATGTGCTTGGGCTGCTAAGGCGCAACAGACTTCTTTCTATATGATATTTTTCCTTCCTTCCTTTTTAAAAATATTTGCCATTTCTCTCACAACTGATGGGCAATGGACAAAATAGTTTTTATTAATAGTCTAAAGCCACACTGTACATTTTAAACTGCTGTGATCCTAGAAAGCAAACAAACAAAAATAAACAAGAAGCTTTGGAATCCTTAAGCTCTGATCAATCCACTCTGAGTGGATTACATTTGCATGTTGTGCAAATAATTGAATGAAAAGTAAAATATTTATTCCACCATTTGACTCCATAATTACAAGTATCTGGGTACTCAAAAATATATCCAAATTATGGAAGAATAAGATATGAGAGCCAGAAAGGAACTTAAGAATTTTCTTATTGCATATATTAGATGATGTGTACAAGCCCTGGGGGCCAGAGGGGTAGGAAACCTAATGCAATGAGATACAGCCACAGAATCCTAAAGTACCCATTTTGCTGGAAGAATTATATTTGAAAATGTACTTCCTTCTTTGTATTTCCTATCTACATTATTCCTACATAAGAAACCTAAGGAAACTGCTTGGATGACTGTCTTTTCTACTTTTGGTTACTGAGTTACTTTTGCTATCTATCATAAACTAGTATTTCACAATTAATGAGAATTTTTTGTTTTTTATTTTGCTCAACTAGAGTGTATTTGCCTGTACTGTAGGTACACTGTTTTTCTTTTGAAATGATCCAGAAATTCAATAAAAGTGGTACAATGAAGAAAAACAGCTTTGCCTGCCTGAGAGGAGTCACCCAATAAAATTATAGCTTTAATTTTCAGTCTGACCTTTCTTGTAATTTGTTTGAAATGCTAGGTTTCAAAAGAAATAGACCGTTCACTAAGGAAAACCTCAGCCCCCTCATCCTTCACCCCCACAAGCTATTTTGAAAACCAAAGCTTTGAGTCTAATCAGCTAATGACAACAGCAGAATTCCTGTGTGATACTCTTTTTTACACATATAAAGAGCGGAGACTTGTCATATGGCCTTTTGGTCATCATCACTTCCAAAGTTACCTCTTGGTACTTCCCTGCTTTTGAGTCATAGCATGGTTCACTCTTTCTCAAATTTTAACATGTGTACAAATGATCTGGAGATCTTGTTAAAAGGCAGGTTTGATTCAGTAGGTCTGGGGTGAGATCTCAGAATCTGCATTCCAAACAAACCCTCAGGTGATGCTGATGCTGCTAACACTTGGGCCACACTTTGAGTAAAAAGGGCGTGGATGACACCAAAACAGCATAAAACCCTCAAATTGCTTGTTTTCCTTTAAAAATAAATTTCTCTTGCTAAGAGATAACTATTCACTTTAGCAAAGTTTTAAAAAGTCACAAAGCTGACTATTTTTTTAGTGCTCTCCATCAATCATGAACCATGCTATTTGAAACTCTTTTTCTCCTGAAGATAAGACCAGCCAGGAAGCAAAGCTAGCTAAAGGGCCAAAGGGAATAGAGAAGGGATGACAGAGAATCTCCAATCTAAACTGTGTGAAAAACTAGGACTGTGTTTAAAGGTGGATGTCAGGTCATTCCGGGGTAGTCAACTGCATCCTTAATCTCGGTTTTGCACCCCTCCCTGTATCCATACCCTTTGCCCTATAGCTGTATAGTATAGGGATGATAGTGCTACTCCTTGCTGATGGGCTTGGCCATGTGACTAGCTTTAGTCAATAGGCTGTTAGCAGATATAAACAAGCAGAGAATTGATTTAGATTTGAGCACTGGGTCTTTTACTTCCTGCATCTTTGCCATTGCTTTGAGAGGAACATGGTTAGGTGAGGCCACTGGTCTCAGAGAGAGGAGGAGGAGAGGAATGTAGAACATGGGCACTTCCACCTGAACTCAGTGTCATCAACTCACCCCAGTCAACCTTCAGGCCCTTGAGAAATAGTAGATTGTTTATTTAAGTCACTCAACTTTGGGCTCATTTGTTACCCAGCAATAGCTACCTGACACACTGGAGTAGCAAGTTGGATGCAAGAGAACACAGCCAGAGGTGGGCATTGAGGTAGTGGGGCCAAACTCCTGCAGATGGAGATCCAAAATAAGGAATGAATTCCAAGCTGATATAATTTTAAATATTTTCAATGCACACTTATATGGATGGGTAAGATATAGTTAGAGGTGGGTTATGTTTTTCTTATTGAGTTCTTATCTGCTTATACTGTAGAGAGAGGATAGAGAAAATGTGGTTTGGGAGAAATGACTTAACCAATTAATTAATTAAATTTGAACATGAATTTACTGAGCATTGTGCATCTTCCCATATTGCTTGCCTTCTTGTGATGGCAAAGTGACATTTATTTTTTCCATGTAATTGACAAAAATTTATGAGGTATCTCACCAAATAACTAGGCATGCATTATTTGGACTGAAAGCCATGGGTTGCCATACACTAAATATTGGAAGTTCATGAAATTTCAGGTGTTCACTCACTCATTCATTCTTTCTAATATATTTGTTAAGCTATTATGTGCCCTTATGGAGCTGGCATGGTAGTCCTATATGGGAGACATGCATCACTCATTTTTATAATTCCTGTGTTAGATAGAGAGAAGCACAGTGAGCTCTACTACACTTGGAATGAAAGGATATTGTGATACTCTGGGGATCAGTGAAGGTTTCTCTGAGAAGGAAATGGCATTTAAACTGAAATCAGAAAAGAGAAGAAGTACAATTTTGGCACTGGGAATAGTATGTGTAAAGGACCTGAGGTTGGAAGATGTTTGACTTATTTGAGGAATTGGAAGACCAGTTTGAACTGAACTACAAAACACAAGGGGTGGGTGTCAGATCAGGCACAACCAGGTGTGACAGTTTGAAGTTCTGTGAATCCTAGAAAAGATCGTATTCTTTGAACTAATCCCTTCCTATGAATGTGGGGCCGTTTGATTGCATTAGATTCAGTTAAGGGATCTTTTGATAAGATCACTTGATTAGATTGCTTTAGGGCCTTTAATTGGACTAAGTCCTTGAGGTGTGACCCAGGTTGGGCCTCTGCCTCTTGCTGGGGCCTTATATATATATAAACTGAGAAATGGAAGTGACACAGAGAAAAAAACAGCTGCCATTTTCTGCCTGCCATGTGAGAAAGAACTCTAGGATTGTGTGCAGTTGCAGGAAGACAAAGAAGCCCTGAGAGACTGAGAGAAAAGCCAGAGGGTATAGGCTGGAATCATTGGTGCACAGAGGAATGGAAAGAGACCCCTCCAGGAGGCTAGGCCCATGGAGCAGCTCAAAGCTGAAGAGATGAGCCCTGCTATGTGCTCGATCACCCACAGCTGACCTCAGGAAGAAAGCGACCTGGAGGAGAAAGGAGAAAGCAGAGACCCAGGTGGAGAGCAGCCATTTTGCCACTCCATGTGGTAGGAATCCAGAATCCAGCAGCTGACCTTTGGTGAGAAAGCATATCCGACAATGCCTTGATTTGGACATCATCACAGTCTTGAAACTGTAAGATTTCCCTTAATAAAATTTTCATTATAGAATACATTTCTGGCATATTGCAATGGCAGCCTTAGCAAACTAAAACACCAGGTTGATTATTCTAAGAGAAATGCAAAATAATTGAAGGATTTCAAGTACAGGTAGAGAGTAACAATATCAGATTTGTGTCTTAAAAATTTATTCTGAAAGAAATATGGAAGATGGGTTGGAAAATGGTATCAATGGAATATGGAGCTTACATAAGTCCAGGAAAAAGAAAACATTGATTTGGACTCTAGTGGTGGTAGTCAACTTGGAAGGTTTGGACGAATTCTGGAATCATTCAAGAGAAAATCAACAGTTCTTAATATTTGACTGAGCTGTGGTGGGCAGGGAAGGAGGAAGTGCCAAGATTGTTTTTGAAATTTCTAGTTTGTAATAACTGATGGTGCTATATATGGGACAGGGACTTGGAGAAAAATGGGTTGGGCATTGGATCAAGAGTTTAGTTTTCTACATGATGATTTGGAGGTACTTGTGGTGTATCCAAGAAGAAATGTCAAGCAGATGAGTATATTATATTTTACCTCAGAGGAGAGGTCTAAACTGGACATATATATTTACAAGTCTTTGTCATAGAGGTGGTAATGGAAGCTAGAAGAAAGAGTATGAAGGCAGAAGAAAAGACTGCAAAGACATCATTGGGGAATATCAACAATTAAAAGAGGATTAATGGGCAAAGGAGAATAGGAAGGTAAGAGAAAACTACACAGGTACAGTGGCATGAAAGCCATGGCATATTTAAAAGAGGACTGAGCGATCAGATCTATTGAGTGCTGCTGAGAAGGTTAAAAAGGTGAGGAGTGAAACATACTTGTTGGATCTAGTAGCAGGGAAGTCATTAATAGACTTGGTAAGAGCCACGTGGCAAGATGAAGACAAATTCCAGACCGTAGTAGTTTAAAGAGGGAGCAGAAGGTGAGAAAATAAAGATAAAAAGGGCCAATCAGAATGAGAATTTATTTTCCAAGCATCCACACTTCCATTTTGGGGAGATGCAGGCCTGATGTGCATGGCATTAGGAAAAAAAATAATATGAGCTAAAAATTGTTCATGCATAGTCCAGAAAGTGGATGTTATCTGTACCAGTGCAATTAGGAGTGACAATGCATTGTTTCAGATTTTAGGAATCCATGATTTGGACAACGGTTTTGCTCAAAATTGCCCTTATTTATTTATTTATTCAAAACTGCCTTTAATTTTGTTATGAAAGAAGGGTAAATAATATTGGTCCTTGTGTAAATAAGATAAAGGAGGTGATGGTTACCATATTCAGGAGGAAAGAGTTCTAGAAACATCCTTACATGCAGTTATTGCTCTGATGATAATATGCCTTCTCATCTCTGCCGGGTACCTCATTCCATGACAAAAGAAGCCTGACTACCATCTCTATCACTGTATCCTTAGCACCTCGAACAGCATCTGGCATAAGGAAGTGGTTTAATTACTGTTTGTTGAGTGAATGAATGCTAGTTATTTCTTTCTTATCTGAGGCATCAGGAATAACACATACCTTGGCAAAATGCTCAATGCTCCTGACCCTCCTGACATTGGGTAACTCATGCTTGATATTTGGCCAACAAGCAGTAGTCAGGAAGGTTAGGCTGCTCTGGCAAACAAACCACTGAGACAAGCTCAGCATGACTTAGATGGGGCCAGATGGAATTGTGCTTTCTAGAAACCTTGGGTAAATAGCAAGTGAGTAGAATATTGCAAAGTGTAATTGTTTGCATTTGCTGGCAAACACTTACTATTACCCAGTAGCCAAAGGGAGCGTGCTTAGAATGTGAGTACAGAGCTGAATGGCACCTGAGGTGCCCCAGATGGTTAGAAACCTCTCCCGTGATTCCTTCTCAATGCCAGCAAGGATATGAAAGATGTTGGGTTTGGCTGTAACATGTGCTCTCGCTTTTTACTTAATCAGAATTTGCATTGTTTTCTCATTACAGTATTAAGAAGTGAATTTTGCCTCCGTGTGCTGTGGAAATAACAAAGCCCCCTAACAGTTGGTTTTATCCATAGCACCTTCCGGCTTAGAATCTCTGAGGATCACATAAGCTGATAATGTTCTTTCCAAATGAGCTATTTTGTAATCACACTCCACATGATTGTTTAAAATGATTATTATTCCTTCACCTTAATATAAAAAGATTTATTTGCCAATAGAAATCCGAGTTTACCCAGGAATGCCTGTGTTAACTGCCTCTTGGCTCATCAGGGTCTGTGGGAATCGAGACTGTGAAATGCAAATGTTAGGCTTTGGTTCTGTACATTTTAAGAAAATGAAGAGCTAATTTCCATATTCAAAGGATAATTTTTCTATTCTCTCTCTGTGCTTGGAGTAGAGTACAAACTAGCAAAGGAAGGAAAGATGATTTAGAGGAAGGATGCTCATCTGGGGAAGACATGGGGTGGGAGGAGAAAGTCAGAACTGAGGATGCATTCCTTCCTCCCCACACATCTCCTGGTCAACAGGTTTTGGATTAGGGTTCGCTTTCCAAGGGCTGTGAACCTTTCTCTTGTCTAGCATTTCTGAATTTCCACTGCATCTTGGCACCGACTTTTGTTTTATTCTGATTACTTCTAAGCAGTTGTGGTCGTGCTGATGAGATCATGTCATTGGGTAATTTTAGTGTCTCCCTTTACTTCATTCACTGCGTGGTGCTCACTTTGATACCCTCCTGACAATATCTAGACTCCTGGGAGGTAAAAGTTTCTATTCAGTTATCCTTAAGCTCACTCATAACAAGACCCTATATTATGTAGATCGAAGTTACAACATTTTCATTAGCATTGTTGTGGGCTGAATTATGTCCCCCCAAATGATATGTTCAAGTCCTAACCCCTGGTCCCGTGACTGCAACCTTATTTATTTGGAAATAAGGTCTTTGCTGGTATAATCAAGCTAAAATGAGGTCATACTAGATTAGAATGGGCCCTAGTCCAATCTAGGTGTCCTTCCTAGAAGAGGGAAATTTGGAAACATAGGCACACAGGGACAATGCTTTATGATAATGGAGGCAGAGACTGAGGTGATGCAGCTACAAGCTGAGGAATGGCAAGGACTGCAGGCCATCACAGAAGCTGGAAGAGGCAAGGAAGTTGTGGCAGATTGAAGTTACTTTATGAATCCCCAAATGAGAAAGATTATGTTTGTAAACTAATCTTTTCCTCTGGGTGTGATACTCTTTGATTGCATTAAATTCAGTTGAGGGGGCTTTGGTTAGATTACTTGACAAGGTGACTTTAGGGCTTTTGATTGGACTACATCAGTGAAGCATGTCTCAGGTTGAGTCCCTGCCCCCTTCCTGGGTCTGATATAAACAGAACACTCAGACAGACAGACAGATAGAAGAAAAAGGGAACTGCCATTTTGATTCTGCCAAGTGAGAGAAAAGACTCCAGTTTTGCCCATAACTTAGCTGCAAGGAGAGAAGCTCTAAAAGGAAAGCCCTATGGCTAGTTGCTCACAGCTCAACTCCAAGAGATGGTAGATCCATGTGGCAACACGCTGAGATCAGTAGCAGCTGATTTTGGTGAGGAATCATCACTGCTGATGCCTTGATTTGGACATTTCATGGCCTTGGAACTGTAAGGTTTTACCCCCAAATAAATCCCCATTTTAAAGGCCAAAAGATTTCTGGTACTTGGCACCAGCACCACTTTGGCAAACTAAAACAGAAGGACTCTCCCCTAGAGACTTCGAGCATGGCCCTGCTGACACCTTGATTGCAGACTTTGGGACATCAAATCTGTAAGAATACATTTCTGTTGTTTCAAGCAACCTAGTTTTTGGTACTTTGTTACAGCAGCCCTAGGAAATGAATACACCCATATATGGACATGCTCCTATTCTGAAATCAACTCCATTTAATTCCTGAGATGACTAATTCCCTGAATCAGAGTGGCAAACTTTTTCTATAAAGGTCCAGAAAGTAAACTTTTTAGGCTTTGTGCATCAGACTGTCTCTGTCACAACTACCGAAATCTGCCCTTGTAGTGTGAAAGCAGCCATATGCAATATGCAAATGAACAGGTATGAATATGTGCCAATAAAACTTTATTTCCAGAAACAGCTTGAGGGTTGGATTTGTCCCCCAGGTTGATGACTCCTGCTCTAAATCATAGTTCCCGTAATTTCTCCATCTTTATAATAGAATAGGCATATACAGGCTCTAATATTCCTTCAGAGTTGTGATGATTTCCAACTTATTTGGCCATTTCTCTTCCATTCCACATATCCAATAGGGGATTCTTAGAATTACTTAGGGTAATAGAATTGTCTTCATGTCCTATAAAGTTCTCATGTTCTGACTCTTTATGATCTCATCCTTTGCTATTCTCTCCCTTTTTCATGTTGCTTCAACTCCTGTGGCGTCTTTGCTGTTCCCTGAACACACTGAACATGTTCCTGCCTCAGGACCTTTGCACTTGCTCTTCCCTCTGCCAGGAATGATCATCATCTCCCAGATAGCCTCAAACCTCACTCCATTTTCTTCATGCTTTCCTCAGATGTCACCTCCTTGGTGAGACCATTTGTGTTGGTCATGTCTAGTCAGAAACACAGGCACAACACTAGTATTTCAAACAGAATTTAATAAAGGGAATTGGTTAGACACTGAAAGGGCTGGAGGAACACAAGGGATAGCTGAGCTTACATGGTGACTGATGTCAACAGGGAGTCCCTCTCATCCCTAAGGCTGAAAGAGTAAAGAGGAAATAATATGAGGCAGAGTCCATGCTCTCTGTGTCATGGAGATTGCTGGTGCCCCCCGCTATTGCTGAAATCGCTACCACCTTGCAGGAAGACCAGTATCTTCAGCATGCTGATGCTCATGGGCTAGGAGAGACTTGCTGCTGAAGTCACATTGTCAGAGATAGAGCCATGGGGTACTGTAGTGTGGCTGCTGCTGTTGGTCTCCCGGGCAGGGAACCAAGAGCGCCACACTTCACTATAGCAGCTGCATTTACTTGAAGCACCATCAGAAACAGAAGGAATATGGTTTCTGCCTTCCTTCTGCCTTTCAGTCTCCCATCAGTGCCTCTCATTGGTAGAATCTAGCCAATTCCAGCTGGTGAGGGAATCTGGAAAATGTAGTTTGCAAGCTTCCAGCCCCTTGCTATAGAGACCTGAGCCTGGAAAGACTCGAATAGAGCAGAGAGACAATGGCCCAATAATTGACATGCCTTTCCTGTTCACTTGATCTAAAATGACAGTTTTAAATATTTCAAAACTTTCTTTGCTTTATTTTTTTCCATAGCAAGAATCACCTCTTGCCATACTGTATATCTGTCACCTGTCTTCCCTACTAGAATGAAAGCTCCATGAAAACAGTAATTTTGTTCACAACTGTATCCTCAGTGCCTAGAACAGTGTCTTGAACACAGGACATTAAATGAATACTTTCAGAATGAATGGATGAATGAATGAAGAAATCCCTTCTCAATACCCAGAGACTACTCCAGAAAAGTATTGTCATTCTTTGAGCTTAGTCTGGCAAATTTAAAGTATCACAGAAAAGAAGAGATTAGGACAAACTCTCTCTCTTGAATGTATGTATATTATATTTACATTTTTTTTCCTAGAAGGCATATTTCCAAATGCTGACCATGTTTATTGGCATTGAACACCTATTCAGAAAAGGACCCTACTTCCAGATTTCCTTCTTCATTTGTTTGGCAAATGGTGCAGTGCCCATAGTGAGAATCAAGGCAGATCCTCCCCCAAGTGTTGTATGTTGCAGCCTGGCTTTGTTTTTAATAGTTTTTCAACAAATGCTGATTGGCTTGAAATTAAAATTCTTTTGCACTTGCACTCTTCCAGGTTTTGTTTTTACAGGTTGCTCTCAAATGTTTGGGGAATATAGTGATGTGGTGCTTATGTTGTTATTTTTTTGAATGCTAAAACTCCTATGTGTGTCTTTGGAGGTAGAGGCTGAATAGATATTTTTCTCCAGAAACATTCCATGGTGCTGAATGTATTAGTATAAATACTTGTCAAGAGATTAGACTTCAGCTATTGCAATATATATATATAAAATCCATTGGCAGGGAAATGGGCTCTGTACCCTGTTCTGCTCTATAGCCAGTTGATGTATGTTTCAACAGACTGATAAAGCAGATTGCATAGCAAGGAACACCTTGAATCATGATATTACATAGTACTTCTAGACTGGTAAGGCTGGTCTCATGCTGTAGGTCTGTGTTCTGTTAGGGAGGACCTCCAACTTGGAAGCTGATGGACAAGCCATCTACTGTAGCTGGGGAAAGGTTCAATAAGGAAACATACCCTCTTTGACCTTGACGTAAATCGAATCTGTCATGGAACACACAGTTATACTCTCATCTTGTCTGTTTGCAGGCTTGTTCTATGAACGGCTAGCCAGATATCTTTCCATTCTCTTCCTGAATATTGAGTGACCTTAGAAATAGCCTAATCTGTCTTGGCAGATTGAAGATAGAAAAAACAAGCAAGAGAGACAGACCTGCTGGTTCCTACTATTGATCAGTGGTTTGAATGAAAGCTCATTATGAGATGGAGAGATGTGTCAGACACGTGTGTCAAGGGTGGAAAAACTCCAAACAGACCCTGGCAGTGAGGAGAAGTGAGAAAACCAGAATATGCACACACACACACACACACACACACACACACACACACACAAGAAGCCCCTGTTCCTTCCTTGGGCTAGTTTATTCTAGGTGCATGGCCATTTCTATCCAATCACAGTTCTTTGGAGACTTCATAAAGAGTGAGACCCTTCTCTTGTAGACCTCAATCATCTAGCTTAGTCCAATCCCTTCATTTTAAAGATGGGTAAAGTAGGTCCCAGAAGGATGCAGTGATTGCCCGAGATCCTGTGGGGGAGTTAGCAGTACCGTGGGGCTGCTCAACTCAGGTGTGACTCAATCACAGTCCATGCTCTTTATGTCAGATTTGGCACTTTCTCCCCTGCCTGACTGCATGTTTCAGGGTCCTAGCATTAGATGTCTCTGTAAAGACAAGGTCCCCACTCCAGGCAGGCCACAAGGGCATGTAGGAAAAGAGCCCAGAACTGGGGACAAACGCACCCAGGTTCTAGCTCTAAGTCTGACATTTAGTAGACACGTGGCTTTGGGCATATCATATTATTTTCCTGAGCTTCTCTTTCCTCATTTTATAAATAAACATACCAATCTTTGCCCTCCTTGCTCATTGGGGGGGATATGAGATTGAAATCAGTGTTTGAACACACTCTAGATATAGCCCATGTTCTCTGAGAGCCGCAACCTCTTGGTTCATTCATACCTAATTGTGCTGTAGCTAGAAACAGTTGAACCAATGGTCCCTGCCAAGGGGGCAAACCCAGAGCTGTACATATATGATTGGGAGAGCAGGAGTGGGAATTTCTAAAAGTCTAGAGCATTTGGCCAATTGACCTGGACTTCCCTGGATGGGGGCATAAGGAGAGGCAGTGCAGACGTCGAGGGGGCCAGAGGGGAAGAGAACCTAAGGCAGATGAGGTTCAGTCACAGAATCCTAAAGCACCCTTTTGGCTGACCACCAGGCTTGACTATGGAGAGCTGGAAAGAGCTGGGGTTCTCCCTTGCCCCCATCTCTGATGAGAGAAACATAAAGGAAAAGGAGAGAGACAGTGATCTCTTGCTGACTCCACACTCTTGTAGTCAGCTTGCATCTGTCACTGGCTCCAATTCCCTTTTGCCAATCCCTCCTACACTCTTCCCCCACCACTAATTCTCTGCCAAAGGGCAGTACCATTTCTAAAGGCCTTCTCTCTCTGCAGGAGGAGGGAGGTCTGACTTCAGTGTTTTCAAGTAGGGAAAGCCCTACCACTGCCTCAGTCCAGGCAGGCATCAAGGGAGAGGAAACCCTGGAACATATCTCCGGAGGTGCAAGCATGGTGCCCAAGAGAGCCTGCAAAATGGCATTTTCTTCAAAGGTCACAAGCTCTATTGATTTCTCGTTCTCTTTTGTGTAGCAGTTTTTAAACAGCAATTGCTCACATGATGGATTAGATGAGTGGATGGTTTAATCTGGGAAGCAGGTCTGGGCATTCTTGTCTAAGGGGAGAGAAAAAGGGTATTTTCTTTAACAATGCTGGAAGGGGTAAGCTTTCAGTGGTGCTTCCCTTTATTTTGTGTTGTTTACTAATTGTGGCTTGGCAGACTACTTCTCTCCTCCCTTCCTCCCTTCCTTCCTTCCTCCCTTCTTCCCTTCCTCCCTTCCTCCTGTCCATAAATAATTAACTGCATGCCTACTATGTACCTGTCTGCCATGCAATATGATGATATAACAATGGTGAGCAAAATAAATATACCTACTGTCTCGCAACTTATATTTTAATGGTGGAAATGGACAATAAACATATAAGGTCACAAATATATAATTATGAATTATGATGAACCCTATGAAGGAAAGGTGCAGGGGCCATAAGAGCTGAAACCATAAGGACTTGATCTAGTGCAGGCCGTGAAATAGTCAGAAAGGAAGAGAAAGTGACCCTACAACTGGGAGTAGAAGGAAGGAAAGACTTTATTAGGTTTAAAAAAAGTGGAGGCGGGGGGGGGGGGAAGGTGGGGAAAGGGGATAGAACATTTCAGGAAAGAAAAAAAAAATATATGCTAAGTCTCTGGTGTGGGACAGAATTGACTCACTTAAGGAACAGAAAAAGGGCAGAGTGGGAGTGGAGAGTAGGTGGGAGAGGCAGGAGAAGGAGACAGGTAGAGAGGTAGGCAGGGGCTTTCTTGTCAGGTTGGACATTGTGACCTGGGAGGTCATCAAGGATTAAAGGTAGGCTCGTGCAATACAGTAAATTGAGTTATGTATCCCCTCAAGGAACATCTTAATCTTCATTTGCATTCCCTTGGGTGTGAACCCATTTACAAATAGGACCCTTTGAAGATGTTATTTTTAGTTAAAGTGTGGCCAAGTGAATCAAGATGGATCTTAATCCACATTACTGGAGGCTTTTAAAGAGAAGAAACTAGAAACCAGGAGTGAGAAAAGGTCACAGAAAGAAGCTGAAAATCAGTGGAAACCGAAAGAACAGACACAAGGAAAGAGATCACCATGTGATGGAAGGCAGAGATGCAAGCCAAGGACCCCAAGGATGCAAGCCAGCACCAGCCTGCTACAGATTTTTGGAAGAAAGCTTCATCTTACTGATACCTCGGTTTTGGACTCTGGTCTCAGAAACTGTGAGCCAATAAACACTCATTTAATCCTTATTTGTCACAGTATCCTGGCCAACTAAGGCAATCATATTTGGGTTTTGAAAGATCATATGGCTGATTTGTGAAGAACAGATGGTAGGGGCTGGAGTGGTTGTGGGCAGAGATATTAGAAGGCTACTATATTAGTCCAGGTGAGAAATGATGACTTGGACCTGATTTCCATGGAATGGGGAAAAATGTTTGAAATTCAGAGAAATTTAGGAAGTAAAATCAGCTGCACTATTTAACTAGCTTCATGACCTTGAGCAAGGAACCACTTAACTGCCTTGACCTCAGTTTCCTGCTTAGCACAATAGTACTAATATTACCTGCTCTACTTTGTTTACCACTAATAGTTATCTTCTATCTATCAGTTGTTAGAAAACTGCCAGGAAACCATTTAGGTCCAACCACCTTTGGTGGTTGTGTGTCTGGTGACTAACTACTCAAGTGCCCAAAAGAGAGAAACTGGGCCAACTTGTCAAGTGCCCCGCGCTCCACCTTGGGCTATCACTGGGGCCAGGGAAGGTACTGGAACTGGCCTGGCCCAAGTGCTGGGCATATGACATGAACAGTAAGCGGGTCTACCTGCAAGGAACTCGCTGTCCAATGAAGCAGGCACAATCTGGCAATTGCATTAAGTGTGACAAGTACCATAACCCAGTTGAGTAAGGAGGGGTTGAAGAGAGCCAGAGGAGAGGAACCTAACCAGTCCTGAGAAGCCAGGGAGGACTTGCAGGAGGAGGCAGTGTCTCAGCCAACTGTGAAAGGATGAGTCGGAGTTAGCCAGGTGAAGGCTAGTAGAGAGGGTGGAGAAAAGGGGATCTAAGAATGAAGTGAACCTCACAATAGTGGTTCTTAACAAGGGGCAATTTTGCTCTCCTGGGGACATTTGACAATGTCTGGAGACATTTTTGATTGTCACCAATAGAGATGGTGCTATTGGAATTTAGTAGTAGGTAGAGGCCTGGGATGCTGCTAAACACCCTACAATGTACAGGATGGCACCACACACCAAATTACCCAACCCCAAATGTGAGTAGTACTGAGTGGTGGAAACGCCACCTTACAAGGTAATTCCAGAAACAGTGCATATGAAAACACTTAGCAAATTGTAAATTTATGTACAAATGTGAGTTCTCTTTTAAATGTTCTAATCCATTATGAGATTATTCTATGTAACTCAAGACTTAAAATGACTGCTTTTTTTTTTAAGTTTATTTATTTATTCCCACCGCCCCCAACCCCCTTGTCTGCTCTCTGGGTCCATTCGCTGTGTGTTCTTCTGTGTCTGCTTGTATTCTCATTAGGTGGCTCTGGGAGCCAATCTGGGACCTCTGAAGTGGAAGAGAGGCAATCATTCTCTTGTGCCACCTCAGTTCCCTGATTACTGTGTCTCTTATTATCTCTCCTCTGTGTCTCTTTTTGTCATGTCATCTTGCTGCACCAGCTTTCCGCATGGGCCAGCAATCTGCACAGGCCAGCACTTCATGTGGGCCAGCTCACCACATGGGCCATTTGCCTTCACCAGGAGGCCCTGGGCATCGAGCCCTGGACCTCCTACAGGAGCTCAATTGCTTGAGCCACATCTGCTTCCCATGACTGCATTTTTAACACACACAAACACACAAGGACTGATACTTTGTCCTCTACTCAGTATGATCTGTTGAGAAGCTGGGAGGATGGAAAAGAGAATGGACCAAGAGTGTGAGTAAGTGAACAGTCACAATACTGTGTGAGTTAGTGGTGGAAGGCACCCTCGTCACCTGTACAAGTTAGCAGGCTCATTTTGATAGGTAACCCAAGTGGAGGGAGGTCATTCAACCCTGTACCCTCCTCTCTCACTTCTTTTTTTTTTTTTTTTTTTTTTTTTTTTTTAAAACAAATCAGTTTTATTGGTACATATTGATAAAGCATACAGTTTATCTAAAGTGTACAATCAATGGAATTCATATAACCACATAGTTGTATATTCACTAATTCAATCATTATTAAAGCATTATCATTTATTTTAGATTTATTTTTATTTATTTCTCTCTCCATCCTCCGCCCCCACCCCAGTTGTCTGTTCTCTGTGTCTATTTGCTGTGTCTTCTCTTTGTCAGCTTCTGTTGTTGTCAGCGGCATGGGAATCTGTGTTTCTTTTTGTTGCATCACCTTGTGTCAGCTCTCCGTGTGGGCGGCGCCATTCTTAGGCAGGCTGCACTTCCTTTTCCGCTGGGCAGCTTTCCTTATGGGGCACACTTCTTGTGGGTGGGGCTCCCCAATGCGGGGGACACTCCTGCATGGCACTGCACTCCTTGCGCGCATTAGCACTGTGCATGGGCCAGCTCCACACAGGTCAAGGCCTCTCTCACTTCTTAGCATCAAAGTCCAAAGCAAAATGAAGCCCAGAATGACACAATCTTTGGATGCTTTTGTTTCTTCCTCTCTACCTTGAGGAAAGTCCTACTTCATGTGGCTTTAGAAAAAAATCTCCTTAAAGATGAGAAATAAGGAGAGGTTAGGAGTGTGCTGTCTTAGGTATACTGTTGAATTCCAGCACCCTTTAAATTTTGGACGAGGCTGGGTTATTTTGGAAAATAAACAATAACCACACACTGAAAACAATAGCAACAAAAAAGCCATTTTTTCTGAGACCAGTGATGGAATGCCACACACACCCTGAATGCTCTCTGGACCCGTGAAATGATAGTTCTTAAATCTGAAACTACCAAGATTAAAAAAAAATAATGTATCTGTCCATCACTTCTGACCATCTGAAATGAAATTTACTTTGCTTTATGGAAAATCTTGCTTTGGGCTCTGTTGTTTTCGTCGTAGAGATTCCAAATCTATCCTCAGTTCCTTGTTTGTAGTACAAAGAAGGTGAGCCAGTCTCTGACTAATCTTTAAGAGGTGTTTCAGTCGATGGCATTCTTATCCTGTTTTAACCTTATTGATTATTTTTGCATGTCTGATAAAAATCTTCCTAGTCTCAAAATCCTTCAATAACCCTCAATTTCCTATGTAATTAAGTACAAACTTCTTAGCCTGTGATATTGCCTGCAAGCAACAGAATTTGACTTAAGCAAATGGGTTAGTTATGTTAATCAAAGGAAGAGCTGGACAAGTAAGGCTCAGGAAGGATAGCATGCAGGGATGGCCCCGAGATCTCAAAGGCCATGCTTCATAGGATGTGCTCTAGAAAACGGCCAGGAAACCATTTAGATCCAACCATTTTTGGTGATTGTGTGTCTGGTGAATACTCAGGTTCCCAAAAGAGAAAAATGGTCCAGCTTGAGTCAAGTGCCCACCCTCCACCTTGGACTGACCACTGGGGCCAGGAAAGGTACTGGAGCTGCATAGTCCAGTCACATGGCACCTGGTGGGGTCAGGTACCAGGAGCAGAGAGGGAGGTGCTGGGAGATAAAAGCAACAGCCACTACAAACTGGCACTCAGTGCTCTCTGCACCTCAGCCAGCCAAACTTTTTGGTGTTTTCTATCTCATACATATACTGTTTTTAAATTTTTGTTTCTTAATCAAAATTGGACTCTTCTGGGACATATTTCATGATTTGATAACTTCTACTCCATATCTATGGTCATAATACTGACACTTCCCCCTCGCTTTCCTGACCTATTGAGGTTCACCTGAAGCTTCAAGGTCAAGTGCTGTCTTCTCTACAGATTCCCACAGATTCAAGTCACAGGTGATTTTTACACATTTCCAACTCCAGCACCACTCTGTTTCTTGACGCTGTAGTTGTGGGTGTGAGGTGTGAGGTGGGGACAGAGGGCCAGACTGAGGGAAAGTGGTCAGGAAGGAGACAGGTGTGGCGCTGGCTAACCCCACCCGAGTCAGGGGGTGCAGTGGCCATGATGCCAGGGCCCCAGATCAGGAGGTTAATGGGCAAGTTCTGATCAGAAGAGCAGGCAGTGTAGACAAGTGGTTAAAATCCCCAGTGTTAGAGTCAGGTTGGCCTGGATTTGAAAGCTCGATCTGTGTGATGGGCTTTATCTTCATCTCTTCCCATTACTCAGTTTCCTTTTCTGTAACTTGAGAATAATAATGCTTACCTCATCTGATTTGTGGGCACAGTGCCTAATGCATAGCAGGGAGGTCAGAAATGAAAAGCTCTGATTTTTTAGACCAACCTTAGTTGTAAAATGTAAATTATAGTTGGAAAAACAAGGAAACAAAACTCTTGTGAAATACAAAAGTATGAGCTAACCTTTTCCTTTCTCACTAAAAATAAGGAAAGGAACATTGGAGAACATTTATATACAATATTACAAATGAGGAACCAAGTGGGCAATGCCTTTGAAAATGAGTATGTGAACTATGCATGTATTCTTACCTTAAATACAATATCCTCCCTTTAATTTTAATGGAAGTTAGTGAGATAAAACAAAACTTGAAATATATGTTTAACCGACTCTTTTAGGCTGTTTATTTACTTAAAATTTTAAAAAAAGGTTTGTCAAAGGAAACTGACTTTGTTCACCTAAGGTATACAATGAACTCATGGCATTAATTTAATTTAACCCACTATTATATCTACAAAATATAGATACTGTTGCTGATTTTTAAAAAGAGAAAGAAAGAAATCCTCAACCCTCTAGATCTAGTTATTCTGTTTCAGTCATGCAAATAGCAAGTGAATAAAGAAGTGTCTTTATGAGATTCATATCAAATCCCAGCACAGTACTCTTTCACAAAAGTAAGTGTCCCATGCATTTTAAGCAGCTGTTAGCACCGCAGCAGCAGGAGTTCAGGTGATAGAGTCTTCTTGACCTGTAGCAGAAGGCAGGGGTCCATTCGCAGTAGATCTTCAGGTCTCTGCTTAAATGTCATTTCCTCAAGGAAGTCTTCTTGACTGAGATTGACACTCATATTGTTCACTATCCCAGGACTTGGACTTCACCTACATTGCAAAGATCTGTCATTAATTAGTGGTTAAGGTTCTTTGTGCTGGCCTCCAAGTAAGGTTTACCACTGCAAACTATAGCTTACTACAGCTTCCATCTTGCATCTCTACCCTGGGCACATGTCTGTGAAATGAATGCGTGCTCACGATCAAGACAAACCCGTTGCAGGGAGTGTACTCCATCCAACCAGGGGAGGAGATGGTCAGACTGAGAGGAGGCCTTAGTACATTATTTGAGAGCTAAATGGGAATGTCAATGCCAAACCCAACTGGATACATTAGGCCAGAGTGGTTGGTGTGCAAATACATGTCACCCTAAATTCAGACAGCACCCAGTGATGGGCCCAGGCTGTGGGGATAGGGATGGTGGCTCCCATGGCAGATGGGGCCAGTTGGCTGAGAGAGGGCTTCTGGGTCTCCTGTCTGGGAGAGCTGCAACGGATGGTGTGCTCTGTACTGTATGACCGAGCCCATGTGCTTTGGCTTGTGTTCACTGGTGTCTTTGCTGATTCTACTGCTAGATCATAACCCACCCTTTTGTCCCCTGGCCCTAATGCTGAGCAGAGTGCCCCAGCAAATGTTTGCTAAATTGGATGGAGTTGATGGCTTTGAAAGAAAGGATAAAAGCTTCCCCAGGATTCCAAACCAGGGAAAACAAATGGACATCTCTCTAGAATCACTCCAAATGGATCCATTTTCTTTTTTACAGTCCCTCCTTTCTAGACACATCTTCCAATTCCAGAAGAAATCACAGGATCCCACATACCATAAAAGGAAAGAATGTAACATGGCACTGGGTTTCAAATGTCAGTGTGGCTTTTGGATAATCTAAGGAGCTGGTTAATATGTAGATTCCTGAATCCCATCCTCAGAGAATCTTATTTAGTAAGCTTGGAGTGGAGCAAAAGAAACTGCCTTTTTACATAAGGGTTCAGATGGTATGAGGCAAGGCATCCGTGAACCACAGTACAACAGTTAGCACAGGAGTTGCCGGGGATCCTGGTAAAATGCAGATTCTCATTCATAGGTCTGGGGAGGGAGGCTGAGGTTCTGCTTTTCTAACAAGTGGCCAAAGGGCAGTTGTTGTTGGTCCATGCCCCAGACTTTGACTTTGAGTAGCAGAGACATAGGAAAGTGATTGCTGAACCTGGAGTCAGAAGGTCAAGTGTTTGAATTTGATTTCACCACTTTGCTGGGTGACCAGCTTCTCCCAGGCCCTGTTTCCTTGTATCTCAAATGGGAGTTAGTGCAGCAATTGAGTGTGACAGTAATATACATAAAGCATGCAGCGTGTTGTGTGGCATGCCATCAGTCCTCCATGAATGTAAACTGCTATTATACAATTGTTAATAACAAATCCTGCTAATTCAATGCAAATGAATCAGAAATGTTTGTTTTATAATCCCTGTCATTTTATTTCACTCATGTCATTTCTGTGAGGATGGAGACAATATTTCTATTTTCATATGACACATCTGGAGGATATGAGAAAAAGGAGTCAATTCCCTACCATCCAGCCAGCCGATGCATAGCACATCCATAATAAGATCTGATGAACATCTGGATGAGGCAGCTAATTTATTGCCTCTGACTCCAGGTGTTGGCCATTATGTAGGCAGAGCAGGCGCACCCAGAGATGTGATTCAAAACTCAGAGGATGCCCAGTGGAAATTTCAGCCTGGGTCGGCTGCCTGACATGATGGGAACCAGCAGCCTATGGACACTTGAATTGCCCGAGTGTCAGCTACTTGCTACATGCAGTCCGAATGTACCTCCTGATGTAGGAGCCCCCGGTTCTGCTCTAAGTTTGTGCAGGTCTTCTTTAAGTCTTGTCTTGGAAAAACAAAGGCAAATTGATGTTTTCTCACTAAGCAAACATTGTAGCACAATGGGAACACCTGAGGCTTTGGAGTCATGCAGACCTGGGTTCAGACCTTGGCTGTCCTGCTTAATTAGTACCTAGGTGACATTGGGATGTTTGCCTAACCCCTCTGAGTCCCAGCTCCACCTCTGGAACCTCCCTTCCCAGCTGGCAGTGACCTGAATGGCAAGTGCCTCATTCTTCCAGGTGAAGGCAGAGTCAAGTACTGGTCCCTGCAGGTGAACTGTGGTGATTTGGGCCATAAGTCCGTGTCACTGGTACATGTGCTGACTCACAACATAGACTCACACTTAAAATTTAATTTTCAGGGAAACGGACTTTGGCCCAGTGGTTAGGGCGTCCGTCTACCATATGGGAGGTCCGCGGTTCAAGCCCCGGGCCTCCTTGACCCGTGTGGAGCTGGCCCGTGCGCAGCGCTGATGCGCGCAAGGAGTGCCCTGCCACGCAGGGGTGTCCCCCGCGTAGGGGAGCCCCACGCGCAAGGAGTGCGCCCGTGAGGAAAGCCGCCCAGCGTGAAAAGAAAGAGCAGCCTGCCCAGGAATGGCGCCGCCCACACTTCCCTTGCCGCTGACGACAACAGAGGCGGACAAAGAAACAAGACGCAGCAAATAGACACAGAGAACAGACAACCGGGGGAGGGGGGGAATTAAATAAATAAATAAATCTTTAAAAAAAAATTAATTTTGAAATATATACTCCGAGTGTGTGAACAAAAAAACTTTTTCTTGATTCTGTGGTACCTCTTGGATGCCTCGGTCATGTGTGACAACCCTTTGGGAAGAGTGGATAAAGGCTTTTAGAGACTCCAGGATGTTTCAGTTCCCAAGTGCAATAATACTGTGCAACCCTTTCATGCATGTGGTTACATCTAGAGATTGTCATTATTGTCCCTTTATTTTTAAGATGAGAAGCTAAGACCCAGAGATGTCAAGGGCCTTCTCCAGGGATATCCAGGTTCTGAGTGACACTGCAGGAATTTGAATCCAGGTGATCTGATCCTCAAGACTATGCCTTGAAATCACTCTTTTCCAGACCATACAATTCCCTCTCACATAAGAGGCAATAATAATTTTTTGAACGAATGAAAGAGAGTCAATGGCTTTGATTAATTCCAGGAGCAGGCATTAATTTTTCTGCCTAGACTAACTGAACAAATTTGAAGTTATGTGTTAAAAATTATATTTACATTATACTGTATGTATATAGTATTGGCATTACAATCAATATGTAATCAAAACTAATGTCTGTTGTCCTGATTATTTTGCAGACACTGTCATCTACATTAAAGGTTTTTGTTGTTCTAAGAGTAAGAGTCAGTTGTTGTAATTTATGATCCCCAAACTGTCTGATAACCAAACCAAAGAGCAAAGGTACAAATTCTTTTACTTTCTATAGTCTAGGCCCAGCAGAAATACCAGTAGCTCCCTTCTCTGAACCCCAAAGCACAACTTGATTGATTGATTCATTCATTCACATTCATTTCTTCAATTTCTCTCTTTTGACAGATCTCATTTTCGGTTTTTGCCTCTTCATAAGTATCCTTAGCTTGAATGAGTGGATGACTGCCTCCCCCAGACTCAGACTCAGGAAACTTGGATTGACAGCTCTGTAGCCGTTTTTTTTTTTTTTTTTTTTTTCCTTCCTTACAGCACAAGCTGGTCACACTGTTAGCTGGTAGAGGCACTGGCATGGAACTCAATTTAGTAAGTATTTGTTGTAGCTTCTTCCCTGTGTTGGGGCTATGCCAGCACTGGAAATACAGAGATGAGTAAGATAATGGTGAAAATAACGGTGACAACTGTAGCAGCTAACTTATTTTGAGAAAAGCTCTGGAGATGAATAAGTCATGGTTCCTGCTTGTGATCAATATCCCAGGCATCCAAGGAAGAAAGCACAGGGATTCCAGCCCCAGAACACCAGGCAAGGGTGGCGATGTGGAGAGAAGAGTTGGGTGGGATTCTTGCAGGCAATGACCTTCACCTTGGATTGGGTTAGAGAAGAGAGTATGGAGCTTTCCCAAGTCCCAGGTTCAAGGCCCACTTTTGGTCTTGTCTGCTTTGGCTTGTTTTTGAAACTTCCTTCCTAGTTGTGACTTTGTTAATAGTCAAGTCCTAGCTTTAATATATCCTGTTGGAGGGTTTAAGTGATAGCAAGTCTTCTTCCCATAGACAATATCTAAAGAGTTTGAATGCTTCCATTAGAATTTTTATAGCCCAAGTTGTGCCACTAGGAAAGTGAAATTCACATCTTTCCTTCTTACCTGAGCAAAAGGGCGACTATTTTGTTTTCTAACAATAAGCACTTAGCACAGGTAGCCTGTGGAGCTGGGACAGGTTGAAAACAAGGATGACTCCCTGTGTGAGCCAAGCCTCTTGAGTCCCCGGGACCTGCCTGTCTGGGGGTGCAGGATGCAGTGTAACATGTGGATGGAGCTGGGCTTTGGAGTCAGACAGTTTGGGGTGAAGAGTCCTGCCTCTTCCACTCAGCTGCTGTGTGGTGCTGGGTGGGCAGTCGCTTCTCTTAGTGCCCCACTGCCCTTGTGTAGAGAAGGGAAGTGTGGTGCCTGGGATTAAGTGAAGGGGTGCATTTCAATAACTTGCTGGCCATAGAGCCTGGCACATGGCAACAGCCCAGAATCTGGTTTTGTTTTATTGCAATTTGGAGAAGACTGGCAGAAACAGTGTTGTTGCTATTATGCAAAAATTTATGTCAATTTAGCAATCAATGAAAAAGGACAAAATCCATTTCAAAGTTTTTAACATTTCTATCTGCCTTATATAGAAAACCCATGTGGAAAGTACAGAGTTCCCACATAGCCTGCCCCCACATGCAGTTTTCCTTATTATTAACATTCAAAGGATTTTTATAAGGGCAAAAGACAACATCATAGACCTAAGTCTGGATTAGTGTAAGTGCTCAATAAACACTAGTTTTCCACTCCTTCTCATCAAGAGCAGATGCTGTCTACATCTTCCATGCATGGATTAATAGCTTCTGTTCTTGACTCCACCCTGCTCTGATGGTTATCTTTGACTCCACATACAGTAAACTCCCAGAATGGATAAGGAGGTGCTGGCTCTCAAAAGTTTTCTTCAAGATGATACCTGTCAGCCATATTTGGTAATTAAATTTTAAGTGTTCCTAACATTCCAGTTATTTCTCCTGCAAAGATAACGTGATGGAAAACACTGCCAACCTGGAGTTCTAGTATAACTTCCTTATTCAATTTAGAGACAGGGCTATTTTCCTGAAATAACCTAATGTCCTCTCTGTAAATAATTCTGTGTAAGTGTTCCAAGGTGTACAAGCTATAAAACCTGCCCTCAGATCACCCATGGTCTATTCAGGAGTGGGCATACAAAAATTAACTAAGCTGAAATAGAAATGATAGGTGTTGTATTACTCAGTTTTTATAACTATTCAGTGAGCACCCATTTATCCTTCAGACATCAGAAATGGGTTCTCTGGGGAAACTTTCCCAGACCACCCTCCCTACAGGGTGTGAGACACTGTCAGCCACATTCTGTACTTTTCCTTCTTAGCATTGATCTTAGGTTTTCTTTCTTTTTTTGTAAAGATTTATTTATTCATTTATTTCTCTCCCCTTCCCCCTCCCACCCCGGTTGTCTGTTCTCTGTCTATTTGCTGCATCTTCTTTGTCTGCTTCTGTTGTTGTCAGCGGCATGGGAATCTGTGTTTCTTTTTGTTGCGTCATCTTGCTGTGTCAGCTCTCCGTGTGTGCAGCGCCATTCCTGGGCAGGCTGCACTTTCTTTGGCGCTGGACAGCTCTCCTTATGGGGCGCACTCCTTGCGTGTGGGACTCCCCTACTTGGGGGACACCCCTGCGTGGCACAGCACTCCTTGCGCGCATCAGCACTGTGCATGGGCCAGCTCCACACGGGTCAAGGAGGCCCGGGGTTTGAACTGCGGACCTCCCATGTGGTAGACGGATGCCCTAACCACTGGGCCAAGTCCGCCGCCAGGTTTTCTTGCTCACCATTGCATTCTCAGAACCTAAGCAAAACTTGGCTCACAGTAGGTGTTCAGTGCAGACAGGCTAATCCACTGACTGCATGAATAGACAGGAATGTCGAGTGCAGCTTTACTGCAGATGATGAAACTGTTTCCTTGAGGTTCAGAACTTTGTAGCATTGGAAGTTAGACTTGGAGATTCTGGCTGCTGGCATGTTCATGGCTGAAGGCAAAGTCACTTTTCCACAGCTGATTTTTCAGACATACCGAATAACAGCCTCTGCAGGGGTAAGCAGTGTTGCTCCGAGAAGGCATTCTACTCCCTCCCAGTTCCAAGGGCTTATCAAATGGTGAAATGCAGTTGAAAAAAAGGTGTATGTCCAGTAGGGGGAGCTCCTTCATGTAGAAGCCACATTGATCCTTGTTTAAAAATCTTGTAATAGGATATTTTTTTTTTCCTTCTTTCTTTTCCTTTAAATGTTACATTAAAAAAACATGAGGTCCCCATATACCCCCCCACCCCCCCCACGCCACCCCTCCCCCATCAACAAACTTCCATCATTGTGGCACATCCACTGCACCTGGCGAATATATTCTGGAGCACTGCTGCAGCACATGGACAGTGGTCCACATTGTAGTCCACACTCTCCCCCAGTCCACCCAGTGGGCCACGGCAGGACACACAACGTCCAGCATCTGTCCCTGCAGCACCACCCAGGACAACTCCAAATCCTGAAAATGCCCCCACACCATATCTCTTCTTGTCTCTCCCGTATATCTCCCTTTCTTAGAATCCCAGAATTAGGAGGAACCAAAATTCATCTATCCAGCCACTTTCTCAGAGCAAGAAACCCCTCAAGAATCACGACTGTTACCTTGCTTCCTTCTTCCTGCCCGCCCCCCCCCCCCTTATGTAGAAGTGTTGTTTTGAGTACCTACTATGTACCAGACCCTGGAGAGATATTTGGTGAACAAGACAGGCAGAGTTCTTGCCCTTTTGCTAATTAAAGCCTTGTTTGATTACCTCCCCAAACCAAGAAGCTCCTTACTGCTCGAGGGATGTCCTCTCTCTATGGACTGCTCTGATTATTAAGGTGTTCTTTGCATTAAGCCAGAATCTATTCCCTGATAACACTCATCCTTTGATTCCAGTTGTGCTTCAGCATAATAATTGCCCATAATAGACATGAGAACTCCTGGCCCTCTGTCCCCTGAGCTACCTTGAGGTATTTTAAAATAGTGACCAGATCCTATTGAATATTTTCATTATTTGGTACTGATTTTTTTTATTATGAACCATCTTTTTGGGGATTGAGGTAGGCAGGGAATAGGCAGGTAATATGTCTTAGCCCAGACAGAATTTCAAAGTCAGCAAAATAGGACATTAGTTCCTTTAGAGCACTTTGGAGCCCTTTTGCCTCTTGCAAAACTTCTGCATTCAGAAGCTGGGAGTTGTTCTGTACCTTGTTGGGGTTGGCCACAGTCCTTCGAGTGCATCTGTCCCTAGAAGGTGTTGGGGACTAAACGGGGACATGTCCCTGGGAGATTTGACGTTTGAAAGCAAATGAAGGAGATAACCGGCTGCGACCAGGTAGTGCATGTCTTCTGTCAGAGAAAACTGCCTTCAGTGGATAAAGAGAAGCAAACTGGAAATAGGAATCTTCACCACTGTCTGGGCCCAGCATATGGCTCATGCTCAAAAAATATTTGCTGAAGAGTTTGAATGGATGAACGAATGGATTAACCTATTTCAAATGTCCCTATCTCGACGAACTCCATTCCTGGGTACTGAAGGAGCGTGTGGACAAACTTGCTTGGTAGCTGTCGGTGATGTCTGAGGAAATATGGAAAATGAGAAGCATGATAGATGAGATGAGCAAATAAGTTGCAATGAATAAACAAAACAAAATGAAAAAATAGACCAGTTGTCTTTGATCTCAACTCAAGATGGAAAAATAAATTAATGGAAACAGATATTAGGTATTATTCAATATGGGAATGCCCGTTAATTCTGGCCTATTAATAGTGCTTGTTTCAGTGGAAAATGATTGATTAGTAATGCCTGCTTTGGGTCTGGAAATGGAGCATGATGGCACACTGGGGCATTTGCTATCCCTGAGTAGTTCAACTGCCTCTGTTTTCATAGAAGGGAAGGGATTTACTGAAAGACACACAGCAAGGTAGTGGCAAAGAGGAGCCTGATATATCCAATTCAATGTACTTTTTCTACCATATTGCCCACCTCCCCTACCTGACTCTTGGAGTATATTCTGATTTAAGACTCTTCTTGAGAAGCAAGAAGAGATGACAGTGATGTGATCTATGACATATGCAGTCAGTTTGACCCACTTGAAGGGTCTGTGGGGCCACCCCATGGACACTGCCCTGATGGCATGGACAGTAGAGAAGGCAGTGTGAGAGAGAGGATTGGGGGTTGGCATGCTGGCAGAGACCAGGGGAGGATATAGCAGGGCACACTGGATGAGATAAACTCACAGAAAAGTAGTGAATGTGTCAGCCAGACAGTAATTTGTTGGGGGTAGGCAGGAGGAGGATTTAGATTTACCTTGAGACTAGTTTCTTTCAGCCCTGGAAATCTTCCCTCCTTTTCTTTTGTTTTTTCACCAGAATTCATTGACTTTCTAGATTGTGTCATGGCATTGGGCTACTGGGCTAATTATGCAGAATGGAAGGGAGGTGTGGGATATGGGGATAGTTGGGGGTAGTGTGGGGGTTGAGGGGATAGGGAGTGAGGGAAGAGAGGGGTGCCTCTTTATTGTACCCCCATAAAAGTGCTGTGAGTTTCAGGGATACTGTGAATTGTTTGTTTTTTTTTTTTGTTTTTGGTGTTCCTTTCCCTTCCCACCCCTCCTCCCCCAAATTCTTTAAGAGATTTAACAGGGGCAAGTGTTTGGGTGAAAACTAATCAGAGGCTTCTTTGGCATTTATACCCCAGCCCTTTTACAGTTTGGACAAGTTACACAATATCTGTGCCTCAGTTTCCTCATCTGTAAAAATGGCACCTGTCTATTAGTTACCATGAGGATGAAATGAGGGGATATAGGTAAAGCATTTGGTCAGGTGCAACATAAGCATTAGCGATTAACTTTTAAGTAATTTGTAACATGGCATATCCTGTGGGAACAGGTAGTGTTATGAGTAGAAACAGGCCTGTGGGAAAGAAAAAGACATCACCTCTTCCTGAAGCTGAAATTTGAAACCCTTGAGATGCTCATTCTCAATCAGGAATCAAAATATTCAATTTCCCAACAGTGCAGCCACAGACTGAAATTAGTACTTTGCAGAATGGACTCAAAGAACCTCAGAAGACCAAGGGTTTCAAAACTTGCTTTGAATTGCCACATATATTTTAAAGCACTGATTGTACTATTACAGAATTCTCTACCTAGCTGATAATGAACTGATAAGAGATCTTTCTGCGCCAAACATAGGTTATCAGGAAGGTCCAGATTATTGGAGGGGGACATGGCCATTTCTGCAGCAGGTGCCGCTCCTGGGTCAATAGCTGTGGATTGTGTGGGAGGGTGGCTCATTGTCAGTTGATTTTCAAGGTGTTGAGAAAGCCTAGGCTGATGGAATATTGATCTCAGGCTTGTTGGTTTCAGTGGAAGTCAGGAGTGAGTTGCAATAAAACAAGCCTTTATTTTGTTTTCTAGGTAGTTGTCGTCCTATTAATTTCTCTTTGTATGTAACTTTACTTTCTGATTTCAGAAAACACATTGTGCCTTTCTTGCAAAAAGGACCCTTATGGAACTACGGGAAAATGCGTTCAGGAAAATATATTAGAGAAAATCCATCAGCGATCTCCAAGGTTTATCTGTGAGTACTGCTCTGAATTGAAAGCCTTCGTGGCAGTGAGGATTTTCAAACCTGGTTGTAACTAAAGCCGTGTGTTCACCAGATTGACTCATAACTGTAGCGAGATATTTCAAATGTTAGGTAATCAAATCTGGTTCAGGAAGAAGAGTTTAAATTTCCATATTAGACACAATACATGCTCCCTGGGTCTTTGAGACTCCCGAGGTGGGACGGAGCTGAGTGAATTAAAAACAGTTTCATTTTGTTTCCTGGTACACTATCAATTAAGCAATTTCCAGAAGCAACTGCACAGATGGCATTTTACTTACTTTCATGGGGTAGTTTTCTAACCTTATAATATAAGAGGAAACGATATTGGGAAGCAATAAGGCTTTCCTTATTACCCTCTTTGTACTTGTTTAATGAGTCACTTTGCTTCTCCTTTGTGTCTTCCTGAGTCCAGAGGGCTAAAGCATTTCCTCCTGACATGTTCCGTACCTTATCCTGGATCTATATTCATTTCTTGTCAAAGTTTCAGCACAAAACCATACTAGGTGTTCTTTAAGAGCTAGCCCTCTAAACCACACCCATATCTACAAGGCAAATGTTCTTGATGTGATCAAATTTAGAGGCAAGATGCTAACACTGACCCAGGCTAAACTATTACAGACAGGAAGCACACAACTCTGAATCTATCTCTCAGAATAATTTCCTCCCCTTATGTCCCCGTGCTTAAATTCAGCCTTTATATAGTTCATTCCTTTGGGAAGATGATGATTGTCCTCTTTTTGATAGCCTTACCTTTTTTTAAAATTTGAAATTGAGAAGTAATACATGCACATGGTTACAAACAACACATTACAAATGGGTAGGCAGTGAAAAGAAAGTCTCTCACCACAGACTGTAAGATCTCTATTTTCCTTCCCAGAATCAATAATAATGGCCATTGTCTTTGTTTTTCTTTCATGTATTATATGCATATATGTGTACATGTATATATTAGCCCTCCCCTTTTTTGCACACATGTATGCAGCCTATATTTTATATTTACTTTTTTATATCTTGCTGATAGTGATAAGAAATGCAAAAGCTCCTGGTGGTTTAACACGTCAGGTCTCCAACACCTATCAGGACAGCTACCCCTCTTACTAGAGGGACAAACTGAAAACTAATCTTGGCTGAGAGAGAAGGTAAGGATGTCTGAAAGTGAACACTGGCCCCAACAGCACCTAAATAGGTAGTTTAGAAATTCTTTGCTAGTATTATCATTATATATCCTCACCTCCACAGGACAGATCCTTTTCCATCTCCATGTCTCACCTCAGAGAAGCCTTTCCAACCATTCTTTCTAAACTAGCTTCTCCTACAGCCCCCAGCCAGAGGATTATCACCATTTTCTGTGTGGCTGCACCAGCCGAGATGTTCTCAAGCATAATTTCCTTCAGTTTCTGTTAAGGAAACAAGAGTGTTTTTTGCATTTTACAAATGCAAAATTATTTTATAGTATTGGAATATGCTCTTTGAAAGCATCAACTTCTCTCACCTTCAGAGATTTTGGCACTTGCTACCTTCTAAGTGAAAAATTATGTGAGCTAGACCCTGCGGTGAGTGAAGATAGTACCAGGGTCTTATTTGTCTCATATCTCCAGGGTCTCAGAAAACATCTACTGAATTGAGAAGAGAAGCCAGGAGAATTCAGCTTATGATGGTAAACAAGATGTATGAAATCTGATTGGTAATTTGAATATGATCTTGAACCTGACCCTTGGAAGGTTTAGAGCTGCCCTCTGGAACACTGTAAATTCAATCCAGTCCGTGCAACTTTTGAGGACGTTACTATCGGTACAGCTTGTGCCCCTGGTCCTCAACGACTTTAACCTAATGGCTTTCAAATGTCAGACAAGGCATTTTTTTGACTGAGCAATTTGAACATGATCTCAAAGGATGAAAACAGTCGGTATGACAGCTTCTTCTCTTACTACAGTTCAACCAGTCTCAATTCCCACTTAATCTGGCAAGGTTTACATCAAGCAAGAGTAGATTCTCTGCTGATTTTGTTTCTTACCTAAAAAGGGAAGGTCTAAATATTGAAGAAAAGTCACTACTTATATTTTCTCTCTCTATCACAATATTTTCCAGTGGTGAGATTTCCCCCAACTCCATTCATTTCTCCTTTAACTAATCAAATTCTTTGAAATCTAGAAGCAAATTAAAGTGACTTTGCATCATATAGTAAATATTATCACTGAACCACCTTAGGAGGATTGGTATTCTGATTTAAAAGGGGTATAACTCCCCACCAAAAATGATATTTTAGAGACTGCATTTAAACAGGATTTTACCCAAAGTTTTCATGTTTTAACTTATTTTACTGAGTGCTGTAGTGGCTTTCTATATGCTTTTTAGGCTCCTTTACTGACTTTTCATATTGTACACAGTTCAGATGACAAATAGCAACCTTCCCAACTACTGAGAAAATAATGTGTAACTGGATTACCTCCAAGCCTGGCCATCAACCTTGGTGTGTGGCTTCTGACACAGAAAGAAATATTTCACAATGAATATTTAGTTCATTATCTTTCCAAAAGTCCCTGTAAGCAAATTGAGTGAAATGAATTCCAAACAGCTCATAATATTATATGATCCTAAGTTATTCCAACCCTCGCTGCTGGAGAGAGGGAATATATTACTTTAATTCATTAAGATGGTAACAATTGGGAGCCTCAATCTTTGCAGGAAATGAAACAATTAAGAAATCACAAAATCAAAGGCAAAAACAATACCTAAATAGATTAAGCAGCCATGACATACACAGAGCCACTGCCTAGGTTCTAGTTACCGAAATACTCTAGCTATAGACATGTGGAGTAAATACAGAAGTGTAGGACTCACCACTGCTAAGACCTGGAGCCCATATTATTTCTTTGTTCTTACACATTTTTTAAACCAGGAATTCTTGCAAGCTTTGGAGAAAATATAGACAATGACTTCTCTTCCCCTAGACATACTGGATAGAATAAGGGTCCAGAGATTGAGGTTTTAATCTTTTCACTTTTTACTAAGTCCTTAAGGCATTTAGGTCTTGGAGGATGGGTAGGAGTTTTCAAGGAGACCATGAGGATGGGGGGGGGGGGGTGTCAGTTCACACAGAAGGCATGGCATGTTCAGTGCTAGCAGGAGGGAAGCTGGCCAGGTCCTGAGTGCCACTCAAGCGTTCTTGGCATTGTGCCAAGGCAGGGAGGGGCCAGAATGGTATGTAAGGTAAAAGAGATGTGGTCAGACAGATACTTAGAAGGGTCACTCAGGCAACAGAGGGGAGAAAGGATGAACTAGAGACTGGAGGTAGGAGACTGTTGGAAGATGACTGCAAAATAGAGATGCCAAGATGGTGACTGAGAGGACATACCATGGAGGGTATAACCGCAGGACTTGGTGGTTGGTTGCCTTTAGAAAGTGTGTGTTGGTGTGTGTGTGTTTGTGTGTGAAAGAGAGAGAGGAAGAGAGAAGAAAGAAAGAAAGTGAGGAAGAAGAAAGAAGGATAATAAGGAGAAAGAAAAGAAAAGAAATAAAGAAGACAAACAGGAAGACTGACCAATGGAAAGAACAAACAAAAGAATGAAAGTAAGAAAGAGAGCAAGAAGGGAAGTAGAGTTGGCTCAACTGATGGAGCATCCGCCTGCCACATGGGAGGGCCAGGGTTCAAACCCATGGCATCCTGACCTGTGCGGTGAGCTGGCCCACATGCAGTGCTGATGCGCACAAGGAGTGTAGTGCCATGCAGGGGTGTCCCCCGTGTAGGGGAGCCCTACGTGCAAGAAGCGCACCCTGCAAGGAGAACTGCCCTGTGCAAAAAAAGTGCAGCCTGCCCAGGAGTGGCACTACACACATGGAGAGCTGGCGCAGCAGGATGGTGCAACAAAAAGAGACACAGATTCCTGGTGCTGCTGACAAATGCAAGCAGACAAGAACACACAACAAATGGACACAGAGAGCAGACAATGGAGGGACAAAGGAAGGGAGAGAAATAAATAAATAATTTAAAAAAAAAGAAAGAGAGCAAGAAGACAAGGAAAAGACAAGAGATAGTTTTGAAAACTATTTGGCTGAACAATTCCATTAATCTTGCTCCTTATTCTGCACACACATTAGACACAGAACTACTAGATTCCAAAAGTCCTCCTTACCATTTTGCTCTTTCCTATTACTAAAGAGAATTTGTCCAGTCAGATGAATAATGCTCAAGCTTTTTGGTTCCCCACCATAACATCTGGTGTTTGAGTTCTCATCCTCTTTATTTTGAAGTCCTCTGATTCATTGTTTATAAGACTAAGATTTGTGGAAGCTTACTCTATGCCATGCACTTTTTTTGGAGGCTGGGGATATAACAGTGAACAAAACAAACAAAATTCCCTGTCTGCATGGGACGGCCTCTCTCTTGCCTAATTTGTATCTTAGAATTTTAATTTTTTTATGCATGAGAGTAAGACTTGAGCATCTCTAACCATAACTCTATTTTCCTCAGAAGCAATTAAGACCTAAACCCTGCTGAAGTATACATCTTTTCCCCAAGTCATTCTTGTTTTTTTTTTTTTTTCCAGAACCTCATTTATGATATTCAGGACCCCAAGACTCCCTGTGTCTTTCGATTTTCATAATATTCAGGAATTGGCCCCAAGTCTCAGAGAAGAATACAAGGTTAACTGTGGAAGTTCTGCTACAATTGGGACTGAGAAGTAGTTTCTCTCATCTCTTCTTCTTTTCAACTAGGGAAGAGGTTTTTGTTTTCAATTTTAAAAGTGCTAAATTTTCAAGAGACCCTTGAAGGAGGAGCTGAATGGGGACAAGGAGGCGGCTGTTCTAAGTGTTGGAAGAGTCCCAAGGTTGGCAGAGAGAAGGCAGGGGAAGGGGGTATTTGCAGGGGTCCAGGGCTGGGAGGCGTGTCTCTTAATAAACTGAAGACCCAGGCCCAGGGATGCTTTGTAAATATATGAGGGAAGCAAAGGGCAATCGTCTGAGGTGCCTGCTGATGTCCCCAGCGCCTGATGAATTTAGAAAGCATTTTTCTATTTCCCTTAATGTTTCTCTGCAAGTTCCATCTCATTTCTTGCTTTAATGAGGGCATTCTTTATGCCTAAACAAAACCCCTACTGTCAGAACTCCAGCCTGTTATCTCCACCGATCCTCTCTGCCAAGATTCCTGGTAGAGCCAAGGAGGAGCTTCTCCCTGCTGAGGGCACACAGAGCTCTCACCAACAGGTAAGGGGACTCACCCTGTCTAAACACCTTTAGTTTGCCCACAAGATGGAGAGCATCACCCCCACTCCCTCTCCCATATCCCCAGGCTCCCAGATGGTGCCAGCATGATACATGGGCTGACAAGGCAGCCTGGATTCATGTGGGTTCATTGCAATTCAGCACACTTTTTGGTGGACACTGTGCCACCCACTGACTTACAGAGCTGAATAAAGTGGCATCTAGTCAGTGGGTGAGTCAAAATGGAAATGGTACATATTACAATTGAAGGGATGTGTCAGCAAGATGAAGGAAGAGCTATTATGCTGGGAGGTGGAGAACAAAGTCTAGAGGGGAGCTGACATTTAAACTAGGGCTTTAAAGGTGAGTAGCTCTTCCAGGGACATACGGGAGGAACAATATTCTAAGCTCTGAGGTAAGGCAGTGCTGGAGGCAGCCAGGACAATGGATTAGTCCAGATGCTCACGTATCACTCTCCTTGGGCTTGAGACAGAGGGCTCAAGACACAGACTTGAAGGCCATGCTATGGAGTGGGATTGGATTTAGTATTATGATGATAATGTAGGTAGACAGTGATGTGGCCTTGGGCTGGGGCCACATCCCCAGTCTGACTGTCTCCTGAACTCCTGCCTCTTTTATCCAACTGCTGACTAGGTGTTTCCATTCATAGGTTTAATGGACATCTCGAGCTCAGAATGTCCAAAACAGAACTCCTGATCTTCCCTTCCCCAACTGTTCCCTCCCCAGCCTTCCTTAACTCAGTTGATGAGAATGCCATCCTTTCAGTTGCTCAGGACAAAAATCTTGCAGTCACTCTTGATTTTCCTCTTTTATACCCCACCTTTAGCCAACTAGAAAATCCCACTGGCTCAGCCTTCCTCACCACCTCCACCTCCACCTCTCTGGTCTTAGCCACCATCATATTTTGCCTGCTTCTATGCTTGTCCTCTACAGTCTATCCCCAGCACAGCAGCCTGACTGATCTTTTAGAAACAGGAGTTGGATATTAACACTTCGTTGCTCAAAATCCTGCAGTGGCTTCTGTGTGACTCAGGTGTAAAGCCAATATCCTTACAGTGGCCTAAAGGTGCGACCCAGTCCCCAGTCACTTCTTAGACCTCAGCTCCTTCCACTCCCTGAACACACTCCCCTCCTTCCCTACTGGCCTCCTCACTATTCCTAAAATACCCCAGGCACACTTCTGCCTTTAGGCCTTTGCTCCAGTTGGTCCCTATTCCTGAAATGCCTTCCCCAAGCTCTTCACCTGGATAATTCCCTCAGCTCCTTCCAAACCTCAAGCCTCACCTTCTCAGGCAGGCCTACCCTGCCCACTGTAACTAGCATTGCTATCTGCCTTTCCCCATGCAGCTCATCTACTTATCCTATGCTCCTTTTTATTTCCATAACACCTACCACTTTCTAGCATATTATATCATTTTCTTATTTTTTTACTTATTGCTTACTGTCTTTCTCCATTCAAATGCAGCTCTGCAAAGGCAGGGTTTGTTGTCCAATTTGCTCAGTACTGTATCCCAAAGCACCTAAAATATTGCTTGGCACAGAAAAGACACTCAGAAAACATGAATGAATGATGAGGAGTTCACATTTTCTGTAAAGTATAGCAGATTAGGGTAGCAGAGAAGAAATTGCAGCTCTTGGCATGCTATTGGCTTTGAGGGTGGAGAGAAAAGTACAAAATCATTCTGGAATCCCTAACTTGGGCTGATATCTTTACCTGATGTGGGGAAGGCAGAAGGAGCAAGGGGGAAATTAATGAGGTCTGCTTGGGTCACGTTGAGTGTGAATATTTATGAAAGATTCAAATTTAGTTACTTGGCATATGAAATTTGCTCATGAGAGAGTCCATGCTGGAATTAATGTATTGATAGTCACCAACTAAGAGGTGGATCAGATCTCTCAGGGAGAGAGAACCAAATAAAAGTGAAGAAGGAGGTGGGAAGATGCCATGGGACACCCACCTTTATGGGTAAACCAGTATGCACTAGTCAGTATTCTTGGGTGCACAGAAGAAGGAGGTCTTCACGTACTCGAACACCACTTTGGAAGCTGGGGAAGGAGGCAGATGCCTGAATAGGCAAAGGGTGAGGTACTCAGAGCAACCTAGGCACATAGAGAGTCTGTGTAATGCTTGGGTAGCCTCCTAGGCCTCTTTGTCTTCCTTATCCCCAGTTCCTGAGTCCCACTTGCAGCATCTACCCCGAGCTTGGGGGTAGTTCCCAAATCAGGTGGCCAACAGCAGAACCCTAGGCTGCAGCCTTACAAGTACAGTGATCGTTTTATTCCCTGAGTCGTCATAAAAGCAGTCCTGCCTATATCATATGCATTTCATAGTCCATGATCCGTTTGAGACAATTTGCTACAAGGCTTCAGTTTCCAATTTCTCAGAACAGTCAGAGATAAGTTAAACGAATTTTGCAGGTTTACAAGAGCCAATGATGCTTGCTTCATCAAATGACTCTTTAGAAAATTCAAACAAAAAGCCATTTTCTTTTCTTTTGCAGAGAAGATCTCAGGAAAAAGGTGGCAAATCTATATGCAAAGTTCCTTCTTAGCCTCCAAAACCAATGCTGATTGGAAGGATGTGTTTGGGCTTGCATGTAATAGTTGTCATTGTGGGAAGCCAAGGATCCTGATAAATGCCTGCATTTGCAACTTAATGCTATTGGCAGCTCTTGTTAAACTGGTTCTCAAGTCTTGGAGGACCTTTAGAAATGATTATTTTAAACAAAGAACTGAATAGATTTCTTCAGTTCATGTGCAAGTGCAAAGAAAAAATGGAGCGTTATCTCTCTTCAATTAAGAGAGGGTTTTCTGGATGTGATAGCAGCTATCTTCAAGGGAGGTTCTGGGCAGTTGTGGGCTAATCAAGCAATGCCTTTGGGCCTCCCCCTTACCTTTCCATCCCCTTTTCTTCTTTAAATGTCTTCAACTTGGGCATTAGGGCCTTCTTGCTTCACTCTGTCTTCCTAGTCCCAGTTTAATTGCTACAAATGGACAATGTTGTGTGCTTGAGTCTATTATTATACAGTAATGATAACTACAGTGGCAGTCCTGTTATTGTTATTGTTATTGGTGGTAGTGGATGCATCTGTTATCTAGTGCTACAATAATGTGGCATAATAAATGGTTCCAAAAGTCTGGCTTAAAATAATGATCATTTCTTGTTTATTTGTGCTGGATGCCTGAAGAGTGACTGTTCTAGGCTGGGTGAGGCTGGGTGACTGTGATTTAAGTAATTTAAGGTACAGGTACACCTTGTTTGGCTCTGCTTTGGACTCAGAATTGCTCTGTATGCATTCATTCTGGAGTCTAGAGTAAAGGAGCAATAGTTACTAGGGCTGGTGAGGGGGGAGAGTTCCTCACATGGAATGAAAGAAGTACTAGAGGGCAAACAGCATCATATAAGCCTCCAGCTGCATCATGTCTGTCAATATCCCATTAACTAAAGCATGTTATATGGCCAAGCTCAATCTCAAGGGGCGGGGAAGCATGCTTTACCCATCATGAGACCAAAGTTAGTCATGTGGCGAACCCTAATAACAATGAAGCCGGAAGGTATATTACTATTGTGAGGGTGGGGTAGGGAATGAATATTTGAATATTTTGTTTACCACAATGGTCAACCATTTTGTAGGGCATGTACAAGGTCCTAGCTCATTCATTCATTTGCTTATATGTTCAACTAATATTCATTGAGCCCCTACTCTGCCATGCACTGTTCTAGTCATTGAGGTTGTATGAAGGGAAGACTCAAAGGAGATTAGGAGCCTATGGATCCCAGGATCTGGCTAGTAGTCTCAGCTAAGGTCTGATGTGATGGGCTGGAGAGAGGCAAATTAGATCTTGGGTTCTGGGAAGGGAGTAGATTAAAGTTCAGAAAAGGCTCTGCATCAGAGAGTTAGGGAGATTGGCTGCAGCAGGTAAGGGTTTCTGGAATCAGGGTCCTGTTAGATCCAGGTATCAACTGTTAGGATTCTGAAGTGCTCAGAGAGATGACTGCCATCTTAGAGAGCTCTAGTACTTGGTCAGATTCAACCCAATGGCATAAGAGACCCAAGGAGATACTTCTGGAACTCATGGAAGTCATAGGCAAGCTGGCTAGATGGTGGCAGAGTTAAGCCTTGTACCTATTTTCTGCAGTTGTGGTTGACCGATACATATAAAGTCAATTTTTGTCTGGTCAAGACTGATGCTCAAAGGCATCTTCAAATTGATTCATGTGCCTGTTGCTGGTGGTCACTTTGATAGCATTATACGAGAAAGGAATAAAGCTAATCAGCCCAATATTTCATCCACTGACCTCAATGAGACCCAAGGTGTTAAGACCTATTTCAAGACGGAAAGCTCTCTCAGACATTCAAGAGACTGGAAAGTGAAATGATTAATGAGCTGGAAAAGACACTTATTAAGTCTCTTGGCAAAGGGATAAGTGAAGCATGGGGGAATCCTAGGATGGCAACAGTGGTCACCTAAAATATAATATATACATAGAACACTTCTATGTACATACTCAAGGAGAGTGAAAACAGGGTCTCCAACAGAAATGTGTGCACAAATGTTCATAGCAACGTTATTCACAATAGCCAAACAGTGAAACAACCCAAGTGTTCATCAGCGAATGAATGGATGAACAAAATGTGGTACATATATGAAAGAATGAAGTTCTGAGAGGTAGCAACCTGGAAAAACCTTGTAAACATTATTCTCAGTGAAATAACCAAGACACATGAGGACAAATATTGCATGGTGCCACTTATGAGAAATGCCTAGAAATACAAAATTTGCAGAAACAGAAAGTAGATTAGAGGTTAACAGAGGATAAGGGAAGGAGGAAAGGGGTAGGATGTTTGGTGGATATGTTGTGTTTGTAAATAAAATTAATAAAAAATAATATGCAAGTGTGTTTGGAACAGTATTATTTTGTAATACCTTTACTAACTGATTTGGTTCGAACTGACTAAATAGTCAACTAATTTTTAAACTTTCACTGGATTTAGGCCTAGAAAGGCCAATATTAGCAGCTCAGTTTTATGAAAACTTAATGTTTCATATGTTTGACTGCACAGGTAGGAAAGGCAAGAGGAAATGTTGCATAATCTTCTATGCCATTCTTACTATTTGTCAACCATTGAGTTTAGGAAAAAAGTTCTTTCTCCATAGCAATAACATTTAGAGCCACCTCAATAAAGAAAATTACGGCATTTTCTGAAGCACAAATTCAGTGATCACTCTGAAATCTCCCATCTAAGGTTTGTAGAACAGGGGTCAGCAAACTACGGCATGTGAGCTAGTTCTGGCCTGCCCTGCCAACATATTTCTGTACATAGGGTTTTATTGGAATATAATGACATCAATTCATTTACATACTGTCTATGGCTACTGCTTTCATATCTTTAGTGGCTCAATAGTGAAGATACCGTGCAATGGGTAGGTTAAACAATGGAAATTTATTAGCTCACTGTTTTGAGGCTGAAAGACATTCCAAATCAAAGTGTCATCAGGACAATGTTTCCTTTCTAAAGACTGGTGTTCCAGGGTTGGTTGCCAATGATCATTGGTCCTAGACTCTGTTACATGGCATTGCACAGGCCTTTCTCCTGGCCTCTCCATTCTCTTCCAGGTTCCATTGAATTTCAGCTTCTTGCTCCCTGTGGCCCAACTGAATCATAATGGGTCTTAATCCTATTACTGGAGGCTTTATAGATAATCCCACAGAGAGAGAAGTCATGGGGAGCAGCCAGAATCTGTAAGTCAAAGGAACTCAGAAGAGAAAGAAGACACTACCATGTGCATTGCCATGTGACAGCAAAGCCAATGAACCCCAAAGATTGCTGATCAACCAGAAGATACAAACCCCAGGAGGCAATAAGCCTTCTAGCCTCTGAAACCATGAGCCAATAAATTCTTGTTCTTAAGCCAACCTATTATATGAATTTTTTTTTAGTGGCCAAGATACTCAAACCATTTTTGGTTCCAAAAAGTGGGGTGTGTCTATGACAAATACCTAAAAATGTGGAAACAGCTTTGGAATTGGGTAATGAATGGAGGCTGGAAGAATTGTGAAGGCTTGATGGAAAAAGCCTAGATTTCTTTGAATAGACTTTTGGTAGAAACAGAGGACATTATGAATGCATTATTGGAAATTGGAAGGAAGGTAATCCTTGATATAAAGTGGCACAGAACTTGGTAAAGTTCTGTCCTAATGTTGGACTGAAAGTGAAATTTATAAGTGATGCACTTGAATATTTAGCTGATGAGATTTCTAAGATAATACAGAAGGTACAGCCTAGCTTCTCCTTTCAGCTTATAGTAAAATGTGATATGAAAGGGATAATCTGAGAACTGAAGCACAAAGAAACTGAAAATTGATGGTATAGAAAATTTTGAGCCTATCCGTATAGTGTGTTCTAAAGCTAGGGCCAGAAGTGGCTCTATCAGGGACCTCTCTGAACTTTCAAGAAGGGAGTCCTCAGAGGACAGTGCTCCATATGAGTGTTTAGCTGAACAACCTTTTGCCTGTGAGGGTATGAGTAAACATGGATCCAGTCAGCCATTTCACAGGAAGTCAGGATTGGAAGCGCAGTTATCCAGGAAGGATCTGTGGACAATTCTATTGTCTGAAGGTTTGGACTCCTTTGAACTGCATGCAAAGCCAAAGCCAACAAGATTTTTGCACAATATTGGTAGTATTTATTATTCTAACATATATTCCATCTATCAGAACAATCCCCAAGATAGAGAAAGAGAAATATACAGAAGAAAGGGCTGGGGAGGGCTTTTCTTCCTTTCACATGCATATTATTGGTTAAGTTTGGAAATTACTTTATAAATGGTCTTTCCTTAAACAAAATATTTTCTCTGGTATCAGTAAGTGTCATGAGGCTGACGGGGCCAAAGTCAGTGTTTCTGACTTTCAGACACTGCCTCTCTTGAATTCATAAATAAGATATGACACATCCTTCCTTTGAACACATGAATGGTTAGGCTTTGGATAATAATAAAGGCTAATATTTATTGAACACTTCTCTGTGCTAGAATTAAGTAGTAAATGTTACATGGAATATCCATTTCCTCCACAGAACAACCCATGAAGTTGATTCTCTTATATTACCCCATTTTATGGATGTGGAAACTGAGTGTGATAGTTAAGATTATTATTCAGCAAATAATCATCTTTCAACTTCCCACTCTGGGTTAAGTAAACATTGATTTCCGTTTTGGATATATGACTTGCCTTGGTCAAGCAGATATTAGCAGAAATGATGTGAACAGATATGATGTGCTTGTTTTTTGAGGCTTGTCCTCTTTGGGTCTTTTCCTTTGCCTGGAGTCAAATCCTGTGCAGTCCAGCCCAGCTCATGTTGTCGAGAGCCCACCCTAGCTCAGCCAAACCCCAGCTCTCCTGAAGGGAGAGAGAACCATATTTGTTTATATAATGCGTTAAAATTTCAAGGATGCTTATTACACAGTGTTACTGCAGTAATAGCTGACTAATAAACTGAAGCTGAAAGTCAAACATAGTCCGTGTCCACAGCTATTACTTTTTGTTATACTACTCCTTCTTTTAATCTCTTAGGGAACTTATTTTGTCTTAGCATTTTTATGCCTCTTTTTCCCCTTCCTCCTAGTGGGCTTCAAATTCTTAGAAAGCACAATTCATCTTATTTGTGCCCCCATTTCCTATCATAAATCTACATCCTTTTTTGCTATTCAGTAGAGATTTTGGGCGGTTGGTAAATTTGAGCCTCGTGTCGTTGATGACCACAAGTGGAAATTATATACTCACCACCACTGGTAAATAAATGTCATTGATTCCAGGTGGGACCTGGTGAAATATAGGAATTGATTGGAAGAGTGGAAGTGGTAAGGTGAACCACAGTAATTCGCTTGTACCACTGATATTATCACCATTATTTCGGTAGGGTGAAAGTCATTTTTAGAGTCATGTAAAGGTGTTGGTGTTTATAGTTAGTATTATGGTTTCCTTGGATGCTCAAGCAAATACCATGCCATGGGTTGACCTAAACAATGGAATTTATTAGCTCATGGTTTGAGGCTAGCCATAAATCCAAATCTAGGAATCATCAAGGCAATGCTTTCTTTCCAAAGCCTGGTGCTCTGAGGCTGGCAGCTGGTGATCACTGGTCCTGGGTCCTCTGTCACGTTACAGAGCACATGGTGGACTCTCCAGGTCTCTGCCTTCCCTTCCGGGTTCTGTTCATGTTCAGCTTCTGGCTGCTCCCTCTGCAGCTTTTTCTCTCTCCCTCTGAGTTTCATTCTGCTTATAAAGGACTCCAGTAATAGGAGTAAGAGCCACCCTGACTGATATAGGCCCCATCTTAACTGAAGCAAACCCCTACTTGCAAGGGTTTTACACCTATAGGAATGGGTTAAATTTAAGAACGTGTTTTTCTGGACTACATACAGCTCCATTTTGGAGTAAGTGATTACATAAAATGGAAATAGTTTATAGATGACATCTTTGCCTTCCCAAGAAAAAAACATTTTATCTGTGGTGAAAATTAGGGGATTGCTATCTCTGTAACTTAACTTCTTTCATTTTCTGGTTTTAGTTAAATAGGGTTCCTTAAAATGGCCCAAAATATGACATATTGGCATATAATATACCTGTGCTGCTTGGTGACTTCTGATGGTATTTAACTTTCTAACAAAAAAATATATCAAACTCTAAAAATGGAAAGAAAATACAAAGGAGCCCTATGGTACCCAGGATATTCTCAGCACAGTACAGAAAAATGTATTCAACAGATCAAGGTGAAAATATTATAGGTCAAAGATAGGTGGGGGTGGTACAGCTAAATAAAGACAACCCACCCAGAACATTATGTGATGATTCTTTGTCTTGAGCCTGAAATAACACTGGCTGCTTTTAGTCAAATGGCAGTAAAAATAGGGAAGGCTATTTCAGACATAAAAGCTCAAAATAGGGTTGTGATCATTTCTTGCCATGCGACATCAATGAGAATAGATGTGGAAGTCTCCAATACATTTAAGCCATGTCTACCCTGGCAAACACCAAAGGTCCTAGAAGGACCTCAGAAATGAGAGAGTATGAAATAGTTTGAGCAGCTGCCCGGGGTCTAAGAGGAGATTCAGTGTGTCTTGGTAATGCACAAAAGGTCCACAGTGACTTCTGTTTGCAGAAGAACAAGAAGGATGTCTTAAAAATTACATCTTGACCCTTTCTTCCTCAGAGTTTCCAAAACTAAAGTTAGGTTCAAGGTATATGAGTTTCTGAGGGAGAGATTATAAGCATTTCAGAAAAACCTCCCAGAGTTGTTAGAGCATCTCAGAGCAGGCTGCTGCCTCACCAACCTATGGCACTACAAGGTTGTTAATCTCAGTGATTCTTCCTGCCTTAGTTTACCAGGGCTCCTGTGTCAAATACCACACACTTAGTGGCTTAACCAGCAGGAATTTACTGACCCACAGTTTGGAGGCTAAAAGTACAACATCAAGGTATTGCCTGGCCATGCCTTCTCCTGAGTGTGTAGAGGTCCGGTGCTGCTTTCCTGCTGTTTCATTTGCTAGACTGCCGAAATGTAATAGACCAGAAATGGTTTGGCTTTTACAATGCACATTTATTAACTTACAAGCTTACAGTTCTGAGGGTGTGGAAATATCCATATCAAGGCTTCATCAGGCAATGCTTTCTTCCTGAAGACTGGCTCCTTATGATCCTGTACGCCTCCATCACATGGCAAGGCACATGATGTCATCTCCTGGTCTCTCTCTTTTCTTCAAGGTTTCATTGCTTTCAGCTTCTGGCTTCAGGAGCTTTCTCTCTCACCTTTTGTTTCTCTCTGTCTTTCTCTCCATACTCATGTCATTTATTAAGGACTCCAGTAAGAGGAATAAGAACCACCTTGGGCCCCATCCCAAATGAAGTAACCTAATCAAAAGATCCCACCCACAATAAGTTTATAACCATAGGAATGGATTAGCTCTAAGATCATGACTTTCCAGGGTCCATCCAGCTTCAAACCATCATACCAGCAATCCTCCATCGCATGGCAATCTGTCTCTTTTCTGTCTCCTCCTCTGGTTACTACTGCCATGTCCAATTTCCTTTGATTATAAGACTAAGACTGCAGCCACATTGGATTAAGCCCACTCTTTTTCAGTTGGGCACAACTTGACTAAAAACATCCTCAAAGATCATCCGTACAAATGGGATCATCTCCACTGGACCATGGGTTAGGACTTGAATGTATCTTTCTGGAGGACATGATTCAATCCCCAATACTACCCAATGGGATGTTTGACACAAAGTAGCATGTCTCATCTTGGAAAAGGATTGGGGAGGTAGAGAAGGAAGGTGAGAGAAAGATTGTCTTTTTGCCAGAATAAACTATAACTCAACCCATATTGAATAGTAAACATGGAGGGAAAAAAGAGACCCAGTTCAACCCATAACTTTCCAAGAAGGAAAACAGGAACTGGGAATCACCATTTGTGTTTAAATTTCACATAATACGCCATCAGCTGATTTATTACTTTTTCTGAGAATATCATCTCATGTTCTGTGCTGTGGAAGATTCAGAAGGGCTTTTATTAGTTAAGGTTTCAGCTGACAGTCCATTTGGGAGATGAAGCATCCATCAAAAATTGTAACAGAAGACTGCATTACAGCAAAACATGTGCCATTAGTTCTAAGTGTTGTTGAAAGTCAGAGAAGGGAGGGGATCATTGTGAATGGAAGCAGCCTGCAAAGTTTTCCCAGAGGGAGTGGAGCTTGCTTTGAAGCTGGAGAGACAGTCTTAGTTTCCTAGGACTGTTATAATAAAATATCATAAACCTTATGGCTTAAAACAACAGAAGTTTATTGTCTCACAGTTCTGGAGGCTGGAAGTCCAAAATCGGGATACTGGAAGAACCATGATCAACTGGAAGGTTCTAATGAAGAATCTGTTCCATGCCTTTTTCCTAGCTTCTGGTGACTTCTGGCAAGTCTTGGCATTCCTTGGCTTGTAGCTTTATCACTCCACTTTCTGCCTCTGTCTACACATGGCTGTCTTCTCTCTGTGTCTGTCCAAATTTCCCTCTTTTGTAAGGACACCAGTCTCATTGGATTAGGGCCCACCCTAATCCAGTGTGACTTTATCTTAATTACATCTGCAAAGACCCTATTTCCAAATAAGTTCACATTTGCAGGTTCTGGGTGGACGTAATTCTGGGGGGACACTATTCAACCCAGTACAAATGAGGTGGGAAATTTAAATAAGTGGAGAAGGAATATGGAGGGCATTTCTGGCCAATAGAAAAGCCTGAACAGTCTTTGGAGGTAAATGAACACAGGTGAAGCCAGGGATCAGGAAGGAATAGAGATGAGACCTGTCTGAAAGCAGCTGAGTGTGTGGTTGGGGAGCAGCAGGGGTGGGAGGGAGGTGTTGGAGAGACTGGAGAGGGCAAAAGGGGTCAGATAAAATGTCTTTGAAGGGCAAAGAGAGAAGTTTTAGCAACTGAGAAGGGAGTTGCTCTTGCTGCTGCTATCAGTGAGAATGGGTTAGAGGTGAGAACCAGGGGGCCAGTTATAAAGTTTTGGTTTCTTCAGGTCTTTGTGGGTCTTGAAGGGCCAGAAAATAAGAAGGGTTATTGACCTTATGCTCCTATAACCCTTGTCCTTCTCTAACTGCTACCACCAGCTCCCCTGCAGAATATGGATCCTTCTAGTTCCTAATCCTCAAGGGATTCATGCATGAGAATCAAAGAATAGACTCATCCTTAACATTTCCAGACTCTTTGTGCTATCCTAAGAGACAGGTGTAAAAAAAAAAAAGCACTAAGCTTGAACATAGAGTGAGTGCAGAGTTTAATTAACCTTGATTTGACAAAATATAGAAACATGACCTATCTTGCCTTTAAGTATTGTATGTCCTAGTACACTGCTACCATCATGTACTGGGGTGGCCGGTACTGAGGGTGTGCCTCCTCCAACATCCATTTCCATCCACTTACTAATTTTGCACACACTGACTTCCAAGATGCTTTTCCTCCTGACTCGTTTGCTTTCCCAGCTAACAGGCTCTTGGGCAGGGATCTGCATGGCAGAGGTTCACTGCAGCATGCTCTTGAGAAATACCAGTAGGGAGCTAGGGAGCAGGCCTGGGCAGAGAAAAGAAGTGCAGTAGCAGGCCTTCTGGGCTGAGGGTGCTTCTTCAAGTTGTGTGAGGCTGGAGGGACAGGCATTTGTATCTCTGTACCTACCAGTCACTAGAGGTGGGCTACCTCCAGCAGGGTGTGTAGGCTTGGGCAATGCTTTGCCCTTGGCTGAAGGCAGTTCCTGGACAGGGGGGCAGTGGGGAATGAGAACTTTGGATTTGAAGGGGGATCTAGGCAGGAAAACCCAGCACCCACACAGCTATCAGCAGCCAACACTCTGTCAAAGAGACAAAGAGACCCTCAGACTGCTGGACCCTTTCTCCAATTCCCTGGGAAGGCCTGGAAGTACATGGGAATTTACATTCTGCAGTGGTCTTTAACCAGTGACTGATATAGACACCCCGGCCTCCTTCCCCATCCGTATCGGGATAACTTGGAGGTGTGCCCACACACTCCCTAAAGCTCCCCTGCAGGATGGAGCCATATTTCCCTCTGTGGGACTTTCCTGATATCTCACTCTTGCTTGGTCTTCTTACCTTCCTGGTTGCATTACCCCATTCCACTAGCCACTGGTTTTTCTTGGACACTCTTCCAAATAAATCACATTCCCATGAGTTCTCAACTCAGCTTCTACCTCTGGGGAAACCAGCCCAAGTCAAGCAGCTTTGTGACCCTTGGGCATATGATCTAATGTCTCTAAACCTCAGTTTCCTAATCTCCCAAATGAGCAGGCCAACAGCAACTACAGTAGGATGCTGTTGTGAAAACTGTCTCGCAGAAGTCAGCATTGAATCAGAAATACATACATACATACATACATACATACATACATATATATATATAAATAACACCTGGGGTTGGAAAGAACAGGGCTCCTGCTGATGGTACATCCTTCTGGCTGATAAGCAACACTTTTGCATCCCCTAGAATTAGACAGGAAGCTTTTCCTACACCCATAGTCTCCTTTCTACACTGTTGCAGCTTCAGTCCCAAGCATCATCCACAAATCAGTTGCTGCTCAGGGCCTATACAGCACTGCCTACTTTTTTTTCAGTATAAAAGGAGGCAATTCCTAAAGGAAAGATCCTGAGAGTTCTTTTGAGTTTCTGTATATTGAGTGTCCTGATTAGCCTCTCCTTATAAAGAACCTCTTGAACTAATTAAATTAATTTGAGATAAAACATTGCCTCATTTTTGCCTGCCACTCAAGTGGAAGTGCCTGCTATCTAAGAATGTAAATTTCACTAAATTTTTAACCATGTCTTCACTGGGAATTGTGCTGGTCAGTGGGTTCACTTGGAATTGGTGGGGAAAACCACAAGAGCTCTTCATCACAGGGGTCCCCTTCCTCCCCAGATCTAGCTCTCTTGCCCCCTCATTGTTGATGGAGTCCATCCCTCTCACAACATGGGGAAGGGGATTTATGGCTCTCAACACTTCCCTGACTGCAATCCCTCACTCAGCTATGTAGAGCAAGTTTGGCACACAGACTTGAACTTGCCAAGCTAGCTCTCCTCTGTTCATGTGGCTGCCTGGAGAACTGCACTGTATGGGCATGACCGCAGATGAGAACATCAAGGCTAGGGAGTGTGTTAGTCAGCCAAAGGGGTGCTGATGCAAAATATCAGAAATTGGTTGGTTTTTATAAAGGGTGTTTATTTGGGGTAGGAGCTTACATATACCAGACCATAAAGCATAAGTTACTTCCCTTACCAAGGTTTATTTTCACATGTTGGAGCAAGATGTCTGTTGATGCCTGCGAGGGTTCAAGCTTCCTGGGTTCCTCTCTTCCCAGGGCTTTCCTCTTTTCAGGCTTAGGGTTCCTCCCTTCCAGGGGCTTGCTTCTGTTTCCTCTGTGAGCTTACTTCCTGGGGCTCCAGCTTAAGGCTTCAGCACCAAACTCCAACATCAAAACCCTTAACTCTGTCCTTTGCCATGCCTTTTATCTGTGAGTCCCCACCCACCAAGGGGTGGGCACTCAACACCCTGCTGGCACAAGAAGTTTGCATAATTACGAAAGTAACCTATGAATCCAAGACAATCTAATACCAGAGGAGAAGATCAGTTTATAAACATGATCCAATATTTCTTTTTGGAATTCATCAATAATATCAAATAGCTATAGGGAGCAAGTCCTTTCCATATCCATGGCGAAGTGAAAGTCTTCAAGCTTAGCCTCTAGCCATTAAAAAATGGCTTATGGTCTCACTCCCAGCCCAAAACAGGCTTATGAGGGGGAATTTGAGAGTACTTGAACAGCAGTGGAGGATCCAGGGCCTTCTTGTCCCCATACTCTTTCCATGCCTAGAGAACTGCTTCTGGAGAACAGATTCTGAGTTCCTCTTTGGCCTTCCTGAGAAAGAGGGCAGAGAAATCTAGTGATGTCTGTCATGGGTATTGGACAAGAGATTAAGGCATGTATTTGCCATCCTTTCCTAGAGTACCACATTTCTGCAGATTTCAGATTTTCCATGGGTAAAAGTTCCCTACCTTATACAGATCTCTCTCTCTCTACATATATATATACAAACACTTTACACACCCATATACACACATTTTAAATGCATATTTATGTATGCATATGTATATATATTTCATATATTTGTATGTAAATTGGAGTCACAAAAGAGTAGGAAATGCACAATATCTTTCCTCAGTACTCCCATTTAACTTTCATTCAATTTCCTTTTCTCAAGACCAGTTCAATTATCAGCTAAAATTACCTCCACTTACAAACCCAATGACTTTCAGCATATTATTCAAGTTTTCCATGATTCAGTTTTCTCATCTTTAAATGAAGGTAGTGAAAGGGTTTATCTCCTATGGATGTGTTAAGAACTAAATGAATTTTATATGTAAAGTACTCAGAATAGTGCCTGGAACATAGCTAGATTTATTAGCATTAGCTGATATAATAATTATAATAGTTTTTGTTTATCAAGTACCCGCTGTTTGCCATCAACCTATGCTCTACAGAGGCTGCTCTTTGATCTCTAAGGTTGTCCATTGGTCTACCTGTTCATTTAAAGGAGGAGAAAATGTTAGCACAACTGATTTTCAGAAGTTTCCAGGGTGTGGAAGTCTCAGGAAAGAGACTTCATTTTCATTCCTGATGAGACCCAAGTTAAAGGACACACACACAGAGTCTAATTATATTGGTATAAGGTCTGGAAGTTGAACTTAAAAAGCTTATTTTTCCTCTCTCTTTACCATAATGCTGATTGAATGTAATTATTTTACTTGGCATTAAAAAAATTGCTGATCTGCTTTTCTGGTTTTTTTTTTAATAAGGGGATCATTTTCAGGATAGCCTTGCTTTTGTAAAACAGTATGGGATTATGGGACCACCAAGGATTTTGGCCTTGGACTGAGCCCCACCATGAGCTATCATGAAACTGTTAGCAAAGTTACTTTACCTCATCAAGACTCAGTTTCCTCAGCTCTAGAATGGAGTACTAGCTGGCCACTGCCCATTGTGGGTCATGATGAATTGGTGCCTACTGTTTGGTGAGATGCTGCAAACATCTGAAGTGCCTTCTGAATCCCCAAAGAAGGTATTAAATTCTATCCAGCTGTTCTTAAATGTAATATATCATAAAAGGAAAAATGCACTGGACAATATTAAGAGGGCAAAGATGACTTAATTCAGGGACTGCTATAACAGAGAGAGAGGAGAAGTCAACTCTGCAGAAACAAAGGACAGCTAGCTTTCTAAGGGCTGGAGTGGGTTGGTGAAAAGGCACTGGAGAATGGCCAGGGGTTGGCCTCTGGGAAGGGTGAGGCATTTGCTGAGGTTTCAACCAGGACCAGTTGTTCAGAATGCTTTCCTTTGTGGTAAGTAGGCCACCTGGAATCTCTAAGGGCCAGTGAGAGGGGAAGAGGCAACTAAGGAACTACCTAGTAAGGAGCTTCTTGGGCACCTGGATAATGCAAGGGCCGGGCTGAGAGGGAGGTCAGGGTCCTGGAGTCCGGTAGTAGCCTGTCGAGGAAGTTTATTCAAGCCTAAGGGAAGTGACAGCGTCTTGGTCTATGCCTTTGAGCTTTGGTAAACTTGTGTGGGCGGCATGTAGGGTAATTTTATTCAGACTACACACTCCCAACCTAGGTCAGGACTCCGTTGCCTGTGTGGGTTGGTTGCTGGATAAGAGAATGCCTTTCTGTGTTAACCGCATTTCCTAGCTTCTGTAAATCTATGCTTTAATAGCTATAGGTGCCACCAGGTGGCCATGTCCACCTATACATCTGTTACTCCTAGATAATTCTGACCCCACCTGCATGTAAGCAACCTCCAACCTGCCAGCAATTTGCAACCGTAAGCAGCCAATCCATGCCAGCATATCCTTACCCCACCCCTATACTTCTTGCACCCCCTCCATCAGCCTCGCGCCAGATGCGGTTCCAGATTCTCCCCGTAAGCCTGCGGAATCCACCGTGTTCTACCCAGGGAACTGTGAGTATAATAAATCTTTAAAACTCTTCTGTCCTCTCCCTCTTGATTTGTCTTAGGCCTTACCGAACTTCCTGACAATGCAGTAAAATACTCTCCCATAGAAGTGCTATCGGGCATGGCCTAGCTGCTGGGAAGAGGCCATAAACATTCACCCAATGCATGAGCCTCTGGTGTCTTTTCTGGAATCTTCAGCCTTGGTATTCCCATCTGTAAAATAAAATGAAAATGCTTTCTTCATAGGGTTGGGGAGATGACATGAAAAGATTTGTCATCGTGACTGGCCCATGGTGCCTATTCTCCATTTATTGTTCTTCCTGCTTGAACCAAGCATAACTGACACATTTGTGGAAAATGTGTAAGGAGAATTTCAACTTTGCATTTCAGGAATACGTTTCCCTGTGTCCTGATGCTGTGGAAATTGTTTCCCTAGATCTCCATCTCTGAAGGTGGCCCCAGCCATCTGGGCTGTGATTCAGGGTGCTGA